>NC_035449.2:179050249-180250249 GCF_002127325.2 Helianthus annuus
TTAACCCCTGGACTTCATTCTTGTGCATCTCTTGTATATTCAAGCAGCCTTTTCGATCTGAACAAGTCCCGAATGACGCTTTTCGCTATGTTTATCATCCACGGGTGTTCCACATGATCTTTAAACTCTCCAACTTTACCGAATTAAATGATTTACCTGTAAAACCACGAACACTCGTAGTTAACACATTCAAAGCACGTAGTCGCTTAAAACACAATAAGACACGTAAAATAAGCACATTCATACTCGGGTTTCACACTCTCCATCACATCCCCACACTTGACATTGATTGTCCTCAAGCAACCGTTACAAACATTACTCACTTTATTAACAAATCACCATTAAATCCCTTACCGAATTAACAATTTAAGGTCTCAATTCATACCCATCCCATAAACTAACACAATCGAGATTGACAATCCGACACGTAAATGATACGCATTTAAAACAGCTTAAGGCTTGCCTAACTAAAACTAACATGCTTATGATACTACACACATGCCACACGCCCCTCACTATAGTCACTCCTCTCGGTTAATATCTGGACTAGCGTGTAATGTGCTAGCATATGTACCGCTCAAAACCAAATATGTTACCTTGCAATCATAAGCTTGTATAGCAATCACACCTCTACTGTATCAAATAACGTAGCACATATCAAAAGGACTTTTGGGTTTTGGGTTAAGGATAAAGGTAGGAAGTATTTTTGGATTTTTATGTTTATTGGCGAACATACCAAACCATGACAACTTATTCACAATGATACTAACACTCTGGGTGATTTTCAACCCATTTATTTAATACGAACATAAAAATGATTTTTCTTTTTCTTTGTCTTTCTTTTCCTTTTTTTCAATTTTTTCTCTTTTTTTTCTTTTCTTTTCATTTTTTTTCATAACATACTTCTAAACATACTTGTCATTCATAGTTGTTAATCATACAGGTCAAGCAAGGTGTAGCAAACGAAGGGTGTAAGGCTCACCTTGGTTTACTAAGGTGGGTGGAATCAACAAATAACACAACGAAGGAATCCTAATGCCTTTATCATCTATGTGCATACGCTAAAGCACAGTCTCGGCACGTATCAAACAACACAAGTTCTAACACAAAGCAACATATGGCCTACACTCAGCAAATGAACATTTATTGCAATTCACCTAATAATGAAATAGGCTCAAATATCTCACCGAACAAAAGGAATATGGGAACTCGAAAGTGACATGAAGGCAAGTACCCGCAGTTGTTCAGATAGATCTGAAGCATCAAATTGGTAAAATCACACGGCGATGTACGGTTCTCGGCCTAATTTCGGGACGAAATTCCCTAAAGGAGGGGAGACTGTAACACCCCGTGTTTCCAAAGTCAAAGTCAAAGTCAAGAGTTGACTGTTATTGGAATTAAAGATCAATAAAGATTAATTTCATTTTAGTTTCATTTTGATTTTCATATTATTTGGAGTAAGTGTTGTATCATCAAACTAATCGGCCGATAATCGAACTGTGAATCAACGACCGACTGTGAATGATAGGAAGTAACAATGCAATAAAGCTAGTCAATCAATAATCAAGCTAATCAAATCAATCATCGAACTCAAGTATGGATAATTTTAATGCTTTTATACGTGTGTGTGTGCCTTACGTGTTACTTGTGCATGTTACTTTTATGTTAAAAGGTGTGGTGAATCAATCAGATCAATCAAGACTCAAAGGTGAATCAAACTCAATGGAAATCGAACCCGAAATGGTTGTAAGGATGCTTGTATGTTAGATATAGTAGTTGAGACTAAAAGTAATTTGAATAGGAACTCTATCCTACTCTACTCCTCAACTATCGAACTCGAAATGTCAAAATCGTCGCGAAACACTCAAAACCAGGCAAGCCGATCGAACAGGGCAACCTGATCGAACAGGCTAGCCGATCGAACAGGGCAACCTGATCGAACAGACTAGCCGATCGAACAGGCTGTTCGATCGGGCAGCCGCTCGATCAGGGATGCTGTTCGATCAGCTAACCCTTTCCACTTTTGGAAGCCTATAAATAGGGCTGTCCTTGTCAAGCTTTCCACTTTTGGAAAAGCTCTGACCGACCAGCCTCTTCTTCTCACTAAATCTCAGATTTCTCTCAAACCGGTAAGTATTTCGCTCTAATCCTTGTACGTTTTTGTTCATTAATCGATTCTACATCTTTCTATCTTTCAAAACTTGGATTTCATCCATGAAATCACCAAGATCCAGGTGTTCTTGGGTGATGTCATCATGTGTTCTTCAAGAACACTAAGTTTTGACATCATTCCACCATGAATAGCTTAGATCTAACCGATTTCCACATAAATAACCTAAAATCTACCAAAGATCTTAACATTTCACGGTGGAAAAGGATTGGAAGATGGGTTTTCATCTATCTTTCAACTCTTTTACACTCAAAAAGGTGAAAACGAGACTCGAACCGATTTACAAATCAATCTAAACAAACACATGGTTCAAGATTCGGGTTCTACCGAGAGATATACCGATTTCGGGTTAAACGTTAAACTTAGGTTCCAAACCGTCTCTGACCGAGTTTGGGTGATTCCTGCTCGAGTCAGTGGGCTAAGTGGGGACTTCAGTTTGTGGTTCAACTCGTAGTCAAACTATCTCTAAAACACCAACAATTAACGGGAATAACCAAGTGTTAGGTGATAGGTTAACCGAATCGAGAAGCTGGCCGAACGGCTAGGCTGTTCGATCGAACAGCCCAACCGAACGACTACGCCAGCCGATCGGCTAGGCTAACCGATCGACTAGCACTTAGACCCACAAACTCACAAGGTGTAGTATTGACTGAGTTCTGTTCGATCGATCGAGCCACTCGATTGTAAACATTACTCATCGAATCATGAGATACTTCACTTCAACACTGAACCTTTTCGAAACATTGGAATGTTACCCGATCGAGCATGCCACTCGATCGAGTGACAATTTGCCAAGTGTGCAATGTTAACCGATCGGTTGGACCAACCGATCGAACGGACTGTTCGATCGGCCAACTTGAAAGGTAATACAAACCATCATACACAAACACATCCTTCACATCAAAGGAAGAAACAATCCACTTGAAAGAACCAGCCGATCGAGCCAGCCGGCCGATCGAACGGGACGTTCGAACGGACTTTAACCCGATCGAACAGCCCACTCGATCGAACAGCCGTCCGATCGAATGGTCTATCCGATCCAGTTTCCACTGTTTACTTTTTCCGCGTTACTCATTGTATTGTTATCGAACTATTCAGGCTAACCTATTCTCAGTGCTCCTTTCAATCCACAACCAACCACTGTGAGTATACTCGATCCCTTTTTGCTTTCAGCACTTTTGGGTGTTACATACGTAATCTATCAAATTCACAAACAACACAACTATGTGAACGCTAACCTACTTGCATGTATTACTTGACTAAATGATTGCTGTTTATTATGTTTACACGTGGAGTGCTATCTACCTGCTTTAGCAACGTAGTACTATAGTTTGGACTCAGCACCCGTTCACACGGGGGTTGCTAAGGACAATTACTTGCATGGATTACAGTGGTAATCATGTATTGCGAACTGTCTCGGACAGTCAACCCGAAGTCGTTGGTATCGATGGTCCCATGTTGATAATTTACATGCATCGTTTGCCCTTGTGTACGTGCTTGGTTATGCGTAAACTTTTCGAACTTTATATGCTATATCAAACTTGTGTACTCACCTTTACATTATATGTATTGACTTTTATTTTAACGTATGTGACAGGTGTTTAAGCTACTAGCGTGCTAGGGAAGCGAGGCAATAATAAGCTTCTAGGAGCCTGTGACCTTAGGACAGTGTCCACATACCTGCTCCAGGGCCATAATTATCTGTAGATCTTGTACTGGCACCTGTAGTCAGTAAGATCTACCGTTAGCCGTCTAGAAGTCTTAAAACAATATTTAATTCGGTCTGTAATAACTAAGAATTTGAGTTGTCGGAACAGTTCCCATATTGTTTAGTTGATTTCTATGATAACTTGTTATTATTTGGGACACGGTATGGGACGTGTTATATAACTGAATTGTATGATAGTTGTTGTGGAAACTTCTGAACAATCTGTTTCGCTCAGTGCCGCGCCCCGATGATTCCGCCATCGGTTGGGGTGTGACACTAAATTAGCTTAATATCAGTAGGAACCATTTAGCGATTGAAAATGTTGGTTTTCATGTAGTTCAAGCATACTTGAGACAAAAAAATTTTAAAATTTTTCAATTTTTTCAATTTCAACCAATTCAAGCATTTGAGATCAACAATCTTACCAACCCTCTCTCGAGTTACCGCATGCAAAAACCGAAATAAACTAGGTAGCTAGAGTATGTCGGATATCGAACCAGAGGAGGATTGTGGAAAGTGTCGAATGAAAAGTATTAATTAACTACTACTGGATTTGAAAATCGGTGTGATTGATTACAAGAATTATCTAAATTAACGAATAAAAATTGAGAAAAAGATTGAGTTGTAATAAACAATGATAAGAAAAAGTGATCACTCCGGGATTCAAATTCTGTAATTACTAATAACCTAGTTCTGATTTTATTGGATGCTATTGATTGAATAGTAAATTTGTCACATCTACCAATTACCTATGCAGTTCAAAGTATTAATATTAATTGATCAGATAAATATTAAAACAAACATACATAGAAATCATTCAATCAACAAAAGCATAGTTGGATTCAAAACATAATTATAACTCTGACTGTCACTCAGGATTTGTCTGTCACACAAATAATATAATCATGTAAATAGTCGGCTGTCACCCGACTACAAATCCAAATCTCAATAAAAACAGAAACTAGAATTAAAAGTGTCTCACAAGAATCATTCACCCAGAGCGTCCACACGAGATTTAGCCGCTCATGATAGGTTGTTGATCTTCAATAGCTTCGGTAATCCCGTCTCCGCCGTCGAGATGATCGATATTAAAATAAGATGATGCCCCCCAATATAATGTCTTGGCTATGACTTGATATTGGTTATTTATATGATGGATGATGTTGACTTGATTCTTGAGAAAACCTCAACCTGCCGTAGATGTATGATGATAAATTGATAAGATCCTTGTTGTTGTTGACTTTTTTTCTTTCCCAAAGCATTATGTTGCTACTCCCCAAGAAGTCCCCTTTCACGTGATGTTTATTAATAATGTTTGACTATTATGACCCTTGGTCTGCGTACAAGTCAAGTCTCTATTCGGTCGGCCCTTTATCCTTTCAACTGTAGCTTACGGTTAAAACCGTAAGTTACGGTTTTCACTTTCTGTCCAATGTTCCAGTCTCGGCCGTAATTTACGTTTAAGAACCGTATGCTATGATTCATACTGCTGGAACTCATTTGACTGAATGTCAACTTCCATTTAATTACCAATTAACCCCTGGACTTCATTCTTGTGCATATCTTGTATATTCAAGCAGCCTTTTCGATTCGAACAAGTTCCGAATGACGATTTTCGCTATGTTTATCATCCACGGGTGTTCCGCATCATCTTTAAGCTCTCCAACTTTACCGAATTAAATGATTTACCTGTAAAACCACGAACGCTCGTAGTTAACACATTCAAAGCACGCAGTCGCTTAAAACACAATAAGTCACGTAAAATAAGCACATTAATACTCGGGTTTCACACTCTCCATCACATCCCCACACTTGGCATTGATTGTCCTCAAGCAACCGTTACAAACATTACTCACTTTATTAACAAATCACCATTAAATCCCTTACCGAATTAACAATTTAATGTCCCAAGTCATACCCATCCCATAAACTGACACAATCGAGATTGACAATCCGACACGTAAATGATACGCATTTAAAACAGCTTAAGACTTGCCTAACTAAAACTAACATGCTTATGATACTACACACATGCCACACGCCCCTCACAATAGTCACTCCTCTCGGTTAATATCTGGACTAGCGTGTAATGTGCTAGCATATGTATCGCTCAAAACCAAATATGTTACCTTGCAATCATAAGCTTGTATAGCAATCACACCTCCACTGTATCAAATAACGTAGCACATATCAAAAGGACTTTTGGGTTTTGGGTTAAGGGTAAAGGTAGGAAGTATTTTTGGATTTTTATGTTTATTGGCGAACATACCAAACCATGACAACTTATTCACAATGATACTAACACTCTGGGTGATTTTCAACCCATTTATTTAATACGAACATAAAAATGATTTTTCTTTTTCTTTGTCTTTCTTTTCCTTTTTTTCAATTTTTTCTCTTTTTTTTCTTTTCTTTTCATTTTTTTTTCATAACATACTTCTAAACATACTTGTCATTCATAGTTGGTAATCATACAGGTCAAACAAGGTGTAGCAAACGAAGGGTATAAGGCTCAACATGGTTTACTAAGGTGCGTGGAATCAACAAATAACACAACGAAGGAACCCTAATGCCTTTATCATCTACGTGCATACGCGAAAGCACAGTCTCGGCACGTATAAAAAAACACAAGTTCTAACACAAAGCAACATATGGCCTACTCTCAGCAAATGAACATTTATTGCAATTCAACTAATAATGAAATAGGCTCAAATATCTCACCGAACAAAAGGAATATGGGTTACCGACACGTAGCATGTGTAATTCCTAAAGCATGTTACCCCTAGATAGACATCTATTCTCAATTATTCTCTAAAAACATGTCAGAAATACTCTCATGAAACTTAAAGGGACAAACATGACAAGGGATCTAAATTAGCTTAATATCAGTAGGAACCCTTTAGCGATTGAAAATGTTGGTTTTCATGTAGTTCAAACATACTTGAGACAAAAAAAATTTAAAATTTTTCGATTTTTTCAATTTCAACCAATTCAAGCATTTGAGATCAACAATCTTACCAACCCTCTCTCGAGTTACCGCATGCAAAAACCGAAATAAACTAGGTAGCTAGAGTAAGTCGGATATCGAACCAGAGGAGGATTGTGGAAAGTGTCGAATGAAAAGTATTAATTAATTACTACTGGATTGGAAAATCGGTGTGATTGATTACAAGAATTATCTAAATTAACGAATAAAAATTGAGAAAAAGATTGAGTTGTAATAAACAATGATAAGAAAAAGTGATCACTCCGGGATTCAGATTCTGTAATTACTAATAACCTAGTTCTGATTTTATTGGATGCTATTGATTGAATAGTAAATCTGTCACTTCTACCAATTACCTATGCAGTTCAAAGTATTAATATTAATTGATCAGATAAATATTAAAAGAAACATACATAGAAATCATTCAATCAACAAAAGCATAGTTGGATTCAAAACATAATTATAACTCTGACTGACACTCAGGATTTGTCTGTCACACAAATAATATAATCATGTAAATAGTTGGCTGTCACCCGACTACAAATCCAAATCACAATAAAAACAGAAACTAGAATTAAAAGTGTCTCACAAGAATCATTCACCCAGAGCGTCCACAAGAGATTTAGCCGCTCATGATAGGTTGTTGATCTTCAATAGCTTCGGTAATCCCCTCTCCGCCGTCGAGATGATCGATAATAAAATAAGATGATGCCCCCCAATATAATGTCTTGGCTGTGACTTGATATTGGTGATTTATATGATGGATGATGTTGACTTGATTCTTGAGAAAACCTCAACCTGCCGTAGATGTATGATGATAAATTGATGAGATCCTTGTTGTTGTTGACTTTTTTTCTTTCCCAAAGCATTATGTTGCTACTCCCCAAGAAGTCCCCTTTCACGTGATGTTTATTAATAAAGTTTGACTATTATGACCCTTGGTCTGCGTACAAGTCAAGTCTCTATTCGGTCGGCCCTTTATCCTTTCAACTGTAGCTTACGGTTAAAACCGTAAGTTACGGTTTTCACTTTCTGTCCAATGTTCCAGTCTCGGCCGTAATTTACGTTTAAGAACCGTATGCTATGATTCATACTGCTGGAACTCATTTGACTGAATGTCAACTTCCATTTAATTACCAATTAACCCCTGGACTTCATTCTTGTGCATCTCTTGTATATTCAAGCAGCCTTTTCGATCCGAACAAGTCCCGAATGACGCTTTTCGCTATGTTTATCATCCACAGGTGTTCCGCATCATCTTTAAACTCTCCGACTTTACCGAATTAAATGATTTACTTGTAAAACCACGAACACTCGTAGTTAACACATTCAAAGCACGTAGTCGCTTAAAACACAATAAGACACGTAAAATAAGCACATTAATACTCGGGTTTCACACTCTCCATCACATCCCCACACTTGGCATTGATTGTCCTCAAGCAACCGTTACAAACATTACTCACTTTATTAACAAATCACCATTAAATCCCATACCGAATTAACAATTTAAGGTCCCAAGACATACCCATCCCATAAACTGACACAATCGAGATTGACAATCCGACACGTAAATGATACGCATTTAAAACAGCTTAAGACTTGCCTAACTGAAACTAACATGCTTATGATACTACACACATGCCACACGCCCCTCACAACAGTCACTCCTCTCGGTTAATATCTGGACTAGCGTGTAATGTGCTAGCATATGTATCGCTCAAAACCAAATATGTTACCTTGCAACCATAAGCTTGTATAGCAATCACACCTCCACTGTATCAAATAACGTAGCACATATCAAAAGGACTTTTGGGTTTTGGGTTAAGGGTAAAGGTAGGAAGTATTTTTGGATTTTTATGTTTGTTGGCGAACATACCAAACCATGACAACTTATTCACACTGATACTAACACTCTGGGTGATTTTCAACCCTTTTATTTAATACGAACATAAAAATGATTTTTCTTTTTCTTTGTCTTTCTTTTCCTTTTTTTTCAATTTTTTCTCTTTTTTTTCTTTTCTTTTCATTTTTTTTTTCATAACAAACTTCTAAACATACTTGTCATTCATAGTTGGTAATCATACAGGTCAAACAAGGTGTAGCAAACGAAGGGTATAAGGCTCAACATGGTTTACTAAGGTGGGTGGAATCAACAAATAACACAACGAAGGAATCCTAATGCCTTTATCATCTATGTGCATACGCTAAAGCACAGTCTCGGCACGTATCAAACAACACAAGTTCTAACACAAAGCAACATATGGCCTACTCTCAGCAAATGAACATTTATTGCAATTCAACTAATAATGAAATAGGCTCAAATATCTCACCGAACAAAAGGAATATGGGTTACCGACACGTAACATGTGTAATTCCTAAAGCATGTTACCCCTAGATAGACATCTATTCTCAATTATTCTCTAAAAACATGTCAGAAATACTCTCATGAAACTTAAAGGGACAAACATGACTAGGGATCTAAACTAGCTTAATATCAGTAGGAACCCTTTAGCGATTGAAAATGTTGGTTTTCATGTAGTTCAAGCATACTTGAGACAAAAAAATTTTAAAATTTTTCAATTATTTCAATTTCAACCAATTCAAGCATTTGAGATCAACAATCTTACCAACTCTCTCTCGAGTTACCGCATGCAAAAACGGAAATAAACTAGGTAGCTAGAGTAAGTCGGATATCGAACCAGAGGAGGATTGTGGAAAGTGTCGAATGAAAAGTATTAATTAATTACTACTGGATTGGAAAATCGGTGTGATTGATTACAAGAATTATCTAAATTAACGAATAAAAATTGAGAAAAAGATTGAGTTGTAATAAACAATGATAAGAAAAAGTGATCACTCCGGGATTCAGATTCTGTAATTACTAATAACCTAGTTCTGATTTTATTGGATGCTATTGATTGAATAGTAAATCTGTCACATCTACCAATTACCTATGCAGTTCAAAATATTAATATTAATTGATCAGGTAAATATTAAAACAAACATACATAGAAATCATTCAATCAACAAAAGCATAGTTGGATTCAAAACATAATTATAACTCTGACTGTCACTCAGGATTTGTCTGTCACACAAATAATATAATCATGTAAATAGTCGGCTGTCACCCGACTACAAATCCAAATCTCAATAAAAACAGAAACTAGAATTAAAAGTGTCTCACAAGAATCATTCACCCAGAGCGTCCACAAGAGATTTAGCCGCTCATGATAGGTTGTTGATCTTCAATAGCTTCGGTAATCCCGTCTCCGCCGTCGAGATGATCGATATTAAAATAAGATGATGCCCCCCAATATAATATCTTGGTTGTGACTTGATATTGGTTATTTATATGATGGATGATGTTGACTTGATTCTTGAGAAAACCTCAACCTGCCGTAGATGTATGATGATAAATTGATGAGATCCTTGTTGTTGTTGACTTTTTTTCTTTCCCAAAGCATTATGTGGCTACTCCCCAGGAAGTCCCCTTTCACATGATGTTTATTAATAAAGTTTGACTATTATGACCCTTGGTCTGCGTACAAGTCAAGTCTCTATTCGGTCGGCCCTTTATCCTTTCAACTGTAGCTTACGGTTAAAACCGTAAGTTACGGTTCTCACTTTCTGTCCAATGTTCTAGTCTCGGCCGTAATTTACGTTTAAGAACCGTATGCTATGATTCATACTGCTGGAACTCATTTGACTGAATGTCAACTTCCATTTAATTACCAATTAACCCGTGGACTTCATTCTTGTGCATCTCTTGTATATTCAAGCAGCCTTTTCGATCCGAACAAGTCCCGAATGACGCTTTTCGCTATGTTTATCATCCACGGGTGTTCCGCATCATCTTTAAACTCTCCAACTTTACCGAATTAAATGATTTACCTGTAAAACCACGAACACTCGTAGTTAACACATTCAAAGCACGTAGTCGCTTAAAACACAATAAGACACGTAAAATAAGCACATTAATACTCGGGTTTCACACTCTCCATCACATCCCCACACTTGGCATTGATTGTCCTCAAGCAACCGTTACAAACATTACTTACTTTATTAACAAATCACCATTAAATCCCTTACCGAATTAACAATTTAAGGTCCCAAGTCATACCCATCCCATAAACTGACACAATCGAGATTGACAATCCGACACGTAAATGATACGCATTTAAAACAGCTTAAGACTTGCCTAACTAAAACTAACATGCTTATGATACTACACACATGCCACACGCCCCTCACAATAGTCACTCCTCTCGGTTAATATCTGGACTAGCGTGTAATGTGCTAGCATATGTATCGCTCAAAACCAAATATGTTACCTTGCAATCATAAGCTTGTATAGCAATCACACCTCCACTGTATCAAATAACGTAGCACATATCAAAAGGACTTTTGGGTTTTGGGTTAAGGGTTAAGGGTAAAGGTAGGAAGTATTTTTGGATTTTTATGTTTATTGGCGAACATACCAAACCATAACAACTTATTCACAATGATACTAACACTCTGGGTGATTTTCAACCCATTTATTTAATATGAACATAAAAATGATTTTTCTTTTTCTTTGTCTTTCTTTTCCTTTTTTTTTTTCAATTTTTTCTCTTTTTTTCTTTTCTTTTCATTTTTTTTTCATAACATACTTGTCATTCATAGTTGGTAATCATACAGGTCAAACAAGGTGTAGCAAACGAAGGGTATAAGGCTCAACATGGTTTACTAAGGTGGGTGGAATCAACAAATAACACAACGAAGGAATCCTAATGCCTTTATCATCTATGTGCATACGCAAAAGCATAGTCTCGGCACGTATCAAACAACACAAGTTCTAACACAAAGCAACATATGGCCTACTCTCAGCAAATGAACATGTATTGCAATTCAACTAATAATGAAATAGGCTCAAATATCTCACCGAACAAAAGGAATATGGGTTACCGACACGTAGCATGTGTAATTCCTAAAGCATGTTACCCCTAGATACACATCTATTCTCAATTATTCTCTAAAAACATGTCAGAAATACTCTCATGAAACTTAAAGGGACAAACATGACTAGGGATCTAAATTAGCTTAATATCAGTAGGAACCCTTTAGCGATTGAAAATGTTGGTTTTCATGTAGTTCAAGCATACTTGAGACAAAAAAATTTTAAAAGTTTTCTATTTTTTCAATTTCAACCAATTCAAGCATTTGAGATCAACAATCTTACCAACCCTCTCTCGAGTTACCGCATGCAAAAACCGAAATAAACTAGGTAGCTAGAGTAAGTCGGATATCGAACCAGAGGAGGATTGTGGAAAGTGTCGAATGAAAAGTATTAATTAATTACTACTGGATTGGAAAATCGGTGTGATTGATTACAAGAATTATCTAAATTAACGAATAAAAATTGAGAAAAAGATTGAGTTGTGATAAACTATGATAAGAAAAAGTGATCACTCCGGGATTCAGATTCTGTAATTACTAATAACCTAGTTCTGATTTTATTGGATGCTATTGATTGAATAGTAAATCTGTCACTTCTACCAATTACCTATGCAGTTCAAAGTATTAATATTAATTGATCAGATAAATATTAAAACAAACATACATAGAAATCATTCAATCAACAAAAGCATAGTTGGATTCAAAACATAATTATAACTCTGACTGTCACTCAGGATTTGTCTGTCACATAAATAATATAATCATGTAAATAGTCGGCTGTCACCCGACTACAAATCCAAATCTCAATAAAAACAGAAACTAGAATTAAAAGTGTCTCACAAGAATCATTCACCCAGAGCGTCCACAAGAGATTTAGCCGCTCATGATAGGTTGTTGATCTTCAATAGCTTCGGTAATCCCCTCTCCACCGTCGAGATGATCGATATTAAAATAAGATGATGCCCCCCAATATAATGTCTTGGTTGTGACTTGATATTGGTGATTTATATGATGGATGATGTTGACTTGATTCTTGAGAAAACCTCAACCTGCCGTAGATGTATGATGATAAATTGATGAGATCCTTGTTGTTGTTGACTTTTTTCTTTCCCAAAGCATTATGTTGCTACTCCCCAAGAAGTCCCCTTTCACGTGATGTTTATTAATTAAGTTTGACTATTATGACCCTTGGTCTGCGTACAAGTCAAGTCCCTATTCGGTCGGCCCTTTATCCTTTCAACTGTAGCTTACGGTTAAAACCGTAAGTTACGGTTTTCATTTTCTGTCCAATGTTCCAGTCTCAGCCGTAATTTACGTTTAGGAACCGTATGCTATGATTCATACTGCTGGAACTCATTTGACTGAATGTCAACTTCCATTTAATTATCAATTAACCCCTGGACTTCATTCTTGTGCATCTCTTGTATATTCAAGCAGCCTTTTTGATCCGAACAAGTCCCGAATGACGCTTTTCGCTATGTTTATCATCCACGGGTGTTCCGCATCATCTTTAAACTCTCCAACTTTACCGAATTAAATGATTTACCTGTAAAACCACGAACGCTCGTAGTTAACACATTCAAAGCACGCAGTCGCTTAAAACACAATAAGACACGTAAAATAAGCACATTAATACTCGGGTTTCACACTCTCCATCACATCCCCACACTTGGCATTGATTGTCCTCAAGCAACCGTTACAAACATTACTCACTTTATTAACAAATCACCATTAAATCCCTTACCGAATTAACAATTTAATGTCCCAAGTCATACCCATCCCATAAACTGACACAATCGAGATTGACAATCCGACACGTAAATGATACGCATTTAAAACAGCTTAAGACTTGCCTAACTAAAACTAACATGCTTATGATACTACACACATGCCACACGCCCCTCACAATAGTCACTCCTCTCGGTTAATATCTGGACTAGCGTGTAATGTGCTAGCATATGTATCGCTCAAAACCAAATATGTTACCTTGCAATCATAAGCTTGTATAGCAATCACACCTCCACTGTATCAAATAACATAGCACATATCAAAAGGAATTTTGGGTTTTGGGTTAAGGGTAAAGGTAGGAAGTATTTTAGGATTTTTATGTTTATTGGCGAACATACCAAACCATGACAACTTATTCTCAATGATACTAACACTCTGGGTGATTTTCAACCCATTTATTTAATACGAACATAGAAATGATTTTTCTTTTTCTTTGTCTTTCTTTTCCTTTTTTTTCAATTTTTTCTCTTTTTTTTCTTTTCTTTTTCATTTTTTTTCATAACATACTTGTCATTCATAGTTGGTAATCATACAGGTCAAACAAGGTGTAGCAAACGAAGGGTATAAGGCTCAACATGGTTTACTAAGGTGGGTGGAATCAACAAATAACACAACGAAGGAATCCTAATGCCTTTATCATCTATGTGCATACGCTAAAGCACAGTCTCGGCACGTATCAAACAACACAAGTTCTAACACAAAGCAACATATGGCCTACTCTCAGCAAATGAACATTTATTGCAATTCAACTAATAATGAAATAGGCTCAAATATCTCACCGAACAAAAGGAATATGGGTTACCGACACGTAGCATGTGTAATTCCTAAAGCATGTTACCCCTAGATAGACATCTATTCTCAATTATTCTCTAAAAACATGTCAGAAATACTCTCATGAAACTTAAAGGGACAAACATGACTAGGGATCTAAATTAGCTTAATATCAGTAGGAATCCTTTAGCGATTGAAAATGTTGGTTTTCATGTAGTTCAAGCATACTTGAGACAAAAAAATTTTAAAATTTTTCAATTTTTTCAATTTCAACCAATTCAAGCATTTGAGATCAACAATCTTACCAACCCTCTCTCGAGTTACCGCATGCAAAAACCGAAATAAACTAGGTAGCTAGAGTAAGTCGGATATCGAACCAGAGGAGGATTGTGGAAAGTGTCGAATGAAAAGTATTAATTAATTACTACTGGATTGGAAAATCGGTGTGATTGATTACAAGAATTATCTAAATTAACGAATAAAAATTTAGAAAAAGATTGAGTTGTAATAAACAATGATAAGAAAAAGTGATCACTCCGCGATTCAGATTCTGTAATTACTAATAACCTAGTTCTGATTTTATTGGATGCTATTGATTGAATAGTAAATCTGTCACATCTACCAATTACCTATGCAGTTCAAAATATTAATGTTAATTGATCAGATAAATATTAAAACAAACATACATAGAAATCATTCAATCAACAAAAGCATAGTTGGATTAAAAACATAATTATAACTCTGACTGTCACTTAGGATTTGTCTGTCACACAAATAATATAATCATGTAAATAGTCGGCTGTCACCCGACTACAAATCCAAATCTCAATAAAAACAGAAACTAGAATTAAAAGTGTCTCACAAGAATCATTCACCCAGAGCGTCCACAAGAGATTTAGCCGCTCATGATAGGTTGTTGATTTTCAATAGCTTCGGTAATCCCCTCTCCGCCGTCGAGATGATCGATATTAAAATAAGATGATGCCCCCCAATATAATGTCTTGGCTGTGACTTGATATTGGTGATTTATATGATGGATGATGTTGACTTGATTCTTGAGAAAACCTCAACCTACCGTAGATGTATGATGATAAATTGATGAGATCCTTGTTGTTGTTGACTTTTTTTCTTTCCCAAAGCATTATGTTGCTACTCCCCAAGAAGTCCCCTTTCACGTGATGTTTATTAATAAAGTTTGACTATTATGACCCTTGGTCAGCGTACAAGTCAAGTCCCTATTCGGTCGGCCCTTTATCCTTTCAACTGTAGCTTACGGTTAAAACCGTAAGTTACGGTTTTCACTTTATGTCCAATGTTCCAGTCTCGGCCGTAATTTACGTTTAAGAACCGTATGCTATGATTCATACTGCTGGAACTCATATGACTGAATGTCAACTTCCATTTAATTACCAATTAACCCCTGGACTTCATTCTTGTGCATCTCTTGTATATTCAAGCAGCCTTTTCGATCCGAACAAGTCCCGAATGACGCTTTTCGCTATGTTTATCATCCACGGGTGTTCCGCATCATCTTTAAACTCTCCAACTTTACCGAATTAAATGATTTACCTGTAAAACCACGAACACTCGTAGTTAACACATTCAAAGCACGTAGTCGCTTAAAACACAATAAGACACGTAAAATAAGCACATTAATACTCGGGTCTCACACTCTCCATCTGGTTTCATTATCAGAGGTGAGAATAGGTCGACTCGGTTGCGAATAAAATACATTTAGCCAATGTTTGTGTATAAATTTGTACGTCCAATCGGTCTTTTGTTAGGTCGTAGGGTGTGGAGGGCGTCACCCCTGCCACCTTACCATCGATATTCGATAGCGTCAGAGGGGCGCCACCACCCACATCGGGCAATTTAAAGGGGGGGGGGGGGCATAGTTAACTCGCCAGCATGGTAACGAGCGTTTTTGGCTTGATCGAGGTAAGTTGGTCAAGATAAGGGGGCGCTATAGGCATTGTACACCCTGCAAGTTAAGGGAAGGCGTGATAAAGCCCCCTGGCTGACGTGGATCTGACGTGGCACTGACGTGGTGTGATAACGCCCCTAGGGGCTTTATCCCACACCCTCCAGCCTTACAAATAGTTGGGTGCTTAGGCCGTTATTAAATAGTTTTAGTTAATAAATCTAGGAATAATGGTTTTAATAATCTTTAGTATTGTTAATTGGCCCTATCAGGCACAATTATAAAAATCACCAACGGTAGTACTAACTATTAACATACTGGCATTTAATGGACCTTGACTAGCGGAACCCTAACGATGTTAGTCGCCAGTGGCCGGAAAAAATTTGGTTGGAAAACTTCTTTTTGACCGGAAAACTCAACATTTTTGTTCCAAACCTCTTTGGAATCTTAGATTGGACCTTTAGAACCTTTTTCAAGTAAAAGCCTCAATTATTAAGTTTGTTAGAAAAATGTTTGTTTTTTTGGCTAGAATACTCGTTTTTGGGCAGAAAACTCAACCTTTTCGTCACAAACCTCTTTCTAACCTTAGATCGGACTTTTAGAAACCTTTTTTAGTAAAAGCTTCAATTATTGAGGTCGCCGGAAAACTCTTTTTTTGGCCAGGAAATTCAATATTTTTGTCTCAAACCTCTTGTAACATTATATCAGACCTTTAGGAACCTTTTTTCGGTCAAAAACGTTTTTTCGGCGACCCAGACTGTCACACCCTGACTTTTGCGGAAGCGTGATTATGGTGTGACTTTCTTAATACCATTGCATTCAATCATAACAACAACTATATGATAAAACCATAGATTTGCCATCCATTAAATAAGTTTAAAACATAACAACAATGTTTAAACACAGACTGCAAATTCAAGTTTTACAAACCATACAAATTGTTTATGAGTTCTCTAAGGACTCATCAAAAGATATTAAATAAAACCAAGGTTTGAAAGACGTGTCTCGTCCAGGAATAAGACACCCAACCCAAACCTCAAAACCATGGATGACATCTTTATTCACAACGCAGCATGAAACTTTCAACGCCCGCCAGATCCACTTACTAATTCCTTGAAATACATGTATTTTGAAAACATCAACAAAAGTTGAGCGAGTTCGTGTGTTTGTTTGTGTGTATATATAAACCTTTGAAATCACCGTAAGTATGTATGTAAGTTTATAAATCCCGGTATAAAAGCAACAAGGAAAAACAGATCACCAATGGTTTGCAAGGCAATTGATATGTGTGACGTGATGCAGGGAGCTCAAACCTAGCAGATTTCGCACCAGGCTTCTGGCTGTAAGACATAGTCTACCCATGGGCCAACCGTGGTCCAACATGGGCGGGGCTCGCTACACCCAAATAGATATATCACTCATGTCCCTCGGTCATACTACGAGGATTGATGGCCTTAAGCGTTATGCCCACCACTCACATGATCTAAGTATACCCTTCCTTAGCTAACCATACCAAATAATAACGTTTGTAAACAATTGTAACATGTACTTCACCCCCGAAGTTATAAAACTGAAAACAGTTAAAGAAAAGAGGGAACACGAAACTCACAGTCTTACGTCTTCAACAATCATAACTCTTACTTCTCCGGTGAACACGACTACCTACAACGTACTAATGTCTATTAGATGAACGGGTCGTGCCTTGATTTAGTGTTAACTTTTCTGAGTTACGTTTCTTTTACGCTTCTGATATTATTCCAAGTTATATAATTATTGCCAAAATAATTAATATTTTAACTTAAATTATATTTATAAAATTTTGGAATAATTGTTAAAAAATATTTTTGTAATAATACTTCTCAAGTATTTATACTTGTATTTCCTTCCCAAGGATGGGGGTAACTTATACATGTGTATTTTTGTCATATTTTGGAGTCGTATTCCGGTGTGTATTTATACGTACGAGATTACGTATTTTTATTGCATTTATTAAGTATCCTCATACTTAATTAATTATTAAATTTTCGGAATATTATTTCAAAAAAATACCCACCAACATATATATTTCCAAAATATATATTTAAGGAGTATTACTTAGAAAAATTATTTAAATAATTTTTCGTTTGGCAAAAATATTTGTAGTTCCAAAATTATATATTTTCAAGTCTAACTTAGAAAATATTTATAAACTTATTTTTATCCAAAAATAATGTATTCCAAGTTTACTCAATAAAATATATGTTTTTCCCAAAAATAATATATCTTCTAATAATTCTAAGGAAAATATATATTTTTATACTTGTCAAAAATGCTATATTTTTCCCTTGACAAAAATAGGATATGCTCTTGAAGTAATTGTGAAAATCATATTTTCATTCCTTTGTATCCAAAATATTATTTATCAAAATATATTTTGTGAACATATTTTCCGGAATATTTTGTAAGTTACCTTTCTTGTTCGGATCGCCAATATTTTGCGTATAACTTGTATGTTTATTCCTTGAAATTTTTGGTAATATTTTGGATGGTATTTCTTAGTGTTTTGATGTGTTACATTATTTCATGCCCTAAAATAATATAACTAATACATAAAGTATACAAATAATCACACACATTGTGTCTTTATTGTGTGTGTATATATATATATATATATATATATATATATATATATAGTGGAAGGTTCAAATGAGAAGAAAAATTTTGTAAGAATAAAAAGAATAAGTTTTAAACCAATAGAAATGCTCCATTTTAGTTCATTTAATATGTGTATTTAATGTTTTTAATAAGGGCATATAGGTAAATTTCTAATTGTAATTAATTAGATAACTTATTAAACTTGTAACTCCCATTTTAAATATACTCTTTCAAGATAAAATAATTTAGGGTGAAGGACAATTTTCGACATGTGTAGGATAAATTTTAGTATGTGTAGGATAAATTTTAGTATGTGTTGAATAAATTCTTAAATGTGTATGATAAATTTAGACATGCGTAGGTTAAATTTCAGTAAGTGTAAGATATATGTAGGATAAATTTTGAAATGTGTAGGATAAAATGCTTTTTTGCTTTGTTAATGAGAGATAACATAATTAATGGGAGGAGTTATAAACTATTTAATGTTTTACCATTATGCCCCTTCTTCTTTTTCTTCTCACATTAAATTTCTTCTCAAATGAACCTTCCCCTATATATATATATATATATATATATATATATATATAGAGTAAGGTTCCTGCGGAAAGTGTGTTTTTCCTAGAATGTCTAGGAAGCAATAAGAACGCGACATGTGGCATCGAAAGATTTTAACTAAAAGGGCAATTGTGTAATTTGAATATTATTTTAATTATGGATTATTTTATTAGGATAACTAACTAACCAGAAAATTATGGAAACTAAATATTCCATTTAAATCAAATTGATAGTTTCAATTTAAATCATACAAGACGCTGTGTTTCTTGACAATGTGTTTTAACAGCAAGCAGATTTCTTGACGCTGTGTTTTAACAGCAAGCAGATTTCTTGACGCTGTGTTTTAACAGCAAGAAGATTGCTGGAGGATTCTTGACACTGTGTTTTAACAGCAAGCAGATTGCTGGAGGATTCTCGACATTGTGTTTTAACAGCAAGCAGATTTCCTTGACATTGTGTTTTAACAGCAAGCAGATTTCCTTGACACTGTGTTTTAACAGCAAGCAGATTTCCTTGACACTGTGTTTTAACAGCAAGCAGATTTCTTGACGTTGTGTTTTAACAGCAAGGCCCTGTCACATGATCCTTGGAAAACACATGTACCACATAACTACACTCAAAATGTAGATAAACCAAAATCAAATACATGTTTTTTTAATGTGTAAACTAATTTAATACGAAAAAAGTGGTGTATGAAAATAACTTACGTCTCCTTCATCTAGCTGTAAATGTGCTCTCAAATGTTTCCCTGAATTAATAGTCTTTCGGTTAATATTAGGACAGCCAATTTGAATATCTTGCGTAGATAGTGTTCTTCTTTGGTTCGGTTAGGGAGAGAGAGGGAGAGAGAGAGAGAGAGAGAGAGAGAGAGAAAGGGGAAATCCCATGATTTTAGGGATTGGTTATTGATATGGCAGTTTCTTGACTGATTTAAAACACTTCCAATTACCAAAATACCCTCACTATATTAAAAGTCTCTAATTATATAACTCAGATATTACGAAAGTGTCATCCATTTGATCTAAGCCATTAAAAACACCAATCGGAGGGCCCAGATCGCTTCCTAGACTTTCTAGGAAAAACACACTTTCCGCAGAACTCCTACTCTATATATATATATATATATATATATATATATATATTCTAAATATATATTTAGCCACTTTTATTTATAAAAACCAACCTCCAACTTTATATTTTGTAACAAAAATTATGGCAAAGTTTATATGGAAAACTCATGGTTAAAATACACTTGTAAATATTTGTTTAAAATATTTTTCTAAGTGTTAATATTTTTAGAAAATTTTGCCATAGTTTCCTCTAAAAATGGAGGTTTCCATGCTTTCAAGCATATCATTTTCGTTTGTGAAAATCATCACAATCAATATACAATCAACTCTAAACAACTTATACTTACCAATTTTGCCAAAATCATGCTTAATCTACCACTTCATGAACTTGAAAGTTTATGAAAATTTGTAGTAACTTGGTAATGTGTTTAGTGAGTTTAGTTACCCTTTAAAGTGTGGTTGTTAATTTAAAAACATCATTCTTAAAGAATTTAGATGTTTACAACTTGTAATCATGTTTTACAAAAATGTTTCTTCATGAAATTCTCTTGTTACACAAGTGTTTCTACACTTGGTTAACCACTAAAAACAAGTCTTGTTTATGTAAGAACCGAGATTATATGAAACTCTTGTTTTTAACTTGGTTTCTTTGATATATCATTTACAAATATTTAGATCCATATGATCAACATCTTACTTTAATCATGGTTTTCAAGAAAACATTATTTCCTTCAAGTTCATGCTTTAAGTGTGGATGACCCATCATCCTACAACAAATTTCTACTTTCACATCTTGCTAAACTATGTTTTTAATCATGATTTAGCAAGACCTTATGATGATTAACATCATCTCTACTAACAATCAAAGATCATCAACATAATAACTTATATTCATCAAGATATCTTTACTAAACAAGCTTATGTTCATGTTCACTTCATATGGTTCTTTGGTGTTCTTCATGTTTTTGATCATGATTCATTATTAACCACTTAAAATAGATGTAACATAGATAGATCAAGGTTCTTACCACTAGCACAAGGCTAGGGATGATTCAAGTGTAGAAAGTGAGTGGATAAAAGCAAGCAAGAGAGGTCCTTCAAGCTCCAAAGCCACCAAGCTTCCTTATACACCCTCTAGCACCTTTGTATGTATGGAAAATGGATGAAGAAAGTTGGATGATGATGATGGTGGTGTGGGTTGGGTTCGGCCGAGATCAAGAGCAAGGGAGGGAGAGAGAGTGGTGTGTGAAGTGTGTGTGAGAATGAAGTAAAGAACTCATGGTGCTAACTTATAATCCATATCAAGTCCTTAACCCTTGTATAATATGCTCATAATCAAGAGACAAGATCTATTAAACAAATGAAATAAAATCAAGAGTGGGGCCCTTGTATGGGCCGTCCACTAGTTGGGGGGGGGGGTATGTAGGCTAGGTTCTAACTAGTTAGTTACATACAAGTTCAAATCCAAGTGTTGGTTATATGTGTTAGTTACTAGATATTTTGTATGAGGTGTTATGATGTTCGGGGACCATAACTAGCTTGGAAATGTTAAAACAATGCTTCTAGTGTAAATTTGATGTTTTGGGTAGTGTCCGGTTGTTCGGCTGGATACTGGTTTGTTAAAGTGCTAAACTTGCAGTTTAGTGTTCTTTATGTACCCTTTTGTGACACTTTTAATTCCCGACACTTAAGAAAGCATTCAGGACCATTTTACCATATTTCTGCATAATATTACTGTGTTTAAATGCTGATTTTTGCTGATTTCAGCACTTCATGTGAGTTTTAGGCACTTTCCGGCACTTAAACTATTACTTAGAAAAGCATTTTTGTGATCCTTACTTCCCTACACTCTATACTAGTGTAGTATTTAGTTTCTGGCCCACACTGGGTCTCAAAACACTGTCTGACAGTGTACTGAACTTCGTCAGCATATTCCTGATTTCTCAGATAACTGTGCGAACTGTACTTAATGCATCATTTGAGGCAACATAGCTTTCTTGCAATATTGGTATGACATTTAACAATGTATGATGCACATGTTTGTGTATGGCAGTAATCTGAATGCAGTTAATTATAATTTCAGCACAGTCATTAAGCACTAATCAAGATTAATTAATTGTACGGATACCTGGATTTTTGACAATTATCACCTTCTCCCCCTGTTAAGAAAATTTTGTCCCGAAATTTTAAGCTCTGCTACTAGCTGCAGGGGTGTTACGGAATAAGTGCGGGTATTTAGCTTTCATGCGGTCCTCACGCTCCCAAGTAAACTCTGGGCCATGACGTGCGTTCCATCTAACCTTAACAAGCTTAACACTACTCCTTCTAGTTTTGTTTACTTTCCAATCCGTATGTAACACCCCGAAAATGGGTTTGGTGATCAAACCACATTAGCACTAAGAGACGGGTAAAATACCGTTAGTGGTAAAACTTACCCGGTAAATATTAGGATTTAAATAATTAATCCTAATATTAAATAAGAAGTGAATAAAAGCTTTTAAGGAATAAGATGGATAAAAGGCCCGAGTTAACGGGACCTAAAATAAACTTAGTCATAAATATTCCCGAACCCGCTAAGTTAACTAGGAATATTAAACCTAGTTAATAAGTGGGAATATCATTGAAAATAATTAGGTTGTGACCTAATTAATAACTAACCAAACACGAGGGACCAAAGCCGGGTAACTTGAAAATGGAATTATAAACTTAAAGTAAAACATAACACACACACAAGAGTGTGTGTGTGTGCGTGAGATGAAGCAGGAGACAAGCTCCATGGGAGCTAACCCTAGAATCAACAAATTCACCAAATTGAAGCTCGAATCAAGATCCAAATCAATGCATGAACGTGTAGAAACGATCACCAAGTCAAGGGGATCGTGAGGTATGTTGAATTTCTAACATTCGTGAAGTTGTTAAAATTGATAATCATCCTAATCGCGAATTAGGCATGAATTAGAGAAGCTATGGCTAGATTAGTGATGAATACTTGCTTAGGAACGAAACCCTAAGTGAAAATCATACATATGATGCTATGACTTGAATGATTTGGTGATTACCTACATGTGTGGTAAATGGGTTTATTGACAATATGAAGAACACTTGAATTAGAGTGTTAATTTGATGAATATTGATTGTTTTGAAATAAGTTCTTGATATAGTCCATGAACACTAGACATAGAGGTTTGATTTTGATGTAAATCTTGGTAAAGATAACTAGTTATGGGCTAGTTAGTAAATATGTAAAATCATGCACACTAGGTGTTTGTTAAAATGCCTAAATGAGAATTACGTGTTGATAATGTGCCTAATTGAGTCTTGTGAACTTGATAGTGCAATCATAAGTGTTAATTGGTGAATTGACTTTTGAATAGTCAAACCGACCATTAATAAGATCGAACGGTATTTGTGATAGAAAATATGTAAGATGGAATAGTCATAATTAATGATGACTAATATAACCGTCTTACGAATTATGATGATAGTTTGACGCTTGACAAGCTAGGTGGAGGCTTGGAAAGGAAGCGGGTCAAACGAAGCAAGAATGGTGGAAAAGCATTATTCGGATGCAAGGTAAGTATAGCTTACACTAGTCTTAGATTGTGTAATATTCCCTTAGCGTATAAATAACGAATGGAATAACTAAACAATTAAAATACGATGTTCCGTCGTGTAGGCGTACGGAACTAGATAATCAAAGATGAAAGAAACCATAATAATGGTTAAAAAGGAAGTAAATAGATAATTCGGTCATATTATGACGAAAGTGGTAATAAAAAGTTTATAAGTAAAAATGACTGTACCGTGTTAACGGAGCGGGTCATGTAGTTGAGATGATAATAAATATCATCTCGAAAAGACAAACGGTCAATTCGGCCAAACGGGTCAAAAGGTGTAGACATCACCTTTTGACAATATTGACTAATGATCTTTTGTCGAGTTATATGCTTACAGGAATAGAAATCCAATGAATACTCGCATCGCTCTTACTTAGCGATTAAAAAGCAAGGTATTTATAAATCGGGTCTACTTGTTGATCCGGGCCAGGTATGCATATTCATGTCGTGGTTTAAAATGCTATTTTGGTCGAATAAATGGGATAGAGAGTCTTTCGTAGTAAAAAGAACATAATCGACCAAAACGCCCTTGTTGGCTAATTCGAGCAAACAACCTTTAAAAGTTGTTTGGAAACGAGTTCTATGATTAGGTAAATACTTAGAATAAATATAGAAGCATACGAAAGCGTTTTTAGGCTTGAAAATGCTTAAATACCCGTAACGGGTCAAAATAAGTATCCGAGTAAAAATGGGTTTAATTTGAGTAATTAAACCGGCGATTTAAAATCTAATATGATAGGCAACATTAAGTCGAAGAAGTATATGTGACATAAGGGTCAAATAAACATGTTTGATGGTGAACTCGCAAACGGGTCAAAATTGGCAAAAAAAAAAAAGGGAAATAAGCCGAAAACTTAGAAGTCTTAAATTTTGTTAAGACGAATGTCGGATTTTAACCTCATAAGATGGAGGATTAAATTACGGACGCGTAGGAAAAGGAATCGGGTAAAACGGATCAATAACGAAGAAGTTATGGCCGTTTCCGTAAAAACTAGCATAGCTGAACTAAGCTGCAGACCTGCTGATGCAGGGGCCACCGTAAATTACGGTGTCCACCGTAATTTACGGTGGAGTTGAAAAATGCTACGGTGGATCCCTCCTGGTTTACGGTGGGGGCCTGTACTACCAGTGGCCACCGTAAATTACGGTGCCACCGTAATTTACGGTGGAGGTCAGGTTGAAAACTTTGTTTTGTTATCAATTGTTTCTCGAATTCGTTTAGACGCGTTTTAAGTCCCGTATGACTAAAGCATTTCATGTTTATGAAATGTAGGTACATTTTAGATGCCGGAAGACGATCAAGCTCAATGGAGAACCGAACACTATAAAGACTCATGCTTCCGCACATTGCCTCGTTGTAAATTTTAACGATGAACCCAATCACGTTTGTAGAATAGCTTATGAATTGTAAAAATTTTAATTTACTCGGAATTTCCTAAGGATACTTAACACTAAATACATGTTTGTATTCGTAATTATTACGAAAACCTTTAATATAATAACTAGAGTGTTACAAGTTGGTATCAGAGCTCAAGGTTAAAGAGTAAGGTGTGTTCGGTTCGAGGCTTGATCGCAAATCCGGTAAGTGTATGTATGTTAATCGTTAGCGTATTAAAGTGTTGTAAACAACACATAGGGTTATCGTGAAATACACGTTACCCCAAATTAAATGATAGATATGGTTAACAACATTTCGTGCGTTGACACATATAGTACAAAAGCCTTGTACTATGACACAGGCATTTAGTAAAGTTGATATTACTAACTTTGTGAATGTCTTGACTGAATGACACTTACATTTAAAGATGGCAAAGGTTAAACAAATGCAAGATGTGATAGAGGAACAGTCCGAGGCATGACAAGAGGAACATGCCCATCAAGGACTAAATCGCGTAATGACCGCGAACAAGGCTAATGGCAAGAGAAGCCCGTTAGGGCAAGCATTATCAGGTGCACGTATAAATCATTGCATAAATAGTAATATGCAACAGATATGTAGAGATTGAAAGTTGCATATGTAGATTGAAAACTTGGAAAGACCTGAATAGAAAACCTATCCGGGATATTGTTTCCAAGAAAAACAGATAGAGGTATTACTTACATAGGGCGTGATGTGAAAACTGTAAAAGGTCATGCGTGTCATGTGTTAATCGCTTACTCTGGCCAAGTAAGTAGCGGCATATGATACCATGAACTTCTTATGGCGGACACGTTTACATCCGATGTAGTAAGGGCAGGGTGAATGGGACTAATTAAAAAAAAAGTACCCAAATGAATCAGATAAGCAAAATATTTGATAATAATGTAAACGCACAACCAAGTGACGGGAGCGTATTACATTAGGATAATGAGCCCGGGTGAAGGGACAAACAAGCATGTAAAATGATTTAGACAAGTATTGGGAGGGAGTGTACTTACACTCGAACCCAGAAAACATCAAGCATGTAAAATGATTTAGACAAGTATTGGGAGGGAGTGTACTTACACTCGAACCCAGAAAACATCAAGCATGTAAAATGATTTAGACAAGTATTGGGAGGGAGTGTACTTACACTCGAACCCAGAAAACATCAAGCATGTAAAACGATTTAGACAAATATTGGGAGGGAGTGATACTTACACTCGAACCCGGAGAATGTAAACATGTAAGATGAGTTAGATATGCATTGGGAGGGGGTGTACCTACACTCGAACCCGGAAAATGCAAATATGTTCCTTAACGGGTTATTTTTGTAAAACGTCGAACTTAAGGATAAAGTCAGAATATAAAAAACCGAAGCGAGGTCTTAATGCATACCGGGAGGGTTGCAATAATAACAATTTCGGTAAAACACCCGGTGGATGGGTAAGAATTAAACACATGTGTAAACCAAGAGACGTGAACGTGGGTTGAAAGATCAAAGTAACGTGGATTACGAGTTATGACTATAAAAATCTCGTATATAGAAATTGTGAGTAAATATGTTCAACTATTCGAAGTTGAATGGATCGAATAAAGAATAAAGTGGATTGTTTATAAGTGATGGATTTCACATTAATAGGTCAAACATGTTGAATACCATATAACGCCGAATGGCACAAATGAGCACTAGCCAGATAAAGGTAGTGTTAAATGCAAGAGAATAATGAGCCCGGCAATGGGACATAATCAAACACGAATGTATGTAAACTGGATAATGGTGAGTATAAGATAAAACGACGCATAAATGACGTGAGAAATCATAAAGTCGGAAAATGTGCCCGAAAAGAAACGAATGTAGCCTTAGACTACGGTCAAGGTCAAAGATAATATCAAAACAATAATAAATGATGTTAAGCAAAAACATGGTGCCTTAACGCAGTATGCGTATATAAATGTATACACATTTGAAGGAAGACTCGAATAAAAGATGATCTACGGGATCATCATAACCTACGAGGTATTAATTAGAGCAAAAGGTCTACGGGACCAAAACGACCCACGGGTCATGATTAGAAAGAAGTTATAAGGACTTCGCCTTAAAGAGGTGAATGTCTAATCAAAAAATAGCCCATAAGGCTAAGTAAAGAAACCTACGGGTCAATATTGTAAAGCAAGGGGAACTGGTTACAATTCTCCGTGTAAAATAATAACGGTCAGGAATAAAACTCAAAACGGAAATTCCTAGACATGAGAAAAAGATATAAGACAAGGAGAAAATGTAAACTAAAAATTTAGTTTTTAGTTAAAAGCAATGTTTTAACAAACATAAGTAGTAAGAGATGGTTTAGAAAATCTTAGACACACATAAGGCCGGAGATGGCAAATTAGTATACCCGTGTGACGGGGTATGAAGTGACGGCGTCAAATTAGGCTAGCCGCAAAACTATTCAAGGTTAAGAAAATGTCATAAAGAATACAAAACGCTTGTTAATATAAGACAAGTGCGTGATAAACCTGTTAAAAGACTAACGAGACTGAGTGGTCAAGTTACAACTCAGTCAATAAAGATTAAGGGTTATAAGCAGTAAGTAACGGCCCGCGAGGCCTTACACATGAAAGACGTACGCGTCAGTATACATGAAAACTTTTAACTAAAAGATAACGAGTTTTTAAATGGTTACCTTATAAGGTAAACCATAGTAAATAATAAGAGTAAAAAGTAACTGGACTAATAAGTCTAGTTAGTGAGACCGGTTGAGGTCATTTAAGTAATTTGGTTGCTTGTAAGCGGTGGATTCGGTATAACTGAACCGAATAAATGAATTTTAAAACAAAAGAAATTGTTGCTAAAAGTGAAAGATTTCACTAAAGACCTTTAAATGGGTCAAAGTAACGGATCCATAAAGAATTCGATAATATACGGAAGTGATGAATAGCGCTAGTAACTAAACTAGTGAAAATAACGGAATTACGTTATTTCAAGCCACATTATGTCGTATGAGGTACGTAGAGGTTCTCTTACCATAATTTTTCTGGTAATACTAACACTTGGTTAAAGTATGAGTAATGCTTAAGAGATTACTCAAGTCAAACGCATTGAGTTTAGAACTCAATGAACTATGTAAGCCAGGTTTCGAGGACGAAACCTCTTTAAGGGGGGTAGACTTGTAACACCCCGAAAATGGGTTTGGTGATCAAACCACATTAGCACTAAGAGACGGGTAAAATACCGTTAGTGGTAAAACTTACCCAGTAAATATTAGGATTTAAATAATTAATCCTAATATTAAATAAGAAGTGAATAAAAGCTTTTAAGGAATAAGATGGATAAAAGGCCCGAGTTAACGGGACCTAAAATAAACTTAGTCATAAATATTCCCGAACCCGCTAAGTTAACTAGGAATATTAAACCTAGTTAATAAGTGGGAATATCATTGAAAATAATTAGGTTGTGACCTAATTAATAACTAACCAAACACGAGGGACCAAAGCCGGGTAACTTGAAAATGGAATTATAAACTTAAAAATAAAACATAACACACACACAAGAGTGTGTGTGTGTGCGTGAGATGAAGCAGGAGACAGCTCCATGGGAGCTAACCCTAGAATCAACAAATTCACCAAATTGAAGCTCGAATCAAGATCCAAATCAATGCATGAACGTGTAGAAACGATCACCAAGTCAAGGGGATCGTGAGGTATGTTGAATTTCTAACATTCGTGAAGTTGTAAAAATTGATAATCATCCTAATCGCGAATTAGGCATGAATTAGAGAAGCTATGGCTAGATTAGTGATGAATACTTGCTTAGGAACAAAACCCTAAGTGAAAATCATACATATGATGCTATGACTTGAATGATTTGGTGATTACCTACATGTGTGGTAAATGGGTTTATTGACAATATGAAGAACACTTGAATTAGAGTGTTAATTTGATGAATATTGATTGTTTTGAAATAAGTTCTTGATATAGTCCATGAACACTAGACATAGAAGTTTGATTTTGATGTAAATCTTGGTAAAGATAACTAGTTATGGGCTAGTTAGTAAATATGTAAAATCATGCACACTAGGTGTTTGTTAAAATGCCTAAATGAGAATTAAGTTTTGATAATGTGCCTAATTGAGTCTTGTGAACTTGATAGTGCAATCATAAGTGTTAATTGGTGAATTGACTTTTGAATAGTCAAACCGACCATTAATAAGATCGAACGGTATTTGTGATAGAAAATATGTAAGATGGAATAGTCATAATTAATGATGACTAATATAACCGTCTTACGAATTATGATGATAGTTTGACGCTTGACAAGCTAGGTGGAGGCTTGGAAAGGAAGCGGGTCAAACGAAGCAAGAATGGTGGAAAAGCATTATTCGGATGCAAGGTAAGTATAGCTTACACTAGTCTTAGATTGTGTAATATTCCCTTAGCGTATAAATAACGAATGGAATAACTAAACAATTAAAATACGATGTTCCGTCGTGTAGGCGTACGAAACTAGATAATCAAAGATGAAAGAAACCATAATAATGGTTAAAAAGGAAGTAAATAGATAATTCGGTCATATTATGACGAAAGTGGTAATAAAAAGTTTATAAGTAAAAATGACCGTACCGTGTTAACGGAGCGGGTCATGTAGTTGAGATGATAATAAATATCATCTCGAAAAGACAAACGGTCAATTCGGCCAAACGGGTCAAAAGGTGTAGACATCACCTTTTGATAATATTGACTAATGATCTTTTGTCGAGTTATATGCTTACAGGAATAGAAATCCAATGAATACTCGCATCGCTCTTACTTAGCAATTAAAAAGCAAGGTATTTATAAATCGGGTCTACTTGTTGATCCGGGCCAGGTATGCATATTCATGTCGTGGTTTAAAATGCTATTTTGGTCGAATAAATGGGATAGAGAGTCTTTCGTAGTAAAAAGAACATAATCGACCAAAACGCCCTTGTTGGCTAATTCGAGCAAACAACCTTTAAAAGTTGTTTGGAAACGAGTTCTATGATTAGGTAAATACTTAGAATAAATATAGAAGCATTCGAAAGCGTTTTTAGGCTTGAAAATGCTTAAATACCCGTAACGGGTCAAAATAAGTATCCGAGTAAAAATGGGTTTAATTTGAGTAATTAAACCGGCGATTTAAAATCTAATATGATATGCAACATTAAGTCGAAGAAGTATATGTGACATAAGGGTCAAAAAAACATGTTTGATGGTGAACTCGCAAACGGGTCAAAATTGGCCAAAAAAAAAGGGAAATAAGCCGAAAACTTAGAAGTCTTAAATTTTGTTAAGACGAATGTCGGATTTTAACCTCATAAGATGGAGGATTAAATTACGGACGCGTAGGAAAAGGAATCGGGTAAAACGGATCAATAACGAAGAAGTTATGGTCGTTTCCGTAAAAACTAGCATAGCTGAACTAAGCTGCAGACCTGCTGATGCAGGGGCCACCGTAAATTACGGTGTCCACCGTAATTTACGGTGGAGTTGAAAAATGCTACGGTGGATCCCTCCTGGTTTACGGTGGGGGCCTGTACTACCAGTGGCCACCGTAAATTACGGTGCCACCGTAATTTACGGTGGAGGTCAGGTTGAAAACTTTGTTTTGTTATCAATTGTTTCTCGAATTCGTTTAGACGCGTTTTAAGTCCCGTATGACTAAAGCATTTCATGTTTATGAAATGTAGGTACATTTTAGATGCCGGAAGACGATCAAGCTCAATGGAGAACCGAACACTATAAAGACTCATGCTTCCGCACATTGCCTCGTTGTAAATTTTAACGACGAACCCAATCACGTTTGTAGAATAGCTTATGAATTGTAAAAATTTTAATTTACTCAGAATTTCCTAAGGATACTTAACACTAAATACATGTTTGTATTCGTAATTATTACGAAAACCTTTAATATAATAACTAGAGTGTTACACCGTAACCTCAACGGGTTCTTCTGTAAAATGGAGTGTGTCGTCAATGTGAACTTCGTCGGCAGGAATAACCACCGTTTCTTGAGTTAGACTTTTCTTCAAATTAGATACATGGAACGTATCATGGACACCATTTAGTTCAGCAGGTAGATCCAACTTATGAGCTACAAGCCCAATTCTTTTCAAGATTTTGAACGGTCCAATATATCGTGGGTTTAACTTTCCACACTTCCCAAAGCGTGCCACACCTTTCCACGGTGAAACTTTCAACAGAACCATATCTCCCACTTCGAATTCCAAAGGTTTCCTTATTTGGTCCGCATAGCTCTTTTGTCGATCACGAGCCGCCTTAATGCGCTCTCGGATCTGTATGATCTTATCTGTCGTTTCTTGAACCAACTCGGGACCAACTAGCTGTCTATCGCCCGCATCTGCCCAGTATAACGGCGATCAATACTTATGTCCGTAAAGAGCTTCAAATGGTGCAGCTTGAATGCTTGTATGGTAGTTGTTGTTATAGGAGAACTCAACCAAAGGTAGGTGAGTGTCCCAACTGCCACCCAAGTCCATTACGCAAGCTCGTAACATATCCTCAAGCGTTTGAATCGTTCTCTCGCTCTGACCATCCGTCTGCGGATGAAAGGCAGTGTTCAAATTCAGCTGTGAACCAAACGCTTCTTGAAAAGATTGCCAAATCCTTGACACAAATCTTCTGTCTCTGTCAGAAATAATCGAGATAGGCACTCCATGACGTGCTACTATCTCCCTTAGGTACAGCTCAGCTAGCTTACCAGTGTTATCCTTTTCCCTGATCGGCAGAAAGTGTGCAGATTTTGTCAGACGGTCTACGATTACCCAAATCGTGTCATGACCTCTGGGTGTCTTTGGCAACTTCGTTATAAAATCCATTGAAATCTGCTCCCATTTCCACATGGGTATTTCAGGTTGCTGCAGAAGACCTGAAGGCTTCTGATATTCAGCCTTTACTTTGGCACAGGTTAAGCACTTTCCAACATAAGTTAAAACATCACCTTTCAATCTCGGCCACCAGTAGAAATCCTTCAAATCTTGGTACATCTTATCCGATCCTGGGTGGATCGAGTACCTTGATTTATGAGCTTCATCAAAAATCACGTCTCTAAGACCACCAAAAAGGGGAACCTAAATTCGTCCCATGAAACACAATGTTGCTTCCTCATTGGGTACCAACTGGTTCTCCATCCCACGGAGATATTCATCCTTAAGATTCTCCTTCTTAAGAGCTTCTCTCTGCGCAGCATGAATGCGCTGTGACAACTGTCAAAAATCCAGGTATCCGTACAATTAATTAATCTTGATTAGTGCTTAATGACTGTGCTGAATTACAAACTAACTGTCACACCCCGATATTCACACGTTTCACCGGTGGGCCCGGTGGGGGAGTATCGTGACGTAGTTGGTAACATTACAGTCAAACAACACAATATTTAAATGCACAGCGGAAGCAAAAGATAGATATATTTCAACCGAATATTATTGTAATATCATGTATCACAAACAGTTGAAAATAATCCACAGGGGATCAAAAATAAATAGGAAATATTGTTCAACAGTTGACATCCAAGCTTGCGAGACTTATTGTGGACGCTAGGAGAAAGCCAGCCTAGTTCGTATAGTACCTGCACTTAACCTTTTTGGGAAAATACGTCAGTTTACACTGGTAAATACATTCAACCGACACTTTTGAAAAAGGTTTAATAAAATTGATTTGAATGCACGTGGCACAAACTCTTTATAACTTGGGATAATTATTTTAATATAATACTTGTAAACGAATTACATGTTTTTTATGCGTTCAGTAGCCCGATCCGTAGTCCGGGTTAAAGATCAATAGACACACCACATCATTTATTTATTCATTTATGCACAGACGGGTGTACGCCTACACCCCGTGCTCAAGTCGTGGCCATCTCGTAAGATGATGCCAAGGATATCCGGGACATGGTCATTAACCCCCCAAAGGCTTTAAGCAAACAAAACATTTCAAAACAGAGCATATAAATAATTTAACCTCTATTCGATTAAAGATTCAATGCCGGACCAAGCGGTATTTTATATACCGTACTCCAAGCCCGTATAAGGGAAATTAAGTTAAAAGTATTTACCTTTGCAAAGTATATTTCACAAACAGCAATTGCAAGTAGCTTTTACCGGGTCTCCTATTCTGGAACGAAGGTTTATAATAACCTATTAGAATCCTAACGGGTCTTTAATTAAGCCTAAACTTAGACCGGTTAGTTTTAACGAAAGATACGGTTCGAACGCACGAATAAGCGAAGACCGGAATAGAATGTGATTTAGACCCGACAAGTTTGAAGACTTGTATAATATGGGTAATCCAACCACATTCTGGATTTTGAGATAAAAACGACAAGGTTTGACCCGTTTCGGCTAATTTATGTAAACTAGTTACATAAACCGAACCGAACGCGTAAATGGCGTAACGGGTAATCGTAAGAGTCCTATACAGGTTTCCTAAGTCAATATGCTCTAAATATGTTGTGATATCAGTAGGATACCTTCCATTATGCCCAAAACGAGTTTAATCACAATATACGCCCCGTCTGGGTATTTTGGTCATTTTAAAGATTCTAAAAGAGATTATTTATACTTCTGATGTTCGGGTCTGAAGTAATCAGTAAAACCACTTATTTTAACAAGTTACATCAGTAGTAATAAGTCTTTATGAAAAAAATGGTTTTAAACCCAAACTATGCGTTTAATACGCGTATAAAGTCGTTTTAAGCAATTTCCGGGTTATACAGGAAATCTGAGTTTTCTGATCAGGTTATATAGTTCAAAATACTTTATTTATTTATTAAAATCAGCAGCAATTGGATTGGCGTCAAAATACTATGTAGAACTCATTTTATGTCCGAAAAGGGTATATTCGGTATTTATCAAATCAAGGTCATAACCTTAGGTTATGAGCAGGTTAAAAATAATTAAAAATCTTTAAAAATCTCAAAATATTATATTACATCAGTGTGTAAAAGGTTTGGTGTCGAAATTTGGGTTTAGATAGGCTTTATGCTAAGTGCGCCGTTTAATTAACAAAAGTTTTCTTAATTGCGCTATTTAGCATAACTCCTATTCTCGACCTCGAATTGACATGCAATTTTAGGGACAAGTTTAGAAATCAGTAACTAAGGTTATTGTCCTTTCACATATCCAAAATTCTCGTTTTAAGGTCAAAAGGGCATTATGGTCAACTTTTAAGCATATAACGGAAATGTGCAAATGACTCGGACAAACAACGAACCAGTCATAGAGGGTCATACCATCATGTAACCTGGTCCTAAGGAAGTCCTAAGGCATATCCAAGTTATACTAAAATGGATCAGAACTGAAGTCAAAGCAAAAGTCAAAGTTTTGCGACTTTCGGTTCCGAACCGGGTCAAAACAGTAAATGGTCGGATCAAACAAGCTTAGACCAGTTCTTATACTTATTATCAAGTTATATGAGTGATAAAATATGTTACATGCCTTCTACATTGTTAATTATGCGTTAAATCGAAAATTAGCATTCTGTTGACTTTTTCTAAGCAACTTTGACCCGACATTTGATCTAGTTAGAGTGGGAACCAGGTGGTGCCCTTTTAAGGGTTTAAGGTCCACATGATTACCAACATATAACTACCTTTGATTCGACTAATCACTGGACCATTATTGATTAATCGTTAAGTCAACCGTTAATTACGACGGTTTGACTTTTAAGCCAAAACTAAGCAAAAACTTAACTAAGAAAGGTTAAGCATACTTACTGAAGTCCTATGCATGATTAGGAAGGCTTAGGGAAGGCACTTGTGTTCCAGAAAAGCTCCACAATGCAGAAATGAGGTGTGAACTAAAAGTTGCAACTCATTGGCCTTATATAGTGATCTTTGGTGCATAAGATCATGACAACTAAGTCTACTAGTGTTCCCAGATCATTTACAAGTGCCCCTAAGGCCTAGGAATAGTTTAGGGGTCGCCCATGCTGAGAATAATTCAATCTAAGTCGGTTAACAGGCTGAACAGTGCTGCTGTACGAGTTATCTGCATCTAGGCGTCTCACGCGGCCCGCGTAAAGGTTCTTATAATCTTTACGCGGCCCGCCTGAGCCTTGTTGTCAGATTTCAAAGCTTTCAGTCACAGACGCGGCCCGCGTAAAGGTCCTTCTAATCTTTACGCGGCCCGCCTGAGACTTGCTGTAAGATTTTTCAAATCTTTTACATTATTGCAGTTGGCTCTTGGCTTTTCGGAGGGGTAACTTTGCATTATGAGCCCTTCTTATTTACGTATAAGGGCCTCGAGACTTTTACCCACTTTGTTAAGTCCTCGGTTACTTTGTTACTACTCGAAAAGTCATAACTTTCAATGTTGACGCTTTCAACCCCTCATGTACGAATTCGATCATAACTTTCTCATTTTATAACGAAACTTTATGAAATTTATATCGTGCATTCTTGTGAGCATAATTTACCGTTACAAAGCTTTGGGTTTGCTAAAAGGTCACTCAGAGGTATAACTTAAACATGTTGACACATTTAACCCCTGTAGTTTGTAATCTCTCACTTTCTTCCATTTTTAGTTCCGTATGATCCATGATTTATTCGTTTGAAGGTATGAGCATCTTGTAGGGTTACTTGTAAAGTATATCTATCCCTTGTTGACATTTTGAACCCTTGAATTCACATACTTTCTTTGTTTGTCAACTTTAGTCCCTTTATAGTATTCATTAGCACGTTCAAGCTTATGACACCTGTCAATACATTATATGACGTAAATTTTCGAGGTGTTACACTAACTGCTTTCTGATTTCTGCCATACACATACCTGTGCATCATACATTATTTAATGTCATATCAATATTACATGAAAGCTATATTGCTTTGAATGATGCACAAAGCACAGTTAGCACAGTTATCTGATAAATCAGGAATATGCTGACGGAGTTCAGTAGATAGACAGACAGTGTGTTGAGACCCAGTATGAGCCAGAAACTAAGTACTACACTAGTATAGAGTGTAGGGAAGTAAGGATCATAAAACTGCTTTTCTAGGTGATAGTTTAAGTGCCGGAAAGTGCCTAAAACTCACCCAAAATGCTGAATTCAGCAAAATTCAGCATAAATCGGCATTTTAACACATTAATTTTATGCAGAAACATGGTTAAATGGTCCTGAATGCTTTCCTAAGTATCGGGAATTAAAAGTGTCACAAAAAGATACAGAAAGCACACTAAACTGCAAGGTTTAGCACTTTAACGAATCAGTATCCAACCGAACAACCGGACACTACTCGAAACACCAAATTTGCACCAGAAGCACTGTTTTAATGTCTCCAAGCTAGTTATGATCCCCGAACATCATAACACCTCCTAAAAATATCTAATAACTGAAACACGTAACGAATACTTGGATTTGAACTAATTTGCAACTAAAGCTTTAAACCTACACCTATACCCCCCCCCCCCCACTATGGACAGCCATGCTTGGCCCCATGCCTTCAAGATTTTATTTCCTTATTAAATTAGATCTTTTTTTAATTTTTAGAACATATTACACATAAGTTAATTAGAGAACTTGGTTTATAAAAGTGTATGGAAGATCTAAAGTTCATAATTCTCACACACTAACACGCACTCATCTTTCTCCCTCTCTTGCTCCCATTCTCTGCCGAAACCCATCACCACCACCATCACTTTCATTCCTTCATCTTCATTCATTTCACATACATACAAGAGTGTTAGAGTCCATACAAGGAAGCTTGGTGGCTTTGGATCTTGAAGGACCTTCTCTATTTGCTTTTATCCACTCATTTTCTTCACTTGATTCATCCCTAGCCTTGAGCTAGTGGTAAGATCCTTGTACACTCTATTTTACATCTATTTTTAGTGGTTAAAAGATGTTACATGTTGATTATTATGAAGAACACTAAAGAATCACAATAAAGAAACATGAACATAAGCTTAAAACTATAAGAAATCATGAAGAAATCATGTATTTATGTGTTGTTATACTTGATGATTGTTGTTAGCTTGTGTAAATGATGTAGACCAACATATGATCTTGCTAGATCATGATTAAAAACATGATATGGCAAGATGAGAGGATGATTATGTTAAGAAATCAATAGATCATCCTTATGTAGTCATGAACTTGAAATACAAATTGTTTTTCTTGTAAAATGATGATCAAAGTAAGTTGTGATACTTGTAGATCTATAAATTTTATGGATGATTTCTAAAGAAACCAGGTTAAAAATATAAGTTTCATTAAAACTTGGTTCTTACATGAACAAACACTATTTTTGGTGGTTAAACAAGTGTAGAAACACTTGTGTAACAAGAAAATTTCATAAAGAAACATTTTTGTAAAACATAATTACAAGTTGTAAACATCTAAGTCTTTCAAGAATGATGTTTTTATATAAACAACCCCACTTTAAAGGGTAACTAAACTCACTAAACACCCTACCAAGTTACTACAAGTTTTCATAAACTTTCAAGTTCATGAAGTAGTAGAATATGCATGATTTTGGCAAGATTGGTAAGTGTAAGTTGTTTAGTGTTGATTGTGGATTGATTGTGATGATTTTATAAAAGAAAATGATATGCTTGAAAGCATGGAAACCTCCATTTTTAGGGGAAACTATGACAAAATTTTCTAAAAATATAAACACTTAGAAAAATATTTATAAACATACACTTACAAGCGTATTTTCAACAATAAATGGTTACATAAACTTTGCCATAATTTTTTGTTACAAAAATACAAATATTGGAGGTTGGTTTTCATAAATAGAAGTGACTAAATATGTATTTGAGAAATACATATTTAGGAGACACAATGTGTGTGATTATTTGTATACTTTGTGTATTAGTTATATTATTTTAGGGCATGTAATAATATAACTCACAAAAACACCAAGAATTACAATCCAAAATATTACCAAAATCTCAAGGAATAAATATACAAGTTACACACAAAATATTGGCGAAACCGAACAAGAAATGTAACTTACAAAATATTCTGGAACTTAATTCGCAAGTATATTTTGGTAAATAATATTTTGGACACAAGGAAATGAAAATATGATTTTTACAATTATTACAAAGTTATATCATATTTTTGACAAAGAGAAAATATATTGTTTTTGGAAAGTAAAAATATATTTTCTTGGAATTTTTAGAAGATATATAATTTTTGGGAAAGATATATATTTTCTTGAGTACACTTGAAATACATTATTTTTGGATAAAAATAAGTTTATTGATATTTTCAAAGTTAGACTTGAAAATATATTATTTTGGAACTACAAATATTTTTGCCAAAAGAAAAATCACAAATAATATTTCTAAGTAATATTTCTTAAATACATATATTTTGGAAATATATATTGGTGGACTTTTATTAGAAATAATATTCCGGAAGGTTTAATATAAATTTAAAGTATATGAATACTTAATGAATATGATAAAATACGTATTCTCACACGTATGAATATCCACCGGAATACGACACTAATACATGGCAAATATGCAAATACAAGAATACAAATACACATGTATAAGATACCCCCGTCCTTGGGAAGGAAATACAAGAATCAATACTTGGGAAGTATTAAGTTAATATATATTATTCAACAATTATTCCAAAATTTAATAAATATAATTTAAGTTGAAATATTAATTATTTTGACAATAATTAACACCAAGTCAAGGCACGGCCCGTTTGTCTAATAGACATTAGTACGTTGTAGGTAGTCGTGTTCACCGGAGAAGTACGAGTTACGATTGTTGAAGACGCAAGACTGTGAGTTCGTGTCCCCCTTTTCTTTTAACTGTTTTTCAGTTTTATAACCTCAGGGGTGAAATACATGTTACAATTGTTTACAAACATTTTATACATGGTATGGTCAGCTAAGGAAGGGTACTACTTGATCATGTGAGTGGTGGGTACAACACTTAAGGCCATTAATCCTCGTTGTAGGACCGAGGGACATGAGTGATAGATCTATTTGGGTGTAGCGAGCCCACACCCATGCGGACCAGGGTGGCCCATGTGGTGACTATGTCTTATTCCCCGAGACAAATCGGCTAGGTTTGAGTTTTCTTGCATCACTTTACACATATCAATGGCCTTGCAAACCATTGGTGATCTGTTTTCCTTGTTGCTTTCATACTAGGATTTACATACATACAGACAGACTTTCAAAGGTTTACTCATACACACAAACAAACACATGAACTCGCTCAACTTTTGTTGATGTTTTCAACTACATGTATTTCAGGGAATTAGTAAGTGGATCTGGTGGGCGTTGGAAGTTTCATGCTGCGTTGTGAATAAAGATGTCATCCATCGTTTTGAGGTTTGGGTTGGGTGTCTTAGTCCTGGACGAGACACGTCTTCCAAACCTTGGTTTTATCCAATATCTTTTGACGAGTCCTTAGTGAACTCGTAAACAATTCGTATGGTTGTAAACTTAAATTTGAATTCTATGTTCCAAACAATGTTGTCATGTTTTTAAACTTAATTTAGGGATGAACATCTATGGTTTTATCATATAGTCGTTGTTATGATTGAATGCAATGGTATTAAGAAAGTCACACCATAATCACGCTTCCGCAAAAGTCAGGGTGTGACAGCTTGGTATCAGAGCTTCAATTGTAGCGAACTAGGATTCCTTCTCGAGTCTAGACTACAATCATTAGGGCTCTCACGAAAATGTTTCCACAACATAATTTCATTGCATACACGAAACGCCCAAATCCAGGAAACAAACATTTTTACAAACAAAAGACACGAAACACATTTCAAAGTTTATGTTTATGGTTCGGTATGAGAGACTGGGTGGTTCAGTCTGGGAAGACTGGATAGTTTAGTCTGAGAGACTGGGTAGTTCAGTTTGAGAAACTGGGAGGTTTAGTCTGAGAGACTAGGTAGTTCAGTCTGGGAAGACTGGGAGGTTTAGTCTGGAAAACTAAGTGGTTAGTCTGGGAAGACTAGGAAGAATACGTGATTACATTGTTATTATTTACATGTTTAATGATGGTCGTTGATATATGTGCATTTGTTGTGATTGCTTTGTTACAGACACTATGTCTTCGTCTGAGAGTGGACTATCTGATACTGTCGACCCTATGGCTATCGTTTCGGACGATGAGATTGTCCCAGAGCCAGAGATTTTCACTTCCGACACTGAGAGTGACCCAGAGATGATGTCGGATGACGACGATGATTTCCAGCCTTTTGCGCTACCCGACTTTGGCGACGATGTACCGCATGCTGATGGTATCCCCGACGAGGATCCCTTTCTTATTCCTATTCCTGACCAGGACCATCTCATCCTTGGACATCCCGATGGTGTGCATGTCGTGGTTCTGATCCTCGCCCCTTTGCCTCTTGCTGCTTTTCCTTTGGAGGATTTGCCCTTTGATGACTTGTCTGATGATGATGTCGATCTTTTGATTGATGGTCCCCCTGATGATGCCCAGGGTGATGGTGTTTTAGCTGAGGATTCCATTGTTGTTCCACTCGTTGAGATTCCTATTATTGAGGGTTCCTTTGATCATTTTGTTCCAGATTCTTTCGAGTCTGTGTCATCCACCACTTTGCATGTAGTGGGACTACGACGTTACGCCCCTGATACTGATGATGACACAGCCATGTCCGCTGTACCGATTCCCCCACCTGACGTCGAGCCTGGACTTGAGCATGATTTTATTCCTGTCGATCAGCCTATTGATGCACCGGCTGATCCTGAGCCGATACCAACTCCTGTGTCGATACCTGCACCTGAGCCTTTACCTAATCATGATTCCGTACCATTTGGCATACCTATTGTTGCACCGTTCATACCAGATCCGATTCCTGCACCCACTGACCCTGCTGCCTTTGCCAGTCAGATCGATCCCCGATACGCTTTCACCAGCAATGGGTGGATAGCTGATGATGATGATGATGTACCACCTTTTGTTGAGCCAATCACTCCCCCTCATGCACATGCACCTGTTGATGTTGCCCCTTTTCACCTGATTGTGTCCGATGTTCACCGCACCGACCTACCCATCACTTTCTTGCAGGACATACACGCACCCCGTCCAGGGGAAGGCCTGTCTAGCCAGCAGCCTAGCCATCTTCCACACGTGTCAGCAACTTTTCCTCACATGCCTCAGTATACACCTACTGCTCATTTTACTTCTTCACCGCCAGGCGAGCCACTCATATGGTTTCGCCGAACACTATGCCAGTTTCTGATCCATACCATCCCTCCCACTTTATTGGTTACACAAGGGATGAGTTACACTTGTCATTGCAGCTTCAGCAGGAGATCCTGTGTCGTAGAGTTATGGAGCTTGAGAGGACTCCACGTCCTCCACCTTGTTCATGTTCATCACCTTTTGCGACTCCACCTGCTCCTCTTTTGCCTTATCCAGATTTTGATGTTCGATTTCTCACCATGGAGCAGCAGATCAGTTATCTGTTGCGTCACGTTTATGATCTTGAGGAGGAGCTCGGGCATGTGCGCAACTTGCTTTCTGTTCCTCCACCTCCTCCTCCACCACCATCAGCATAGCCAGTTTTTGGTTTTATGTAGGTAGATTGCTTTTGATGAGAGCATCGCTATTGAGTTGAGCTATTGAAGCCTTTTGGAGACCACTTTTTATATGACTTGTCATAGACTGATAGACATTTTGGACAAGGGTAGTTTGACCCTGTTGTCCCTTTTGATGTGATGTGGTACTTTGTAAAACATGTAACTGTGTTGTGGTCGATGATTAATGAAAGCTCGATCGTAATGTTCTCATTAAATACGATGTTAAATTACTTGTTTATGTCATGATTGTGATGATTACATGCTTACTTGTTATGATAAACGCTACTATATACATGCTACTTATTATATAAAAAAGACCTGACCTACACAATCTTCTTTTAGAAGATGCCTCCTCGAAGAAACAATTAGTTGCCCACAATAGAGGCTGAACTACAAGAACGGATTTCACAAGCAATCGCACAACACGAGGCCTTGTGCTCTGAACACAGCGGAGGTACCTCAGGAAATAACCCACCTCACGGTAATGTTTAAGTCACTTAAGACACATTACGCTACGTTTGGACATTCCACGTGCGTTTGCTAACACTTTCTGTGAATGATGTTGCTTGTACAGGCTGTACTTACAAGCAGTTCCTGGACTGCAAGCCTCTAAACTTTGACGGCACTGGAGGTGCTGTAGCTTTCGTTAGATGGGTTGAGAAAACCGATTCTATGCTGAGAATGAGCAAGTGTGCGCCGGAGCACCAGGTCACCTACATTTCTGGACTTTTCCTAGACGGAGCTCTATCATGGTGGAACCTCCAAGTTCAGAATTTGGGAGAGGAAGCTGCATACGCTATGACTTGGGACGAGATGAAAGAACTTATGCGCAAGAAGTACTGTTCAAGGGTCGAGATTCAGAAATTGGAAACTGAGTTCTGGAATCTAAAGATGGATGGTCCAAAGATTGCTGAGTATGTACAGAGATTCCATGACCTGTCTTGCGTAGTTCCTTACATGGTTGAACCGGAGTTCAAGCGAATCGAGCGCTTTATCTAGGGATTGGCACTCCAAATCATGAGCATGGTGACAACATCAAAGCCTCCAACGATCACTGAGGCTATTGATTTGAGCGTGGCATTGACAGAAGAAGCGATTAGGCTGAACAAGTTTTCAATCTCTAATGGAAAGAAGAAGGAGACTCATGTCGAGTCGTCTAGAGAGAACAAGCGGAAGTTCTCCAACTTCAAGAAGGGTACTCGTGCGAGCAATACCAACAAGCGTAAGGACGCTAACCCGCCAGTTGAAGCACAACTTGCTGCTACTGGTGCTGTTGCTGGGGTTGAGATCAAAGGAAAAGGATACTTGGGTACCTTGCCCAAATGTAATGCATGTCAGTATCATCATGCCGGCCAGTGTAGAGTTAGGAAGTGCGAAACTTGTGGAAAGAATGGTCATTTGAAGGAGACGTGTTGGGTTGGTACTGGTCGTGGGAATGGTAGCCAGAGAGGAAATGGCAATGGAAAACGTGGTGGAAACGACGATGGTAATAGAAACAACCAGGGAGGAAATGGAAATCGTGGTGGTTTTGGAAACCAAGCTGGTAGTGGAAACCGTGGAGCAAACAACAATCAAGGCGGTATGGGAAACAAACAAGGTTGCTTTAGCTGTGGTGATGTTGGGCATTTCAAGAGAGATTGCCCAAAGAACAACCAAGCTCAGGGGAGAGTCTTTAACATTGGAGCTAGGGAAGCTCGCCAAGATCCAAACGTAGTTACGGGTACGTTCCCTATCAACCAATACTTTGCATCTGTACTATTTGATACTGGTGCCGATTATAGCTTTGTATCCTGAGAATTCAAGAAAATGCTTGCGTTAGTAGCTAGTAAGCTAGATATTCCATACTCGATAGAACTAGCTAATGGGAAGCTAGTAAAGGCAAACGAAGTAATTAGAGGATGTGTAATAGAGCTTAGAAAGCATGAGTTTACGCTTGATCTTCTGCCAGTCGAGTTGGGAAGCTTTGATGTGGTAGTTGGAATGGATTGGTTATCAAGTAACCGAGCTGAGATCGTATTCCACGAGAAGATCATTCACATCCCGATGGAGAATGGAGAGACGATTGTAGTGCATGGAGAGAAGCACGATACGCATCTAAGGATTATCAGTTGTTTGAAGGCCCAAAGATGCTTGCAGAAAGGATGTGTTGCCTTCTTGAAACACGTCGTGGACAAGGAAGCCGCCGAGCCGATGCTGGAAGATATCCCAGTTGTGAGGGAATATCCGAAAGTCTTCCCCGAAGACTTGCCAGGATTGCCGCCATAGAGACAAGTCGAATTGCACATTGACTTAGTTCCAGGCGCCGCGCCTGTAGCTAAGGCACCTTATCGACTTGCACCCTCAGAAATCCAAGAGTTGTCGACGCAACTTCAAGAGCTTTTGGACAAGGGATTTATTAGACCAAGCTTCTCGCCTTGGGGAGCTCCAGTTATGTTTGTCACGAAGAAGGACGGTAGTTTTCGCATGTGTATCGACTACCGAGAGCTAAACAAGTTAACCATCAAGAATCGGTATCCTTTCCCGAGAATTGACGATCTCTTTGATCAACTTCAAGGTTCGAGTTACTACTCCAAGATCGATCTTCGATCATGTTATCACCAGCTGAGAATTCAAGAGGAGAGTATTCCGAAGACTTCCTTTAGAACTCGTTATGGTCATTACGAGTTTCTAGTAATGCCATTTGGGTCCAGCAGTATTTATGGATTTGATGAACAGAGTCTGCAAGTCATATCTCGATAAATTCGCGATTGTATTTATCGACGATATTTTGATTTATTCAAGAACGAAGGAAGAGCATGAGCAACACCTTAGAGCCATTTTAGAGTTGCTTAAGAAGGAAAAGCTATAAGCAAAGTTCTCGAAGTGCGAGTTCTGGTTGCATGAGGTTCAGTTCCTTGGTCACGTGGTAAACGAAAATGGAATTCATGTGGATCCCACCAAGATCGAGGCGATTAAAAATTGGGAAACTCCGAAGACGCCAACCGAGATCCGTTCATGTGGATCCCACCAAGATCAGCTGATAATCCTTAGAGACGTATCATGCTTCTCTCCATGCACTACAATCGTCTCTCCATTCGCCATCGGAATGCGAATGATCTTCTGATGGCATACGATCTCAGCTTGGTTACTCAACAACCAATCCATTCCAACTACCACGTCAAAGCTTCCTAACTCGACTGGCAGAAGATCAAGCGTAAACTCATGCTCTCCAAGCTCTATTACACAGCCTCTAATTACTTCGTTTGCCTCTACTAGCTTTCTATTAGCTAGCTCTATCGAGTACGGAATATCTAGCTTACTAGCTACTAACCCAAGTATATTCTTAAATTCTAGGGATACAAAGCTATAATCGGCACCAGCATCAAACAGTACAAATGCAAAGTGTTGGTTGATAGGGAACGTACCCGTGACTAAGTTCGGATCTTGGCGAGCTTCCCTAGCTCCAATGTTAAAAACTCTCCCCTGAGCTTGGTTGTTCTTTGGGCTATCTCTCTTGAAATGCCCAACATCTCCGCAACTAAAGCATCCTTGCTTGTTTCCAGTACCACCTTGGTTGTTGTTTTGGTTGCGGTTTCCATTTCCAGCTGGGTTTCCAAAACTACCATGATTCGCATTACCACCATTTCCTCCTTGATTGTTTCTATTTCCAGTACCGTTTCCACCACAGTTTCCACTGCCACTACCATTACCTCACTAGCCACCACTTCCACGACCATTACCAGCCTAGCACGCCTCCTTTAAATGACCATTCCTTCCACAATTTTCACACTTCCTATACCTACATGGGCCGGCATGATGTAACAGGTATACATCACACTTAGGCAAAGTGCCCATGTATCCTTTCCCTTTGTTCTCAAAACTCGCAACACCAGTTTTGACCTCGGCTGGTGGGTTTGCATCTCTTTTCTTGTTACCGCTACTGTTTCCTTGAGCACCCTTCTTGAAGTTAGAGAACTTCCGCTTGTTCTCTCCAGATGACTCGACATGAGTCTCCTTCTTCTTTCCATCAGAGATTGAAAACTTGTTCAATCTAATTGCTTCTCCAGTCAATGCCACACTTAGATCAATGACCTCAGTGATCGTTGCAGGCTTTGATGTCGTCACCATGCTCATGATTTGGGGTGCCAATCCCCAAATAAAACGCTCAATTCGCTTGAACTCCGGTTCAACCATGTAAGGAACAACGCGAGATAGGTCATGGAATCTCTGTACGTACTCAGCAATCTTTGGACCATCCATCTTAAGGTTCCAAAACTCGGTCTCCAATTTCTGAATCTCAGCCCTTGAACAGTACTTCTTGCGCATAAGTTCCTTCATCTCATCCCAAGTCATAGCATATGCAGCTTCCTCTCCCAGAGTCTGAACTTGGAGGTTCCACCATGATAGAGCTCCGTCTAGGAAAAGTCTAGAAATGTAGGTGACCTGGTGCTCTGGCGCACACTTGCTCATTATTAGCACAGAATCGGTTTTCTCCGCCTATCTAACGAAAGCTACCGCACCTCCAGTGCCGTCAAAATTCAGAGGCTTGCAATCAAGGAACTGCTTGTATGTACAGCTTGTACAAGCAACATAATTCACAGAAAGCATTAGTAAACGCACATGGAACATCCAAACGTAACGTAATGTGTCTTAAGTGACTTAAACATTACCGTGAGGTGGGTTATTTCCTGAGGTACCTCCGCTGTGCTCAGAGCGCAAGGCCTCATGTTGTGCGATTGCTTGTGAAATCCGTTCTTGCGGTTCCGCCTCTGTTGTTGGCAAATGATTGTTTCTCCGAGGAGGCATCTTCTATAAAGAAGATTGTATTGGTCAGGTCTTAATTAGTATGTTAAGTATGTAGTACGTGTATGTAATAGCATTTATCAACGCAAGTAAGCATATAACATCACATTCATATCACCAATGTGTAATTTAACAATGTATATAATGAGAACATTGCGATTGAGCTTTCATAAATCATCGACCACAAATACAGTTACATGTTCTGCAAATGTATCGTATCACATCAAAAGGGACTACAGGGTCACACCACCCTTGTCCAAAATGTCTATCAATCTACAATAGTCATATACTCAAAAAGTGGTCTAAAAAAGGCTTTGCAAGCTAGGCTCAATAGCGGTGCTCTCATCAAAAGCAAGCTACCTACATGAAACCAAAAACCGGCTATGCTGATGGCGGTGGAGGAGGAGGTGGAGGAACAAAAAGCAAGCTGAGCACATGCGCAAGCTCCTCCTCAAGGTCATAAACGTGATGCAACAGATAACTGATCTGCTGCTCCATGGTGAGAAATCGAACATCAAAATCTGGATAAGGCAAAAGAGGAGTAGGTGGAGTCGCAAAAGGTGACGGACATGAACAAGGTGGAAGACGTGGAGTCCTCTCAAGCTCCATAACTCTACGACACATAATCTCTTGCTGAAGTTGCAAGGACAGGAGTAACTCATCCCTCGTGTAACCAATGTAGTGTGAGGGATGGTAGGGATCAGAAACATGCATAGTGTTCGGCGGAAATCATATGAGTGGCTCGCCTGGCGGTGAAGAAGTAAAATGAGCAGTAGGTGTATACTGAGGCATGTGAGAAAAAGCTGCTGACACGTGTGGAACATGGCTAGGCTGCTGGCTAGACGGGCCTTCCCCTGGACGGGGTGCGGGAATGTCCTGCAAGAAAATGATAGGCAGGTCAATGCGATGAACATCGGACACAATCAGGTGAAAAGGGGCGACATCAATAGGTGCAGGTGCATGAGGGGGAGTGACTGGCTCAACAAAAGGAGGTACATCATCATCATCATCGTCTATCCACCCATTGCTGGTGAAAGCGTATCGGGGGTCGACATGACTGGCAAAAGCAGCAGGGTCAGTGGGTGCAGGAATCGGATCTGTTATGAGCGGTGCAACATCAGGTATGCCAAATGGTACGGGATCATGATCAGGTAAAGGCTCAGGTGCAGGTATCGGCACACGAGCTGGTATCGGCTCAGGATCAGCGGGTGCATCAATAGGCTGATCGACAGGAATAAAATCAAGCTCAAGTCCAGGCTCAACGTCATGTGGGGGAATCGGTGCAGCTGACATGGTTGTGTCGTCATCAGTATCAGTGGCGTAACGTCGCAGTCCCACTGCATGCAAGGCGGTGGATGACACAGACTCGAAGGAATCTGGAACAGAATGATCAGAGGAAACCTCAATAATAGGAATCTCAACGAGTGGAACAACAATGACATCCTCAGCTAAAACACCATCACCCTGGGCATCATCAAGGGGACCATCAATCAAAAGATCGACATCATCATCAGACAAGTCATCAAAGGGCAAATCCTCCAAAGGAAAAGCAGCAAGAGGCAAAGGGGCGAGGATCAGAACCACGACATGCACACCATCGGGATGTCCGAGGATGAGATGGTCCTGGTCAGGAATAGGAATAAGAAAGGGATCCTCGTCGGGGATACCATCAGCATGCGGTACATCATCGCCAAAGTCAGGCAATGCAAAAGGCTGGAAATCGTCGTCGTCATCCGACATCATCTCCAGGTCACTCTCAGTGTCGGAGGTAAAAATCTTTGGCTCTGGGACGATCTCCTCATCAGAAACAATGGCCATGTGGTCGACAGTATCAAACAGTCCACTCTCAGACGAAGACATAGTGTCTGTAACAAAACAATCACAACATATGCACATATATCAACAATCATCAATAAGCTTGTAATCAATAACAATGTATTCACGTATCCATCCTAGTCTTCCCAGACTATCCCACCTAGTCTCCCAGACTGAACTACCCAGTCTCCCAGACTAAACCACCCAGTCTCTCAGATTGAACCACCTAGTCTCTCAGACTAAACCACCCAGTCTCTCAGACTGAACTCCCAGTTTCTCAAACTGAACCACAAACATAACCTTTGAAATGTGTTTCGTGTCTTTTGTTTGTAAAAATGTTTGTCTTCCTAGATCAGGACGTTTCATGTATGCAATGAAATTATGTTGTGAAAACATTTTCGTGAGAGGCCTAATGATTGTAGTCTAGACTCGAGAAGAAATCCTAGTTCGCTACAATAGAAGCTCTGATACCAAGCTGTCACACCTTGACTTTTGCGGAAGCGTGATTATGGTGTGACTTTCTTAATACCATTGCATTCAATCATAACAACAACTATAAGATAAAACCATAGATTTTCCATCCATTAAACAAGTTTAAAACCTAACAACAATGTTTAAACGCAGACTGCAAATTCAAGTTTTACAAACCATACAAATTGTTTATGAGTTCTCTAAGGACTCATCAAAAGATATTAAATAAAACCAAGGTTTGAAAGACGTGTCTCGTCCAGGAATAAGACACCCAACCCAAACCTCAAAACCATGGATGACATCTTTATTCACAACGCAACATGAAACTTCCAACGCCCGCCAGATCCACTTACTAATTCCCTGAAATACATGTATTTTGAAAACATCAACAAAAGTTGAGCGAGTTCGTGTGTTTGTTTGTGTGTATGTATAAACCTTTGAAATCACTGTAAGTATGTATGTAAGTTTATAAATCCCGGTATGAAAGCAACAAGGAAAAACATATAACCAATGGTTTGCAAGGCCATTGATATGTGTGACGTGATGCAGGGAGCTCAAACCTAGCAGATTTCGCACCGGGCTTCCGGCTGTAAGACATAGTCTACCCATGGGCCAACCCTGGTCCAACATGGGCGGGGCTCGCTACACCCAAATAGATCTATCACTAATGTCCCTCGGTCCTACTACGAGGATTGATGGCCTTAAGCGTTATGCCCACCACTCACATGATCTAAGTATACCCTTCCTTAGCTAACCATACCAAATAATAACGTTTGTAAACAATTGTAACATGTACTTCACCCCCGAAGTTATAAAACTGAAAACAGTTAAAGAAAAGGGGGAACACGAAACTCACAGTCTTGCGTCTTCAACAATCGTAACTCGTACTTCTCCGGTGAACATGACTACCTACAACGTACTAATGTCTATTAGACGAACGGGTCGTGCCTTGACTTAGTGTTAACATTTCTGAGTTACGTTTCGTTTACGCTTCTAATATTATTCCAAGTTATATACTTATTGCCAAAATAATTAATATTTTAACTTAAATTATATTTATAAAATTTTGGAATAATTGTTAAACAATATTTTTGTAATAATACTTCTCAAGTACTTATACTTGTATTTCCTTCCCAAGGATGGGGGTATCTTATACATATGTATTTTTGCCATATTTTGGGGTCGTATTTCGGTGTGTATTTATACGTACGAGATTACGTGTTTTTATTGCATTTATTAAGTATCCTCATACTTAATTAATTATTAAACTTTCCGGAATATTATTTCAAAAAATATATCCACCAACATATATATTTCCAAAATAGATATTTAAGGAGTATTACTTAGAAAAATTATTTATAATTTTTCTTTTGGCAAAAAATATTTGTAGTTCCAAAATTATATATTTTCAAGTCTAACTTAGAAAATATTTATAAACTTATTTTTATCCAAAAATAATGTATTTCAAGTTTACTCAAGAAAATATATATTTTCCCAAAAATAATATATCTTCTAATAATTCCAAGGAAAATATATATTTTTATACTTGTCAAAAATGCTATATTTTTCCCTTGACAAAAATATGATATACTCTTGAAGTAATTGTGAAAATCATATTTTCATTCCTTTGTATCCAAAATATTATTTATCAAAATATATTTTGTGAACATATTTTCCGGAATATTTTATAAGTTACCTTTCTTGTTCGGTTCGCCAATATTTTTCGTGTAACTTGTATTTTTATTCCTTGAAATTTTGGTGATATTTTGGATGGTATTTCTTGGTGTTTTGATGTTTTACATTATTTTTTTTACACAAAGTAAACAAATAATCACACACATTGTGTCTTTATTGTGTATATATATATATATATATATATTCTAAATATATATTTAGCCACTTTTATTTATAAAAACCAACCTCCAACTTTATATTTTGTAACAAAAATTATGGCAAAGTTTATATGAAAAACTCATGGTTAAAATACACTTGTAAATATTTGTTTAAAATATTTTTCTAAGTGTTAATATTTTTAGAAAATTTTATCATAGTTTCCTCTAAAAATGGAGGTTTCCATGCTTTCAAGCATATCATTTTCTTTTGTGAAAATCATCACAATCAATTTACAATCAACTCTAAACAACTTATACTTACCAATTTTGCCAAAATCATGCTTAATCTACCACTTCATGAACTTGAATGTTTATGAAAATTTGTAGTAACTTGGTAGTGTGTTTAGTGAGTTTAGTTACCCTTTAAAGTGTGGTTGTTTATTTAAAAACATCATTCTTGAAGAATTTAAATGTTTACAACTTGTAATCATGTTTTACAAAAATGTTTTTTCATGAAATTCTCTTGTTACACAAGTGTTTCTACACTTGGTTAACCACTAAAAACAAGTCTTGTTTATGTAAGAACCAAGATTATATGAAACTCATGTTTTTAACTTGGTTTCTTTGATATATCATTTACAAATATTTAGATCCATATGATCAACATCTTACTTTAATCATGGTTTTTCAAGAAAACATTATTTCCTTCAAGTTCATGCTTTAAGTGTGGATGATCCATCATCCTACAACAAATTTCTACTTTCACATCTTGCTAAACTATGTTTTTAATCATGATTTAGCAAGACCTTAAGATGATTAACATCATATCTACTAACAATCAAAGATCATCAACATAACAACTTATATTCATCAAGATATCTTTACTTAAGAAGCTTATGTTCATGTTCACTTCATATGGTTCTTTTGTGTTCTTGATGTTTTTTATCAAGATTCATTATTAACCACTTAAAATAGATGTAACATAGATAGATCAAGGTTCTTACCACTAGCACAAGGCTAGGGATGATTCAAGTGTAGAAAGTGAGTGGATAAAAGCAAGCAAGAGAGGTCCTTCAAGCTCCAAAGCCACCAAGCTTCCTTATACACCCTCAAGCACCTTTGTATGTATGGAAAATGGATGAAGAAAGCTGGATGATGATGGTGGTGGTGTGGGTTGGGTTCGGCCGAGAGCAAGAGCAAGGGAGGGAGAGAGAGTGGTGTGTGAAGTGTGTGTGAGAATGAAGTAAAGAACTCATGGTGCTAACTTATAATCCATATCAAGTCCTTAACCCTTTTATAATATGCTCATAATCAAGAGACAAGATCTATTAAACAAATGAAATAAAATCAAGAGTGGGGCCCTTGTATGGGCCGTCCACTAGTTGGGGGGGGGGTATGTAGGCTAGGTTCTAACTAGTTAGTTACATACAAGTTCAAATCCAAGTGTTGGTTATATGTGTTCGTTACTAGATATTTTGTATGGGGTGTTATGATGTTCGGGGACCATAACTAGCTTGGAAATGTTAAAACAATGCTTCTAGTGTAAATTTGATGTTTTGGGTAGTGTCCAGTTGTTCGGCTGGATACTAGTTTGTTAAAGTGCTAAACTTGCAGTTTAGTGTTCTTTATGTACCCTTTTGTGACACTTTTAATTCCCGACACTTAGGAAAGCATTCAGGACCATTTTACCATATTTCTACATAATATTACTGTGTTTAAATGCTGATTTTTGCTGATTTCAGCACTTCATGTGAGTTTTAGGCACTTTCCGGCACTTAAACTATTACTTAGAAAAGCATTTTTGTGATCCTTACTTCCCTACACTCTATACTAGTGTAGTACTTAGTTTCTGGCCCACACTGTGTCACACCCCCAAAATACCACATGCGGAAACACCGCGGGACATTTGACGTGCCAGGATCCAAGCCACCAATCACATTGAACTATAGCATATATTTAAATAAAAACTTTCATTCATTATCATAAAGTGTTACAAAGCATTAAATATAATTCATTGTATACAGCGGAAGCATAAATCGTTTGTTAAATGGTTCAATAACCACATGTTCGAAAACCTTTAGACTTGTCTTGCGATCCCATGTATCTCGACCCATGACCACTCCAGCCTTCCAGACAGCAAGTTCCAAATGATATAACCCTATGGACCTGCAAGCATGCAGACAAGTGTGTCAGACGACGCTGGTGAGTTCAAAGTTTGTTAACGTGTTTAAATACCAGTTACCAGATTAAAACGTTTCATAGATTCGATGATTTGAATTGATGTTGTTATTAACTCGATTACCGCAGTGGCTACAAGATGTGTTTGCCCAACCCCAATGTCTCTATCAAAACATTGGTCATGCTTTAAGGAAATTAGTTCACGCCCGACCTCCGTGAGACGGTGTGAGGGTGCCAAACCTAATAGCGCTATCAACTAATAACCTCGTTGCCTTCCCGGCAACTGTCGGTAGATGTAAGGGGTCTTATATGATAGAAACTGAGTAATAACCAACATCCCAATAACCTGCATTCCTCCCTGGAACGTTACCCAATATCCCTTCCCGGGATGCATGCTTGGAAAAGAGCAGTGAACTCACCTTAGGTTTGCTCGGTATGTTATATTACTTGTTTCACGTTGGTCAACCAAGTCCTAGTATTGTTACCGTTAACAATTAGTTCACAGGCACTTAAAATACATACTTAACATCTTGCATAATATGCATGTGATCTCATGATACACCTTAGTTATTCAGTACACGTGTTGGTTCATAACACAAATTCATATTTTCAATTAACTACTTAGCATGGCATAGCATAAGGTTCATCATAGATTAGTTTACATTACATGTACGTGTTTCATAATGGCACATAAGTATACGGTATTCCAATCGCACACTTCAGTGTGCGACCCCTTTAGCATATAATTCATGCAATAGCGTGTGCAGCCCAACTAGCCCACCGTGGTGTGTGCGACTAATCCTGATGTTCAGCCTAATTCCAGCAACCCAACCCCACTGAGCAGCCTATGATCGGGCAGGACCCAATCGGCCCAGCGGGACTGTGCGACCTCCGGTCGTGTGGCCCAATAGTCTTCGGCCCAACATACCGGTGTGTGATCAGTTCGAGTTGGATGTTCAAAAACATTACCCGGCCCAATAGTGAATGTGCGACACTTCCGAGAGTGTGCGACTTCACCAATTTCAGTTACACACCCCCTTAATTACGGCTCAACAGTTTCACCAAATATGTTATTCATAGTTGCAACAATTTTCATAAATAATATATCTCCTACTCACCACCAAATCATTAACACATCTTTATCAGTACCCTTTACCTTAATTTAGATCAAGTATCCCAATTATTATGACAGTTTCTCAACATCATACAAGTTTTATTGATCCACGTAAGCCCCTATCATTAATCCAACACATCAATTCGAGAACAAACCCTTAGACCTTAATATACTCACAATCCATTCATGCAACACATATGATTTGAGTTATAACATTAATCCATAATAACAATCAAGGCACCATACTATACACAGAATCCTATATAACCATGTTTATTGTTCATGCACATGAAAAACCTTATGAGGATTCATACGAATCCAAAGCAATTTCAAAAAGAGCAATCACAAACAATCAATAGAAGTCGGATTAATACATGGTAGACATACTAACCGAGTTACCAGAGAAGGAATAGCGTGCTAGAACCAAGAAGAAGAAGACTTCGATCTTGTAAGGGGGCTGCCGTTGAGGGTTAGATAGGATTAGGGTTGTATTTGTTTTAAAAGTAGTTGTGTACTCCTCTCATGCATTCTCGTATACAAGGAAAAGAGGAGATGGGTTGGGTTTGATTTGGGCTGAGAACAATCGGACCATGAGCCCAAAGAAACCCAAGAGTGTGGGATTGTGTGTGGCCTAAGTGGAGGTGTGCGACTAAATTAGTAAAGCCAACAAACTTTATTAATCATAAAATTATAAGGACTTAAAAAAGCCATTGTATTATAACTGAATTTAACGATTCACATATCGTCCACATAAACTATCCAGTAAAGCAAAGCATAAAAGAACTGCAAAAACGAGGGTTTCACATCATCTCCAACTTGAAGGAAATTTCGTCCCGAAATTTAATAAGCAGTCAGAGAGAGGAATTAAGTGATGAGAGTGATGAGTAGATCAGGATGACTATTGGTTTTCCCCGGGTACCACACACTGGGTCTCAAAACACTGTCTGACAATGTACTGAACTTCGTCAGCATATTCCTGATTTATCAAATAACTGTGCGAACTGTACTTAATGCATCATTTGAGGCAACATAGCTTTCTTGCAATATTGGTATGACATTTAACAATGTATGATGCACATGTTTGTGTATGGCAGTAATCAGAATGTAGTTAATTATAATTTCAGCACAATTATTAAGCACTAATCAAGATTAATTAATTGTACGGATACCTGGATTTTTGACAATTGTCACAGAGACTAACAGCGTTAGAGTTCTGTTAGTTAGGGTCCATTGGAGGCCAATATATTAATAGTTAGGACTGCCTGTGATGATTTTTGTAGTTGGGATCGCTGGCGGCCAATTTAAATACTATAAATTATCAATTTATTTGTGCATAAGGAGTTGTACATCATGTTCAGGGAGTTTTCAAAAAACAAAGTTGATTTTTTTACTTTTAGTACAAAAGCATTTGATGAATTATTTTTAACCCAAAACTATTTGGGTTATTACTTTTAACCCAAAACTTTTCATATTTTCAATTTAACCTCATAACTTTTTTTACTTTCAACTTTGGTCTCCTATACTTTTCATATTTCGAAAACTTTTCGTTTTACAGTTCGTTCTAATTTTTGCTAGTTAATACGATGAAATGTACGTGTGTAGTTCAACGTTTATTTTCTACGTTTTACATTTCGGTCTAATTTTTTCGCCGCAAATTCAGTGTTGGTGGTCGCTCTCGGTTGTATGACATTGCTGCTATTTGACACGGTTTTATGCCCCCGCTGCAATGCGGAGATGCTTAATACTACTTAACAATAATTAGGATTATTTAACTCCACTATTCCATAAATCTAATATGGTTTTGAGGCTAAATATGAAAATATCATACAATTCTCATGGAGGGGAATAGTGTCAGGCAACTGCTTGAGCCAAATTACGTTTTTGCTCCGTTTAAATTTACAGTTTTGCCATTGATTTTTTTCCCTCCCAACCAAATTACGATTTTCCCTCGGTTCAAATTTACTGTTTTCCCATTGATTTTGTTTTTTCTGTCAAATTACGAATTTGCCCAATGTAAAATGATAGTCATGCCATCGTTTTAGTTTTTTGGGAATAGTGTCAGGCAGCTGCCTGACACTTCCTTATTGGTCCAGCCAAATTACGATTTTGCCCCGTTTAAATTTACAGTTTTGCCATTGGTTTTGTTTTTTTCCCTCCCAGCCAAATTGCACTTTTGCCCTCAGTTCGAATTTACAGTTTTGCCATCATTTTTGTTTTTTTCCTATCAAATTACAAATTTGCCCCCAGTGTAAAATTACAGTCATGCCATCGTTTTAGTATTTTTTGGGGAATAGTGCCAGGCAACTGCCTGACACTTCCCCATTGGTCCAGTCAAGTTACGATTCTATCCCGTTTAAATTTACAATTTTGCCATTGGTTTTGTTTTTTCTCCCTCCCAACCAAATTACGATTTTGGCATCAGTTCAAATTTACAGTTTTGCCACCATTTTTTTTCCCTGTCAAATTATGAATTTGCCCCACTGTAAAATTACATTCATGCGATCATTTTAGTTTTTTTTTTCTTTTTGACAAAACTATGATAGTGTTTTGTTTTAATTGGTAGACTCAATGTAATTTTTATTAATGATAGGCGGCTGTCTGGTACGCGCTCATTTGTCCTGATCAATTACAATTTTGCCCCATTTTAAAAATATAGTTTTTCCATTGTTTTAGTTTCTTTTTTTTTCTTTTACAAAAGTATGGCAGTGTTTTGTTTTAATTGATTGGCTCAATGTAATTTTTTTCTAGAACGTGTTATGAGTAGTAGGTACAAGTAACCGAAACACAGACATACATGTTATGAGATAGAAATATTCGACTTGGTGTCCCGCAACGCGGGCGGGGAAATAACTAGTTATTCAACAAACATGGATGGAGGCAAAAAAGTATTTTATAAAATGTAACATAAGCTCTTTAATATATAAACATGTGAGAATATAAGTTAAATTTTAATAGTGGTTTGAGTATTGTGGTTTTTACAAAATAACATAAAATTAGGTTAACTAATAGGGTGGTGGTCCATTAACAAAGGCAAAAACATTTAAACATTTTTGAAGGGGAATGTCTTGGACTCAAGTCCCATAAACTATAGGGAATAAGAAATTTGTGGTTAAAAAACATAAAAGTAGGTTATCCTACACCACCTACTAGCAAAATCAAAACTCTAAAGAAGATGGTCCTAGGTGATGAATGGTAACAATATGTAAGGAAATAAGGAAAAAACAAAAAGTCTTCAAAGTACATCTAAATAAATAGACCGAATACAAGATTAACAAATAAGAAAGGGAAAATCACGAGAATAGCCAAGACAATGCCGTCTTTTTAAAAATAGCCACTTGAAACGGCTCAAGCCGTTTCAAGAAGCTGACACGGCTCAAAAAATCCTTTAAGCATCAACCAACCACATTGCGCCACGTGTCCATTTGTAGCGGCTCAACGAGCCTTTTCACCAAAATCAATGTTGCTGTAACAACTTAAAAAATCCTTCCAGTATCAACCAACCACATTGTGCCACCTGTATTCTAAGGGTGTACGGGGCACTAGCGGGGAGGGGTATCGGTGACCCCATTCCCCGATTGGGAACATCGCCGCCATCACCGCGGGGACCCAAATCGGGAAGGGGAATCGGGGTTGGTTCACCGCTTGAATGTGCACATGGATCGAGGAATGGTCATCTTTCAAACGGTCAAATTTTAAAAAAAAATCCATTTTTAAACAAATATAAATAACCACCTTCACTAATTTTTTACAACACCCACCACTCTCAAACTTTTACCACACCCACCACTCTCAAACTTTTATACTCTCAAACCGGGCAATGGAGAACCAACCCCGCGAAGCCAAGAAAAAAACTAAGGGACGGGGCTCGCAACCGTCTCGTGGTGGTTGGAGCGGTGCAAGTGCACAACCACAACCCCCTTTCGGATATACTTCACAACCCCCGTTTTATTCCAACAACCTTCACACCCCTCCTTTTACAACACCCAACCACCCAACCTTCAACCCAATTTCGGCTATTTTCAAAATTTGTTATCAATGGATCCTCCTCAATCCCCCGCCTTAGACCCGTGTGGTTTTCGTTCCCCACAAGTTCCATCTACACGAGGAAATGTTGAATGTCATCTGCCTATTTACCACGACGAGGACGAGGAGGTAGTGCCCGAAACTCAAAATTTGGGCGACTATGAAGATGACACCGGCGACGATGAATATAATGTGGTTGAAGACGCCAGCAATGAAGAAGATGACGCTTGGGATAAAAAGGGAAAAATGGAGAGCCAAAAATGGACAAAGGTCCAAGAAGAGGCGTTGGCGAAGGCGTTGGTACATTGCTCTACCAACAAAAAGAAGGGCAATCAACAAAACCGCGATAGTTTTTGGCGTAAGATTTTAGATCATTTTAACGCCACCGTTGGTGGAAGTAACCAGACCATGCATCAAGTACGGTCTAAATGGGGCCCGATGATGACGAAAATAAACTTTTTCAACGGCCTATACCAACAAGCGGTAAAAACTATATTTTTTAATGTTGTATATTTTTTAGTTTTCTCACGTCATTTATGCGTCGGTTTATCTTATGATCACCCTTATCCAGTTCACATACATTCGAATTTGATTGTGTCCCATTACCGGGCTCATTATTCTTTTGCTTTTAACGCTACCATTATCCCGCTTGCGTTTACTCATGCCGTCCGGCATGATATTATATTCGACCCGTTCAACTTTAAAATAGTTGAACATAATTTATTCAAAATTTCTATTTACATCATCTTGTCGTCTTTTAGTTATGACTCAAAACCCGAGTCTTTTAACTTTCCATCCGAGTTCCCGTTTCTCGGTCTACGCATGTGTTGAATTCGTACCCGTCAACCGAGTGTTTTACCGAAGTCGTTATTATTGCAACCCTCCCGGTATGCATTAAGACCTCGTTTCATTTTTTTATATTCCAACTTTGTCCTCAAGTTTGACGTTTTACAAAAACGACCCGTTAAGAGACATATTTGCATTTTCCGGGCTCGAGTGTAAGTACACCCCCTCCCAATGCATATCTTAATCATTTTACATGTTTTGCATTCTCCGGGTTTGAGTGTAAGTACACCCCCTCCCAATACATGTCTAGATCATTTTACGTGTTTGCATTTTCCAGATTCGAGTGTAAGTACACCCCCTCCCAATACATGTCTAGATCATTTTACATCAATCTTTGTCCCTTCACTCGGGCTCATTATCCTAATGTAATACACTTCCGTCACCCGGCTGTGCGTTTACGTTATTATCAAATATTTTGCTCATTTGATTCTTTTGGGTACTTTTTAATTTATCCCATTCACCCCATCCTTACTACATTGGATGTAAGCATGCCCATCATAAAAAGTTCATGGTACCACGTGCTCACCACTTACTTGGCCAGAGTAAGCGATCAATACCTGGGATAAATGACCTTTTTATAATTTTCACATTACACCCCACGTAAGTAATGCCTCTAATTGTTTCTCTTGGAAACAATATCCCGGATAGATTTTCTATTCGGTTTTTCCAAGTTTTTAATCTACATATGCAACTTTCAACCTCTACGTATTTGTTGCATATTATTATTTGTGCAATTAATTTGAAATGTGCACCTGGTAATGCTTGCCCTAACGGGCTTCTCTTGCCATTAATCTTGTTTGCTATCACCACACGATTTAGGTCCTTGGTGAGCATGTTCTTTGGACCGTTCCTTTGTCAAATCCGCGATTTGTTAACTCTCGCTATCTCCATATGCGAGTGTCCTTCGACTAAAACATTTACAACAGTTAGTAATTTCGACATTAATGGATGTCCGTATTATAATACAAGGCGTTTCTGCTATACGCATCAACGCGTGTAATCTCATTGACTAAATCTATTCTCTATCGTTTTTATTGGGGTAACGTGTATTGCACGATAACCATATGTGTTGTTCTCAACACTTTAATCATAATAAACCATTGCACTTACCGGATTTGCGATCAAGCCTCGAACCGAACACACTTTACTCTTTAACATTGAGCTCTGATTACCAACTTGTAACACCCTTGTTATTAATTTGAAGGTTTCCGTATATATAACAAAAATTACACATGTAATTACTATTAAGGATCCTTAGAAAGTACGAGTAATTTAAAACTTTTACAACTTAAAGTTTACAACATAATATAAATAAGTTCGTCGTTTAAAAGTTACGACGTAACGCCGTGTGGAAGCTTTAATCTCGTGTGTTCGGTTCTTTGTTGAACTTGATCGTCCTTTGGTACAAGAATTTTACCTACAACTCATAAAAACATGAGTTAGATTATTTATATGTAGCTTAAAAACGCATTTCAATGGGTTAGTAATGCATAAACGGTTAAATAACAAATTTTTGCGTATCTGGCACCCGGTGGCGTCACGCGACGGCCTAAGGCCTCCTCCGTCGCGCGGCGCGACGCCCTTAAATGGGCAAAAAGTTTGCAGCTGGTTGCTGCATATTCCCAGCACAACCGGATTTTACGGAAACGAGCATAACTCTCTCATTTTTAATCCGTTTTACCCGATTCTTTTTCCTACGCGTCCGTAATTTAATTCTCCATCTTATGGAGTTAAAATCCAACCTCCAACATAATAAATTTTGAGACTTCTAAGCCTTCGACTCATTACCTTTTTACCGAATTTTAACTCGTTTATGCATTTTATCAAACAAAAATATTTGTTTGATCCTTATTTCACATGCACCTCTTCAAATTAATGTTATCTACCATGTTAGGTTCTAATCACAGGTTTCTTACACAATTTAAACCTGTTTTCGCTCGTACGCTTATTTTAACCCGTTAAGGGTATTTAAGCACTTTAAAACTTGAAATCGCTTTCATTCATTTCTAGCATCTAATTCCTACATTTCTTATCAAGTAATCTTCCACCACAACTATATGTGTGTTGGACTTAATGTGGATATCTATATGTTCCGAGTTTTACCACTCGGATTATCATTTTACGGCAAAGACTCATATAAAGTCATTCGACCAAAGAATTTACATCTTTCACTATCTATACTTATTCTAAGCATTTATTTAATCATAAAACTCGTTTCCGAACCACCTTTAAGGGCCATTCGTTCGAATTAGCTTACAAGGGCAATTTGGTCAATTTTCATCCTTCTTTTACTACAAAGGACCTTTAAATACTTGTTTAACCCAAAATCCGACCTTTTAACTATAATCTTGTCTATAAACCCATGTGCTTCTAAAACACCATAAACATAACTCAATTTATTCGATTTACCTAAAAGATAACCGAATATCTATATTTTAACCTTGTCTAACTCTTATAGAATCTCAAGTTCTACATGATGAGTTGGATCATTATACATACCTGACTCGGATCAATATATTGACCCGTGGCAACACCTTGCCTTAGTGGCTGCTAAGTAATAGCGATGTAAACATCCATGTGCTATTTATTTCCTAAAATCATACAACTCGACAACCCATTAGTCGATATTGTCAAAGGGTGATAATTTCACATTTTGACCCGTTTGGTCTAAATGACCGATTATATTAGCGAGATGACATTTATTACCACCTCGTATATATGACTCGCTCCGGTTTACACCGTGCGGTCATTTTACTTATAAATTCATTTCTTAACACTTTTCGGCCTATTATGGCTTACCTCATAATTGTCTTTCAAAACTAACGGTAAAGGTCAACGTGTGACCAAATTACCATTTTGCCCTTATTGGTTATTATGATTTACCTTATATGGTAACCATTAAAAGTACATGTTTCATTCGTCATAGTATGGTCGAATTACCGATTTAACTCACTTTTAGCCATCACTATGGTTTCTTATCATATTTGATTATCTTGTTCCGTATGATTACACGCCGGAACACCATATCTCAATTAGGTATTTGTCTTTTTTGTAATTAATACGACAAAAGAATATTCTAAAATATATGACTAGTGTAAGATATACTTACCTCGCATCCGAATTACGCTTTTCCTTCATTCTTGATTCGTTTGACCCGCTTCCTTCCCAAGCTTCTACCTAGCTTGCCACGCGTCAAACTATCATTGAAATTGTAAGATGGTTAGGTTAGTCATAATCATTTACGACTATTCCATCCTACGCTTCTTATATCGAATTTATCATTCGATCATATACTTGGTCGGTTTGACTTTTTAAAGTCAATCGACTTACCAACTTATTCAATGCACATTTGGTTTATTGAATTTCGCTTAGGCATTTCATCCGAACTCTTAACGAAATCAAATTTTACACACTAACTACTAGGTAACATGATTTCAAGCATCTATATCACGATCTTAACATCAATTCTTTTATATCAAACAAAACACATTTCGTGAGAAGTAGATCTTGTACCCAATTTCACGGTTTAATCAAACTCCTTCTATTAGTTATCATGCATGTTGATTCTAAGCATAGTTATATCATCAATTTTATCATAACATTAAAACCCACTTATCTAAGAGCATCCACAATAGACATGTTTTTTGGTGTTTTTAAAGAGAGAGAAAGTGAGGTGGAGGAGAGAGGGTGTGAGGTGGAGGAGAGAGAGTGTAGTTATGTTTGTGAGAAAAAATGAGAAAAAATGGAGGGAGTAAAGTTATGTGAGTGTGATGTAGGAGAGAGGAGAGAGAAGAGAGAAATAGTGTTTTTTTGTGTATGTGAGTGGGTCAAGAGAGAGAAATGCTCTCATTGGTTGGCAGGTGCCACATTAGCACCAAAAAACACCACCAAAAACATCTCTATTGGTGATGCTCTAAGTGTGTTAATTCATCAAATCCTTCAATTCATAGCATATTATGTATGATTTTCACTTAAGGTTTCGTTCCTAAGCAAGTATACATCACTAATCTAGCCATAGCTTCTCTAATCCATGCCTAATTCGCGATTAGGATGATTATCCAATTTTTACAACTTCACCAAACATCAAGATTTTACATACCTTATGATCCCCTAGATTGGGTGATCATTAATCCATGTTCAATTGCGAATTTAGACTCCATTTGGACCTTCAATTTGATGATTATAGTGAAGCTAGGGTTTTGAAGCTCCTGGGGATGCTTCTGGTCGATCAGAACACCCACAACACACACTGAATGTGTGTTTTATTTTTAAGTTTTTCTTTGTATAACTTAACTTTCCATTTACCCGTATTTGGTCCCTCTTGTTTGGTTAGTTTATTAAATAGGTCACAACCCACTTAACTTCTAACAACATTACCACTTTTTAAACTAGGTTAAACATTCCTAGTTAATTTAATGAGTTCGAGGAATTTACGACTAAGTTTATTTTAAGTCTCGTTAACTCGGGCCTTCCATAAACTTTATTTCTACAAAAGCTTTCGTTCAGCTTTTATTTAATATCAGGCTTATTTATAAAAAAAATAAAATAAAAGTCCTAATATTCACCGGGTTATTTTTACCCCTAACGGTACTTTACCCGTCTTTTAGTATTAACAGGTTTGATTACCAAACCCGTTTTCGGGGTGTTACAGTGGTCTTGGCTATTCTCGTGATTTTCCCAATTTTCCCAATAAGAAATCACCCTATAGTCAGAAATGAGGTACCTGATAGGAGATGGTGTGAGGTTTTCGATTACTAATTGGATAACTTAGCGGAGAGCAGGCTATTATCAGATACGGAAATCAAACTCTTGAAAGATAGCAAAGACAAGGTTAAAAAGTGGCACGAAAAGTTAGCTGCAGATTTACAGCAGAAGGCAAAGCTGAAATGGATAGGGTTGGGAGATGAAAACACCAGTTATTTTCACTCAATTATAAATAATCATATTGCAAGAAATAAGATTAGTGGTTTGTGGATACAAGGGGAGTGGGTATCGGACCCAAAGGAGATCAAGACTCATTTTTTGGAGACTTTTCAAGAAAAATTCAAGGAACCGGTGAACGTGCGGCCGAGAGTAGGTTCAGCGGGTTTCAAAAGGCTAAGCGTGGAACAAGCAGAAGGTTTAATTGCCAAATTTTTGATTCAGGAGGTGCGTGATGCAGTCTGGAATTGCGGTATAGATAAATCACCTGGACCAGATGAGATTACATTTAAACTTATCAAATCATTTTGGGAGGATATGAAGGATCTAATCATGGAAGTTATGGAGCAGTTCTACATTCACGGTTCTATCCATCATTCTTGCAGTGCCTCGTTTATCGACCTTATTCCGAAGGTAATTGACCCTATCACTCTTTCGGACTTTAGACCTATATCTCTTGTTGGGGTGATAAATAAGATTATCTCTAAAGTGTTAGCGAATAGAGTTAAATGTGTTATAAAACTATCGTATCAAATGTACAGTCGGCTTTTATGTCAGATAGGAATATTATTGACGGTCCCCTTATCATAAATGAAGTGGTGGGTTGGGCAAAGAAAACTGGGAAATGCTTGTTTGTTTTCAAAGCCGATATCGAGAAAGCCTATAATACTCTAAATTGGAAATTTTTGATATCTATTCTAACACATATGGTGAACGGTTATTCTGTTCGCGGGGAGAGGTTCGATTCTGGTGAACGGTTCACCAACGAAGGAGTTTCAATACAAAAGGGGCTTGAGGCAAGGCGACCCTTTGTCTCCTTTTCTATTCATTATTTCCATGGAAGCCATACATGTTATGATGACAAATGCAAAAGAAAACAATATTTTCCAAGGGGTGGAACTGCCTAGGAATGGCCCATGTTTAACACACATGTTACATGCAGACTACTCAATTTTTATAGGTGAATGGGAGGAAAATAATGCAAAGAATCTTAAAAGAATTCTTCGTATTTTCTATCTAATATCGGGTCTAGGAAAAGTCATTTATATGGTATAGGCACAAATGAGGATGAGGTAAAAAAATACGACAACCTTTTTCAATTGTAGGGTGGGGAAATTTCCTTTTGTATACCTTGGTCTAAAGGTTGGAGCGAATATGAACAGAATTTCACATTGGAAGGAAATCATTGATATTTTCAACAAAAGACTTTCAAGTTGGAAGGCAAAGAATCTCTCTTTTGATGGGAGGGTCATACTTATAAAAACAATTTTGGGAAGCTTACCGAACTATTATTTTTCTCTTTATAAATGCCCGAGCGGCATTTTAAAAGTACTAGAAGGAATACGTAGGAAATTCTGATGGGGGGATGTAATATAAATAATAAAATCAGGTGGGTAAAGTGGGAAAGAGTGGTGGCCATGAAAGATTTCGGGGGGCTCGGGGTTGGGAATTTAAGAGATATGAACTTGGCCCTTCTAGCTAAGTGGTGGTGGAGAATAAAGATGGAACCAAATACGTTATGGGCTGAAGTAATAGATTCGATACATGGTAGCCATAGAAAAGTGGATTCTATACCGTTTAAAAAATCTCAGGTTGGATATAGGAGAAATAGCAAAGGAGCAAAAAGAATATCAATATCAACACTAGTCTGAGTAGTAAAGTGGGGGGGGGGGGGATAAAACTCTATTCTTGGTGGATACGTGGATCGGCAATGAACCTTTGAAGGAACAATTCCCTAGTATGTATCGGTTATCTTCAAGAAAAAGAGCAATGGTACAGGAGAATTACAGAATCATGAATGGTGGGGTATTGTGGGATTGGGCCTGGATTAGAGCACCGAATACCGAAGCGGAAAAGGAAGAAATGGAGGTTTAAATCAGTGTTTACAACAACAAATTATGTCAAACAGGGACGATGTGTGGATATGGAGACATTTCGAGAATGAGGACTTTTGTGTGAAGAACGTAAGGCTGACCTTGGGCCGAAACTTGGATATAAACGCAGCACCAAATGCTTTCTGCTGGAATAATTGGGCTACGGGTAAAAGCACAACTTTTGTTTGGCGAGCCATAGATGAAAAAATACCATCGGCTGTGGCTTTAACCGGTAGAGGAATGTTGTTACAGGATATGACGTGCAAGATATGTGGTGCGGATGACGAGAATGCAATGCATATTCTGCTTAGGTGCAATTTTGTTAAGAGAGTTTGGGAAGCTGTGTCTACTTGGACAAACTTTCCGATGCCGAACAACGGGAATAGTGTAACGGAACTGCTGCAATCAATCTTGGAGTGTCATAGGAGCCGATTTATAAGGAAAATCTTACATGCTATAGCAATTCAAACCATGTGGATATTATGGAGAAACAGAAATGACACAATCTTTTCCGGTAAACAACGTACGGCACAAATGATCATAGAGGAGGTAAAAGACACATCCCTTCAAGGCGTAAGACAAAGATCAAAGCACAATACGATAACAAAACAACAATGGTCGGATTTCAATTTCAATGAGTAGATCGGTTTTGGCTTTCTTTCTATGTATTGTATCTCGTTTTTTCCGTTTTATTTTTCTTTTGTTTCATGTTTCAGTTTCTGGCTGCTAAGAACATTTTTGGCATCAATCTTTTATGAATGAAAAGTTCCTTTGGCTATTAAAAAAAATGTATGGTATGGTATGTTATGCATACATAATTATAAATTGTTAAAACATAAGCTATATACAGACTATCCATTATTTTCATACAACATTAAATCACATTCATTAAGAGGTTTAATGTAGATGGAATCAACCTACTTGAGCTGAGCTGGCAATGAACATCTCAAAAATTGCACTTGAGATGAAATTTTATTCTGAAGATAATGGTGGGTCGTCCAAGAAGAGAATTAACTTTTGTTTTAACATTATACTAGTCTAAGTACCCATGTGTTACACGGGTGGTCTAAAAGTAAATTATATTATCTATCAGTGTTTACATATATCTTGAAATGAAAAAAATGTAGCATTACTTATGTAAAGATGAAATTACAATGAACTGTTAAAAAGGAAATACGAAAATGATTCAATTCATATAATTGTAATGTCATTTCAGTTAGGTGAAATTATAGTCAGTACATCAAGCGTTTTGACTTTTCATACATTTAAACATCTCAAGCGTTTTGACTTCAGATAAATCGATCTCGATCTAACGTAAACCACAAACTTCAGCAGAATTAATGATGTATTGTAACCTCATAAGCTAAAAATCAAGTTGGTCAACATATGAGCTATCTATGTATTTGACCAGAACTGATCAATTTCGTTAAACATTTAACTTTCCATAGTTAAATAAAGTGAACACAGCAGAAAGTTGCAATCCTCTCCTCGCCATAGCCTCCTTGGTTGGAATACTATCATCCATCACCCGCCGTATAAAATAATTCACTTACGTCGGGGCCTATCCGTTCCACTTAAAGCACTTCACCTTTAGCTTTATCATTGTTCCGCAACCATAAAACCTCACCGAAATTAGGATTGACTTGTCTGAAGTAGTCCATTAACCTGTTTTGCCCGTCCCTCTCTACCACATCTGTTGGAACTCGCAGTCACTTCCATTCCCATTTAATTGTGTCCCCATCCCTATAAAAATTATCCTTAACCTTTACCTTTCTTGGCGGCCACGAGTATGTACATTGTAGGGAATAGCTCATTGAGGTACCCTCCCGGTGTCCACCTATTGGTCCAGAAGCTAGCCAAAATTTCCAGATCCAACTCTAACTTGCAGCTTATCGAATATGTCTACACTAATCTCCAACAACTCTATGCCCATTGACCCAATTTGTCTCCAATTGCTAGGCAAATACTTAACCACATGAATGATGGCCACAAGAAATTTGTTGCAAAATTAACAAACTTAATAAAGGACACCTTAGCCCTCAACTGTATGTTGCATGAGTTGATACCAGCAAGCATTTGTCTTTAAAATTCCTTATCTTGATACTAAACTGAAACCACAGGGACCCAGATGCAAAAAGTTTGAGTTTTGGACTAAAGTGGCAAAAATGACCAAACCACAGGGACCAAAATGGTAGTTTACTCTTTCTATAGTTATGTTCCAATGTTTACATCTGAGCAATAGCCATAAAGAACCGAACAAGTACAAATATCATTTTGGCTAACATTATGGTTTTGCTTTTTGGATTTTCTTTTTGTGTTGTTGTAGCGTATGTAGGTACCGTACCGATACCATAACAAACTAAGTTGGTAGCGTTTGAATCCTCACCGCTTTCCCGCTACAACACGCGGGTTTAATAACATTAGTTGGCTTTATTTGAAAAAAAAAGGTTTTAAATGTTTAATGGGCATAAACTAAATTAAAAGTTAACGGATTTAAATGTTTATTAAACAAACTGTATTTAATTATTATTATTTTAATTATAGTCTTTTATTATTATTATGGTATACTCTTTAACGAGAAAAGCAAAAATGACATGATTAAAAAGTCGAAATAATGGTTCAACGTATTTGTTGTCCTTGGCTTGTCTTGGACGTATTTACATACATGTGAAAGAAAGCCATTAAAAGCATTTAAAGAAATGCCAACGACTTTGGGCGGTGAGTTTTTCCTGGATGGTGTCGACTTGTGTCATTAATGTCATCTGCGCTTATAAACGTGGATTATCTTTTGCTATTGGGTTGGGTGATCGGACTTTTGTTGTTCATTCAAAAAAATGTAAGAATAAGATTTTTAAATGATAATTCACACACTCTCTAAACTATCACTAAATCACATTTATTTTGTTTATCTCGAGAATTGAACTCTTACCACTTAAAAAAATAAAGTCTTATCTAACATTCTGATATCGGTAGGCCAAAGTCCTTAGATAAATGAGTTAATAGATATAGAAGGAAGTAAACAACAATTCTCTGTTATCAAGTTAGTAATAGGGTGTGTTGGGTTCGAAGAATGTTATGTAACGGAATTGGAAATGGAATTTGAATGGAATCCTTTGAAAGTTCATGTCTTGTTTGGTTAGTAAAGTTGTTAGTGGAATTGGAATGTTAAAAACCTAAAAGACAAAAATACCCTTAAAGAAAAAGAACACCTTGCGTTAGTAAATCTGTAGTAATTGTTGGAAGTCAGGCCTTTTAACAAACACGCAAACACGATTTGAACGAACTCATTCAACTCTTTTTATTATTTATCAATGAAAAGCACACAAATACAATAATTCTAACCATCTATTTATACTAAACTCATTCTAGTCCTAACGCGACCCAAACTCTATTTATATGAATACAATAACCAACTAGATAAACCTCGCCAGGCCTTTTAACGAACACACAAACACGATTTGAACGAACTCGTTCAACTCTTTTTATTATTTATCAATGAAAAACACACACATACAATATTTCTAACCATCTATTTATACTAAACTCATAATAGTCCTAACGCAACCCAAACTCTATTTATATAAATACAATAACCAACTAGATAAACCTCTCTAATTCAATGAACCTCACACAATATAGGGTGAAGTTCTAGAGTAAACACTAGTGTATTTGCAAACCGAGTGAACAAATCCTGGCCATTGATCTACACACGTGTATGGCCAGGATCCCATCATCAAATCGTAAAATACACTAGTGTATTTCAACATCAAATCCTGGCCATTGATCTACACACGTGTATGGCCAGGATTAGTTCACTCAGTTCGCAAACTACACTAGTATTCACTCTTGAACCTAATCCTATATATATAACCATATGCTATGTGAAAGGTATTTCTAACACGATATGATAGATGTGAAAATTGATATGACGCTAAAGTGATAGTTTTTCATACGATAACCTCAGAGCATTCACATTTGAGCCTCCATATACATCTATATAATTTAATCAAAAAACACATTTTTCTCTAAATTATGTTTAATTTTCAAAAACTTCTCACATCTAACTCTATCTATATCTCTATCTTACTCACAATCACGTATTTTATTATCTTTTTCTCTTTCCTACACACTGATAATAATAATATAGAGGCTTTAATACGAGCTTCTAAATATAGAGATGTGCTTTAATATCTATAAAATTTTCTCTATTATAGACATTCCAATGTAATGGTGCTTTTGTTGTTTCCTCTATTTCTTCCTCTATATTATATAAAATCTATTAATATAAAGGCTTCAATGTGAATGCTCTTAGATCATTAAAACTCAGATCCACGCATTACAATATATGTAAAGTTTAGTACGTTTTGATTTATGCTATCGGTATGGCAGTAAACAGCCCATGACTTTATAGCCTAGTGGTATCTTGGGGGTGAGATAAGGCTTTAGGACCAATAGATCCTGCGTTCGATTCCTACAAAGGGAGTTTTCCCATATTTATTGGGTTTCCTCATTAATTGGTGGTATAGACATTATGCCTAGTGGAGATGGATATGATCGGGTGATTCCGCTGGTGGGACAATGATACTCTAGTAGTTTGTCAGTGATCCAAATTTGCCGTATAAAAAAAAAGAATGGCAGTAAACAATTCCTAGTTTCAAGTCTATTATCGAATAAAACAGTAAATGTTAAATTTCCTTACATTGAAAAATACTAATTTGAATCTAATCTAACTTATAATATCGAATAAAACAGTAAATGTTAAATTTCCTTACATTGAAAAATACTAATTTGAATCTAATCTAATCTAATCTAATTTAACTTATACTAAAAGACTCCAAATAATGCCGAATGACATTCTCTCCTTCAACCTCATAAATTTTATTTATATTTGTTTAATAAATTTCTTTTAATATTAATATTAATTAATAACCAATATATATATATCACTTATTTTTATCCTTATCTTTATCTAAAATCAATAAATAACTTCAATTTTGCAATTGAAACCTTTTGTTTTTTTACTTTTAACCTAAAGTTTTTCATTTTTTGCAATTTATTCTCAACTCTTCTTTATTTTCAATTTTGCTTCACCATACTTTTCATCTTTCCTAAATTTTTCGTTTCAATCTAAATTTTGTGAGTTAACACACCGCAACATGCGTGTGGGGTTCAACATTTTTCCGTATATTGTTTTTCCTGTTTAACTGGCCCGTCACATCACATCTATTTTTCTGCGTTTGACAAGTTCGTCTAGCACGTGGGTCCTGGATGGGCTTAGTTATTTGTTTCTATCTTTTACGTTTCGGTTTAATTTCTTAGCAACGAGCGTGCGTGATTCAACGATTTTACGTTTGCTTTTCGCTCGGCGTTATTTTTTTCCTGTTTTTATTTATTTTGTTTTTACGAGCTTTTCCGGTGTTGATGGTCGCTGACAATGGTATAGTATTGCTACTACTTAACACAGTTTTATGACAACCGCTGCAATGCAGGGGCTTAATACTAGTATGCTATATATATAATTATGATACATGTTAATTTAAATAGTTTAGTGTAATCAAACCCTTTAAAAGCGTAAAAGTTGGACAAAATAACTGATTATCAAATTGTATGAATATTTTTTTTGGAATACTTGTTTGAAAACAAGGGGGGCATGAGTCTTTTGCATTACTTCACACAATATTCTTCAGATGAAGCCTTTACGTCAAATCAATATCCAAAAGGTGACAACCTTCTTTTCAAGTAATACCAAATATTTTTTTTAAATGTGACGTATTTTCATTTTCATTTTCAATTTTCAATACATAGAAACCAAAAACTCCACGGAAATAGTTAAAGTATTTGGTTGGGCAAAAGTGGCGACTAAGCCTTTTTTTTTCATAATATAGTCATTTATTTTTTGCATAACATAGTTATTTATACCTTCTGTTAAATAACGATTTTACCCCTGTCAAAAATTACGATTTTTCCCCAGTTCGAAATTAAATTTACGCTTTGTCCTCAGCTTAAATGTACGATTTTTCCCTCAGTTAAAAAATACGATTTTCCCCTGTTTAAAAAAAATATATATATTTTTGCCCCCAGCTACAGTCTTGCTAAATTACAATTTGGTTCCCAGTTTAAAATTACAACTTCGCATCCAGTTCAAAATAAAATTTTCTTTTGCCCCCATCTAAAAAATACGATTTTGCCCTCAATAAAAAGTTACGATTTTGCCCCCAATTCAAAATAAAAAAAAATGGTTTTGCTCTCAGGGGTGGAGTTATTGTAAAAAAGACCAAAGGTGTGAGAAAGGTAAGAAAGAATCTCAACCATTAGATCTAAATTAATTGAAAAGGGTATGATTGTAAATGCACTAACAAATTCAAATATGGTAATCCTTGATTTAAGGATTTGGAGAGAGAAAATCCTTGATTTAAGGAATTATAACCGTCCATAACATCATTCATTTTAATTTTTTTTGTATCATTCACAGAATCAGAGCATGTTCATGACATGGTGTTTTAAAAAAAATCATAGTTCAATTCATGGTGTTTTTACAAAATATTATAACACCATTCAGTAAGCAAAAAACACCATTCAGAAATAAAATAACACCATTCAGAAACAAAAAACACCATCCAGTAAACAAAAAAATAACATTATTCAGTAAACAAAATAACACCATTCAGTAAATAATATAACACCATTCAGTACAAGAATATAACACCATTCAGTAAATAAAAAATAACACCATTCAGAAAAAGAAAAAAACACCATTCAGAAACAAAATAACACCATTCAGAAAAGAATAACACCATTCAGTAAAAAATAACACCATTCAGTAAAAAATAACACCATTCAGTAAAAATAACACCATTCAATAATCCTTACATCTCTGTATCATCTTCTTCTCCGCTGCCGGCACCACCACTGCCGGTCCGCCACCGCCGTCGTCGAACACAACCACCCGACAGTAAAATCTCATGGTTCCCAACCGCCGCCGTCGTCTAACCCAACCACCCGCCGTCGTCGAACCCAACCACTGCCGGTCCGCCACCGCCGTCGTCGACCACCACTGTCGGTCCGCTTCCGATTGATGTTTGATCTTTCGATTGATGTTTGATCTTCGTTTTGATGTTTGATCTTCAGATTCGTGATGTTTGCAGGGATTATGTTCTGAATATGGAAGAAGAAAGAGATAGAAAGAGAGAAATTAGGAACGTATGATAGAGAGAGAACGAAATTGCAGGGATTTTGGATTGAATTGATTTACAAAATGAAGATAAAAAGACACAATTGCCCCTAGATATTTCAATTTAGTCCAAATTAATATAAATATTTTACATTTTGGTCCCTATTGATCTCAACCATTAAATCAAAAGATCTAATGGCTGATATTCTTTCTTACCTTTCTCACACTTTGGGCCTTTTTTACAGGATCCTAACTCTTGCTCTCAGTTCAAAATATTATTTTACCTCCAGTTTAAAATTACGATTTTACCCCATCTAAAAATTGCAATATTGCCATTGTTTTTGGGCAAAACTATGGTAGTGTTTATTTTACTTGTTTGACTCAATTTAGTTTTTATTCGTGACAAACAGCTGCCTAGCACTCGATAATTGGTACTGATAAATTATTGTTTTGCCCCCAATTCTAAATTACATGCTTGCCATCGTTGTAGTTATTTTTGTATCATAACTATGATAGTGTTTTCCTTTACTTCGTTAACTTGATGTATTTTTTTTTATATCGTGTTATAAATAGCATGTATAACTAACCCTAATAAATGTGTACATATTATTAAACTAAGAAATTTTCGATTTAGTGCCCCGCAACACGGGCGGCGTATAACTCTAGTTTAAAACAAAAACAAAAACATGAATATGACTTGATATGAGTTGTAACTTTGTCCTAGTAAACGGGATTAGATGAAATGACCATGATTTTATTACATAGTGTAGTTTTTTCACCCTTTAGAAGCGAGACTTTGTTTTTAGTAGATTAAGGTTTTATATTCAGAAGGGGAGAAGGGGATGACGACACAATTTATTACCCGTCTACCTGTTATCCTTATGTAATTTGCGCTGATGATTGATTGAAATGAAACTCTCAAATATAATTTCAAAAAAAAAAAAAAGTTCACAATGTAGCGAAAACATTGATAAGTGTCATCACGTTTATCACTCATGTGTAGCAGTTATTCTTTGCTATAAATTATTATTATTTATTTTATTGTGTACCGTGTATTATATTTAAAAAAACTAGATTAGAACCCCGTGTATTACACGGGCTGAATAAATGTGAATTTATATACAAAATAATAAAATAATATATCTTTAAAAACTTTGTTTATTATATGGACTGAATACATATAATTTTATATACTAAAAAATAAAAAGTTATATCTTTAAAACCCCTTGTATTATTGTACAGGTTGAATAAATATAATTTTATACATCAAATAAGAAAAAAAATACTAAATAATAAATTATTTATATATTTAAAAAACCCCGTGTATTGTACGGTTGAATAAATCTAATTTTATATATCAAATAATAAAAAAAGTTATATTTTTAAAAACTCATGTATTACACAGGTTGTATAAATGTAATTTTGTATAGTAATTTATAAAAAAAAGTTATATCTTTAAAAAACCCCGTGTATTACACGGGTTGAATTTATATATCAAATAATAAAAAAATATATTTTTAAATACCTCATGTATTACATGGGTTGGATAAATGTAATTTTGTATAGTAAATGATAAAAAAAGTTGTATCTTAAAAAACCCCGTGTGTTACACGGGTTAAATAAATGTAATTTTATATAGTAAATAATAAAAACTTATATCTTTAAAAAACCTCGTGTAATACACGAGTTGACTTCTGATTAATTTCAGATTTTGATTTCCTGCATTTTCTCTCCTATTAAATAATAATAATTTTTCTCTCCTTAAAATTACATCTTAAGTCATATTCTTATTTTTATAAAACATATTTAAAAATTATATAATATTTAATTTAAAATAAATATATTTAAAACATTTACTGATTATAAAAAGTTAAATATATTTAAAACATATTACTGATTATAAAGAGTCATAGACAATTTAAATATGTTACCTAAATTTGGATGTAAAAGTATAAACATAAATATTAAAATAAAATCTCTCTACGATATAATAAAACTATAATGTAACCTATTCCTATATCTAAGGAAATATATTATAAAAATAATAATTTAATATTAATAGTATATTTTCTAAATAAGTTTTTAACCTATACTATATCTCTACGTATATCTTATAATTATATATATTAAATAGTATATCTCTACGTATATCTCATAAATAATTATTTAATTTTAAATAATTATTTAATTTTAATATGCTAAAAAATAGATGGCTCCAATGAGTGACATGTGTCCCCAAAGTGGTTTCTTTTATTATATAGTATAGATATATAGTTTATGTACTATTTTGTTACATGTATTGTATTTATTTATTTTATGTAAAACTAGGTTAGAACCCCGTGTATTACACGGGTTGAATAAATGTAATTTTATATATTAAATAATAAAAACTTACATCTTTATGAACCTTGTATATTGTACATGTTAAATAAATGTACTTTTATATATCAAATAATAAAAAAGTTATATCTTTAAAAACTATATGTATTACACAGATTAAATAAATGTAATTTTGTATACTAAATACTAAAAACATCGTATCTTTAAAAAAAACCGTGTATAATCGGGTTGAATAAATCTACCAAATAATAAAAAAATTACATCCTTAAAAACCCCGTATAGTACACGTGTTGAATAGATATAAAAAAGAGTTATATCTTTAAAAACCATGTGTATTACATATATTAAATAAATGTATTTTTGTATATTAAATACTAAAAATGCCGTATCTTTAAAAAACCCGTGTATAGTCGGGTTGAAAAATATACCAAATAATAAAAAAATTATATCCTAAATAAATGTAATTTTGTATATTAAATACTAAAAACGTCGTATCTTTAAAAAACTCGTGTATAGTCGGGTTGAAAAATCTACCAAATAATAAAAAAAAATATATCATTAAAAACCTCGCGCGAGTTGAATAAACATAATTTTGTATACCAAATAATAAAAAAAGTTATGTTTTTAATAAATTAGGATAACATTTAATATTAATTTATTATTTATATATTTAATATAAGATAAGTAGATAAGAGAGGTATTTGTTTTAAAAATATATTAAATTAACAATTTAGATTTGAGGATAATATTTTATTAAAGTATGATAAGATTTAATATTAATTTATTATTTATTTAATTAGATAAATATAAATTTGAGGATACCTTCAATGAATGACACGTGTTCAAAAATTGGTTCTTTTATTACAGTAGTTAGATTAGATTATATCTCCTACACAATTTTTATATTTTTATTTATTTTTACCATATGTTTATATTGTAATTCATGAGTTGTGTATTATGAATTCATGTAAAATATGTATATTCACAAAAAAGAGCCCCCTCTTCATTGTTTTACTAACACATTTTCATTCCATGTATTTGTATGCGAAAGCGACTTGACAACAATCACGTCGTGTGACCTCATCTTCCCAGCAAACAGACAACACATATCTTTTTTTATTACCTTAGAAACCCGTCACTAAAAAAATTACTCACCCGAATCAATACCAATACCATGTTAACCAACAAGTCCAGGTAAGCTGCAATTTACATCGGACATGTTAACATTCAAAGGGTTAAAACTTGAAATGCATAAACCCATAAAAACTGAAATCAAACATATCGTACACCATGATATGTTAATATACTCACAGCTAGAAGTCTCGTTCATAACAAAATGTCATGCGCCAGCAAAAGTTTTATCACAGTGGGTCTTTGGGCGGGCTTGGTGACCACCATTGTCTACGATCGCGAACGTGGATACCCGGATAACTGTGTTTTGTTGGACGTCCAGAAAAATATATAACGATTAAAGTATTTGATGATATGTTATTTATAATCATTTAAAAGTAAAAGTGTTAGAGGATTCACATCTCTTCCATCAAATAATTGTGACAGTCTTGTTTAGAAATGGTGGAAGGGAAGTGAATGTTTCTCAGGGATGTTTGGCAACTTCTAAATGGGTAAGTGTTAAACCAGTACTAGGTCTGAACCATTAAATGCTGAATCGGTAAGATAAATGAACCATTAAGAATCAGTATAATGTTTAATCGTTCAGAGGTAAATATTTAACCAATTCAGATAAATTGTCTTAACCATTCAGACTCAGTATACTGCTTAACCATTTAGAGGCAAATGTCTGAATCATTTAGACCATTGGCGAAGGATAAAAGGGGCGGGGAGAGGCGCCCGACCCCCCGAACTTTTCACTTAGTAGTGTTATATATGTAGTTTTGTATAGAATTTTTTGGGTATATACGTTTTCGACCCCCGGTTCTATAGAAATTTTTTGGTATATACGTTTTCGACCCCCCGGTCATTCGGGCCAAGCTTCGCCACTGATTTAGACATCTACTTATGAAACAAACAGTCTAAACCATTAAGTATTGAAACAGTAAAAGATTTCTAAACCATTAAAAAGACTCAGAAAAATATCCTTGTTACTCTTTGTATAAAAGTTAACCCCCATGAAACCCACTATAAAACCCTTTACACCTATTCCGATTCTCAAACCGCTTTTTCACGCCTTTAATCTTCTTCCACAACACACAAGAATTCTGCAATCAATTCTCACGTATTTTCTGCGTTACACTCAACCAAAGCATCAATCAATGGCTGTACAACCTGAATTCGAAGGTATTACAAACATTTACACATCAGAATTTCCATTCATTTTCATATTTCTACATCTTTTTAACTTAAATAATTGTACGTAAATGAAAACAGCAATCGATAACAACCAAAACGTGTTGCAAAAACACGTTGAGTTCTTCGACCGCAACAAAGACGGTGTGATTTACCCCTGGGAAACGTTTCAAGGTTCGGTTTGTTTTCATAATTTTTTTATGATTTGATTTATTTATTTATTTATGTGAATTATCATGTTCGTAGTCGAGAAAACAACAATTTTGTGTATATGTTTTGTGTTGATGATGATAGGGTTTCGAGCGATTGGGAGTGGAATTGTGTTATCTTCGGTTGCTGCAATCTTCATAAATGCTGGGCTTAGCGGCAAAACTCGTCCTGTATGTGTTATCCATATCCTCATTTTGATTATTTTATTCTTTGCATGGTTGATGATTAATATTTTAATAAGATTCGTTAAGGTTTTGCTAATAATACCAAGGGGATGTTTGTTTACCTCTGAATAAGCCTCTTAATGGTTCAACATTTAATGTTTCAGACGGTTTGTTTCACGATCAGATATCTAGATATCTGAATGGTTAACATTATACAGAGTCTGAATGGTTAAGACTTCTAATCTGAGTTGGTCAGACATTTGCCTCTGAACGGTTAAGCATTATACATGCTCTTAATGATTCAGACCTCTTACTGGTTCAGCACTTAACCATTCAGATGTTGCCAAACAGCCCCTAAGACTTGTGTTGAAGTAAGTTATTGATAAAATTTAAGGAGTTAAATGTCATTTTAGTCACTGTGGTTTAGGTCATTTTGTCAGTTTAGTTCAAAGGTTTTCTTTTTCGTCTGTGGGTTCAAAAAGGTTTTACCGTTGCCATTTTAGTCCATTGGGTTAACTTTATCTATTTTTTTCTGTTAACGAGAAGGGCAATTCGGTCATTATATGTAATTCTGTTAACTAGAAGGGCAATTCGGCCATACAAAATGACCGAATTGCCCTTCTCGTTAACAGAAAAAATGGATTAAGTTAATCCAGTGGACTAAAATGACAACGTTGAAACCTTTTTGGACACACAGGCGAAAAATGAAACCTTTGGACTAAACTTGCAAAATGGCCCAAACCACATGGACTAAAATGGTATTAATGTTTTTGTTCGGCTGGTTTGATGAATATTTTATTTAGAATTGTTTTGAGCCGAACTAATAACTACGGTTTTAGGAAACGACAAACCAAATTGGTTGGACAGGGTTAGTTGGCTGAATCGGCTGGTTTTGGTGGTGTAAACTTTTGGTTTTCTTCTAAAATAATTAGTTTGTATTAAAAAAATTATAAATATAGTTCATATTTAAATACATAACTACATGTTCTAAAAGTGAAAGAATCCTATAAATAATAAAGGCTAAATGGTTGGTTCAGTTTACAGAGTTAGTTTCAGGTTTCAAATAAACTCAAATTGTTGAAACCACTAGACAAAAAAAAAAAAAAAGCATTTACCGCCTGACTTGCTTTAGTTTAGATGATTCAAAGGTTTTTAATACGTAAAACTATTGTTAATTGGGATTAGGATTCTAGTTTGTGTTAAATATTAAATTCAATAATAAGAAATTAAAACACCATGATGCGTAATTCTAAATGAGTCAGGAACATTTTATTCGTTTTTTGTAGTTTTATTATTTGTTAAATTAAATGTTTTCAATAATCAATATGAATACAAAAGTCATGTTTACAGTCACAATTCAATTTTTGACCTTTTAGATGTACTTTTGAGTGTTGACTATATAAATTTTGTGTATTTGGTCATTATGTATATTAAATTTTACTAAACTATGTTTGTTGTGGATATTTTCTAAGATACAGTATTTTTTTTCATACTTTTTTTTTTTTGAACCTCTCCCTATAAAAAGCTAACACTTGAAGTAAGGGCAAGATTAGAACCACACGCAAATGTCATATAAAAAAAATCATAGTGTGTGTGTATGGGGTGGGGTGTTGGGGGGTTGGGGGGGGGGGGTTGTAAATTTAAAAGTTTAAAAGTCAATTTTGAAGTAACAATGAATTAATAATAAGGTTTTGGATTTACCCATCATATAAATATTTCGCTTTTGGATTAAGCTATATAAATAAACTAGTTTTAATTGGGTTACCTATTCACCCGTTTAATCAAACGGGCCAATCGGTTTAAAACTATAATAAAAATTTTGTATTATAAAGTCAACCCGTTTACGGTCTGTTTAATTTGTTTAATAGAAAAATTATATCGTACAATATGCCTTAATGTATGATGCGTACTCGATGGCAAATTGCACATTATGTTTTTAAAAAATAAAATCGCATGTACAAAATTTTAAAAATAAAATCGCATGTACATTAAAATAGGGGAAAGCGCATGTACAAAAGAAAGCAAAATCGCATGTACCAAAAAATTGAAGAAAAAGGGAAATCGCATGTTGTAAAGAAAATTTCGCATATTATAAGGCAATCTCGTATGCGTCTTACGATAAGGCATGTTGTACAATAACCGGCTACAACTCATTTAAAGGTATATCTCAAGTAAGTTTGTGTGTGGGGGGGAGGATGATATTTTGACAAACAAATACATGAGTGGAGTTTAGGTTTATAAATTCAACCTGCCAATCTGAAACCCCTAACTCGCCATAGCCAACCCACATGGTTGCCACCCCTTGTATAGAACATATTTATAGTCAAGTTATAAAGACATTTTTGTTTTTGTTTGAAATAGTCTAAAGTTATATGGACATTTTTGTTTTTGTTTGAAACAGGGAAAAAAGTTACCTAATCTGCTTTTCCCAATCAACATTGAAAACATAAAAATGGCGAAACATGGAAGTGACTCTGGCGTCTATGATGAACATGGAAGGTATCATTTTCTTCTACGTATTGTATATCTTTAAAGAGAAGAAATATTTATTAAGACTTTATGATACGTGACCATTCATGAGTTGTGAACAATGAATATTATTCAACAACAATCGTACCAGTAAATCCCACAAATAACAAAGCTACTGGTATGGTCTATGGAGTAACTCCTAACGTAACAAAAATTGAGTCCTTTATAAGTTGGGCCTTTTTCTAGACCATTTGCCTCTGTCTAGTTGATCCAAGTATGCGTTTATTTAGCTTTTGGATGGGCTCTGTATATTTGTATCATAATTAAACCCTCTAAGGATCATATGAGTTCTATAGATGAAAGAAAATAAACTCCAAACTTATTTTTACTTGGCTATATTCTATCTCACTAATAACCACTTAACTTCGTGTTTAAGGTTTGTTAATTCCAAGTTTGAGGAGATATTTCACAAATATGCACGCACACATCCGGATGCCTTGACGGCAGAAGAATTGGATGAGTTCATCAAAGGAAACCGGGAACCCAAAGATTATGGAGGATGGTAAGAATACGTGACTCTTAATATAATTTTTATAACAATTGATTAGCATGAGCAGAAGGGGTCCGTTGACATTCCTTTCAGCATTTTTTTTCTATAAATATTGAATATTCAACGCGGTGGCTTTCTTGTGGTTTGACCTCAGTGTATTGTGTAGGATTGGTGGTTTTTCAGAATGGAAGATACTGTATTACCTGGCTAAGGACAAAGACGGGTTGTTGAAAAAGGATACCGTTAGATCTGTTTACGATGGAAGCTTGTTCGAGAAAATGGCAGCTGAAAAGATTAATAAGAAGAAACACATGTAAGCTCTACAATTTTTCTAACAAAAAAAGCTCTAGCATACATCAAAGATGATGGATATTTATTTACGGGTATAAACAAGTCGAGTTGTGTGTAAAATAATCAAGATCGGTACTTGACTAGTGTTGAACTTAAACGATCCAAGTTTTATGCTTAATCTTATAAAATATACATAAATAAAACGTAATTACATAACAAATAAGAAATAGAACTGAATTTCGAGGTAGTAAAATTACTTACAAGTTCGATTGAGCTTTAGACACAAAGCTTCAAACGGTTAAAACTTGAACTCAAGTTGTTTATGTTAGACGAGCCGAGCTCTAGCCTCGTTGAACTCGACTTGGTTGCGTAAATAGTATGGCTTAAATTTTTTTCTTTTTGCAGTGAAAAATAAAGAGAAGCAGGGGTGTAAGTGTTGTGTGATTGGTGTTGATCGTGTGGTAAAAAAAACTAGAGAAATTGTGTGTATGTATGTTTGTGTATATTCTGTATATATGGTTTGTCTTTAACTTATATTCTTTAAACAGTAATTAATAACCGTTTCATATAAGTTATTTCATTTTTGTATATTCCGGTTTCATTATTAGAGGTGAGAAAAGGTGAGTTTTTTCCCAAACTAGCGTAGATACAAAAGGTATTGGTTACATATAATTCGGTGCTTATGCCATATAATAAAATAATTTTAGTTAATAAATCTAATCTGCTTTTGGGGCTAAATATTATTCAACAAACATGCTAGTTTACAAAGGAGATGAGAGGCAAACGATAAACTTACAAAAATGCAACATAAGTTATCTAATATATAGAAGTGAGAAATGAGAAATATGGGTTAAATTTTAATAGTGGTTTGAGTATTGTGGTTTGTATACATATATAACATATAGCTTATAAAAAAACTTTTTTTTGTTATTCGACGTTAAAAAATAAGACATCACAAGGCAGGAGGTTCTTTTATAACGATTCACATTGTAGGTCATTGCCATTGTGAACGGTGATCACTAGCCACCTTCATTGTTTCATCGGGAGATGTTATGAGCCGAGAAGACTTCACCATTTAGAATGATGATGAATTTAAGTCTCATCGGTCTGCCAACCTCTTAGGCTGGGGGTATGGAATAGAGCACCTGGGGGCTCCATTGGGCCACCTCAGCTCCACCTCATCAATAGCGCCCCCCTTTAACATTGAGGGTATGAGATAAAGCCCCAACCCATCAATATCACCCCCTCCTTCACACACATACATCTCACTATTGCTCGCCGTTGCAATCACAACCCTTCAATAGTGTCCCCTAATAGCGTACGCGGTATGGTTAGGTGGCGCTATTGGTCTTTTTTAGCTGAGATGGCATGAGAATAGCGCCCCATACTGTGTAGCCTTACTGGTTAACGTGACAAGCTCGTACCGATATGGAGATAGGTGCTTGGGAAGTGTGAATGGCAATGACCCTTTGTGACGAGTCTTGCATTTTAGTACCCCAAATAAAAGATATGTTTTGAGCTATTAAATTGACGCACATGTATCATCTTTGTATAGGTTAGGGGTGAGCAAGTTTAGGTCAGGACCGAAAATAACCAAGAACCGAACCGAAAATATACCTAACCCGACCCGAACCCAAGTACCTAGGTATTTAGAACGGTTCCAATTTTTCATATAAAATAGGGTCGGGTCGGTTCTCGGTTCTTTACATGGTGAAACCCGACTTTGACCTATGGACCGGAACCGACCCTATATTTAGGGTAGTGAATCGGTTCTGTATTTTATGTTTGATCGGTTCTCAGGTCGGGTCGGGTAATGGTCGGGTCGGGTTGGGTTTTTCCTTTTGCTCACCCCTAGTATAGGTGTGTAAAATTTTCATAAACAACACACCAAACCTGTCAATCTGATGAATTAGGAGGTGTTGAGAATTGTTTATTTGCAACAAGCAATTTTGATTGATCCTTCAAACTGCTTATTTTACTCACAAATAATCATATAAGCCTCTGTTTATTTCATTCAAATAATCACACAAGTATTAAGAAGCAAATCCCAAACACTACCTTGTTGTAACTTGTAACTAGCATTTTTATTCATTATCAATTTTAATTATCATATTGGTAATCTTCATTCTTCAAGGAGTGGCATAGCGGTAAACACATTATTCCCCTCTAGCAAATGAATCGTATTCAAATACAATAGTCACCAATTTTTGCCTTTAACTCCTTGAAGGAAAATTTGCGCTTTATATGGTTCCCACTGGTAACCAATGTATTGATGGGCCCGTGAGTTTCCCTCATAGGTTCTCACAGTCACAAAAAAAAAAGAACTAGTAATGCGAGCCCGTTCATCAAAAAGAAAAAAAAAAAAAAACTTGCCCTCAAATGTACAATTTGGCCAATTTTATCATGCAAAACCCTAATTCATCTATACAAATTCGGTAAGTTATACGAAACCATTTAAACAAGAAAACTGAACAATGAAGAACCTGAGGTTAGGACGGGTTTTGAGAGTTTTTAGTTGCAGCATAAATAGAACTTACGTTGGGTTTTAAGTGAAAAAGAAGACGTTGAACATCCGGACGCATGTTTTCAATGGCTCTACCGCATAAAGCCAATACATCGGGCCTCGGTTTCGAATTGGGCTGTACGGGCCCGCCCTGACCTTCATAATGCACCACATGGTGACTGAAAAGTAACAGCAAAAATAAACATTAAACTAAATTAATTGCTTTTTATACATCATATCACAATATTTTGAAATTACTATTTGGCTTGCAAATACTTTTTTTTTTTTGATATTTTTAAGTTTTTTCTTTTAAAATGTTAACTCATGTGTTATGATTACAAAAACAAATTAGTTACAATAATTATCTAAATTATCGAATAAAAAAAATTTAAAAGGTTGTATGTATTCAAAATGACTTTGGGTGACTTCCAACCGTTTCCATTCGACTTGTTGGATGATTTTAATAAAGTGCAACCCAAAGCGACCCATTTACAACTAACGGGTCAAGTCAACAGACTCAGTTATATGACTGGTTGAGTGTATTCTTACAGGAAGTCGATAAGATCCGTTATGTCCGATGCTTCAACGGGAATTAACGGTTTAGTATTCTTCCCGAACACATCCACCATCGTGCTTAAAAGCAGTTCAAGAGTCTGGAAAGAATTAATTAAGAACAAATCAGAAGTTGCATTGGGGGATCACTATAGGTATGCCGTATGCGTTTGATAGAATGATTGAACGGGAATGGATATTATTAAACCCAACCCTTTAGTGTTAAATTTAGAGGATAACCAATATTGGGTATCAACTAGGGCCGTTCATAGAGCGTTGAAACTTGAAACCGACCGAACCAACGCAGGTCGTCTGGTTTGAGATCCAAACAGTTCGGTTTTTGCAATTTGCCAGCTTAACGGTTCGGAACTCGGAATCGAATAACTTTATTATTTAGAAAAAAAATAATAATTTTTGGAATATTTAGTTAAATAGATGTATTACAATCATGAAGCATCTTTATCATTTAAAAAAGAGTAAAGTACATGAATAGTCCCTGTAGTTTTCTAAAATTTTGGATTTGATCCTTAGCTTTTCAAAAGTACATGGATGGTCCCTGTGGTTTGCACTTTGTAACGCATTTAGCCCTCAACTTTTGCTAAAAGTACATGGATGGTCCCTGTAGTCTACACTTTATAGCGTATTTAGTCCCTAACTTGGACCTCCTAAAACCTTTAGATTTGTTGGCTGGTGACTAAATGTGTTACAAACCCCTTTAAACCCGTATCCTGAAATCCAAACCCTAAACCCACCTTAAATTTATCTTTCCAATACCTTAATGAAGAGACTATGAGCATTAGCTAATCTTGGCAGCAAAGGCCCGATTATACGGAAGGCTATTCTAAGCATTGAGACAGATGAAACAGGCCTTAGTTGGTTTATGAGGAGATGCGTATTGTCTAACCATTGCTGCGGAAGATTCCAGAAGAATGCATGGATCAGGGCCACCACATTTCCTGCATTATCACAATAATTACGCAATAAAAAAAGAAATTGGTCAGCAGAATATACAAAATCTCATTAATAAGTTAACATGTATTTGTTATGTGCAGATGTATTAACTAAAAGTGTAAAGTACACGGATGGTCCCTGTGGTTTACCAAAAGTTTGGATTTGGTCCCTAGCTTTCCAAAAGTGCACGGATGGTCCCTGTGGTTTGCACTTTGTAACGCATTTAGCTCCCGGCCAACAAATCTAAAGGTTTTAGCACATCCAAGTTAGGGACGAAATGCGTTACAAAGTGTAAACCACAGGGATCATCCATATACTTTAGCAAAAAGCTGAAGACTAAATGCGTTACAAAGTGTAAACCACAGGGACCATATGTGTACTTTTAGAAAGCTAGGGACCAAATCCAAAATTTTGGTAAACCATAGGGACCATCCGTGTACTTTACTCTAACAAAAAACTATCTGTCACTAGGTAGATTTTATTACAAGAACTATACTTACTTTAGAACTAGCATAAAAGTTTGAATAATTGATTTAGGAGGTTTTATGCACTAAAAATACAATTTTACACAACTTTCTACTGACGCGTTATACCAGTTTCTTTTTTAGACATCTTTTTTTTGTTTTACCGCATTTGACCTGTTAGAGATTAAACTTAACCAGAAACAATGAGAACTTACCAAGGGCCGTTGAGGTGTTATCTTGAGCGGCCCATGTCGGATCCAACAACGCATACGCAACAACCGAGTGTGATTCATTATCTTTAATCACACGTGACGCCTCTTCATAAAGCTTAACGTGAAACTCAACAGGAAGCTGAGCCAACAAGAGACCACAAGCTTGGATCATCAAAACAGAGTTTGAGAAGTCAACCCCTATGGTCAAAGGGTTTGACTTTGACCCGCAGTCCCCAGAAGCATCGTTGCTATCAGAGAATGAATATAAACTACTTGGTGACATACCGAAACCATTATTAGATTGAATAGGATTAGGCTGTACTTTGACTATTTTTACAATTATCTGTACAAATGCTGAAATAATTTGTGTTGCGGTTACCGGGAGAGATAATATTTCTATAACTGCGGTTTCAAGAACAAGTTGTGTATATGTTCCGGGATCTTGTATTTGATAGAACGCTTTTTGAGGTTCAAAAGCGTTGTTTGCTGATCCTGATTGGTTAGTTGTAGGGTTGTAATTACGATTTTGTCCCTCATCTTTTGAGATATGTAACGGAGGGATGACATTATTCACAATCTTTAACAAAAGAGATGCGAAGTACTCGAGTGGGGGACATGTGGCTTCTGATGAATTGATGCGTTCTTGAAATAACTGGGAAAATGGCACCTGGAAGAAAAACGAAATGTTTAGTGAAAACTAGAGGTAGTCATTATAAGAATAAAGTACAAGGATGGTCCCTGTTGTTTACCAAAAATTTGGATTTGGTCCCTAGCTTTCTAAAAGTACACAGATAGTCCCTGTGGTTTGCATTTTGTAACGCATTTAGTCCCTAACTTGCACCTGCTAAAACCTTTAGATTTGTTGGCTGGAGACTAAATGTGTTACAAAGTGCAAATCACAGGGACCATCCGTGTATTTTTGGAAAGCCCAAACTTTTGGTAAACCACAAGGACCATCCGTGTACTTTACTCGGTCAAATATAAAATAAGCTAAAAAAGTAAACGGGTTAATTTGGTCAAACGGGTCAAAAGTCTGAAATATATTCAAAGTTCATATTATAATTGAAATTGTGTACTTTGGTCAAACGGGCCAAAATCCTATAAACAAAAGTCTATAGGGTTGTTTAGACAAAGGTCTCAGTTTACTCAAAGTACAGATTATAATTGAAATTATGTAATTTATGCAATTATATTCAACACACTAATATACAAAATATTACAAACAAATTTGGGAAAAAAGTGTTTCGTGACAATTCAACAAGGGAAGGGGAAATCTGAAATAGGAAAAGCGTTACCTTTTTAATATCGAGTATGTTCAGTATCCGAAAAATGAGTTTCGCGGGTAGATGTCCATAGAAATATGCAAGAATATCACGCACGAATGTAAAATTCAAAGGATAATAATGAAGAAAAGATGAATATATTTGAAGAATCCTATCAGCTGCTTCTGTCGCATCATTTTCGATAAGTCTATAAAGGATTAAAGGGATCACAGGGAATAAACGTGCTGCAATATCGTCAAAATATGTTGGGTACCTGAAAAACACATTTAGAAGCATCAGAAACACGTAATATATGCTATGTAACATAACCTTCCGACAATCCTTCATCTAAGCAGTTAATGCGGTAAAATATCGGATATCGATCAAGGACCGATATTTGAGATACAGGTTATCGCGGTGGGATACCAGTAATTTTAACATCATGCAGAATTTACATATATAGCAATTTAACACTAACAATTCAGTATACTCTCCTACCATTAACAAATTAACCTTTTGCAACTTGCAAAACACTAACATTTGTAGCAAGTAGGAACTTAAGACTTAAAAACACCAATGGTAGCAATAAGAAGAAAGACGAATGGTAGAACTAAGAAGAAAGGTACTGATATCGGGAATATGAGTGATATATCGGTCAATATCGCCAATAATATTTGACACCGATATTTTACATGAGGACTGATAACCGATATTAACTGCATAGTCCTTCATATAGCAAATGGATTAAGCAACAACACAGTCACCACTGGTTTTAATAAATCAATAAGTTTTTATTATGATGAACAAACATACTTTTGATTCCATGACAAATGACTGCCAAGAGCCTTCTGCAAGTCGACACGTTTAAAAACTCCATTTTGAAGCCAATGGTCAGGATTGCCTCGATCAGCAATGTAACAATTTATCCTCTGTTGAAGCTCCTTTCGTTCAAGTAAATTTACCTAAAAAATGAATAAAAGTATAAAACAAATATAAATGAAAGGAGGATGAAAAAATTATAAAAGCAGCTATGTGTTTAACCTACCACAATACGCAACGCGTGAGGATCATCATCACGGTCAGTTAGGGCCAGAAGTAAAATATCTGGAGGTAGTAACTCGTGGATCCAAATAAATTTTGCCAGATTGTTGCACGTATTTGAAATAACATCCTATGATATTGAAACCAAAATGAGCTGTTATTATTACTTTATAGGTTAATTAACTGGAAATATAGTTTTAAAAAGAGTAAAATGTCATTTTCGTCCCTGAGGTTTGGCTACTTTTGCGACTTTCGTCTAAGGGTTTGTTTTTCCGCATCTAGATCCAAAAGGTTTGAAATATTGCCATTTTCATCCGACTCGTTAACTCCATCCATTTTCCTAAGTTAAGTCAATGGTAGGGTTGAAGTGGTAGGTTAGGATGAAGTGGTGGTGGTGGTGTTTGTTGATGATGAGAGAGAATTATTTATTTAGAGTGTATGATATATATATACACGCACACACAAAACAAATAGGTAAAAAGATGAAAATACCCTGACTTAACGTAGAAAAATGGATGGAGTTAACGAGTAGGATGAAAATGGTAAGATTTCAAACATTTTGAATCTAATTGTGGAAAAACAAACCTTTGGACGAAAGTCGCACAAGTGGCCAAAACTCAGGGACGAAAATGGTATTTACTCTTTTAAAAAAGGACGACAAATTTTCATAGTAAACCTGCATGGAATGTGCATGTTGTTGTAGCTCCAGCTGAATATTATGCAGAATGATGTCCACCATGGTATATATATTCGAAGTCACTTCCTCAGGGGAAAATTCTCTGAGAACACGTCCCTGTAAGAGAGAAATCATGAGTCAGTGGAGAGAGATAATGATAAAATGATACATGATGGTAAAAATAGACAGATTTAACATCGGAAACAACCTACAAACGTAGATACAAGAAGACAATCACAAGTAATTTCCACATGCTGGATGACAAAAACGCCCTAAAATTTTTAGAAAAACAACATTTTTAATTTATGACATCTTTTGACACCTCTTAAAGAGGTATTTTCGTCTTTTTCAAAAAAGTTAAGGGCACTTTCATTGTTCAACATGCTTTAGGTCAATTGGTATAAATGAAATGGCCTATAAAATAGTTTCAATATATAGGTGGCTTAAATGAAAAAAGTTGAACATTTTGGTAGCCTCTACATACGTTATCCTCTATAATAATTACAAAGACTATTATGAGAGCGGTTAAGGGTTAAGCATGGGCCCAGTTATGACCCAAAACCGAACCTAAACCAAAATTTGGTTATTGATAAATTAAAACCATTGGTTTCGCTTAATGAAACAAAATGGACTAAATGGTTCTTCTGATGAATTCGATTTTAGCCAATTTGCTCAGGTTTGGGCCCAACACTGAGCAACATAGTTGTTTTCAGCCTAATAGCCAATTTGTTCAGGTTTGGGCCCAACACTGAGCAACATAACCATTAGCCATTGGCCGGCAACGGTCCCAACTTAAAAAATAACCAGTGGTGGTCCCACCTTTTCGTATATTGTAAATCAATGGACCTTTACTAAACCGAAAAGGATTAGAGGACAAAAAGAAATTAAGATTCTATTAGTAAAGGTCCATTAGTTTACAATATGTGAAAAGGTGGGACCACCACTTGTTATTTTTGAAGTTGGGACCGTTGCTGGCCAACGACTAATAGTTTGGATTATTAAAATCCATTATTCCTAAAATTAATTACTAAATACAAACTACATATAAAATTAATTACTAAATACAAACTACATAATATTAACAAGAAGCGGTTTGCCTTTCCACATGAAACCGAAACCACACCGAGAATACCGGTTTTTAGAACCAAAACCATCAGTTAATCAAATGGCGGCATGGCGCCGGTTAATTTGGTAAACGGTTCGGTTTCTGCCAAACCCCTCACAACAATAATCAAAATCTTTGAAGAAAATAATTTAGGAGGTTGTATACGTTAAACATATACTATGGGCAACTTTCAAACCATTTGACATCACATTAACTCCTTTTAGCTTGAAAAAAAAACACCACAGCCCGAACCGACTCATTTAAACATTACACGCTTCTAAAAATTAAGAAAAAGAAAGACGAGCTTGTTTACCAGATTTCCCGTGTTGATATCCTCCGGGTGCCCACGCATCAGAACCCATGCTCCAGCACAAAGATATAGTCTGTGTTGAGGAAAACTGTGACTTATATAAGTCATTACATAAGTGGGGTCATCTGGTGGTGAGAGTAGCTGTTTACACTGATGAATCACAGTTGCTTCCGCCTGTAAATGACAATAATACCCTTAGGAGTTAGGACAATATAAATTCTAAAAACATCAGATGCGTTAATGACCAATACCTTAATTTTGATAAATAAAAAATATAGGGGATGAAGGCATCTCCAATGTATGCACATTGTCATTCAATTCAGTTAACTTTTAATATAGGGTAAATAGCATTTTACGTTCTTTAAGTTTGAGCGAAATTGCAGGTGTTGTCCTTTAACTAACGAAATTACACTGGATGTCCTTCATGTTACACTGTCTCATCATGCGATGTTTTTTTGCCCTAACCCAGCTCTTACAATGTGCCACTCACATGAGGGTATAATGGTCATTTTCACTTGAAATATATCTTCCTCTAAAGTTTCAGGGATAATTTTTATTTTTTTTGTTTTAGTTATTAAGTGAAAATGACCATTATGTCCTCATGTGAGTGGCACGTGTTAAGAGTTAACAGGAAAAATTAACTGGGTTAGGGCAAAAGGATACCATATGATGAGAAACCATAACATAAAGGACATTTAGTGTAATTTTGTTAGCTAAAGGACAACGTCTGCAGTTTTGCTCAAATTTAAAGGACGTAAAATGCGATTTACCCTTTAATATATTTATAGACATACTAACTAAGCACACATTTATTTTAAGATATTTAGGCGCCTTTAATTTTTTATTTACTTAAGTATTTAATAGCAAAATTAGAGTGCGTATTAAAATATAAGTTTCATAATCAATAATGAAGCCATTTAAAGATCTTAGTGACATTGTTTAATTATAAATTTGTACATATCAATTTTGTTTTTTTTTTTTTCATGTTGAGTATTAGCAATTATATATATTAAGCAATTAGAAAGGGTACAGAACTAAAAAAAAGTAACAAAATTCTAAATTCTAAAGGGTTAAGATAATACTTACAAAAATTTGATGTGGTGAATTATTTTACACCAAATTTGGTCTCTTCATATATATATATATACAGTTGTATATGCTTTTTGTGGATTGTAAAAGGTGCAGACGAGCCGAACCCAAGCTCGATTAACTTTTGAGAACTCGAGCTCGGCTTGTTGGTAGTTTCGCAAGCTCTTGTTCGGCTCGGGCTTTGCTCGTTTATTATCTATTAATTAATATATTAAATAAAAATAATATAATTAATAGACTCGTTTAGACTCACGAGCTCAATAAGTGAAGCTCAGGCCTGGGCTCGTTTATTAAACAAGCTTAATTTTAGGTTCGGGCTTAACTCGTAAACAAGTTTAAAAAAGCTCGGCTCGGCTCGTTAACTAGATAACTTTAAATAAGGGGTAAATGTTATTAAATATTAATAAAAATTAATATTACACTAAGGCTCGATAAGGCTCGGCGCTCGATAAGGCTCGCCGAGCCTGACGAGTTTCACATGCCAAGCTCGGCTCGGGCTCGATAAGGCTAGGCTCGTATCGAGCTTTTTCTCGAGACGCTCGGCTGTTTGCACCCCTAATTAAATAATAATAACTGACCTGCTTCCATGCTTGGATTGCTAGGGGCCGCTTATCTGTCCTCCCAATCAAGGCATCGCGAAGAACAGACGGAAAGTAAAACATCGTCTTGTGGGACCATGTGTGTGTGCTATTGGCCAATATTTGTTCCAACATAGTTTGAAGATATAAGAGGTGCCCAGCATCAGAAATTCCACGGGTTTTAATGATAATAGCAAGAGTCATTACGGTTACACGATTCAATGTTTCTGTGAACTCAGTAGGTCCCTGTTCCAGATTTAAACAAGCCTAAATGAGGTGATTGATAAATATGGGCAAATCGGCAGGGTTGAGTAACGGGTCAACATGGGTTTGGATCTAAACATGTAACTTTTGGCGTGTACGCTGATGGAATACTAATAATTGTACAAGATTTTTTGCTTTAAAAATACACTTCGGTAGACTTTCAAATCGCTTTTAACCAACTTTTTTACATGGGTGATTGGTTGAGTCAGATTAGACTGCCCCAAAACACGTTTTTCCTAAATTTGTTTATTATAATATATTTAGTGCCATATATGATTAGACAAATTATATAACTAGCTTACTTACCTATGTAACACATGGGCAAACTAAGATAAAACTCAAAACCAATGATGAAACAACAGTTGCCAATCATCAATTATCAAGTCATATCGTTTACAGATAAAATAAAACCACTTAAGTAATAGATGAGGGTTAAATTTGCACATACAAATTTTAATTCATATATTTCCAAATTATATATGCGAAGTAAATAAATATAAAAAAAATATTGTGGTTTATTACTTATATTCGTTTTCTAATTAATTAATTAATCATAAAAGGGGGTAATATAAAGAATTAGATTGTAAAATAGTTCTACATTTTTTAGTAATATATTTCATTATGAAATAGAATATAAGATCTCAACAAAATCCACAGGTCCCTTTTGAAAATGCACAGTATATTGTGTTTTATTTAAAATAACATAAGAACATAGAAAATAGACAATGTGACATATCTAAAGGGATGTTTATGTGGGACAGATATATGTAACCGAATTAGTTATTTATGTCATCAATCAAAATTAACTTAAATTTGAAGTCAATTAACCAATAAAAATGGGCCACACGTGCTTTTAGGAAATGTTTATTGTCATGACTCATGATGATCATGATCTTGGTATAATGTCATGAAATAACATAAAAAAAAAGTGATTTTAGAAGGTTTCATACATCATAAATACGCTCTGACTGACATTTAACATGTTTGGCCTGATGACCCATTTGTGTAAATATATCCTTTGGTCCATTTTCAGAAAACATAACCCATATCAACCCGTCCTTCACAAAAAAGAATTCTCTTAATGGATCCGCCCATAATCGAGGGAAGAAAAATGTACTTCAAATAGCTAAATAGTAAATATCTAACCTTCCCGTCCTTCTTCACAAAAAAGAATTCTCTTAATGACATAATGAGATTCATGCACAAGTTTTCAGCCAATCTACATACGCGATGTTCTCCACGTTTTCCTTTTAACGTGGACAGAATTTTCGTAACATCATACATCAATGATTTGTTCTTCCCCTGGTACCTACAGTGGTACTAAAACCACATAAGTAAAAACATAATGTATAATCTATTATAAGTGTTTTGTTAATCTGTTTGACATTAATATGGTTGGTATATACACTATGCAGTTATTATCGGTGATATAGCAGTACCCTTCTTCTTAGTTCTACCATTCGTCTTCCTTCTTATTGCTGCTATTAGTGTTTTAAGTCTTAATTATTAATTGTTAGAGTTAAATGTAACTGTTAGTGTTTTGCAAGTTGCAAAAGGTTAATTATTTAACGGTAGGAGAGTATACTGAATTGTTAGTGTTACATTGCTATATATATAAATTCTGCATGATATTTAAATTACCGATATCCCACCGCGATAACCTATATCTCAAATATCAGTCCTTAACCGATATCTGATTTTTTTACCACATTAACTGCATAGTACATACATGAGGCTATTGCTTTCTATAGTCGTTAATCAAGTAATCCGGCAACCTAATTTACAAAATGATTTATGTCACTATGGGCCCTAATTTATGATGTCGGTAACATGAGAAAAATAAAACTAAAACAGGAATAAATAAATTAGTTGATTACATTTTAAATTGTTAATCACCTGTACAAGGAAAACAGCCGGTAGTTAAGAATTTCAAGCACTAAAATTATAGCTCCAGGTTTATTAAGAATTTCAGGATTCTTCTGATGCAGATGCTGCAAAGTTGAAGTAAAAAAAAAAAAAAAAAAAAAAAAAAAAAAAAAAAAAAAAAAAAAAAAAAAAAACAAATTGTAAAACATTAGCAAAAAGAAGGGCAATTATCAAAAAAACATATGGAATTTATCTGAAGTTCTGAACTTGTACACAAGTCCCGCCCCCGGCCCCCGGGTCTTTATTGTTGCATACTTGCTTGATTATATTCTTCAGCTTTTAAAACTCACCGATCGAGTAAAAAAGCCATTTTCGTCCATGAGGTTTGGCCAGTTTTGCGACTTTCATCCAAAGGTTTGTTTTTCCGCATCTGCGTCTAAAAGGTTTGAAATCTTGCCATTTTCATCCGGCTCCATTAAGTCAAGGGTATTTCCATCTTTTTTTAACTTAAAAGGCAATTCGGTCGGTCTTTTTCAGGGGTATTCGTTCTTTTAACATAAAGTGAAAAAGACCAAATTGCCCTTTAAGTTAGCAAAAAGACGGAAACACCCCTGACTTAACGGAGAAAATGGATGGAGTTAACGAGCCGGATGAACGTGGCAAGATTTCAAATTCAAACCTTTTGGATCCAGATTCGGAAAAACAAACCTTTGAATGAAAGTCGCAAAATTGGCCAAACCACAGGGACGAAAATGGCATTTTACTCCTGGATTTATTTTAAACGAAGAAAGTCATGTTCTACGTGATTAAACTTTTTAAATTTTACAAAATAACAAAGAGGTTCTTTTTAATATAACCAAGTCCCTAACTAAATGGACTTTTTCATCAAGTTTTGAAAGTCCAGGGACGTATGTACAAGTTCCGCAAAAGTTCATAGGGCTTTTTGAACAATTGCCCTCAAAAGAATAAATATTTGCGTATTAACGTTTCAAGATTCCAGCGATGCAAATCTTACACTTAAAAGTGGATGGAACAATGAATGAGGTTGAATAAGGAACAACCGAGTATATGTTTCCACCATAGCAATGTTAGGTGCATGCTGCAATATTAATACATAGGTTAATAAAAGTATCCCGTACATATAGAGCATAACAAAGGTTTTTTTAAAGCTTTGAATACCACTCCGGAAAACATATTATCTTCCATCTGAAAAGCCAACTTCATGCACAAATGAATCGAAAATCCCGACATCAGTGATAACGACACGGGATTAACCTCCCGCCTAACAGTAATCGTCCCGTTAGCCTGTGGATTCGGTTCAGGTAATTCTGTATATCCGTCACATGTTAGCCACGTCATCACCATCTCACAAGCGGGCTGTGCCATGGTGTAAGATACGACCCAAAACATTCCGATTGAATTGTCATCCAAATTCATATAATCCATCATGTATTTACCTGAAAACAACCATGACCCTTGAGCAAAAATCAATAACATGCAAACAGTGTGTCAAATCTGATTATAAAAATTTCATTATTGCAATAATATTCTAAAGAGTAAAATGCCATTTTCATCCCTGAGGTTTGGCCAGTTTTGCGACTTTCGTCCAAAGGTTTGTTTTTTCGCCCTGACTTAACAGAAAAAAAATGAATGGAGTTAACGAGCCGGATGAAAATGGCTAGATTTTAAACCTTTTGGATCCAGATGTGGAAAAACAAACCTTTAGACCAAAGTCATAAACATGGCCAAACCTCACGGAAATGGCATTTTACTCCATTCTAAATCTTTTAGTAAAATGACTTATTTTGGGTGAATTATGACCCATTAAAGAAAAATCACAACCCAAATCGACTCGTTCATAAGTAAATGGGTTGAAAGCGCCACCTTTACTACAGTATACCTTTACTTACTTGCCTCCACCATTCATCTATTTTTTTTGCTTTACGAAGTTGCTCCATATTTAAATATTCTCTGGCTGATGAGGTCAGCGACCATATACGAAGGGTCTGACAACTGCATACAAAATCAAGTAGCATACTTCGCGGATTATCAGAATCTGGGCTGCTAGCTTCTTTGTGAAACGACAAAAGTTTTCTCAATGTCTCCACCTGTGTATGTAACTGGGTTTTCAGTTGAATTTATATATATTTATATAAAACTATATCCCAATCAAATATTATATGACCATTATGAGCGTGTTTGGGTTCATCGTGCACTTTGAATAATCAAAAACAGACAATCGCATCAGACGATCAGTTTCAGAATGCAAATCCAAACTCACCCTATCAATAGACTGAATTAAGTAATTGCAATTAGGGCTGCAAATGAACCGAACGTTCAACGAACAGTTTGTGAACCATTCGGTGGGAAGTTCGTTTGTGTTCGTTCGTTTAATAAATGAACGAACACAAACAAGAAATTTCGCTTGTTTAGTTAAACGAACGAACATGAATAGAGGCCGTGTTCATTCATTAATGTCCGTGAACGTTCGCTAACATGTTCATTTATGTTCGTTTGTGTTAAATAGTTCATTAGCGTTTTTAGTTTTTATATTTTATTTAAATATTTCAAAATTCCAACATATAAAATATTTAATAAGTATCAATGTCTTATATTTTCTGTTCATGAACGCTTGTTCGTTTGTTTTCATTTGTATTCATGAAAGTTCGTTTGTGTTCATGAAAGTTCGTTACCTAAAATTAATAAACGAACACGAACACGTGCATTTTCTTAAAGAACGAACACAAATGTAAAATCTCGTTTGGTAAGTACTCATGAATAGTTCATGACCACATGTATTTCCTTAACAAACGAACACGAACGTCTTGTTCGTGTTCGTTCAGTTCGTTTGCAGCCCTAATTGCAAATTGCAATGCCACTAGATTTGAAGTTATTAAAATATAAAATAACCTTTCTTGAGTCTGTGTTCAAAGCACTCATTACAAGCTCAACCCGAATTATCTGTGCAAACAACCATGTGACATGATTTGTTCTGAGAACTTGGTGATCTTTTTCAGCTAAGCGTAAAACTAACTTGTCGACAAAATAAACAAAATCCATGCAACCACTTTTCATTAGAAAAAAGAACAAATCTGAAAAGATAAGCCAATCTTGCCAACAATTAACACCTGCAACAAGTATTAGATAAAACATTTAAAATAATACACACATTATATATACTATAAATATGCTATTTTGTCACATCAACCAACTTTGGCCCCTCAACTTTGGCATTAACCAACTTTAACCCCTCAACTTTGGCATTAACCAACTTTAACCCCTCAACTTTGGCATTAACCAACTTTAACCCCTCAACTTTGGTAATGACACGTTTAGCCTCTTACTAAAACAACTTTAGCCCCTCAACTTTAATAATGACATGTTTAGTCCCTTAACTACATCAAACAACTTTAGCCCCTCAACTTTAATAATAAACAACTTGAGCCACTCAACTTTAATAATGACATGTTTTGCCCTTCAACTTTAATAATGACATGTTTAGCCCTTTAACTAAAATAATGTCATGCTTAGTCCCTCAACTTTAATACATGTTTAGCCCCTTGACAAAAAAAAACATCAAACAACTTTTAATTCTTGTGATTTGCTTATTTTTATCTACGTTTCGAACCCGTTGCGGAGAGCGGGTGGTAATCCATTAGTTAACTTAAATATAGTAATTTGTAAGCTCACCAGAATTTGTAATCTTCAAGAGTTCGAGAATTCGGTCAATGGTTGCTTCACAGATCATATCAGAGCTAAAAACAGCACCTGGTGTTGATCCTTGTGAATTGGGCCGGTGACATGGCGCCACCACAAGCACACGCCGCCACCAATCAGGTGATGGTGTATTTCTTATGGCGTGCCTAATACAGCGGTTAGCTCTTCCCCAATCAAGACTTCCTCTTTGAATTGTGAGCAGAATGTCCTACACACAAAAGGTATGTATTTTATATTTAAAAAACCAATCAAAACTAGATGTGGTAAAATGGGCAGATGGGTGGGTTAAATAAAAGGTCCATGTCGGAAAGGGTAGTTTTGAATAAGGCCCAAAACGAGTCGGGTTGACCCGCAAACACATCTGGTCCCTTTTCCTTGAATTCTATGAACAATTAATTTTTGGAGTGTTTCTTTGGCCCCAGGTTTTAGATAAGTAAAACCATAATTGTTTAGCCTATATATACACCCCTTTGTTGTAATTCTCATCACCTCCAAAGTAATAAAATTGTCTCGCTAGTTGCAGCGGTGGACGTAGGTCAGTTTAGGCTGAACCACGTAAAACTCTCGTGTCCCTCTATATTTTTGTTTGCTGCATTGTTTGTGTTCGCGTGTGGTTTTCAGTTATATTTTGTATATACAGAGCAACCACATGGTTCGTTGCTCTTGGGGAGTATGAAAAAATGTGCAAGCTAAGGAAATCTATTTTAAAGCAATCTGCTAGTGCCTAGTATGAAAGATTAAACAATATGGTAATAGAATTTGGCTAGAAAAGAAATACGTATGATCATTTGGATTAACACAACCTAATCCAATGACTTATGGTGTGATAAAGGGGCAGACGTTCACATTACAAAAAAAAAAAAAAAAAAAAAAAAAAACTCGTATTCCATGAAAGAATAAACACATAGAAGTCGACTGTCACTTCACTTGGAAAGAGCTTGAAGATAGAACAAACAATTAGCTAATGTCTTCACTAAAGCTTTACCCTAAAGTAGAACTTATCGTATTTGTAACAAGTTGAGCGGGATCAACATTTATGCTCAAGCTTGTGGGGAAATCAGAAATGATGGATTATATTTATATATTAGATTATGTATTAGCCTAACATGTAGCCCGGTGGGTCTTAGGGTTTAGTTCAAAGAGGTCCCCCCCCCCCCTTCTATATATACATGCTCCCTATATAATGTAAATGTAGACAAGAAATATACATACAATTAGTTATTACTTCATTTCATTTTTGCTATTCAGTTAATATCGGTGATATATCACTGATATATCGGTTATCGGTCCCCATGTCAAATATCGGTCAGAATAACGGCGATATTGACCGATATATCACTGATTTTCCTGATATCGGTACCTTTTTTCTTGGTTCTACCATTCGTCTTTCTTCGTATTGCTGCTATTAGTGTTTAAAGTCTTAGTATTGAATGTTAGTGTTTTAAGTCTCAAATATCGGTCCTAGATATTTGATCTTTTACCGCATTAACTGCTTAGCATTTTTGTCACTGATTACATAAGCATGTATATACACTTCAACTCACTTTCGACCCATTTGACCAGTTCCATTTTCAACTTAATTTTTAGAGTTTATCCATTTATCCCGTTAGAGGTCAAATACAGCCCAAAACAACACATTTCCAATTGCCACATCTAATTAGAATATATAAGTGAAAAGCCTAAAAAGGTTTCAAATTATCAAGAAATGCGATTACCTCGCCATGTAACGGTTCTCCAAGCACACTGGGGTATGTAATAGGTGAGTGTCTTAAAGTAGTATTTGATTCACTTAACGTATTAACTGCAGCCTGATTAAGAAGGCGTTGATTCCCAAACGTAGGGCAATGAAGATGTTGATCCAACATTTGCATGTGCACAGCCATCATATCTCGTCTCCTATGAACCTCAAAAACGAGCGTAAATAACGCCACGTCATCCGGCAAATTTTCCGAAAAATGCAGTCCACTTCTCAATAGTTCATAAAATGGCACACGACATTTGTTATCCTCAACCAACATCCTAACAACACGTAAACACTTGCGTAGCCATTCAAATAATGCTTTATCGCGTTTATACGGTTTTACTCCATCAACCTCATCACTCCCGTTCTGACATAGATCCCAGTTTATCAGCCAGCTCAGTGTTTTGTTGAAAATATCAGCATAAGTACTCGGCTTTTGGTTAGATTCCAACGCAGAAATGAAAATCTCACATAACAACTTACGCAAGCTGCTTATAGCCATACATGACTGTGCATTTGCTGAAACCATGGAAGATTCAAGATTTGGAGACGGGATATTAGATAAATTGGGGCCCGCCGCTGATGTGGCGGAGACATCCGACTGTGGTGAAGTTGTGGAAAAGATATTAACCGACGTTTCCACAGAGGTGACGGAAGAAAGAAGATATGGCAGAAAAGAATCCCAGTATATGTACCCAATACTGTACAGACTACGTATGGCAAAAAGAATAAACTTTGATCTTGGTCCATGATTACTACACTGAATGACCAGAGACACTAGCACGGACTCAACCACGGTATATAACTGCTCATGATCCTGAAAAGAGTGACCACAAACATTAAACAATCACTGTTTATGGTTAGAATACTTAAAACGATAAAAACACAATGATGCAAGTAGGCTAAGTTTGTAGTTAATAACTTACAGGAAACTGACTCTGAAGCTGTTCAAAATCTGGAAGAAATTGTGCATCGCGTGGAGGAATGTCTATATTAAGAGCTGTAATGCGCTTTTGTGTCTTGTTCCTGTAATTGGTTTTCAAAATTATTACCAGTAAAGATTCAGATTGGGCCTCGTAAATTTCAAACATCAATAGTACATCCACTATTTAAGATACACATACACATGATCTCTGTTTATGATGGCTAACGGCTAACGGCTAACCGGCTAGACAGTTAAGTGGCTCGAAAAGTAAATATCATGAAACCCCTAAAAACTAAATCCAGTAACCTAATTTAGACTATTGATCATTGCTACCTATTATTTAATTTTCTATCCTTCATAAACTTCTCAGACAAACAGTTTTGATTCACAACCTATGTATAAATTTCTACCTAAACAGCATTAATTCATTCCTACCTATTTATAAATTACGAATCCTTCATAAATTTCTCACACAATTAGTTTCAAAACCAAAACCTATATATAACCTAGGGCTGGCAATTCGTGACCTGTTTCTGTTAAAGAACAAGTAGACTATGTAATGTTGTACTTACTAAAAAATAACTAAAATTAGGAGGCTAATCTCCATCATTTCTCCTTCTTGGTACATAAAACATATAATTGTGTTTCAGACATGAGGTATAAAGCATAGTTGTTAAAGGCCATCGCTTCTTGCGCCTAGGCCCATTTTCCAGGCGAGGCGAGGCAATTGCGCCTTAAGTCAAGGTAATTGCGCATTAATTCTCCAGTTGATGGTCCAGGCGCAGATTCCGGAGAGTTTCCGGCCAAATTCTCTAAATTCCAGTCAGATTCAACCTAGATTTCTACTTTTATCTAACGAAAACTACTTTTCTATACTAATACACTAATATTTTAGAATTGTTGGTAGCAAATAGATGATATTAAATGTTATACAATAGCTTTAGTTTATTTTACTTGAAGAATAGTAATATATACGCTAGGAGTTGGCTACAAAGTCCAAATTTAATAAAAAGTGTAACATAAAACACCATAATGTCAAACCGTAAAACACACCAAAAACCCCCACCCTAATTTTCTAATACATAAAATATATTTTTATTTTTTTCGTCGTGCGCTTTCTTTTCTGCGCGCCCTTGCTTTTATGCACCTTGCGCCTAGGCCCCTGGCGAGGCCTGTGCGCCTTGGGTGCGCCTAGCGCCTTTAGTAACTATGGTATAAAGTAGTTAAACGAATCGTATTCAGGTTTGATACTTGCATTTATCGCGCGATAACACCAACCTAATTCCCTAATAACCTAATTACATCCCTATCGAAAACTTCTATTCTTCAAAACATCCACAAAACTGATAAACAACACAAAACAGAGCATCAACTTACGGAGGTTCTCGAATCGAATCATCCGACTTATTCCGGCCGTTAATCTGCAACCATTCAATCAACAACAACAAGATGAAAAATCAAAATCGTTAACATGACGTCATACAAAACCGTAAGTACGTCAGAGTAACCGTAACAAAACCGATCATTCTAAAAAAGCAAAATCACAATTTCAACGTTCGATAGATACAGAACAATACGTACACCGAGATAGAGATTAAACAGGTCGATGATTGCAGGTCTCGCCGGATGAAATTGAGAGGCTCTCGAAGCGGCGGAGCGGTGGTGGCTCCGATCACCGATGTCTGACGTGTGTGGCGATTGAACGGAGGTGGTGGTGGTTACGGCGATGCCACCGCCGTTGCTGCCACCGCTGGTTGCCGGAGTTTTATACATTCCGATTAAAAGTTAACGGAGTCGCGATCGCCGTTAAGGTTGCCGTTCATTACTGAGAATTGAATTTTGCGTCGAAAAGGGGTTTAAGTTTTCTTCTTCAGTGTTAAGGTGTAAATTTACATCACCTCTCCGATTGGGTTTATTATTATTAGAAGTTTGCATATTTTATTTTTTTATTTTTACTATTTTATATATGATGTTAAACGTCATTTTAGTCTTTGTGATTTTGACTATTTTGTCAGTTTAGTCCAAAGGTTTTATTTATTTTTTTTTTTTGGGTTTCAAAAGGTTTCACCATTGCCATTTTAGTCAACTGGGTTAATATCATCCATTTTTTCTGTTAACGAGAAGGGCAATTGGGTCATTTTATATGGTCGAATTGCCCTTCTAGTTAACAAAATTACATATAAAATGACCGAATTATCATTCTCGTTAACAAAAAAAATAGTTGAAGTTAACTCAGTGGACTAAAATGGCAACGGTGAAACCTTTTTGGACCCATAGGCAAAAAAATAAAACATTTGGATAAAACTGACAAAATAGCCCAAACTACAGAAACTAAAATTGCATTTAACTCTTATATATATTTTAGTTTGGTTTACTATAGTATTTCATTATTTTTATTTTATTTTATTTTTTGTTTTGGTTTACTATAGTATTTCATTTTTTTTTTTTGGTTTGGTTTACTATAGCATTACATTATTTTTATATGTTTTGATTTGTTTTCGTTTGGTGACCTATAATATTATCATTGATTGTAATTTTATAAATGCTTTTGCACATAAGTTGATGGTTTCACATGATAAACGTGAGCCTTATAAAGAAAATGACAAATTTTAATTTATTGTTAACACATTGAATGTATATAATTGTCATTATCTTATGATGATTACATTGCATGTACTTAGTTGTCATTATCTTATGATGATTACGTGTGTTGTTGTAATCATAAAAAAAAAAAATTATATGATGACATATCATGATGTATCAGTGATGTTTATGTAGTTTGTTTTACATAACTAGATATAAAAAAAATATCTATTCATATGAAGGGTGGCGATACAATAGGAACTTTATTTGGCTAGAAAAGCTAGGAAGTGATCTTGACCATCTATTAAGTTAATCAAGGGCTAAGATTAAATCAGGGAAATTGAAAGGAAGAAAAAAGAGGCGCGTGAGTTTGTTCAAAGGCATTCTAGTCAATCCAAGCCAATAGTTTCTCTCTCCTTCAATTCCCCCCCCCATTTTTTAAACGTTAATAACTCTTTCATACGGCATTATTTTTTTATAAAAATTGCACCAAAAAAACGAGCGTTTTTTTATCTTTAAAACGAGTATACTATTGCTATATTTAAAAAAAAATTAAAACCTAGTTGCGTAAAACGCAATAGAAAAACCACCAGTTACGTAAAACGCAATGAAAAAAAAAACCTAAAAAATGACATTTTTCTAAAACGCAATGCACCAAAAACACAAAGAAATGACTTATTTGTAAAACGCAATGGCCAGAAAACACACAGAAATGTCTTATTTGTAAAACGCAATGGCCAGAAAACACATAAAAATGTGTTTTACCTAAAACGCAATGCACCAAAAACACAAAGAAATGACTTATTTGTAAAACGCAATGGCCAGAAAACACTTAAAATGTCTGTTTTCTAAAACGCAATGGACTGAAAACACATAAAAAGTGTTTCACCTAAAACACAATGCACCAAAAACACAAAGAAATGTCTTATATGTAAAACGCAATGGCCAGAAAACACTTATAAATAACTCATTTCTAAAACGCAATGGACTGAAAACACCTAAAAAATGTGTTTTACCTAAAACGCAATGACTCAAAACACTTAAAAATGTGTTTTACCCCAGCCAGGGGCTCTGCCCCTTGGACCCCGCCAGGGGCTGCCGCCCCTGGGACCCCGCTACCAGGGGCTGCCGCCCCCGGACCCCCGCAAAGATCGTAAAACGCAATGACTAAATCAAAAACCCAGATCGTGAAAATGAAATTAAAGAATTTCTTACATGGATCGAAGCCGATTTCTTCATCAATTGACGAAATTTGAATGATAGAAACACTTATTAACGCTCGAATCGAACGAATCGAGTGATTATCTCCAAAATCACCGGAAAAAACGAGATTTTTTTATGAAATTAAACTGGGTCTTCTTCAAAAAAAAGCCGAAGAACACGTTGATCGGGTTTTGAATCATTGATTGGTGATGAAAATCGCACTATAATGTAGTGATTATTGAGATAGAAAGTGAAGAAATAGTTAAAGATGGTGGGTTTTGAAAATGGTGGGTTTTGAAGTTACTGGGTTTTGAAAAAGGAAGAAGAAGGAGTTGGATTGACTAAAATACCCTTTCTCTTTATTTTAAAATTTGCCACATGTCATAATCTTATGGCTTCCTATCCTTCCTAGCGAAAATTAACTTCCTATTTGATCTTTTCCCTTCATATGAATGTACAACAATAATTGGAACTTAAATTTAACCTTCAAACATTTTCAATCATATAGAATTGAAATACACCAATGTTTTTTAAAATTCACATGGAATTTTGTGATCGTGTTCCTCCCAAAAATCACATTAAATGGAAATCTTAAGCCTAACATATGTGATTTTAACCATTCCGCATGAGTTTACAAGTAATGAGTATTCAAGTTGTTCTTCACCGGTATTTAGCGTAATATTTTTAACATTAGCATCAAGTGATATTGATTAAGCAATGGAACTTATAAGTTACACATGTTGAATAGATCTATCTGACTTAAACTCTACAAGTCACTAATGCAAGGGTTGGAGACACTTATGCGTACATCGTACTTAATGTGGTTAGGGACTCTTGTGACTATAGGATGACAACTCATATGGGTATGTTCGGCATAGAGCTTTTAGGAGCTTCTAGCTTTAAGCTTTTAAGAAAAAGCTTCTACTCGATAAAAAGTTTTGTTTGGTTGAAGGAGGTTGAACCTTTTAGGTTAGGAACTTGAAGCTTTTAGTTGAACGCTCCTACTAGTAGCGTTTAGAAGGAGCTATAAGCTTTTAGGGAAAAAATGATTTTTTAACCTCTAAAGATAATGAACTTTTTAGTTATGTCCATTTTGGTCATTTTATACATTTTATTAAGAGTAAATTACAACCGGTGTACAACCGGTATCCTTTAACTAAAGAAATTACAGGCTCTGTACTTTATGTTACCAGTTTTTAGCATGTTATGTTCTTTAGCCCTAACCTAGTTAAGTTTTTTGGTTAAGTCTTACCATGTGCCTCTCATATGAGGGCAACATGGTCTTTTCATCTCAATTTAACATGAATTTCGATTTCCCCCTTGCATCTGATAACATTTGATCGTTCATATTCATCTCAAAGACCATAGCTATTGTCTATGTCTCTCAAATCTTCGATAAAAAAACCCTACAGAAAAAAGGATCGTGAATCAAACCTTGCAATTGGTGCCTTCTACATACGCCAAGCACTAGAACAAAACGACATCAATGAAATTTATGGTAAGCTTCCAACATCATCGTAGTCAGTTCTTTTGATTGATTTGATAAAAAAAACAAACATTAATTCCAAAATATTGTTTACTTATTTATTGGTTTGAAAAAAATAGATGAGATAAAATAGATTTATTTATTTCGTTTTTTAATATAAAATTGGGATGAAAAGACCATGTTGCCCTCATGCGAGAGGCATATAGTAAGACTTAACCAAAAAAACTTAACTAGGTTAGGTCTAAAGGACATAACGTGTTAAAAACCGGTAAGATAAAGGACAGAGCCTGTAATTTCTTTAGTTAAAGGACACCGGTTGTAATTTGATGCAAACATAAAGGATACCGATTGTAATTTACTCTTTTATTAAAAACTTCAACTACTCTACCAAACACCTAAATATATCTAAAAAGCTACAACCACCAACTACCAACTACCAGCTTCCAGCCAACAGCCTCCAGCCACTAGCTACTTTTGCCAAACATACTGTTGGTGCATATTTGTGACAACAGCTTAGATTTGGTCTTTGGATATCTTGTAATTAGTTAAACGATAAACAGTTAGCGGGTTTAGCTTTGTATTAGTGGATTAATAGAGTTTGGGCTAAACAAAACCCACATTGGGTTATGGGGGACGAATTGGGCCTAGCTCATGTAGTAAACCCTAGTCTAATGTTGCAACCTTGTGTTATATAAGCAAGGTTTTGCTTTAGGGTTTAGGTTAATCAGCCAGAACAGAGTTTGAGAGATAGTATTTTCGTGAGAGCTAAAGCTTGGACGAAAATTAGGGTTTGATTGATTGTAATACGTTTGTTTGATAATCAATAGAAACCCGGTTTGAAAGTGATTTCTGTTTCTACTCATTCTGTGATATTCTAATCAAGAGGATTCCGCACTCTTGATTAGATTGACAATTCTGTTAAAGATCCATACGAATCAAGGGGACCTACACATACCCATGATGGATGTTGTTCAAGCATCAACCTTTTTAGTTTATTTACACTTTTTTATCTCCGTTATCTCTATGGTTAGAATGTCATGTAAATGTTTTTTTTTTTCCTTTTTGACATTGCTAGCTAAATATATCTATGTTGTATTGTGACATTTAAGCTGGTTCTTTCATGTATTTTACAACATTTTTCTTATAATCACTGAGTTATTCGTGTTTAAGAGAAGTATCACATATACTAATTATGAAATCGTTGTCTTAATTTTAGCACAATTTCTTATAACAAGTACAATATTATCCCAATTATTTGGAAGTTGGTCCAAAATTTGTTGATTGTGGACATAAATTGTAACATCCAAAATCGGGAATTTCATTAACTTATGAAAATCTAAGTTAGAATTGGATGGAAAGAGGTGCTAATGTAATTCTAAAATGGTTTTGAAATAGTATTAGTTAATTTGGTGGAAATACCCGTCGAGGTTGTAAGATTTCGTTTCGAGTGTAGTTGTAAATAATATTTTATTAATTGCTTGGAACTATTAATTGAGGAAGATAACTTGTTACGTAGCAATATATTTTAACGGCTTGTATTTTAGTAATATAAGTTGAGAAATATGACGGGTTCGCTTCAGGGAAATATCGTTACCGCATCTTGTGACTCGCCCAAACTTAAATGGGCATTATTGTAAGAATCAAACTTGAGGGTGTATATTGCAATTAGGCAATAGTTGAATGTATAAAAAGCCATATTTAGGCTCATTTGTGACAAACAATGGCTGGAGTTAGAGAGAGAAATGCATAGAACTAGAGAGAGAAAGAAAGTGGTGGTCCAATGGTGGTCCGATGGCGGTTTGCGGCGGCCGGTGGTGGCCAGAGTTGTGGGTTTCAACCCAAAACTATTTTTAGATGATAACAATGCAATGGTAAGCTCCGGTTGCTCATAAATCCTAAGTTGAAGGCGTTTATAAATGTCGAAAAGTTAGATTCATTAATATGATTTCCGTTTTTATTTTATGTGGTCTAAAAGAAATGGTTGTTACCGGAAAACTGGCCGTTGGATCGATCCCAAATTTTTACAGTAGCTTTCTGACATATAGACATTAACATCGAACGGTTGCAACTGCGAAATATGTCCTGGAGGTATGAGTTTTACAGCAGTTGTTTGGATTTTCGGTATAGAAAATGTTGTTGTAAAGAATGAGTTGTTCCAAGAGATCCGACCGTTGGATTGAGCTGCAATTTGGATAGTAGCTTTCTAAGACATAGGTCATAAATCCAACCATAGGAAATTCCGATCAGATGTCTATAAGTATGGTTTTGACGCTGGTCAATTTGTAATAGTTTGTTTGTGCGAAAATCAGGAACTTGATTGCGTTGCATGGATGGGCTAATGGAGTTGTATATGCAATCTGATACTGGAAAAACGTTTGTGATGAAGAAATGAACAAAACTACATAAGTGGATCCTGTTGTATGTCGGCTACAAGAAAATCCGCGTACATGATCCATACAAAGAAGGCAATGAAAGCTTGGAAGTTGACGGGACAAGATTGACAATAGCAATATCATATTTTCCTACGGGCAAAGGTGAGTGGTTTATATCCCCTTTGGTATGTATTATTAGTTTTGGTTTCTTTTATGTTACAAGCACATAATATTGCTTATTCGATTATATATGTAGAAAGACCATGTTGTTCATTGATTTTAAAGATCGCGTAGGTCCTTTCTCAATACCGGAAGTATGATATAACTGTGTAGTATTTTATTGGTCGTATGGATCAAATACTCATGAAATGTAGAAATGTTAAATGGTTATTTACGGACTTCGTTGGATAGCTTATAGAATCATTCTTGATTGACACGATTGTGTAAGTTGTTTGTATTAGTACTTGTGTGCTAGAATAATAGTTTAGCATAAATTGTTTAGCGTATGTGGTTAAGAATATGGTTATTTAACTTATTAAAGTATGTGCATGAGTAATGCATGGTTTGTTTATGGTGTATTACTGAATGTACTTGTAGTGCGAATAGAAACCCTCACTTAGCTTTGCTAATTTAATTTATGTTGGATGATGTCATCAGGTTCGCGGGTCTTGAAATTGATTTGGAGATAGAGGATCGGGTCTGAAGATTTGATAGTACGTGAATGACATAGACGAATGATTTATAAACTAGCTTACAAATACCACATAAAATGAAAGAATTGTAACACCTATATATTCTTCAAACGTTTTTAGTTGGAAAATATATTGTTTGTGTGTATTAGTAAACACAATTTTTTTGGGACCGTCTTTCCGCATCTAATTAAATAGCTAAGTGTTGTTTTCAAACTAGGGTATTACAAGTTGGTATCAGAGCCCGGATTTGAGGGATCTAAGTACAAGTGAACATGTGCTTGAACTCAAATCAGTGTGCTCTTGGTAAGAGATAAACGTATAATCCAAGACCCGATCAAGACCCGTAGGAAAGGTAATACAAAATGATTTTTGGTACAATACAACTAACTGTGATGTTTTGCAGTAAGGATTAGGTTGTGAAAAAAAAACCATGCTTCAGGTTGATGAAACAAGAAAGGATCCACTTACTCAAATTTGGGTAGTACGTGAGGACATACTTTGCACGTTGGAAGGGAATGATAGAAAGATATGATTTCTTGGTTTTGTAAGTAGTAAGTAAACTATATTTGGAAAGAAAGTTGAAGGTATATGAATTCGGTTTGAACTTTGATAGATTGGGATGATGAATACTTAAGTGAGAGATAAACCAAATAAGTTGCCTAAAGGTGGATGAAAAATGAAATAGGAGTTAAAATTTATTTTCTTATAGTATGACGTAGTGACTATAGGAAGTCATATCAACGACTGAGAATGCTTGGACTTAAACCGAAAGCTCATACGTAGGGTGTGTTCGCTCCAAGATTTGAAAGAGGTAAAACTTTACGATTTTGGTAATTTAAATTCAGGTAGAATCTCATGATAGGGGTCATGAATGATGGGAAATAAATTTAATTTACGTTTTTCGGGTTTTAAAGGTCCCGAGCCCCTTTAACCCGTTGACCCCATTAAACACCCGAAACACGCAGCAAGGCTATCAAAACCTATAAAACTAATTCATGTTGTGCTATAGTGTCTCGAAGCTAAAATTCGTACGATTAGAAAGTTGTAAACGGATCATTCATTTTTTGTGTGATTAGAAATATCAAAGAATGGGAAGTTGACTATGTGGCATGATGCACGAGTCAAAGGATTGGAAATTTGTGTTAACCAAATAATGAATGAATTTAGAATGGAAATGGGTTTACTCAGATTGGACATGGGTCAACTCAAGATGTACACTCGGTGTACGAGAATGTAATATCACAATAATATGAAGTATGAAATGCGTTTAAAATTGGAAAGAAATGGAAGTAGTATAACCTTGAGTGCATAGGAAACACGATGGAATGATATGCTCCTCATAGATGTATACCACGAGTCGGGGAATTGATAGTAGACTCGAAGCAGGTTAAGGAAGTTCATGTGTTGTATCTCTTGGAGTGAACGAGTTAGTGCAAGAAGTACTCAAACCCTCTCATGATTGTTCATGGAGTGGTTGAAAAAACAAAATAATAAAATAAAATAAAACAAGGCATATGGAATGAATTATCGCATAAACTATTGCAAGATGTAATGATATGAAGCAAGAATGTTTTCAAAAATTAAAAAAAAATTGTAATGTAGACGAGAATGAAATAAGGTTTGACTCCGTAGGTAAGTACGGATCAAACTTATATGAATGAAAGTTTTGACTACGTAGGTAAGTACGGATCAAAATTATATGAATAAAAGGTATGAATGAAAGTATTGACTCCGTAGGTAAGTACGGATCAAACTTATATGAATGAAAGTCTTGAATCCGTAAGTAAGTACGGATCAAACTTGTATGAATGAAAGTTTTGACTCTGTAGGTAAGTACGGATCAAACATATATGAATGAAAGGTTTGAATATGTAAGTGAGTACAGATCAAACATATATGAATGGAAGGTTTGAATCCGTAGGTAAGTACGAATCAAACGGGTATGAATGAAAGGTCGAATCCATAAGAAAGTATAGATCGAACATGAATGGAGGGAAGATATATCCATCTCTAACTAAGGTAGATTTGAAAGTTGTAAGTACATATTTTAATAACGTAGTTAGGATACACATGTTGTTTGATCAACGGACTGCATACATGCATATTACAGATATAAAAATTGGTAAGAGTGGAATGTAGCTAATTTTGGAAAGCTAGTTAAGAATGTATTGACCGTTTGACTTTACGAAAAGTCAAACATGCGAATTGGTAAGTGTAATGAAAGTATTAACAAGATTGCATGAAATGTTTATTGCAACCAATTGGGAACTATTAGTGAGGCAAGTAAGCGTAGTTACCTGTTGAGCATGTCAGTAATTGACTTATGAGAGTTGGGATGACTAACGGGCTAAGAACCAGACGAATGACCTAAATAAAAAAAAGGTAAAATGTGTACTTCAAACTGTACTTAAAAATAAAATAAAAAGTTAATGACCAATGGTCATAAATTAGTAAGAAGTGGCAGTTTGACCTTGAAAAGTTAAGTTGTTGGAAAGTTTGTAAGAAAATAAAATAAACTAATAACAAATGAAATGTAGGGATCTTATGTAAGAATGTTGAACGTGTAATGTGGTTTTGTTTCTAAATGGGTAATTTTATGAAAGAACTATAGATAGTTAGACTTTGAATGTGAAAGGAGCCTTGAATGAACTACCGAAGGTCTACTGTTATGTAATGCAAGTATATGTCTAGCTGTTGATTTTGTAGATATGAACGATAGAATTCTTGATGTGATGAAACCAATAGAATTCGTGATATGATGACCCCGATTTGAAACTAGTCATGTAGATGATTGAAACCAAGCCAGGTGTGGCATGGGCTCAGGTTGAAGCGGGTCAACCCAATTTACGGAATGTTTGTTATTGCCATGAAAATGAGGTTAGTAATTTCTTAGCTTATGATTGTTATATAGAAATTGGTAGGTTGAATAGTACTCTCCACATGAGTGAAAGGTAGCTCGAATATGATATAACATGGAATGATAGGCTTTTAACAGTTAACATGATAATGATTTTCAACTCAGACTTGTGGTCACTGAGAGTAATCTCATTTCTTTTAATGGAGATCTTGGGGTATGATTAAAGTGTTAGTATCAATAATTTGTGTTATACACGTATATAGGCATGGCAAGTAAGATATGAAATAAGCTAACAAGTAATTTAGCATAAATGAAATTGTTTACAATTAACCCTTAGTGGTTGTACATAGAAGATTGAACGATTATTGACTATATAGTTGGTGTCTAACACTTGAGTACCTATGAATGAATATAAATGAGGTAGTAGTTATGTTATGGTAACAAAACCATAATTAAGTGTTTATGATATACGTATGTTCATATTTTGACTCATTTTGTGTAAAAAAAAAGTACTTGAAAGAATGTTAATAGTGGAATACTGTAGTAAGCTCGTAATGAGCGCCTTTGTAAATAATGGAAGATCAAGTATGGTTTATGAGTTAAAACATGGCACTAAACTGATTCATTGTGATTAATATGCATGAACTTGTAATCCTAAAATTTGTATCTTATTACGTATGAAATGAATTGAATGAAATACAAGAATGAAATGTAGAATTTGAATATTATTAAAAAGATGTGTATGAATTGCACGATGTGATGTTTACGCAAGTTTAATTCAAACTTCAATGACGAACAAAGAAGACAATGATACAAGTTGGCTCAGAGCATCTCGTATTTATAAGCACGAGTATACCTTGCTATTAACATGGCTTATCTAGTGAACTAAATTGAAAAGTTGATAGAATTGAATAAATGTAGGAGACTAGGAAAGTGAAAGGACTAGCTTGGAATGTCTGGAATACAATGGGCCTTTTCAAGAAAAGCTATGCATGTATGTCTTTTATTTTAGCCCATAGGAGGACAAGGTAGTCGGAAGGTTACAATAAACTTAATTTTGTAAAGATAAGGTTTCGGGGACGAAACCTCCTTTAAGGGGGGTAGACTTCTAACATCCAAAATCGGGAATTTCATTAACTTATGAAAATCTAAGTTAGAATTGGATGGAAAGAGGTGCTAATGTAATTCTAAAATGGTTTTGAAATAGTATTAGTTAATTTGGTGGAAATACCCATCGAGGTTGTAAGATTCCGTTTCGAGTGTAGTTGTAAATAATATTTTATTAATTGCTTGGAACTATTAATTGAGGAAGATAACTTGTTGCGTAGCAATATATTTTAACGGCTTGTATTTTAGTAATATAAGTTGAGATATATGACGGGTTCGCTTCAGGGAAATATCGTTACCGCATCTTGTGACTCACCCAAACTTAAATGGGCATTATTGTAAGAATCAAACTTGAGGGTGTATATTGCAATTAGGCAATAGTTGAATGTATAAAAAGCCATATTTAGGCTCATTTCTGACAAACAATGGCTGGTGTTAGAGAGAGAAATGCATAGAACTAGAGGGAGAAAGAAAGTGGTGGTCCAATGGTGGTCCGATGGCGGTTTGCGGCGGCCGGTGGTGGCCGGAGTTACGGGTTTCAACCCAAAACTATTTCTAGATGATACCAATGCAATGGTAAGCTCCGTTTTCTCATAAATCCTAAGTTGAAGTCGTTTGTAAATGTCGAAAAGTTAGATTCATTAATATGATTTCCGTTTTTATTTTATGTGGTCTAAAAGAAATGGTTGTTACCGGAAAACTGGCCATTGGATCGATCCCAAATTTTTACAGTAGCTTTCTGACATATAGACATTAACATCGAACGGTTGGAACTGCGAAATATGTCCTGGAGGTACGAGTTTTACAGCAGCTGTTTGGATTTTCGGTATAGAAAATGTTGTTGTAAAGAATGAGTTGTTCCAAGAGATCTGACCGTTGGATTGAGCTGAAATTTGGATAGTAGCTTTCTAGGACATGGGTCATAAATCCGACAAGAGGAAGTTCCGATCAGATGTGTGTAAGTATGGTTTTGATGCTGATCAGTTTGTAACAGTTTGTTTGTGTGAAAATCAGGAACTTGATTGCGTTGCATGGATGGTCTAATGGATTTGTATATGCAATCTGATACCGGAAAAAAATTTGTGATGAAGAAATGAACAAAACTACATAAGTGGATCCTGTTGCATGTCGGCTACAAGAAAATCCGCGTACATGATCTATACAAAGAAGGCAACTTGGGAGTTGACAGGACAAGATTGACAATAGCAATATCATATTTTCCTACGGGCAAAGGTGGGTGGTTTATGTCCACTTTGGTATGTATTATTAGTTTTGGTTTGTTTTATGTTACGAGCACATAATATTGCTTATTCGATTATATATGTAGAAAGATCATGTTGTTCATTGATTTTAAAGATCACGTAGGTCCTTTCTCAATACCGGAAGTATGATATAACTGTGTAGTATTTTATTGGTCGTATGGATCAAATACTCATGAAATGTAGAAATGTTAAATGGTTATTTACGGACTTCGTTGGATAGCTTATAGAATCATTCTTGATTGACACGATTGTGTAAGTTGTTTGTATTAGTACTTGTGTGCTAGAATAAGAGTTTAGCATAAATTGTTTAGCGTATGTGATTAAGAATATGGTTATTTAACTTATTAAAGTATGTGCATGAGTAATGCACGGTTTGTGTTTTTAATGAATATAGTTATGAATTCTGACTCTTGGATTGCTAAGAGGGATTTACAAGCATAGGTATGTGGGAGAAGATGATATTCAAGAAGATTTGAATGCAGTTGACGAACTAGTCACGAGTTTGATTTCGTTTTTTTAACCATGGTAGTAAGTATCTAACATTAAATGTTAGTACATGTATAAACCTTTGAATTATTATTTTTTTATGGTGTATTACTGAATGTACTTGTAGTGCGAGTAGAAACCCTCACTTAGCTTTGCTAATTTAATTTATGTTGGATGATGTCATCAGGTTCGCGGGTCTTGAAATTGATTTGGAGATAGAGGATCGGGTCTGAAGATTTGATAGTACGTGAATGACATAGACGAATGATTTATAAACTAGCTTACAAATACCACATAAAATGAAAGAATTGTAAAACCTATATATTCTTCAAATGTTTTTAGTTGGAAAATATATTGTTTGTGTGTATTAGTAAACACAATTTTTTGGGACCGTCTTTCCGCATCTAATTAAATAGCTAAGTGTTGTTTTCAAACTAGGGTGTTACAAGTTGGTATCAGAGCCCGGATTTGAGGGATCTAAGTACAAGTGAACATGTGCTTGAACTCAAATCAGTGTGCTCTTGGTAAGAGATAAACGTATAATCCAAGACCCGATCAAGACCCGTAGGAAAGGTAATACAAAATGATTTTTGGTATAATACAACTAACTGTGATGTTTTGCAGTAAGGATTAGGTTGTGAAAAAAAAACCATGCTTCAGGTTGATAAAACAAGAAAGGATCCACTTACTCAAATTTGGGTAGTACGTGAGGACATACTTTACACGTTGGAAGGGAATGATAGAAATATATGATTTCTTGGTTTTGTAAGTAGTAAGTAAACTATATTTGGACTTCGTTGGATAGCTTATAGAATCATTCTTGATTGACACGATTGTGTAAGTTGTGTGTATTTGTACTTGTGTGCTAGAATAAGAGTTTAGCATAAATTGTTTAGCGTATGTGGTTAACAATATGGTTATTTAACTTATTAAGGTATGTGCATGAGTAATGCACGATTTGTGTTTTTAATGAATACTAGTTTTCTTGTCGTCGCGCGTGTCGGCGAAATCGAGCAAATGATAATGTAAAACAAACGTGATTTGAAAATAAAACATGTTGTTTAGAAAGCCAAACCATTAGAACGGTTTAGTTTATCATCGTATTGTTCTATGATACCAAATAAATACTTTATTATAAGTACAATTTCGTTTCTAACAAAACTTATAACGGAATGTCCGGGAAAAAATTAAGCATAACTACGTACTTAAGTTTTTAGAAAAAGTTATAAACGTAAATTATTAAAGAAGTATCAAATTAATCGATAATATATGTTGTAAAAAAAGAAAAAAAAAGAATTATTAAAAATAGTATAGGAAATATATGGTTTTAAAAAAGAAAAAAATTAAAAATATGTCATTAAAAATAAAAAATAATAAAAAGCTATGTATTATTATAAAATTAAAATTACTATTCATCGTTCATCACTAACAATATATATATATATATATAATATAATAGTTATGAATTATGACTCTTGGATTGCTAAGAGGGATTTACAAGCATAGGTATGTGGGAGAAGATGATATTCAAGAAGATTTGAATGCAGTTGACGAACTAGTCACGAGTTTGATTTCGTTTTTTTTAACCATGGTAGTAAGTATCTAACATTAAATGTTAGTACAGGTATAAACCTTTGAATTATTTTTTTATGGTGTATTACTGAATGTACTTGTAGTGCGAGTAGAAAACCTCACTTAGCTTTGCTAATTTAATTTATGTTGGATGATGTCATCAGGTTCGCGGGTCTTGAAATTGATTTGGAGATAGAGGATCGGGTCTGAAGATTTGATAGTACGTGAATGACATAGACGGATGATTTATAAACTAGCTTACAAATACCACCTAAAATGAAAGAATTGTAACACCTATATATTCTTCAAACGTTTTTAGTTGGAAAATATATTGTTTGTGTGTATTAGTAAACACAATTTTTTTTAGGACCGTCTTTCCGCATCTAATTAAATAGCTAAGTGTTGTTTTCAAACTAGAGCGTTACAGAAATAAAGTTGCTTATGACGATATCAACATTACGAATTATTTACTGAATAATCAAATCTTAGCACAGTATGGCTTCGATCAGTTCCACCAACAGAATCAACCATAGAGAGACTTCGAACTTTATTCACCGATGACTACCTACAAAACAAGACACCGTTAGGCTCACCATAGAATGTGATTCCTCCCTCTGACCACCCTCAGGCATGAGAATAAGTATTCATTTGATAACTAGGGTTTAGGTCGAGAGTATATATATATATATATATATATATATATAGTCCTTACCTGAGGGGTAAATCTTTCTCCTATTTATAGCGGGTTTAGTTAGACGTCGCTTTCCTCCAGGTGTGGTGGTCCCCACTACCCTGATGGTTTTAGCGACACTTGTCACGCTCTTATTGGTGGGGAACATTCCATGTTAATAATGGTGAATGTTAATAATGTGCATGAGTGTGCTGACGTCATCTTTACTCTGATTGGTGGAAAAGGCATCCACACTTGGGACGTGCATGAGCAGCGATCGGCTACACATGAGTCCACCGTAAGATAGAATATCATGATGACCTTGAATCGGATGTCATCCTGCCACCTATCTCTGTTATGAGATTAATGGTGTGATTTTGTACATAACATTTACCTTGAAAAATTATCCCGTGCATATTTGAGTAAAAAGCGATGATCTTAGAATCTTTGGATTTTAAGCTTTGATTAGTTTTATCACTTTGCTATGATGCCACTTGTAGGTATCAAACACAAATAATATGAGTGAGGGATCATAACAAAAGCGAGTTGAGTATACAATAACTATAATTCTTATTGTGAATTTAACGATCTAAATGTATCTTCTGCATAAAAAGAACGAAACAATTAAAACAACAAAAAAATAAAGAACAACTCTAAGTGGCTATCATAACGGATCAACATCATGCAGAATTTGTGGTGAGTGTGACAAGGACTCGGATCACCTTTTCAACTCCTGTTATGTGGCAGCGGGGCACAAGGTTAATGTGTGGTGCAACATTCCTCAAATCTATGCCTTCAATATGAAAGACCTTTTTCAGTTATACAAAAATTTGGTGGTCTCAAACAATTAGAAACAGGTTATACAAATGGTTATTTTAGTGGTGTTGGGCGATATAGAAGGCACGAAACGATCTAATTTTCTACGGCAACCGTCCAAACATAGACAAGATATAAGGAGCTATACAAGCTATGTCCTTTTTATGGTTTAAATATCGGGCGAAGCGCAACAACACAGAATGAAGCAATTGGGTGAAGTTCACATGTTTGGAATAATAGGATTGTGTTAACACGTGAATGTAAACAATGGTTAACCGGGCATGGTTAACACACTGGTCTCGTCAAGAAGGGTTAATCCCTTCCTCTCGAGGATCGCTGGCTGGATCACTGGTGGGTTGATCTCCTGCACAAGGAAACAAACCGTGACTCATAACAAGGAGGATGGGGTGGGGGGTGCTCCTTGTTACCACTCTCCGGCGTGAGAATCAGTAGTTTGCTTGGGAAGCAAAGTAAGATAGTAGTAGTAGTGAGAGAGTTGTGAAGAGATACCTCAAACCTGGTTTGGGGTTGGTATTTATAGCCGAGGAGTGAAGGAGGAGGTGGAAGGATAGACTGACGGCATGCTGCACCTTTGCAGGTGTGTCAGACATGTCGGCCGGGGAGACGACGCCACGTCAGTCTGTCGCTTACGTAGACCTGACAGGTGACTGCCATTGGTTCCACTTGCACTGTGGTGTCAGTCCCACTTGTTGAGCGTATAGGATGCGGTGCTAGCCGCATCGCTGCCTGCGGTAACATCTGATGTTATCGCGTCTCTTGCTTGTGATCAAGAAATACGCGAGATGCGGTGTTGGCCGCATCATCGCCTGTGGTGACTGTTGCTGTTATCCAGCTTCCTTGTATTGATAGAAGTGTTCACTGGACGCGGTGCGAGGCCGCATCGCTGTGAATACTTCCGTTTTCATACATCAGATGTGATGCTATGTCGCATCACTCTACCGTTCTCATGTTCCATGTAAGTCCTCCTTCATTACTAGATAGATTGGATTCAACCCTTGTGTCGACGCGTTCTCGCATGGGCACAAGTAGGTTGTTAGCTGGTGGGGGTTTTGATAAGGGTAATGGTCACTCGCGGTCGATGCTGACGCGAGATCTGGGACCATACCCCTTCACATTTGTATGTAAAATATGGTGATGAATGAGAAGTTGGTTGTATAAAAAAGAAAATAAAATAAAACCTCTATGTGGCTATCCTAATTATCCATAACACACTTATCAAGTTTAGGAACTCTCGATGTTCTCTTTCTTGTTTCGTTATTTTCCACGTCTTAATAAGTTGAACTCCAGACCGTATGAAAATCCCTAAAACGTCAACCAATACTGAAAATCCCTAAAACGGATACCCGTACCAAAAATACCCGGTTCAGTACCAATATTTAAAGGTAAAAATTGGTACCAAAAACGTCAAAAGTTGGTACCAAAAATATTCCAATTCGATAAATTTAGTGCCGGTATCCAGTACCATTTGCCCATTCATATTAAAGAAGCAAAAGGTATTCAGTACTGGTTACGATGCAAAATTTGGAAATGTCCCAGCCAAGTTGATCAGCATTCAACACTCAATCTTATCGTGGACCACGATGCATTTAAAACGGCTCGCACTAAATCCTAGCCGTCGGATCTCTGTCTTCGACGCATGCGCTTTCATTATTTTTTTGAACGGCAAGAAACGACGTGCCAACCATGGGCGTAGCATAGTGTGGGCGGGAAGGGGCGACCGACCCCCCCCCCCCCCCCCCGCAACTTTTCGCTCAGTAGTGGAGAGTATTTAGTTTTCGTATATAAATTTTTTGGGTATACAAGTTTTTGACCCCCCCCCCCGGGTTTTATAGAAATTTTTGGGTATATACGTTTTCGATCCCCCGGTCAGAAATCTCAAGCTTCGCCACTGGTGCCAACCACCGTGACACCGGGCGTTGTGGCCAAGGTCGACTACTCGACCGCCGCCAACCCCTTGGCTCTCCCAGGTGCGCGGAAACCCGACCTCCACCCGCCCAAAGGCACGACAATGGAATAATCGGTAAAACCTCACCTCCCATCCAAGACGAACCGACGCCACCCGTATTCGCCCTTCACCTGGATGCCGCAGAAAATAATGAGGAGAATGGGAGTCAAACATGGGTCACAAAGAACACCAAGTCTTTCCGCAACCAATCCACCAGTACCTCGTTGGCCATCCGCTTCCATTATGTTTTCAACGAGACAACTCAGCAGGTCAGCCTACTGCCCCTGCCCGTTCTATTGTTTTTTTTCAGTACAATATATATTTTATGTCAACTAGTGTTATTCATCGCCGCGCGTTGCGCGATGACCATCGATCAAATTCTAAAATTAAAGGCTCAGATCTGACATGGCTGCAACATAAGTTGCCACGCCAAATGACAGAGCAACATCACAACCGCAAAAATGAATCACTTGTTTCGTTTCCAAACCATTCGATTTAGAGTCTAACTTGTAAGGTCTCTAGCAAGGTATACTAATCCAAAAACACATAGGATGTTCAACACCACAGCACCAAATCACCCAAAAAATTAGGGCTAACAAAACCTCAATCACCTCTCAAATAAGCCAAAGCTCGACATCATCGGGCAAGCATCACTAGGTCGGATATTCAAGGAGAAAAACTTCCGTACACTCTAAACCGTAAAACCCAATGATATCATCGAGTCAAAATCCAAAACTAAAGGCTCAGACCTGCCATGGCTGAAACATGTTGGACTGATGGTGCTCGATTTTGGGACACAGGCCTTCGTGATTGGGTTTGGGGAGCGGTTTGTGCACAAAGTTGTGCGTACACAACATTCAATGCCCCCTGAGATCTGACATACCAGGAGATTGGGGTTTCTCCTGGGGGTAGAATTGAGCTTACAGGGATCTCTGGTTGTACCCCTAGGGTGACCGGTTCGTTTGGATGATTGTTAGTGAATTGCACTTCATTGTCATCCGAAGCTTCTTCTACAATACCCTCAACCTGGGTATTGTTAACGAAATTTGGCCGAGGGCCATTTTGATGATGAGTTGAAGTTTCTTCCATTTAGAAAATGGAAACAACAAGGTGAATCAAAACGAGAAAAAACAGGTGAAACAGAGAAATCGGTGGGCGCTAATGAAGAAACACTGGATAAATGACCGGAATCAAATTATCCAGGGGTTAGGTTCTGCATAAAAGGGTTGGTTCTCTCTCGTTTGATTCAAAGGGACGAATCTCTTCTTCTTATCGATAGCTGGAAAACAGAACATCGTCAGCCTCGTCACGGGGAGAATGGGGGTTCTCTTCGTGACCACCCTCCGACGTGAGAATAAGTATCGGTATATGAAGAAGAAAGAGTATTAGTGAAGTGAATGTAACTTGGAGATTGTACCTGAATTACTCTTCTATTTATAGCCGGGAGTTTGGGCAGGAAAACCTGTTATTGAAATGTTAACGGAAGATGCTAACTCCGTAAGCAGTTATTTTCTTCCCCGTTAATCTTCTTGATCTGACGTGAAAGCACACGGATCGCCATTTAGATCAACGGCTGGGGTGTAGCCACGTGGAAAGTGGGCAAGTGGAGATTTCTCTCCAATTTCATGCCATCGTCGTGATTTCAGGGTGGCCCGGGATAATGACACGTGTCTCAGACGGTTATAACTGTCTGGTGGTGCACGATTGAGTCTTCTAGAAGATTATTGCCATAATCAGGTGTGACTCCTTATCGTGTGGAATCAGTTTAGTAAATAATATCCAAGTCTGGGTATTATTTAAGCAGGAGTGTTTGCTGGGATTCTTATCCCTTTGTTATGGAGAATCGACGCAAGGATTTATAAATTTCCTTTTGGCGCGCAGGTGTTGTCTGTTGTCTTTCTTTTAAACTCTCTTTGTAGGACCCGTGCACGGCCGCGCAAGGTCTAAAGAGGGTTAAAAGACGAGGTTGTGGTATGGTCCCAAGTACTTAAAGCAAGGTTTTTGGGACCTTACCCCTTCAGCAGGCAACATCACGGCTTTAATAAAAGATCGCTCAAATAGCCCAATCACAAAACACCAACACCACAAACACTACTCTATTAGTATGGGCGATTTGACCACCGTCGGTATCTTTCCCTCACTTTTTCTTTCAATGCAGATGCCAAAATAAATACTTAAGCCCACGTGCAAAGTAGGAAACGCATATAAGAAAATTAATGGGTCGGGTTTAAATGGGAAAGTGGGTTGGGGACCCGTATGTAACAACTGCCCAAATAGCCCACTCACAAAACCTAACCGCCCAAACAGCCCAGCCATTCAACACCACAGCACCAAAGCGCCCAAAAAATTAGGGCTAACAAAACCTCAATCAACCCTAAAATAAGCCAAAGCTTATCATTATCGACCAAGCATCATCAGATCACAAATTCAAGGAGGAAAAGTTCTATATGTAAACTCTAAACTGTAAAACACAATAATCAAGGTATGCACCCATCGCCATCATAGGATGGACCAAGAAACCCTTAGATGCGCCTGAACGCGCCATCATCGAGCCAAAATCCAAAATTGAAGGCTCAAATCTTCCATTGTAACACCTCGAAAATTCATGTCCAACAATGTATCGACACGTGTCATGAGCTTTAAACGTGTAAAATATTACTTTAGAGGGACTAAAGTTGACAAACAAAGAAACTATGTGAATAAAAGGGTTCAAAGTGTCAATGGATAAATATATCTTGCAATAACCCTACACGAAGTTTATACCCTTAAACGAATAAATCATGGATCATACGAAGCTAATTGCGGAAGAAAGTGAGAGACTACAAACTACAGGGGTTAAATGTGTCAACATGTTTAAAGTATACCTCTGAGTGACCTTTTAGAAAACCCGAAGCTTTGTAATGATTAATTATACTCACAAGAATAAGTGATAAAAATTTCACAAGGTTTCGATAAAGTATGAGAAAGTTATGACAATATTCGTATACGAGGGGTTAAAAGCGTCAACGTTGAAAATTAAGGCTATGGGTGATCACAAAGTTAACCGAGGACTTAACGGTGTTTGGTTATGCCTTGGAGCCCTTAAAAGTAAAGTTAGAGGGTTGAAAATGCAATAAACAAAGTTAAAACCACGTTTGAAAGGACCAGGGACCTAAAGTGCAAAACTTGAAACTTGTTTGGCTGGTTCTGGGGAGCCATACCGGCCGCGTAAGCCCCTTAGGGTCTCTTACGCGGGCCGCGTGGGCATGCCAGCGACAGAAAACACCTGCCGATGTCTGTCTTAGTCTGTTAACCGACTTAAAAGCTTGTTTTCTTATACCAGGGACTCCTCCACTGGTATTTCATGCACTAGGGACAGTTGTGATGATCTGAATCCATGCATAGAGTTGTTTGGCATCATCTTGTGAGATCAAATTCATTATATAAGCAACCTCCTTGTTACACTTCACTTGCAAACTTTCACAAGCTTATTTCTGGAGCTCTCTGGTCAGCAACCAAGTTTTCTTAGGCTTCCTAATCGTGCATAGGACCCTTGTAAGTGTCCTTAACCTTCCTTAATTCAGTTTTGCTTAGTTAATTAGTTTAGAGTCAAACCATCGTAATTAAGGTTTGACTTCGAGATTACTCATAATTTGTCCAGTCAAATCTCGAATTGAAAATACCTATGAGTTGGTAATTATGTGGGTAATAAACCCTTAAAAGGGTACCCTCTGATTCCCACTCTAAGTAGGTCAAATGTCGGGTCAAAGTTAATCTTAAAAAGTCAACAGAAAGCTTATTTTCAAATTAATGCATAATTAGCAATGTAGAAGCCATGCAACCTGTTTTATCATTAAAATAACTTGGTAATTAATGTAAGAACATGTCTAAACATGTTCAACCCGACAATTTTCAGTTTAAGCTCGGTTTGGAACTGAAAGTTGCATAAGTGGACTTTTACTTTGACTTTCAGTTCTGACCCGTTAGAGCATAGTTTAGAAATGCCTTAGAGCCTTATTAGGACCAGGTTTCATGTTAGTATAACCCTCTGTGATTATACAACTTGGTTCATTAGTTATCCGATTCATATGCATGTTTCCGTTAAATGCTTAAATGTTGACTATTATGCCCTTTTCACCTTAAAACATGATTTTTGGAAAAGTAAAAGAGTAGAAACCTTCATTACTGATTTATAGACTTGTCCCTAAAATTTGACATTAGTTTGAGGTCTAGATTAGGAGTTATGCTCATTAGCGCAAATGAAAAGCTTTCTATGAATTAAACGACATAATTAGCGTATAGCCTATCTAAAGCCAATTTTTAATATCAAACTTTTTACCCACTGATGTAATATAATATTTTGGGATTTTTGAAGATTTTTATTTATTTTTAGGCTGAGCATAACATAGAGTTCTAAGCTTGATTCGGTTATTGTCGGTTTTGCCCTTTTGGCCTATAAAATAAGTTTTACAAATCCTTTTGATACCAAACCTTTTTCTACTGATCTAATATGATAAATAAAACATTTTGAGCCTTCTGGAATAATAAAAATATCAGCTTTCCTTTAAAAACCCGGAAATAGCTCAAAATCGCCTTTTTAAACATTTTTAACGCATAGTATGTATTAAAACTATTTTAAACATATAAGGTTTGATGCCTACTGATATTTTCAGTAAATTTTTATATTTTAACAGTAATCAAAAGTTTTAAACTCAGATTTTCAGTTTTGACCTTTTAAGCCTATGTGAAATTACCAAAATGCCCCTAAAGTGCAAAGTTTGGTTATAAATGATAAATTTCACATATATGTAATACCCTACTGTTATAACTTATTAAATTAAGTATTTTTACTGATTATATCATACCTGTAACTCAGATTATTATTTGAACTCTTTTATAACCTTTAAAATGACCAAAATGCCCCTACGGGGCATAGTTTGATTTTAAAATCATTTTGGGCATAATAGAAGATATCTTACTGATGTCACAACATATTTAAGTCATATTAACTTAGGAAACCTGTATATGACTCTTATGGTTACCCGTTACGCATTTATCGCGTTCGGTTCGGTTTGTGTGACTAGTTTGCATAAATTGACCGAAACGGGTCAAACCTTATCATTTTTGTCTCAAAATCCAGAATGTGTTTAGTTTACCCATATTATACAAGTCTTCAAACTTATCGGGTCTAAATCACATTCTATTCCGATCTTCTCTTATTCATGCGTTTGAACCGTATCTTCCTTTAAAACTATCCGGTCTAAGTTTAAGCTTAATTAAAGACCCGTTAGGAATCTAATAGGTTATTATAAACCTTCGTTCCAGAATATGAGACCCGGTAAAAGTTACGCGCACTTGCTATTTGTGATTGTTACTTGCAAAGGTAAATACTTTTAACTTTTTTTCCCTTATACGGGCTTGGGGTACGGTATATAAAATACCGCTTGGTCGGGCATTGAATCTTTAATCGTATGAAGGTTAATTTATTGAAATGACCCATTTAAATTGTTTTGTTTGCTTAAAGCCTTTGGGGGGTTAATGACCATGTCCCGGATATCTTTGGCATCATTTTAAGAAATGGCCATGACCTAAGCACGGGGTGTAGGCGTACACCCGACAGTGCATATATAAATAAAAGGTATAACCGCCGGTTTCGGGAATAACCCGCCGCGGGACTATATCATGTGGTGTGTCTATTAATCTTTAACCCAGTGTTCAACCCGGGCTACTGAACGTATAAGAAACATGTAATTCTTTTACAAGTTTATATATAAATAATTATCCCAAGTTATAAAATATTTTGTGCCATGTGCATTCAAATCAATTTTTTTAAACATTTTCAAAATGAGTTAGTTAAATTGTATTTACCAGTATAAACTGACGTATTTTCCCAAAAAGGCTAAGTGCAGGTACTAATCGGAATAGGCTGAACTCTCCTAGCATCAAATAGAAGTCTCGCAAGCTTAGATGCCTATAAAGTCTGTTGAACAAAGTTTCCTTTTTATTCGATCCGCCTGTGGATCATTTTCAACTATCTTGTGATACTTAATATTACAATTTATTCGGTTGAAATGAATCTATCTTTTGCTTCCGCTGTGCATTTAAATTTGTGTTGTTTGACTATGATGATATCAACTACGTCACGATACTCCCCACCGGGCCCACCGGTAATACGTGGAAATAACGGGGTGTGACATCCATGGCTACAACATAAGTTGCCATGCCAAATGGCCGAGCAACATCACAGCGACAACACAAGACCGTTCAAATGCCCAATCACCACTTATTATTATTGCTTAGTTTTTCCCCGCGCTCGCAACAGGAGTGTGATCTTTTTTTCTCATGCAACGCGGTATGAATTTAGGCATGAATTTGAATGCTGCACAATTAAAAAAAGATAACACTTGTTACTAACCTATAGAAACACTCTATAAACAAAATGCTAAAAAAATTCCAGTGAACTCCAAACCAGAAAGAATAACACAAACTCACAACTGAAACTATATGCTACCAATACAGGGAAACACTTTCATGTCCAACGACAATATAATACAAATTCTCACAAAGAAAGTTGGTATTACATTGCATGCCCAATTTGCGTACATATGGTATACAAAAAAACACACATATACGATCACCAGTTCCAATCTACAAAATGCAAAAACAACATAAAAATTCACTACTTGCAGCTTTTTATTACAGTTCATGTATTAACATTCATTACTTGCTGCTCCTTGCACGCATACCGGTCATGCCATGCCCTCATAGCTTTTCCGATGATGATCGTTATGAGCAGTTGTCTTTTGTGTTACAGTGTTTGTTCTTCACGTGTGGGCCAAGGATTCACGGGATTTATGATGCAGGTCTAAGGAGCAGAGAACGGTGATGATTTTGTCCGATTTATTGTTTTTTTTGTTACAGTGTTCGTTTTCTTCATCTGTTACAGATTGAAGTTAAACAATTTCTAGCTTTCCCGATGATGACCGCTGTGAGGGCATGGCATGTGAACGAATTAAGACAACCCACGACTCCTTTTACTATTCATACGGTTTCCTTATTACATATACAAGTCAAAAGACGCAAAGTTGAATTATGAAACTAAATGAAATGCAAGGTTGGTAACTTACTTACCTTTTGTGAGCATGAAACATGTGGCGAGCACCCGAGCAACAACCAAAATATGCAAAAACTAAGAAATTACAAAATGAAATCTATTAAAGTTCTGATTGTATCATTCAAAGTTATAAAAATAAAATAAACTTTGATATAACTTAACAATTGAAACATAGCACTCCATTTCCAAGTCGGATTAAAAGAAATTCAAACTTATAATCTCAGAAAGAAGGAAAACATATATTTGTAGCTCAAGTTGATTCAATATTATCACATTGCAAGTAATAGTAAACTAAATAAGTATGAGACTATCATGCTTGCAGTTTTGTTATATATTTTTATTTCCAAAACAAACCATTTCAACCCGAACCCATTATGATTAGCTACTTCACACATCAATTTTAACCCAAACCCATTTCGGACAGAAACCATTTTGACCCAAATCTGTGATGACCACTACCAGATTATTTCAACCCAAACCATTTAGGATAGAATTCGCTATTACACTATATTGAACAGGGTGGGGGTGTTCCCGCTCGTTCCACCGTCGCTCACTTTCCATCTCAGTGCATCTCATTCTCATGAGCACACCATCATGCCTCACATGGGTATTTCAAAAAGAAGGAAAAATAGTGTAGAGGTTAAAAATCAATCACTTTTAATTTTATTTGTAATTTCGTCGATAAGTATATGTAATTGTTAGAAGAACTTTATACTTGTATAAAGTCGGGACTTCAACATTGATTCTTTTGAACCATCTAGCACATACGTGTGTATACACACACCCTATACAACATAAAACCGTAAAGTCCATATACATTAGAAGTTAAATAGCCAGTTCATTCGTCGTTTCTAGATCTGCGAAAGAGCGGCCAATACACCACAAAAACTTCCCGTCACTGCTCACTGAGTCATCACTGCCACAAGATGCAGTCCAAAAATCCCTAAATCGCCACCGGATGATGTTTACACGGTCGTCGGTGCGCATATCATCGCTGGTTGCTCACCACCACAGAACATCATCTCTCGCTCATGCGCTCATGTATTGTGCCTTTCTCGTGAAGAACACCACCAACACCCACCTCGTCACCACCACCGAGCCAGACTGGGTGATGGGTTTTGAGCAGAAAAGTGACGATGGTGGTGGTGTTCTGGAAAGCTTTGTTGTGGATTTGAGAAGTAATCCAGGGGTTTTGAAGGAGAGAGAGTAACATGCTTTACCATTTCTCTCTGGATTTGGGTGACGCGTGTCTGGCTTCACTGATGAGGCCATGACCGCCCACATAAGGCTATGCGGTATGGTGATGGTCCTCTCTTGGAGGATGATCCGCCACGTAGGATGGGTGTGAGGATGGGGCAAAGAAGATGGAGGTATGGAAATGGGGGGATGGACCAAAAATGTATATACATATATAGGTGTGTGAAAGAGGGAGAGGGCTGGTTTTTGTCTCCTTGTGGATCGTCCCCAATGTATCAAAAGAGACGGACAAGACACCGACGCGGAGGGGGGGGGTGTTTGGACCGGCACCGGAGGAAGACAGTAAGGGGACGACCCCCATACCGTGTAGTCTATCCAATCAAATTTAAGAAACGGCCAATGAATGAAAAGCAACAACCATAACACTGTTAAAAACGTTTGAATTTTAATAGTATGCTAATGTGTCGTTAAGTTAACCATCGGTTTTAGCCTTTAGGTTTTTTATCACGAGGTAAATTTCGTTTTTCTTTTATATTACCTAATATTATAATATTAACATTACAAATTATTTAATATTATAATATTAACATTACGAATTATTTAATATTCTTTTATCACCAGGTAAAATAAGGAATTTTAATAATATGATAATGTGTCGTTAAGTTAACCATCAGTTGCCTCAAGTAGTTTTTGTTGTTTTACACTATTAGGTAGATAAAGTGTCGCCTTTATGAAACGCCAAGTATTGTCAGAGCATCAACAATGTGATGAAGGCATGAACGAGACCACGCTGACATGCCCCAACCCTGCGCCCCAACCATGTTGGATAACAATGGTGCCACCCCTCTTCCTCTCCCCCTCTCACTATCCCTCACGATGTCACTCTTACTAACAAGCACAACCCTTCCCCCTCTATCTCTCTTTTTCCCTCAATGTCTGAAGAGCTCCATGCCACGTCATCACGTCAAAGATGCTCTTATTTACAGATTAACCATACCCCAAAACGTCTGGATCCACCATGCCATAATTGGCTTTAATTACCAAATGACTTGACATCTTGTCATCATGCTCTCCGATCAAACAAAAAAAATATATAGGACAAATGTTTTCTAGAAATTCTTTATACGAGCAACTAAAACAAATTAAGAGTTATTTGAAGACAATACAAACAATTTTTTTATATAAATACGAGATGTTACAACAATATTTCAAAATGAGAGAGAACATGACTTTTGTTATGTGAGAAAGTGTAAGACCCTTGTCATTATTTAATGGTTTTCATAAAGTATACGATAAACAGTTATGTGAGAAAGTGTAAGACCCTTGTCATTATTTAATGGTTTTCATAAAGTATACGATAAACAACATGTAATTATGACTACATATACTTTGTAAAATACGGGTTTGTTTAAACTTTACAATTTTGAAATAGTACAACATAACATAGTTGAGTTCATCGTTTAAAAGTTATGACGAAACGACGTGCGGAAGCTTTGATCTTATTTGTGTTCGGTTCTCCGTTGAGCTTGATCATCCTCCGGTAACTCTTGAAATTAACCTGTGATCGAAACCAACCTAAAAGTTAGTTTCAATGCTTAAATAATAGCTTAAAACATGTACATCGCATCAAACAACAAAACAAAAATAATTTCTCAGATTTATGCCTCTCGCGCCACGCGAGAGGCTCAACTCGTTCTTTCGCGTGCCGCGACGCCTGTCGCGTGTCGCGCCCGGTTTCAGGTGGTCCCTCGCGTGGCGCAGGGGAAGCTCTTTTCCAGCAGGTCCGTATCTGTAACACCTCTAAATTTTGTGTCCAATAATGTGTTGACACGTGTCATGAGTTTACACGTGGTATCAAATACTAAATAAAGGACTAAAGTTGACAAACCTTGAAAGTATGTAAATTGAAGGGTTAAAAATATCAACGAGGGGTAAATATACTGTATAGTAACCCTAAATGATGCTCGTACCTTCAAACGAATGAATCATGGATCGTACGGAGCGAAATGCGGAAGAAAGTGAGAGATTACAAACTACAGGGGGTCAAATGTGTCAACATGTTTAATTTATACCTCTGAGTGACCCTTTGACGAACCCGAGACTTTGTAACAGTAAATTACGCTCACTAGAATATACGATATAAATTTCGCGAAGTTCCGTTTTAAAACGAGAAAGTTATGATCAATTTCGTAGGCGAGGGGTTAAAAGCGTCAACAATAAAGGTTAAGGCTTCTCGGATAATAATTAAACTAACCGGGGACTTAACGGCGCGGGTAAATGTCACGAGGCCCTTATTCGTAAATAATCGAGGCCCAAATCGCAAAGTTACCCCTTCGAAACCGAAAGGTCAGGCTAATCATGGCAAAAGATTTGAAAATCTTGATTTGCAGGCCTCAGGCGGGCCGCGTTAAAGAAAGCATGAAGCTAATGCGGGCCGCGAGCCATCTGCAGATTCGTTTTCTGACATAAGGATTCAGGCGGCCCGCGTGAGCCTAGCTTGATCCTTAATGCGGGCCGCGTCAAGGTGCCAGATGCAGAATTACAGGACAGATTCACTGTTTGCCATTTTTAACCGACTTAGATGCATTAATTGAAGCATGGGCACCCTCTACATGTCCCCTAACACCCAGGGACAGCTGCTGATCATCCATAAGCAACTATAGGTTGAGTTGTAATGATCTTAAGCTCAAATTTTCACTATAAAAGGCAATGTAGTGCACCATTGTTCATCACACCTCAAACCTGCTTTCTTGATCATTCCTGGAGCTCAAAAGCATTCTACTAACATCTCTGGTCGTGCACCAAGCTTCTGTAAGTATGCCTAACCCTTTGTAGCTTAGTTTTCCATAGTTTTAGCTTAAAAGTCAATCCGTCGTAATTAACGATTGACTCTACGATAAATCACAAATGGTCCAGTGGTTTGTCGAATCAAAGGTAGTTATATGTTGGTAATCAAGTGGGCTTTAAACCCCAAAAAGGGCACCCTCTGATTCACACTCTAACTAGTCCGAATGTCGAGTCAAACGTGCTTAGAAAAAGTCAACAGAATGCTATTTTGCGAATTTATGCATAATCGGTAATTTAGATGGCGTGTAACCTGTTTTAACGCTCACATAACATGATAATAAGTATATTAACTAATCTAAGCTTGTTTGATCCGACCATTTACTGTTTTGACCCGGTTCGGAACCGAAAGTCGCAAACCTTTGACTTTTGCTTTGACTTCAGTTCTGACCCGTTATGGTATGATTTAGATATGCCTTAGGACTCTCTTAGGACCAGGTTACATGATGGTATAACCCTCTGTGACTGGTTCGTTGTTTGTCCGAGTCTTTTACACTTTTCCGTTAAATGCTTAAAAGTTGACCGTAACGCCCTTTTCAATTTAAAACGAGAATTTCGGACATGTGAAAGGACCATAACCTGAGTTACTGACTTCTGAGCATGTCCCTAAAATTTTGTCAATCCGAGGTCCAGAATAGGAGTTATGCTAAATAGCGCAATTACGGAAAACTTTAGTAATTAAATGGCGCAATTAGCATAACGCCTATCTAAACCCAGATTTCGACACCAAACCTTTTACACACTGATGTAAAATAATATTTTGGGATTTTAAGGGTTTTTAATTATTTTTAACCTGCTCATAACCTGCGGTTATGGCATCGGTTTGGTAGTTACCGAATATACCCTTTTAGGATATAACTTGAGTTCTACAAGGTCTTTTGACCCGATTCCAGTTGCTACTGATTTTAAATAATAAATAGAGTATTTTGGACTTTATAAACTGTTCGGGAAACTCAGATTTCCTGTAGAACTCTGAAACCTCTTTTATAATCTTTAAAAAGACCGAAATACCCCTACGGGGCATAATATGAACTTAAACTCGTTACGGGCATTATGGATGGTATCCTACTGATACCACAACCTCTTTAAAGCATATTGACTTAGGAAACCTGTGTAGGACTCTTACGGTTAACCGTTACGCCTTTTTGCGCGCACGGTTCGACTTATGTAACTAGTTTACATAAACTAGCTGAAACGAGTCAAACCTTATTGTTTTGACCTCAAAATCCAGAATGTGGTTATTATACCCATATAAAACAAGTCTTCAAACTTGTTGGGTCCAAATCACATTCCATTCCCGGTTTTCGCCTTTCACGCGATTAAACTGTAATTATCCTTCGAAACTGACCAGTTTAAGCTACGGCTAAATTAAAAGACCCGTTAGGATTCTAATAGGTTATTCTAAACCTTCGTTCCAGAACATGAGACCAGTAAAAGATATTTGCAATTTATTCGATTAAGGATTAATACTTGCTCAGGTAAATACTTTTAACTTATTTTCCGTTATACGGGCTTGGGTTACGGTATATAAAATACCGCTTGGTCGGGCATCAAATCTTCCATCGTTTGGTGGCTAATTGAATAATTTGATCGGCTCGTTTAAACAGTCTTGTTTACTTAAACGCCTTTGGGGGGTTAATGACCATGTCCCGGATATCCTTGGCAGCATTTTACGAAATGGCCACGACCTAAGCGCGGAGTGTAGGCGTACACTCGTCAGTGCATAAATAGTTGATGTGGTGTGTCTATTGATCTTTAACCTGGTACGTCCGGGCTACTTAACGCATAAGGAACATGTAATTCGTTCACGAGATTATAAATTTAAATAATTCTCCCAAGTTATAAAGAGTCTGTGCCTTGTGCATTCAAATCAATTTTTATTAAACCTTTTACAAAAAGTGTCAGTTGAATGTATTTACCAGTGTAAACTGACGTATTTTCTCAAAAAGATTAAATGCAGGTACTAAGCGTAATTGGCTGGATATTTCTCGTTAGCATCAATAACGAGTCTCGCAAGCTTAAGATGCCTACGTCTGTTGAACTATACTTATATTTTATTTGATCCCCTGTGGATACTTTTCGACTATTCGTAATACATTGATATTACAAACGATGGTTGAAATATATTTATCTTTATGCTTCCGCTGTGCATTCATATAGTGTGGTTTGACTATATTGTTGCCAACTACGTCACGGTAATCCCCCACCGGGCCCACCGGTGAGACACATGGAAATCGGGGTGTGACAGGTTGGTATCAGAGCCAACGTTGAGTGAATTAAACACTAGTCTTTTGTGTTTAATCTCAATGACACAATTGCACATACTCGAGTCTAGACAAGAACCTAGGACAAATCCGAATTGTTATTCCAGTTTGTCTTTTATTGTTTATTGTGATTTAAAAATTTGTTAAGCAGGAAATATGCCACCAGCAATTAGAAGAGGAGGAAGAGGCAAAGGGCCGATCACTACTCATAATGATCACGAGGCCGGACCTTCGAACATGCGAGCTCCTTCGAGTACAAGGAGCGAAGAACCTCAGAGACTTAGAAGAAACCTCTTTGAGCCTGCAAGACATTCTACCTCGCACAGTTCGACACCTTCATACCGTCACTCTTTTGGACCAAACTCGGAAAACGTTCCCAGTAACCCTCAACCTTCGTTTATACCTCTCCAGCGATCTGCTTCGCACCGTTCCTATGGCGATCCTACTCCTTTCTTTCAAGGCCGATTTAACCCGGCTGATTATGTCCAAGAACCAATAGGTTATAACCCATTAGGACCTGAAGACCATTTCTCCGAAGATAATGCGGTAGATATGGATGAAGACACGGATCCCATAGAACCTGCAAGAGGTACTCCCAACCACCCAATCGAGATCTCTGATGGGTCATCCTTTCATGGAACACCCTATCAAGCTCTCGACAGTTATCAGGCGAGGTTTGACCAATGTGATTGGTACTTCACACCTTCTCATCATTTCTCGCCTCATGACCAACAGCAGCAACAGGATCCTTCTGAGGATTCGCGGTTCGTGGCAGTTACGCCACCGCCTCCTCCGCCACCAGTTAAGCAAGCACCTCCAGATCCGCCAAGGCGTAGGAGATCAGGCGCGCGGATGTCCACCCGAGGAGGGGAATTCCATTTCAGCACCCCTCGCCACTCGAGTGCAAGTCACTTCCCGCCAGTGCCTGAAGAACCATAGTTAGGGGAACCTTCGGGTCACCCTGCAGAGGTGAATTCTGCACCAGTTGCACCACCTCCACCACCATTCGGATTTGACAATTCGATACCAGCGTACGCCGGTTCCACCGCATACAATCCGTTTGAGTAGCCGACTCACACGCACTACAACTATAACTATGATGCCGATCCATACGTGGTAGCGGCTAATTACAATGCCCTCCATGGAACCTCTTGGAGACCAGATTACTCAGCTCATGGGTATCCAGCACCTCCTAGACCTCCGGTTCAGCAACCGTCGCAGCAGCCACGTTTTTCTCCACCGGAGTAAGAAGAAATCCTCCACCGTCTAAACCGAGTGGAACGAGACTTCGAGCAAGAACGTAAGAGTAATCGTGGATTCCTCAAAGGCTTAGCAAACCTACTAAAAGGAAGGAAGAAACGAGATCATTAGTCTCTTTATGTATTACATTATTTACTATTACAAGCAAAATCCCTGCATGGACATTTGTTTACTATTACAAGCAAAATCCCTGCAAGGACATTTGTTTAGAGTATTTTAGTCCCTGCGTGGACCTTTGTCGTGTTTAGTCCCTGTGCGGACAATTACTTTCAGTTCCTGCGTGGACTTATCTTTTAGTCCCTGTGCGGACATCTATCTATATATTTGGTCCCTGCGTGGACTTGTTTTCTGTAAACCTCTGCGTAGGTATTTTATCTATTTAAAAGTCCCGCTTAGGGCAGAGTGTAATCATTATTATGATTAATGTAATGTTAAGTTATAAATTTCATTTTTGTTATTATATATGAAATAAATCAAAAATCATTCTTTTTTAAAATTAATCTGCCTAAATAAGGAATCTTAATGGTGAAACCTAGCCTGGTGTCGATATTAAGACCCGGCGAAGATGGTAAGACCTGATTAAAAGATTCAGATTTCCTGTTAACCTCCGTAAACATGTTAACGTCCTTGGCAGATGTGATTCGTTAAAATCGCACGCGTCATTCTTATATGAGAATCCTTCTAAGGATTCAAGGCCCAAGTTAATGATTTATAAATCATGGATTAAGTCGTCAATAAAGATGATCATTATTAAACATCCATTAGCGATGTAGTGCCTACGGGCCATACTTATTGTCATATAAGACAAAAGGCAGTTGTAGTCTATGACTCCCTGTCCGAAAAGGTAAAAGGACTACGGTTCAAACCTTCATGCCTTGATTCTCTGTAATCCCGGCTTATATTATAAAAACGTCCTTGTGACTAGGCTTTTGTGCCACTAACAATATTGTTTGTAATTAGGATAAGTTATAGTCAAATCCTAAATAAAAGTGAGTAACGAATTAACCAGATATGGTCTATGTTTACCATGGTTAATGAATTGCCATAAAAGACAATTCCATAATAAACTCCTAAATAAAACTTTGTCATTATCTTCTGTAGCAGATTCAAGTTACAATGGCTGATCCAAATGAAGTGAATAGTCATTCAAAAGAGGATGACAACGATAACGCCCAGATTCATATAACGGGCGCGGAATTGAAAGCTTTAGTCGACGGCGCTGTTAAGGCAGCCTTGGATCGACAGTATGAAGAATACACCGAGTCCCGGAGCAGAACCCTATCTACACCACACTCAAAGCCAAAAACCCACTCAAAATCTCACAGCAAACCACCCTCGACTCCGTCTAAGCCTAAGAAGGACGATGATAAACACTCATCTAATGAAAACAGTGTCCGTCCTAAGGAAAAAGTGTTTACTGATGCATCTCGCGCCAGGGGTTGCACCTATAAGTATTTCGTATCTTGCAAACCCCGAGATTTCACTGGGGAGAAGGGCGCGGTAGATTGTATGACTTGGTTAGACGAGATGGACACTGTTGTGGACATCAGTGGTTGTGCAGAGAGAGACGTGGTGAAGTTTGTTTCCCAGTCATTCAAGGGCGAAGCCCTGGCATGGTGGAGATCTTTGGTTCAGGCCTCGGGGAAGGATGTTTTGTATGGCATGACGTGGGAGGAATTTATTGCTCTCATCAAGGAAAATTACTGCCCTCAACATGAGGTTGAAAAGATCGAGTCCGACTTCTTATCGTTGGTTATGACAAACCTTGACTGTCAAGCTTACCTCACGAGCTTCAACACAATGTCCCGGTTGGTTCCGTATCTGGTAACCCCGGAACCAAAGAGAATAGCCCGTTTTATTGGTGGTTTAGCCCCCGAGATAAAGGCAAGCGTAAAGGCCTCTCGGCCAGCTACCTTTAGATCTGTAGCTGACATATCTTTGTCCCTCACTTTGGATGTGGTCAGACAAAGATCGCTGAGGAACAAAGAGGCTGAGAAGAGAAAATGTGAAGATGATAATTCACGAAGGTCGAGCAAGAAGCACCGTGGAAACGGTGACAGCAAGAAAGGGTCTGAGTCAAGAAAGGATGGGCATCAATCTGGTGAGAAGCCCAAATGCAAGATTTGCAAGAAACAACACTTTGGAAAGTGCAGACTCGAATCGAACTCGCAGACTCAGTCAAGGTCATTTGCTTGCGGGATATGCAAGTCCAAGGATCACAAGACCTTGGATTGCAAAAAGCTGAAGGATGCAACTTGCTACAGTTGCAATGAGAAAGGGCACATTAAAACCAATTGCCCTAAATACGCCAAGAAGCCTGAAGAGGCCAAGAAGACCAATGCAAGAGTCTTCAGGATGGATGCGAAAGAAGCTCTGCTAGATAATAACGTGATCACAGGTACTTTCCTTGTAAATGATATCTTTGCAAGAGTACTTTTTGATTCAGGCGCTGATAAGTCTTTCGTAGATCATAAATTTTGCAAATTGCTGAATATGCCTCTCAAAACCTTGAGTATAAACTATGAGGTAGAGTTAGCAGATGGCACCATAGAAACCGTCTCTACTGTATTAGATGGATGTGTGATATCCATTAAGAACCACTCTTTTCCTCTATCTCTACTTCCCTTTAAATTAGCCGGTTTTGACATAGTATTGGGTATGGACTGGTTATCTCACAACCAGGCCCAAATCGTCTGCAACAGAAAGCAAGTGGTGATAAAGACTCCGTCTGGTGAATCACTTACCATTCGGGGAGATACCCAGTATGGATTGCCTGAGCAAGTGACTATGCTCAAGGCTTCAAAATGTTTAAAGAAGGGTTGTGTCATCTACATGGCACAGGTGATTATTGATGAGCCTAAACCGAAGATAGAAGACATCCCCGTCATTTCTGAATACCCAGAGGTTTTCCCTGAAGATCTACCTGGTTTGCCACCAGATAGGCAAGTGGAATTCAGGATTGACATCATCCCTGGAGCAGCACCTGTTGCTAGAGCACCTTACAGGTTAGCACCAACTGAAATGAAGGAGTTAAGGACACAACTGGATGAACTGCTAGCTAAAGGTTTCATTAAACCTAGTTCGTCTCCATGGGGAGCACCTGTCTTGTTTGTCAAAAAGAAGGATGGATCGATGCGTCTGTGCATCGATTATCGCGAGCTTAATAAAGTTACGATCAAGAATAGGTATCCTTTGCCCAGGATCGACGATTTGTTCGATCAGTTACAAGGGGCAAGTTATTTCTCGAAGATTGACTTAAGGTCAGGCTACCACCAACTGAAGGTTAGAGACGAAGATGTACATAAAACCGCATTTAGGACTCGTTACGGTCATTATGAGTTCCTAGTGATGCCTTTTGGGCTCACTAATGCACCGGCCGCGTTCATGGATCTCATGAATCGCGTTTGCAAGCCGTACTTAGACAAATTCGTCATCGTTTTCATCGACGATATTCTTATCTACTCAAAGAACCAAGCTGACCATGAGAATCACCTTCGCTGTATTCTCAAACTTCTGCATCATGAGAAACTCTATGCCAAATTCTCTAAGTGTGAATTTTGGCTACGAGAAGTCCAATTCCTTGGACATGTTGTCAGCAAGCGTGGTATCCAAGTGGATCCCGCTAAAGTGAAAGCTGTCATGAATTGGCAAGAGCCGAAGACACCTACAGAGATTCGTAGTTTCCTGGGGTTAGCAGGATATTACAGGCGCTTCATTGAAAATTTTTCAAGGATTGCTGCGCCCCTAACTTCCTTGACCAAGAAGAAAGTAAAGTTTGACTGGGGACCCAAGCAGCAAGAATCCTTTGATATTCTGAAGCAAAAGTTGAGCAACGCTCCTGTACTGACATTGCCTGAAGGTACCGAAGAATTCGTAGTTTACTGCGATGCATCACACACTGGCATGGGATGTGTGCTTATGCAGAGAGGCAAGGTTATTGCCTATGCTTCAAGACAGTTAAAGGTGCATGAGAAGAATTACACCACCCATGACTTGGAGTTGGGTGCCGTTGTGTTCGCACTAAAACTGTGGAGGCATTATCTGTATGGTATCAAGTTTGTGATCTATTCTGATCATAAGAGCCTTCAACATCTGTTTGATCAGAAGGATTTAAACATGAGGCAGCGCCGTTGGATGGAGACTTTAAATGATTATGATTGTGAAATCAGATACCATCCCGGCAAGGCGAATGTAGTTGCTGATGGCTTGAGTCGAAAGGGAAAGGTGAAACCCATCCGAATCAATGCCAAGAGCATTGAAGTGAAGAATAATTTGATTGAAAGGTTGTTAGCTGCACAGAGGGAAGCTGTGTTGGAAGCTAACTATCCTAAAGAAAAGCTAGGAGTAACTGAGGAGCAGTTAACTCTTAGCAAGGACGGAATTTTACGATTAAATGGACGAATATGGGTTCCAATTTACGGAGGACTTCGAGATGTCATCCTCCAGGAAGCCCATAGTTCTAAATACTCCGTTCATCCTGGAGCTGATAAAATGTACCAGGATCTAAAGGCAAATTATTGGTGGATAGGCTTGAAAAAGTCTGTAGCCGCTTATGTAGCCAAATACCTGACTTGTGCGCAAGTCAAAGCTGAGCATCAAAAGCCGTCAGGTTTGCTACAACAGCCTGAACTTCCCGAGTGGAAGTGGGAAATGGTAACTATGGATTTTATTACCAAGTTACCCAAGACAAGGAAAGGAAATGATACAATATGGGTTATAGTTGATAGACCGACTAAGTCAGCACATTTCTTACCCATCAAGGAGACTTATAGCTCCGATATGTTGGCCCAGTTATACGTTGATAAGATTGTAGCCTTACATGGCATACCTGTGTCTATTATCTCTGACAGAGATACTAGATACACGTCACATTTTTGGAAAAGTTTCCAGCAATCTTTGGGCACACGTTTGAATTTTAGTACGGCTTACCATCCTCAGACAGACGGTCAGAGTGAGCGTACTATTCAGACGTTGGAAGACATGCTACGTGCATGTGCGATCGATTTGGGTGGTAGTTGGGATAAGAACCTACCGTTAATCGAATTCTCCTACAACAATAGCTACCATACCAGCATTAAGGCTGCGCCATTTGAGGCATTATACGGTAGAAAGTGTAGATCGCCCGTTTGTTGGGCGGAAGTTGGAGATGTCCAATTATCAGGACCGGAGATAGTCTTCGAAACGACGGACAAGATTGTCCAGATTCGAGACCGTCTCAAGGCTGCCCGAGATAGGCAGAAAAGTTACGCAGATCCAAAGCGTAAGGCTTTTCACTTCGAAGTAGGTGATAAAGTGTTGCTTAAAGTATCACCCTGGAAGGGAGTGATGCGATTCGGTAAGAAAGGCAAATTGAGCTCGAGATATATTGGACCATTCGAAGTAATCGAACGTGTCGGATCGGTTGCCTACTGTCACACCCCTAATTTCCACGTGTCACCGGTGGGCCCGGTGGGGAGTATAGTGACGTAGTTGGCATCATCATAGACAAACAACACAATATATAAATTCACAGCGGAAGCAAAGATAGATTCATTTCAACTTTAATAGAGTGTAATATCAAATATCACTAATAGTTGAAACGGATCCACAGGCGGATCAAAATAAAATAAGATATTGTTCAACAGATTTATTGTCATCCAAGCTTGCGAGACTTATTGTGGACGCTCTAGAAGACAGCCAGCCTATTACGTGTAGTACCTGCACTTAACCTTTTGGGAAAATACGTCAGTTTACACTGGTAAATACAATTTAACTGACTCATTTTGAAAAGGTTGAAAATTGGTTTGAATGCTCAAGGCACAAAACATTTTTATAACTTGGGATAATTATTTATTATAATCTTGTGAACGAATTACGTGTTACTTGTGCGTTCAGTAGCCCGGATCTTGTCCGGGTTAAAGATCAATAGACACACCACAATAATGAGTTATACACTGACAGGTGTACGCCTACACCTCGTGCTCTGGTCGTGGCCATCTCGTAAGATGATGCCAAGGATATCCGGGACATGGTCATTAATCCCCCAAAGGCTTAAAGTAAACAAGACTGTTTAAACGAGCCGATCAAATTATTCAATTAACCACCCAAGGATGTAAGATTTGATGCTCGATCAAGCGGTATTCTATATACCGTAACCCAAGCCCGTATAGGGAAAATAAGTTAAAAGTATTTACCTTGGTAAGTATAAATCACAACTAGCAAGTGAAGGTAGCTTTTACTGGTTCTTCTATTCTGGAACAAAGGTTTATAATAACCTATTAGATTCCTACCGGATCTTTATTTAAGCCTAAGCTTAGACCGGTTAGTTTTTAAGGACGATACGGTTCAAACGCACGATTAAGCGAAGACCGGATAGAACGTGATTTAGACCCGACAAGTTTGAATACTTGTATAATATGGGTATGCTAAATACATTCTGGATTTTGAGACAAAAATGATAATGTTTGACCCGTTTCGGTCAATTTATGCAAACTAGTTACATAAACCGAACCGAACGCTAAAAGAGCGTTACGGGTAACCATAAGAGTCATATGCAAGTTTCCTGAGATAATATGCCTTAGATATATTATATTATCAGTAAGATACCTTCTATTATGCCCCATACGAAATTTAACTCAATTTACGCCTCATAAGGGCATTTTGGTCATTTAAAAGATTATAAAGAGTTAAATTTGTAATCTGAGTAACAGGTCTGATTTATACAGCAAATACACTTAATTTAATATGTTATAACAGTAGGTTATGACCCGTATGTGAAACTTATCATTTAAAACCAAACTATGCCCCTTAGGGGTATTTTGGTAATTTCACAAGGGCTCAAACGGTCAAAACTGGAAACCTGAGTTCAAAAACTTGTGCTTACTGTTATTATATAAAAATATACTAAAAACATCAGTAGGTATTAACCTTATGTGTCTAATGTGATTATAGTGCATACTATGCGTTAAAAACGCTTAAAAAGCCGATTTGGAGCCATTTCCGGGTTTTTAAAAGAAAGCTGAGATTTTTATAATTCCAGAAGGCTCAAAATATTTTATTTAACAAATGAAATCAGTAGAAAAAGGTTTGGGGTCAAAAGGATTTGTAGAACTTATTTTATGGCCAAAAAAGGGCAAAATCGGTATTAACCGAATTAAACTTAGAGACCTATGCTATGCTCAGCCAAAAATTAAATAAAAATATTCAAAAATCCCAAAATATTATATAACATCAGTGGGTAAAAGTTTGATATTAAAAAGTGGGCTTAAATAGGTTATACGCTAATTACGCCGTTTACTTAACATAAAGCTTTCAAATTACGATATTGAGCATAACTCTTAATCTAGACCTCAAACTGATATCAAATTTTAAGTGCAAGCTTATAAATCAGTAACAAACGTTTCTACTCTTTCATTTTTTCAAAAATTGCGTTTTATAGCAAAAAGGCATAATAGTCAACTTTTAAACATAAATCGGAAACATGCATATGCATCGGATGAGTATTGAACCAAGTTGTAAAATCTCAGAGAGTTGTACATATATGAAATTGGTTCAAAATAAGCTCTAAGGCAGATCTCAAACATGCATGCACGGATCAGAATTGAGAGTCAAAGAAAAAGTCAATTTATGAGACTTTCGGTTCCGATCCGGGTTTAAACTGAAAATTGTCGAGATGAACTTGTTGAGACACGTTCTTACATTGATTACCAAGTTATTTTAATGATCAAATAGGTTGCATGTACCCTACATTGCTAATCATGCTTAAATTTGCAAATACACATTCTGTTGACTTTTTGAAACAAGCTTTGACTCGACAATTATCATATTTAGAGTGGGAATCTGAAAATACCCTTTTGAGGGTTTGTTTCCCACATAAATACCAACTTGTAGGTACTTTCAATTCGAGAAATGACTGAGCCATTTTCGATTAATCATGAAGTCAAACTAAATTTACGACGGATTGACTTTCGGTTAATAAACTAAGCTAGAACAAATTAGAGAAAGGTATGAACACTTACAAGAGTCCTAATAAAGCTTAGAGAGCACTAGAATGCCTGAGGTTGATCAGAGAAGCTCCAGAAGTGGTTCTTGTGAATTATGAGAATGTAAGTGATGAAAGTTTACATCTTCAATGATCTTTATAACAAGTTTAATCTCATGAGAGGTTGCCACAAAAGTTCTAGGGATGATATGAGAAGTGTCCAAGTGCCCCTAGCTGCATGTAATCCCATTGGAGAGCCCCTAGAATCGATGCACAGCTGTTAAGCACCGGAACAGACCTGAAAACTAGCATCTGCCCGTTTTCTGTCGCTGGGCAGGTCACGCGGCCCGCTTAAGGACCCCAGGCGGGCCGCCTGGCTTCTTCTGATCCACAAAAACCTCTTAAATGTTGATGTTTTGGTCCTTGGTCCTTTGTTACGTGGTTTTTGCTATTTGTCTTGCACATTAGACCCTCAAATATGATTTTAAGGACCTTGGGACATTTACAAACATGGTAAAGTCCTTGGGTAACTTCGTTTTTACCCGAAAAGTCACGAATTTCAACGTTGACGCATCTAACCCTTCGTGCACGGTTTTGATCATAACTTTCTCATACGATAACGAAACTTCATGGAATTTTTACCACATATTCTAGTGAGTATATTTTATCATTACAAAGCTTCGGGTTTGCCAAAAGATCACTCAGAGGTATACATTCAACATGTTGACACAATTAGCCCCTGTAGTTTGCAATTCCTCACTTTCTTTCATTTTCCGCTTTGTATGATCCATGATATATCCGTTTAGGATTATAAACACCATGTAGGGTTATTGTAGAGCCTATTTTTCCATTGTTGACACTTTGGACCCTTATATTCCCATAGTTTCACTGTTTGTCAATTTTAGTCCCTCTAAAGTATGTTTTCACATATCCAAAGCCTATGCCACGTGTCAATGCATTATTGGACGTAAATTTCCGAGGTGTTACATCCTCACCCCCTTAAAAGAAATCTCGACCTCGAGATTTACTAGAACAAATGAGGGTATTTTTCTTTCATCGTGGATTCTACCTCCCATGTGTATTCGGGACCTCTACGGGCGTCCCACTTGACCTTAACTATAGGTACATGCTTCCTTCGAAGCTTCTTCACCTGTCGATCCTCAATCGACAATGGTTTTTCCACAAACTTCAAGCTTTCATCTATGTGTATATCTGTATGCGGTATGACCAGTGATTCATCAGCGAAACACTTCTTCAGATTACAGATGTGGAACACATTATGTATACTACTAAGTTCTTCAGGTAAGTTTAGCTTATAGGCAACTGATCCGACGCGTTCGATAACCTCAAAAGGTCCTATGTATCTCGGGCTTAGCTTACCTTTCTTACCAAATCGCATCACTCCCTTCCAGGGTGATACCTTAAGCAATACTTTGTCACCTACTTCGAAGTGAAAAGACTTACGCTTTGGATCTGGGTAGCTTTTCTGCCTATCTTGGGCAGCTTTCAAGCGATCGCGAATCTGGACAATTTTGTCCGTTGTTTCAAAAACCAAATCTGGTCCTGATAATTGAACTTCTCCTACTTCTGCCCAACAGATGGGTGTTCTGCATTTTCTACCATATAATGCCTCGAAAGGCGCAGCCTTAATACTAGTATGGTAGCTATTGTTATAGGAGAACTCTATCAATGGTAGGTGGTTATCCCAACTGCCACCTAAATCAATCACACATGCTCGAAGCATGTCTTCCAATGTTTGGATGGTACGCTCACTCTGTCCGTCTGTCTGTGGATGGTAAGCCGTACTAAAGTTTAAGCGCGTACCCAAAGACTGTTGGAAACTCTTCCAAAAATGAGAGGTGTATCTCGTATCTCGATCAGAGATAATCGACACTGGTACACCATGTAGAGCTACGATCTTATCCACATACAATTGAGCTAACATGTCAGAGCTGTAAGTTTCCTTAATGGGAAGAAAATGTGCTGACTTGGTTAGCCTATCTACTATAACCCATATAGTATCGTTTCCCTTCCTTGTCTTGGGTAATTTGGTGATGAAATCCATTGTCACCATCTCCCACTTCCACGTGGGAATTTCAGGTTGTTGAAGCAAACCTGACGGCTTCTGATGCTCAGCTTTGACTTGCGCACAAGTCAGACATTTAGCTACATATGCAGCTACAGACTTTTTCAAACCAATCCACCAGTAGTTTGCCTTTAGATCCTGGTACATCTTATCAGCTCCAGGATGAACGGAATATTTGGAGCTGTGGGCTTCCTGGAGGATAATATCTCGAAGTCCTCCATAGACTGGAACCCATATTCGCCCATTCAGTCTTAGCATTCCATCCTTGTCATAGGATAACTACTCCTCAGTTACTCCTAGCTTTTCTTCAGGATAGTTAGCTTCCAACACAGCTTCCTTCTGTGCAGCTAACACCCTTTCGTTCAAATTATTCCTTATTTCTACGCGCTTGGTATTGATTCTTATCGGCTTTACTCTTTCTTTTCTGCTTAAGGTGTCATCAACTACATTCGCCTTGCCTGGATGGTATCTTATCTCACAGTCGTAATCATTTAAAGTTTCCATCCATCGTCTTTGTCGCATGTTCAAGTCCTTCTGATTGAACAAATGTTGAAGGCTCTTGTGATCCGAATAGATTACACACTTTGTTCCATACAAGTAGTGTCTCCAAAGTTTTAGTGCAAATACAACGGCACCCAGTTCTAAGTCGTGGGTGGTGTAGTTTTTCTCGTGCACCTTTAATTGTCGTGAAGCGTAGGCAATGACCTTGCCTCTCTGCATGAGTACACAGCCCATACCAGTGTGTGACGCATCGCAATACACCACGAATTCCTCTATACCATCGGGCAATGTTAACACTGGTGCATTTCTCAACTTCTTCTTCAGAACGTCAAAGGATTCCTGCTGCTTAGGGCCCCAATCAAACTTGATCTTCTTACGTGTCAACGAAGTTAGGGGCGCAGCAATCCTTGAAAAATTTTCGATGAATCGCCTATAGTATCCTGCTAATCCTAGAAAACTGCGAATCTCGGTAGGTGTCTTTGGCTCTAGCCAATTCATAACTGCTTCTACCTTAGCGGGATCTACTTGGATACCACGCTCACTTACCACATGTCCAAGGAATTGGACTTCTCGAAGCCAAAATTCGCACTTTGAAAATTTGGCATAGAGTTTCTCATGATGTAGAAGTTTGAGAATACAACGAAGGTGTTTCTCGTGGTCAGCTTGGTTCTTTGAGTAGATAAGGATGTCGTCAATAAAGACGATGACGAATTTATCCAGATAAGGCTTGCAGACGCGATTCATGAGATCCATGAATGTGGCTGGTGCGTTAGTGAGCCCAAAAGGCATCACTAGGAACTCGTAATGTCCATAACGAGTCCTAAACGCTGTCTTGTGTACATCTTCATCCTTGACCTTCAACTGGTGATAGCCTGACCTCAAGTCGATCTTTGAAAAGTAGCTTGCCCCTTGTAATTGATCGAACAGGTCGTCGATCCTGGGCAATGGATATCTATTCTTGATAGTGACTTTATTAAGCTCACGGTAATCGATGCACAGACGCATCGATCCATCCTTCTTTTTGACAAACAAAATCGGCGCTCCCCAAGGAGACGAGCTAGGTCTAATAAAACCTTTAGCTAACAGATCATCTAACTGCGTCCTTAACTCCTTCATCTCCGTTGGTGCCAACCTATATGGTGCTCTCGCTACTGGCGCCGCACCCGGAATGATGTCAATTCGAAATTCCACTTGCCTATCCGGTGGTAAACCAGGTAGTTCTTCCGGGAAAACTTCAGGGTATTCCGAAATGACAGGGATATCTTCAATCTTTGGCTTTGGCTCATCAATAGTAACTTGTGCCATATAAATGACACAACCCTTCTGCAGACATCTGGATGCCTTGAGCATGGACACTTGCTCAGGCAATCCATGCTGGGTATCTCCTTGGATAGTGAGTGACTCACCAGACGGAGTTTTAACTACCACTTGCTTTCTGTTGCATAGAATCTGGGCTTGGTTATGTGACAACCAATCCATACCTATCACTATATCAAAACCGGCTAGCTTAAAGGGAAGTAAGGATAATGGAAAAGAGTGATTCCTAATGGATATAACACATCCATCTAAAACAGTTGAGGCGGTTTCTATGGTCCCATCAGCTAATTCCACCTCATACTTCACACTTAAGGCTTTTACAGGCAATTTTAACAATTCACAGAACTTATTATCTACAAAAGACTTATCTGCTCCAGAGTCAAAAAATACTCTAGCAAAAACATCATTTACGAGAAAAGTACATGTAATCACGTTGTCATCTTGAACAGCTTCCTTAGCGTCCATCTTGAAGACCCTTGCGTTGGTCTTTTTCCCTTCTTCGGTTTTCTTGGTGTTCCTTGGGCAATTAGACTTAATGTGCCCCTTCTCATTGCAACCATAACATGTTGCATCCTTCAGCTTCTTACATTCCAAGGTCTTATGATCTGTGGATCTGCAGATTCCACAGGGTCTCGTGTGAGACTGGGATTTCGACTCAAATCGACACTTCCCAAAATGGTTCTTCCTGCAAGTTTTACATTTGGGCTTATCCCCCGTTTGTTGCCTATCCTTTTTAGAACCCGACTGTCACACCCCAACCAATGGCGGAAACATCGGGATGAGACGAAGTGTGAAGATTGCTCGAGACATCATAACGCTAATAATTGTGACAAGTATTTAAATAATCCGATTTCATTTCATAAGATGAATTGTCAACATTACAAGAAATTCAAATACAACAAGTTTAACAAAAATAACATGATAACATAACAAAATTGATACAACATATTAAACCTAAACGTCTATATGTGTATCTAGGCATCATTGCTACTTCATTTCATAGCATCGTCATCATCAACCTGTAACATGTTAAAATAAAATTCAATGCAAAAGCAAAGGCGAGTACACAAGGTTTAAATAGTATAACATAGGTATAAAAGCATTTTACTCGAATCCACATGGCAATTTGTAAGCGAGGTAATTAGCATGCATATCATTACATTTAAACCCAAAGTGTCCACTAGTATTTAGCATCCCTCGCCACAAAGGTGACGAGACCGTATAGTATAAAGACCTAACAATCCCCCGTCGGGTGGTGTGCTACTCCTATAGCGCTATAATTGTTAAGCGAGGGTATAACATAGTAATGGCGTAAAACATGTATTATCAAGCATAACAAGTAGCATGTATAACGGATTGAGTTCACAAAGTATGTTTAATTGTGTGTGTAAGTGTAATTTTGTATGGTAACATGCTACAACCCAAAAGTGGTTTAAAATGTAAATGGGTCGAGTGTACTCACGGTTTTGCAAGTCTTGAACTTGGGAATCCGAGAGTAAGTTGGTTGTTGGATTAGCTAGTTGGAGCACCTTGCCCTTCTACACAAAGGAACAAAGTGTATGAGTTTGGGGAAATCGGAAGATTCGGAATTAAAGTGACATGAACATATTATATCAAAATATTCATCTTCCCACATAACACTTGCATGACACTTGGTAACCACAAGGGTTATAAGGTTTTCATGGGTTGAACACCCATAAGAATCATAACAAGGTTTAGGTCCTTAGATGTACATAGATATTAGTTAGGTTATATAATATGTATTATTATGTCCAAATGTTCAAGTATTCAAGTAAGAGGTAGAAGATTACATCTTCATTTAGGTACCTCGATATGAGTCATAGGAGTCATGGATGGGGTAGGAAGACGAGCTTCCATTTAGGCACCCCTTTGATGTTCACCGCTACACTTGATGTAAAAACAACCAAGGAGGGTCATGAACTAAGGTCAATACGAGTATGTAAATAATCTAAACTAAGGGAAATCATCAAATCATGTGAGGATTGTATGTTTGGACAACCCAAGTTGTTCCATAATCACTCATGCATCAAAGACTAAGTTTGACATGACTTGTGGGTTAAAATCCCAAACAAAACGCCAAGTTTATGAGGTCAAATCCTCTGATTTTTAAGTGTCTCAACCTTGTTTTTAATCCTAACCAACCACTAAAGTGTTGTAAGCATTAGGACATAGGTTTGAGATGAGTAAACTCAAGTTTGATAAGAAATACAAGTCTTTGAATAACATACATTAAAAACAGGAAGTTTTGGTCCATTTTAGGGCAAATCCAAACATGATTCTTCCATGGAAAAACCAAGGATTCAAGCCCAAGGACATAACAAAGCTTTAGGAAGAAGAACCAAGTGATTTGGTTAAGAAATGAGCAAGTTACACTCACTTTAGTGAAGATACAAGAATCTGTCCAAAACTCAGATTTACTGCAGATTGAGAGTGATTTTGTGAAGATTAGGGAGTTGTGAAAGTATAAGAAGGGTTGGAGAAGGTGGGTATTTATAATGAATGAGTTAGAAGGTGATTGGAGGAGATTAGAGGTGGATTAAAGGTGATTGGGAGGGTTGGATTATTGGGATTTCGTGCAAAATTTGAAAGAAAACACAAGTCTGCTGAAAAGGGACCCTCGCGTGACGCCTAGGACCCTCGCGTCACGTGGCGGCCTTATCTCCGAAACTTTTATTTTTTTTACACTTTGGCCCCCTGAAGTTTGTACTTGGTTCCTTTAGGTGCAAACTTGAGAGTTTAGGGACTTGTTTTGATATAAGAGCATAGTATAATGTGTAATCAAGTATGTCGATCATAATCAAAGTATATTTAAGCGTATAAATGTCGTGACTAAGTATCGTTCTCGTTCAAAACACATTCAAAGCATAAGTTTAGTTTAATCACAAGTTTAGCACATAGTTTTCCAAGAATAACGTTCAAGCACCAATTTGATTCGCCAATTGAACGTATGAGTATAATTAGAGTGCGTGTAACATAATTGTAACAAAATACAAGTTTCATTAATGATCCAAGTCTTGATTTGATAATGATTACAAAGGAAGGAACGATTACAAGAATACAAAGTTTCCAAAATAGCATTATAAGCAAGGGTTTCCAAATATAGAGAGTATGAAAACGCAGGGCGTTACAGTCTCCCCTCCTTTAGTAAATTTCGTCCCGAAATTTATTCAAGAGGAAGACTTGAAAGAGTTTTGGTAAAAGGTGATTATTAAGAATTGAGACTCGAAAATGTTAAAACGTAAAAAGTATGAAATTTTGAAGAATGCCAAGATAGGTTTGCAAAGGAGTTCGTTTGTCTAAAATGATTTGAGGTACCAAACATAATTGGAAACGTATAGTTGCGTATGTGGAATTTAATGATTGAATCTTAATAAACGAATGCAAGTATAAGATTGGCATAATCATTGGGAATGAAGTCTCGTCATGGATAATCGGATATAACGTGTTTGTGAGTTGTTTAGAGTTTGAATTAGGTCGAACAGGTCTGCAAAACACTGGATTTCTCATGGCACGTCTTACGAAAGTTTGATAACATGATGAAAACACTTATATATAGGAAGTACCAGCGGCGTATCCACCATGTTTTGACCATGTTACGTGCGTTTCGTATTCGGTGTCATGTTACGTTCCGTGTCTTACCATACACAGTAGTACACTCTATGGTTTTCATACGCCCATCACTATAATCCCGTGTGCACCCACGATTATTTTGATCGTCGCATGATCCGCATAGCTTGTAATAGTTGTGTATGAATCAGGGTATACGTAATTTAAAAATAAGAACGTGTACGTATAAGAATATAGTATATAAGCAAGTCCATGTTTAAGTATGTGTGGGACCCACGCAAGCGAATCCCTCAGGTTACGCTCGCGTATAGGTACGAATGTATGAATCATGAGTAAGGATGAAAGTATGAGCATAAGCATAAAACGTGTAAGTAGTATGTGTACAAGCAGAAGCGTAAAACGTATAAGTAGTGTAACAACTGTCACTAAAATCCATAATTAGGATGGTAATTAGCTATTAAGGAAACCCTAATTAAGAAACCCAAGTAATTCTGCACTAACCTTAAAATTTCCAGAACAATCAGAATCAGGATCAGGGCCCCTAAAACCCCGGGGGGGGGGGGCAAAACCCTAGTTACGATTATCTAAATAACTTGTTGGCCGTTTTGAATTTTACAATTTCATCAACTCAGCAAGCCTAGTTAGGGACGTGGCTACCTATAGAAACTAGGTTACCCCTCGCGTAGCGCGACGCCTATAGGGGTACCCCTCGCGCTACGCGACAGGGTCAAATTTCGTGTATAAATAGAGGAGTCTGGGACTTGAAATTGGGCACTTGAACGACGAAAAAACTCACTGTATACGCTGAGTTATAGCAGAAATCGTTCACATCACACACAATTCACGAATCGCTGCCGCAATCAGGGTAATAACTCGATCGCTATTACGATTCAACGTCCGATCGATTATAACTATCCAACGATAGTCCAGGTGCTGCTCAATTGAGCTTGTACTTTGATTATTCGTCGTGATTTTGACTTGAATATTAGAGTGCTGTTCGAATTCGGACTATGCTCTGTTATTCGTTGTGAATCCGATTGAATTATCGAGTATTGCACTGATTAATCGCTGTGAAGGTTTAATCTCGTGAATTGACGTAATTGATGTATTAGTTACTAACCTGTGTGTGTGCATTGTGTTAAATTAGGTTTAATCAAGGCTAATCAGTAGGCATTATCTATTTGCTCGTTAATCTGCAATGTGAGTCATTCTCTTTTTATCAACTGTTTTACAATACTCCAAATTATTTTCAAAGGTTATAATTACAGGGATTAAGTCTTTGTAATCACCAAATTACAGCTGGTATGTGGGGTATTGTGCACATTACTATTTTTATCACTCTATGTGAGTGAATATTACTCTATGTGAGTGATTATTACTCTGTGTGAGTAAACCGTCATTATTGGGGCGACGGGACCCAATAGTGATATGACCACAGTCACAGATCCGGTCGAGTGAAAAATACCCATTCTTGATAATTGGTTGATAGAAACATTGTTATCGCTCTTAATACTGTGATTTATAACTAACGGGTCGTTTTAGAAAACAGAATGATTCACTCAGTATTTCCCCGCTGACAAAACTTTTTTTCAAACATGTTTCAGGTGATCTGTGTGATCCAGGAAAAGTGCAGTAAAGCACTACAAGCTCAGAGAAGTGGCTCATTGTGAATAAATAAATAAAACATGTTTTGGAAAATAATGATTTCTGTGTGAAATCAACTGATTGTAAATGATGGGATTTTATCCCTAAAAACTTTGTGTAATATATTAAAACGAGCATATTTTTACGGTTAAAAGATCCTGTAATAAAAGACTTCCGCTGCCATTAGATACCACGGGTACCACACTGAGATCTGCCCGCGGCACCCGGCTCCGTCCAGGGTGGGTCGGGGGTCGTGACAAAAGGTGGTATCAGAGCTAATAATTAAATTGAGCCACTGATCGAGCCACTGATTAAGCCTAAATTAAGTATTTTGTCCAAATACTTAATGTTACTAATTATTATTCGGTGATTATATGTTTTATTAACTGGTTATTTTTAGTTACAGTATGGGTAAGCAAAAGCTGTCTGCCATCTACCACAAACTAGATGTGGCATCTTCCTCTAGAAACCCAGTAAACCTAGAAGAAGGAATCTTTGTCCGCAAGGCAAACTATGAGAATCCTCTTTCCCCAGAGAAAAGGGATTCGATACTTAAAAAGAGTCAGGAGAAAAAGAAACCCCGAACCAAGAGAGTTAGGTTTAACCCAGAAGTTCAAGAATTGGGTAATAGTGCACCTTGGGAAGATAAAATAGACGGGAAATGGGCAAATCTCTATATGCTAGCCACTGTAGCAGAAAATACTAATCTCTAAATATCCGATAAGTTGGGTCTAGTGAGAGAAATCACAATCCTGTAAATAAATAAAATCCCAGTGTGTTTATTTCCGTTATTTCTGTACAAAAAGTAATATGCAATAAAACTTCAGTGTTTGTTTGTTAAACTTTGTTCCAAAGTTTTAACATTACATTTTGCATATATACTATGCAGCATGAATGAGATGTCGGAAGCATTCCAGAATCTCAACTTATATCCAGTGCCTATCGAAGTCTCTCACGACTTTACTGGTTACATTGCTGACATAGAAGAACCTGTGGAATTCAAAGCTCCACCGCTGGAAAAAGCCAAACCTAAAAAGAAGAGAAGATACGTAGGGTGGAGGAAAGTACGCCGTAGGAAACCTGCCACTAGGAGACTCCCTAAAATAGAAAATCCTGTGATCGTGAGCAAGGGAAAGGAAATAGAAACTGGAGAAAGTTCAAAACCACCTGAAAAGGAAATAGGAATAGATCTGAAACAAAAGGGAATAGAGATTGGCGAAAGTTCTAAACAATCTGAGGAAATCACGTTCCAGGACGAAATAGATCGCCTACTGGAAAATTGTGATGTTTTAGAGCCAATTAACGATAATTTCTTCTCTTACCCGGCTAAAGTTCAATTCCCACTAAACCTAGGACCAGCTATTCCAGACCCACTAGTTCATACCAGACCATTAGGCCAAATGGAGGAATGGTGGACCAACGACTGGCAATTCCAAAACATAGTCAACAATCCTTATAGCTTCCTTCCACAATTTGACCCAGAACCACTCCCAAATCCTCCCATAAGTAATGAAAACCTAGCTGAACTCCGTCAGTTCGGTGAAGAACTGATAGGTACAGGTAATAGGATCAGGGAAATGGGGGAGCATCTAACTTGGAAGTACGATGAGAGGGAGCATCGTTACTAGAACCGTCAGTTAAACCACAGAAAGCCGTATTGTATAATAGTAACTCAAAATTCTGTAAAATGGGCAATAAAACTCTGTAAAATACGGTGTGTATGGATGCATATACAATATACCAACAAAGTAAAAGTCGAGAAATCGACAATTTTGGTTATACTTGTATATTGTGATAATCTATGTGTTTATCTATGTGAATTTTGTTATTGATAAGTTAGACACTAATAAATTCCTACTAAATTAGCAGATGGAAAACGCTAACAATGAACCAATTAATGAAGTAAATCAATCTGAGCAAGAACAAGAAGATCAATATATAACTCGACAAGATATCGAGCACTTTATCGCCCAAGGGATAGCTCATGCTATTCCAGAAATTGTAGCTGCTGTTCAAAAACCTGCTGAACCACAATTAATTCCTAGTAAATGTATTCCAGAAGATAACGGCAGTAACATCATAAATGGAGGCGGCAATCATGACGATCATGATCCGCAACAGGCCCCACTCCCTAAGAGAATGAAAGCTGCAACGTCTGGTTGCACTTACAAAGAATTTCTTGCTTGCAAACCCGCTGAATTTGCAGGTAACGAAGGGGCAACTGCAACACTGCGTTGGTTAGAGAAAACCGAAGCAGTAATTGCAATAAGCAAATGTGCCGAAGGAGACCAGGTGATGTATGCATCAAACCTGTTCAAAGAAGGGGCACTCGAATGGTGGAACACGGTCCTCCAGGCAAAAGGAAGAAGGATAGCCTACGCCATAGGTTGGGAAGAATTTAAGAGTTTGGTAGAAAGAAAATTCTGTCCCGAATACGAGAAGGAACAGATGGCAAACAAATTCCTTAGTCACCGTATGACAGGAGTAGATTGTCGGGGCTATACTTCGACATTCTTTGAATACGCAAGGGTAGTGCCATCACTGGCTTCGCCAGAACCGGTACTTATTTCTCGTTACATCTGGGGGTTAATTAGTGAAATCCGAAACATCGTTAAAGCTGCGAGACCTCGTACCATTGACGATGCGGTAGAATTAGCTAATACCCTGACGGATGAGTTGGTACGCACAAGAGAGGAAGATCGCAAGAAGGAAATAGCTCAGAAGATTACCCAGGGATTTCGTACGGGTAATACCAAGAAAAGAGGAACTGGGCAATTCTCATCACCTCCTTTCTGCAGAAATTGCAAAAAGAAGCATTATGGACAATGCAACATGGTTTGCAATTTTTGCAAAATGAAAGGACACCGGGAAGAAGACTGCAGAAAGAAAACCAGAGTTTGTTATAATTGCAGAGAAAGGGGACACTTTCAATCTGAATGTCCTAAGTTAGCTAAACCTATAGCCAACCAAACCAAACCAGCTGAAGGAGCAACCAAGAGAAATGCGCGTGCATTCCAGCTAACCACTCAAGAAGCCGAACTCATTCCAGATGTGATAGCCGGTACGTTCCTAGTACATGACGTATTTGCAAAAGTATTATTTGACTCTGGTGCGAACCAAAGTTTTATTAATACTTCATTTTGTCAAGATCTTAAGTTACCTTTAACCACTCTTAGGCAAATTTTCACAGTTGAAACCGCAGAAGGAAATTCTGTGAACATAGATAAAATCTGGCAAGGAGGAAAAGTAGAACTATTAGGCCATAAGTTTTCTGTAAATTTGTTACCAATGAATTTAGCCGGATTCGATGTAGTATTAGGAATGGATTGGTTAATAGCCAACCATGCACGAATCTTATGTGACAAAAATGCAGTAGAAATTCAAACCCCTACAGGAGAAGTAATTTTGATTACTGGAAATAAACCTCGAAAGCCATTGAAATTCATATCAGTAATGAAATTGGCTAGTTATTCGAGAAAACAGGAAATGGTGTATATGATTTCCGCAATCATTAACACTAAAGATAAGAAACTCCAGGACATTCCCGTAGTCTCAGAATACCCAGACGTTTTTCCAGAAGAATTACCTGGATTACCACCTGATAGAGAAGTAGAATTTAGAATTCATTTAATTCCAGGTACTGCACCAATAGCCAAAGCACCATATAGATTAGCACCTACCGAAATGCTAGAATTGAAAAAGCAATTAGATGAATTATTAAGCAAAGGATTCATACAACCAAGTTCATCCCCTTGGGGTGCACCGGTACTGTTTGTAAAGAAGAAAGATGGATCGATGAGAATGTGTATCGATTATAGAGAATTAAATAAGGTTACAATTAAGAATCGATACCCACTACCTAGGATTGATGATCTTTTTGATCAATTGCAAGGAGCTAAGTATTTCTCTAAAATAGATTTAAGATCTGGATACCACCAGTTGAAGGTACAAGAAGAAGACATACCTAAAACTGCCTTCAGAACTAGGTATGGTCATTATGAGTTTACAGTCATGCCCTTTGGATTAACAAATGCCCCAGCAGCATTCATGGACATGATGAATCGAATCTGTAAACCATACTTGGATAAATTTGTGATCGTTTTCATCGACGATATACTTATTTATTCCAAAAGCCAAAAAGAACATTGTGAACACTTACATGCACTCTTAACTTTGTTAAGAAAAGAAAGGCTTTATGCCAAATTCTCAAAATGTGAATTTTGGCTACAAGAAGTACAATTCTTAGGTCATGTGGTAAATCACGAAGGTATCCATGTAGATCCTGCTAAGATAGAAGCAATTACAAAATGGAAAGTCCCACAAACAGCAATGGAGATAAGAAGTTTTCTAGGCTTAGCTGGATACTATAGACGATTTATCAAAGATTTTTCTAAGATAGCCGTACCATTAACTAAGTTAACCTGTAAAGCTGCTAAGTTTGAATGGGGACCTAGACAAGAAGAAGCCTTTAAAATTTTAAAGCATAAGTTGACGAATGCACCAATCTTAGCTTTACCCGAAGGAACAGAAGATTTTGAAGTATATTGTGATGCTTCAAAATTAGGCTATGGATGTGTGTTAATGCAACGCAAGAAGGTAATTGCGTATGCTTCTAGACAATTGAAAAAGCACGAAGAAAATTATACGACTCATGATCTAGAATTAGGAGTCATAATTTTTGCCCTTAAGATATGGAGACATTATCTGTATGGAAATAAGTTTACTGTTTATACAGATCATAAAAGTTTAAGATATATATTTGGGCAAAAAGAATTAAACATGAGGCAAAGAAGATGGATGGAGATGCTAAGTGATTACGACTGTGATATCCAATATCACGAAGGAAAGGCAAATGTAGTTGCAGATGCCTTAAGTCGTAAGTACCATGAGAAACAGAAACGAGTCCGTGCTCTGAGGTTAAATCTACAAGTAGATTTAATGACACAAATTAAAGAAGTTCAGAAAACAGCAATCCAAGACGATGCTGAAGGAATGAAAGGTTACCTAAAAGAATTAGAACAAGGAAATGATGGAATTTGGAAATTCCATAAGAAACGAATTTGGGTACCTAAGCAAGGAGAGTTAAGAAATAAGATTTTAGAAGAAGCTCATAAATCTAGGTATACTATGCATCCAGGAAACAATAAGATGTACCAAGATTTAAGGAATAATTTCTGGTGGATAGGAATGAAAAAGGATATAGCCAAATACGTATCCAAGTGCTTAACTTGTTCACAAGTTAAAGCTGAACACCAGAAACCTTCAGGACTACTACAACAGTTAGAAATGCCTGTATGGAAATGGGAACTTATAACAATGGACTTTGTTACAAAGTTACCCAAAACCAAAAGAGGTAATGATGCGATTTGGGTAATCGTAGACCGATTAACCAAGTCAGCTCATTTCCTACCAATGAAAGAAACCTTTAGCATGGAAAGGTTAGCACAACTCTACGTGGACGAGGTAGTATCCCTACATGGAGTCCCGCTCTCCATTGTATCGGATAGAGATAGTCGTTTTACATCTCATTTCTGGACAAGTTTTCAAAAAGCAATGGGAACTCGACTAAATCTAAGTACTGCTTATCATCCACAAACAGACGGACAGAGTGAAAGGACAATACAAACGCTAGAAGACATGCTTCGAGCATGTGTAATTGACTTTGGTGGTAATTGGGATAGCCATTTGCCATTAATTGAATTCTCCTATAACAATAGTTATCATTCAAGTATCGGAGCTGCACCATTCGAAGCACTGTACGGACGTAAGTGCAGAACCCCGGTATGTTGGACAGAAATCGGAGAAAGTCAATTGTCAGGTACTGAGATTGTACAAGAAACTACTGACAAGATAACTCGGATCAAGGAAAGACTGAAAACAGCTCGAGATCGTCAGAAAAGCTATGCAGATAATCGTCGCAAGCCGCTTGAATTCCAAGTAGGAGACAAGGTACTTTTAAAAGTTTCTCCTTGGAAAGGAGTAGTACGATTCGGTAAGAAAGGAAAGTTGAGTCCCAGATACGTAGGACCATTTCCAATAAGCCAACGAATAGGACCTGTTGCTTACCGCTTACAACTACCAGAAGAACTAGCTGGAATACATGATGTATTTCATGTATCCAATCTCAAGAAATGTCTATCAGACGAATCCCTGGTAGTACCTCTTCAAGATGTAGAGGTGAACGAAAAATTAAAGTTTATAGAGAAACCACTACAGATCTAAGATAGAAAAGTCAAGTTTCTCAAACACAAACGACTGGTGTTGGTCAAAGTCAAATGGAATTCAAGAAGAGGACCAGAATACACTTGGGAGCTGGAATCAGAAATGAAGCGCAAATATCCTCATTTATTCCAATAAATCTCGAGGACGAGATTTTTCTTAAGGTGGGGAGGATGTAACAATTGTCACTAAAATCCATAACTAGGATGGTAATTAGCTATTAAGGAAACCCTAATTAAGAAACCCAAGTAATTCTGCACTAACCCTAAAATTTCCAGAACAATCAGAATCAGGATCAGGGCCCCTAAAACCCAGGGGGGCAAAACCCTAGTTACGATTATCTAAATAACTTGTTGGCCGTTTTGAATTTTACAATTTCATCAACTCAGCAAGCCTAGTTAGGGACGTGGCTACCTATAGAAACTAGGTTACCCCTCGCGTAGCGCGACGCCTATAGGGGTACCCCTCGCGCTACGCGACAGGGTCAAATTTCGTGTATAAATAGAGGAGTCTGGGACTTGAAATTGGGCACTTGAACGACGAAAAAACTCACTGTATACGCTGAGTTATAGCAGAAATCGTTCACATCACACACAATTCACGAATCGCTGCCGCAATCAGGGTAATAACTCGATCGCTATTACGATTCAACGTCCGATCGATTATAACTATCCAACGATAGTCCAGGTGCTGCTCAATTGAGCTTGTACTTTGATTATTCGTCGTGATTTCGACTTGAATATTAGAGTGCTGTTCGAATTCGGACTATGCTCTGTTATTCGTTGTGAATCCGATTGAATTATCGAGTATTGCACTGATTAATCGCTGTGAAGGTTTAATCTCGTGAATTGACGTAATTGCTGTATTAGTTACTAACCTGTGTGTGTGCATTGTGTTAAATTAGGTTTAATCAAGGCTAATCAGTAGGCATTATCTATTTGCTCGTTAATCTGCAATGTGAGTCATTCTCTTTTTATCAACTGTTTTACAATACTCCAAATTATTTTCAAAGGTTATAATTACAGGGATTAAGTCTTTGTAATCACCAAATTACAGCTGGTATGTGGGGTATTGTGCACATTACTATTTTTATCACTCTATGTGAGTGAATATTACTCTATGTGAGTGATTATTACTCTGTGTGAGTAAACCGTCATTATTGGGGCGACGGGACCCAATAGTGATATGACCACAGTCACAGATCCGGTCGAGTGACAAATACCCATTCTTGATAATTGGTTGATAGAAACATTGTAATCGCTCTTAATAGTGATTTATAACTAACGGGTCGTTTTAGAAAACAGAATGATTCACTCAGTATTTCCCCGCTGACAAAACTTTTTTTCAAACATGTTTCAGGTGATCTGTGTGATCCAGGAAAAGTGCAGTAAAGCACTACAAGCTCAGAGAAGTGGCTCATTGTGAATAAATAAATAAAACATGTTTTGGAAAATAATGATTTCTGTGTGAAATCAACTGATTGTAAATGATGGGATTTTATCCCTAAAAACTTTGTGTAATATATTAAAACGAGCATATTTTTACGGTTAAAAGATCCTGTAATAGAAGACTTCCGCTGCCATTAGATACCACGGGTACCACACTGAGATCTGCCCGCGGCACCCGGCTCCGTCCAGGGTGGGTCGGGGGTCGCGACAAGTAGTATGTGTATGAGTACAAGCATAAAATGTATGAACATAGGTGTAGGTATGAAAAATAAATATTGCGTATATGGTGTACGTTGAGGCATTGCGGATTAGAAAGGCTAAGTATGTAGATACGAACGATATAAATGGTGTTATCGCGAGATATCGACTAAAACGTGTATGACGATGTGCATGTATAGTTGTTCCAACAAAACGTTGAGTTTATCGAATCAAAATTAGATTGAGCCTGGTTTGAAAGGTAGAATATAGTTTGTATATGTAAAGGAACATAAAGTACTCGTTGGTTATGCATAACGTATTTTGTATCAAATAGAAATGCTAATTTTGTTTAAAAGGGTTTACGTAATCCGAAAAAAATGGTCGGTCCCTATGAAGTCTTCCTGCCCACGTGTTTGTAAATTGGTGTAGAAAAAAGGTTTTCGTTAAAAAGTAAGTTCGTTTCATCAAAGAAGAAATTATGAATTTAGGAGGTTCTTGTGAAAACTAGGATCCTTAGAAGAGAAATTTAGCAAAAGGACTTAGTGATTAAAAAAAATTAACAAATGATTTGTTGATGTTGAAAAGGGTATTCGGTAAAACAATCATATAACTTCTATAAGATCTTATAAGTATTTGAGAAAGGTTGGTTGGATTTTGATTAAAAGTAGAAGGTGAGCATGTTTTAGTGATTAAGTCGAATATGAAGTTCATGGGCAAGAGTTTCATTGAGCCGATTAAATTGATAGGTAGCATTTCGTAAGGTTTTGAAGTTCGAGCAATAAAACGTTTTAAGACATGATTATGAATTTCGCGTATATGAGTTGAGTGAAAATAGATTGTAGAATAAGAAGTACGTTTGATAAAACAATGCATTTTGAAATCGGTATGAGTGGGTATTTTGAATAATGATAAACAATTTGGGTATAAAATATGATCGAGTTTGCATAATAAGATATTTTGAAGAGACGTTTTAGTAACGATCACCTAGGTAAGGGAATCACCCCTAACTCGTTGGTGATGTCGTTTTTTTTAAGAAAAAGGGGAGTGGAGTTAGTCGTCAAGGTAAGGAAATCACTCCAATCTTAATGATATGTCTCCACTCGTCGTTACAAGGAATATGAAATTATATTATATGAAATCATGCATATATATAAATGTATGGAAAAGGTTCAATATGTTGTGTGCATGAAAAGAGAATATCGAAAGTATACTCGAGTTTGAAAGATTGCATCGTATAAAATAAATATTAGAAACACATGTTGATCAAAATTTGGATGGTTAAAAAACGGAACTTTGACTAACCAAAGTGGTCGAAAAGTCTTTCGAATTTGAGGAGCATGCTTTGGCCTAATAGGTAAAATACTCTCGCCGACAAGTCGGTTAACGGTATTTACCCTTCCGGTTACTACATGTCCCAAATCAATCGAAATTTCGAGACTTGGCGGGATTTATGAAAAACAAAATATCAAGGAGTGGAACTAGTCGACAAGGTGCGGGTTTCACCCCTAACTTGACAATTTCGTATCCTAAGTGTGGTTGGTACTCGTCGGGTCAAAATTTAATTTCGACATGTTGACGAGGGTCCACTAGAATTTGAAATTTGAGATTTACCATTAAGATGTGGATTTCACTCCTAGCTTAATGGCGATATCTCGTGTAAAAAGAAGAATAGATAGATTGAGAGTCGTTCACCAAATTGTGGGTTTCACGCCTATTTTGGTGAATTCGTCTCATTTGTATAATGCGAGTGTTTACGGATTTAGAATAGTCGAGTAAAATGTATGAGGGAAAGAGTATGTTAAAGGAATAAACAAACAAATTTAAACGCACAATGAAGCATATTAAGAATAGCACATAATGAATGGGACAATAAAACATGTATTAGCACATAATAAAGCAAATATAGCATGCCAAGTGTTAACACATAAGCGACATATATGCTTAAAAGATCAAAAGGGAATAAATAAGAACAAATAAGATAGCATGCAAGTAGTTTCAAGCAAAACATAAGAATAAAGCTCTAAAACTATAGACTAGGCTAAAGCATTCCTACTTTCCCTAATTCCCTATAGTTATGGCTCTGATACCAATCTGTCACACCCCAACCAATGGCGGAAACATCGGGATGAGACGAAGTGTGAAGATTGCTCGAGACATCATAACGCTAATAATTGTGACAAGTATTTAAATAATCCGATTTCATTTCATAAGATGAATTGTCAACATTACAAGAAATTCAAATACAACAAGTTTAACAAAAATAACATGATAACATAACAAAATTGATACAACATATTAAACCTAAACGTCTATATGTGTATCTAGGCATCATTGCTACTTCATTTCATAGCATCGTCATCATCAACCTGTAACATGTTAAAATAAAATTCAATGCAAAAGCAAAGGCGAGTACATAAGGTTTAAATAGTATAACATAGGTATAAAAGCATTTTACTCGAATCCACATGGCAATTTGTAAGCGAGGTAATTAGCATGCATATCATTACATTTAAACCCAAAGTGTCCACTAGTATTTAGCATCCCTCGCCACAAATGTGACGAGACCGTATAGTATAAAGACCTAACAATCCCCCGTCGGGTGGTGTGCTACTCCTATAGCGCTATAATTGTTAAGCGAGGGTATAACATAGTAATGGCGTAAAACAGGTATTATCAAGCATAACAAGTAGCATGTATAACGGATTGAGTTCACAAAGTATGTTTAATTGTGTGTGTAAGTGTAATTTTGTATGGTAACATGCTACAACCCAAAAGTGGTTTAAAATGTAAATGGGTCGAGTGTACTCACGGTTTTGCAAGTCTTGAACTTGGGAATCCGAGAGTAAGTTGGTTGTTGGATTAGCTAGTTGGAGCACCTTGCCCTTCTACACAAAGGAACAAAGTGTATGAGTTTGGGGAAATCGGAAGATTCGGAATTAAAGTGACATGAACATATTATATCAAAATATTCATCTTCCCACATAACACTTGCATGACACTTGGTAACCACAAGGGTTATAAGGTTTTCATGGGTTGAACACCCATAAGAATCATAACAAGGTTTAGGTCCTTAGATGTACATAGATATTAGTTAGGTTATATAATATGTATTATTATGTCCAAATGTTCAAGTATTCAAGTAAGAGGTAGAAGATTACATCTTCATTTAGGTACCTCGATATGAGTCATAGGAGTCATGGATGGGGTAGGAAGACGAGCTTCCATTTAGGCACCCCTTTGATGTTCACCGCTACACTTGATGTAAAAACAACCAAGGAGGGTCATGAACTAAGGTCAATACGAGTATGTAAATAATCTAAACTAAGGGAAATCATCAAATCATGTGAGGATTGTATGTTTGGACAACCCAAGTTGTTCCATAATCACTCATGCATCAAAGACTAAGTTTGACATGACTTGTGGGTTAAAATCCCAAACAAAACGCCAAGTTTATGAGGTCAAATCCTCTGATTTTTAAGTGTCTCAACCTTGTTTTTAAGCCTAACCAACCACTAAAGTGTTGTAAGCATTAGGACATAGGTTTGAGATGAGTAAACTCAAGTTTGATAAGAAATACAAGTCTTTGAATAACATACATTAAAAACAGGAAGTTTTGGTCTATTTTAGGGCAAATCCAAACATGATTCTTCCATGGAAAAACCAAGGATTCAAGCCCAAGGACATAACAAAGCTTTAGGAAGAAGAACCAAGTGATTTGGTTAAGAAATGAGCAAGTTACACTCACTTTAGTGAAGATACAAGAATCTGTCCAAAACTCAGATTTACTGCAGATTGAGAGTGATTTTGTGAAGATTAGGGAGTTGTGAAAGTGTAAGAAGGGTTGGAGAAGGTGGGTATTTATAATGAATGAGTTAGAAGGTGATTGGAGGTGATTAGAGGTGGATTAAAGGTGATTGGGAGGGTTGGATTATTGGGATTTCGTGCAAAATTTGAAAGAAACACAAGTCTGCCGAAAAGGGACCCTCGCGTGACGCCTAGGACCCTCGCGTCACGCGGCGGCCTTATCTCCGAAACTTTTATTTTTTTTTACACTTTGGCCCCCTGAAGTTTGTACTTGGTTCCTTTAGGTGCAAACTTGAGAGTTTAGGGACTTGTTTTGATATAAGAGCATAGTATAAGGTGTAATCAAGTATGGCGATCATAATCAAAGTATATTTAAGCGTATAAATGTCGTGACTAAGTATCGTTCTCGTTCAAAACACATTCAAAGCATAAGTTTAGTTTAATCACAAGTTTAGCACATAGTTTTCCAAGAATAACGTTCAAGCACCAATTTGATTCGCCAATTGAACGTATGAGTATAATTAGAGTGCGTGTAACATAATTGTAACAAAATACAAGTTTCATTAATGATCCAAGTCTTGATTTGATAATGATTACAAAGGAAGGAACGATTACAAGAATACAAAGTTTCCAAAATAGCATTATAAGCAAGGGTTTCCAAATATAGAGAGTATGAAAACGCAGGGCGTTACACCGACCCTTTCTTGTGGTCGTCATTTCCTCGGTGTCTCTTATCTGATCTTCGTGAGGTATCGTCCTCACGCTTTCTCTTACTTTCTTCTGAGTTCCTAAGAGCTCTCAACCTGACTACGTCCATGGTAAGAGATAGAGACAGATCAGCTGCTGATCTGAAGGTTGCAGGCCTTGATGCCTTAACACTTGCTTTAATCTCTGGGGCTAAACCCCCGATGAAGCGAGCAATTCTCCTAGGTTCTGGGGTTACCAAGTATGGAACCAACCTAGATAGGGTATTGAAAGTGGTGAGGTAAGCCTGACAGTCTAAATTCTTCATCACCAATGATACGAAATCTGACTCGATTCTTTCTACTTCATGCTGCGGGCAATAATTATCTTTGATAAGAGCAACAAACTGATCCCATGATAAGTTGTAGAGTGGGGTTTTCCCAGTAGCTTGTATGAGAGACTTCCACCATGCCAATGCTTCTCCTTTGAACGATTGGGATACATATTTTACTACATCCCTTTCAGCACATCCGCTGATGTCTACTACCGTATCCATTTCGTCCAACCAGGTCATGCAGTCTACTGCTCCCTTCTCCCCAGTAAAGTCCCGGGGTTTACATGAGATGAAGTATTTGTATGTACATGACTTACCACGCGGTTCTGGCTTATGCTCGACCTTCCTTGACGGGACACTGTTTTGGTTGGATGAATGTCGCTCATCATCCTTCTTGAGCTCATCTTTCTTAGATACATCTTTCTTAGAGGGCGGTTTGCTATGAGCCTCCGAATGAACCTTGGTCTTGGAATGTGGCGCGGATCGGGTCCTACTTCGGGTCCTATTTGATTCACTATATTGCCTTTCAATGGCTTTGGTAACAACATTCTCCACTAATGCTTGCAGCTCCGCACCAGTTATATGTATTTTAGTGTTATCTGGGCCCTCCTCTGGATGACTGTTTATTTCTTCAGACTTAGCCATGTAGCTTTAGGTGCTACATAAAAGTAAGGACAAGGTCTATTTAGAAGCCTAACAGTATTATCGTTCTTGACGATTTATTAACCATGGTAAATAAGAGCCATATTAGTTAATTTGTTAATTAATTTCATTCAGGACTTTTTATTAGCAACTTTACCCTAGAATGAAATATATATTGGCACGATAGGCCTAGTCACTTGGACAAATTTCTAAATTTTGAATTTAGATTCTATAGGATTAAAATTTGAATAATTAAAACAAATCAATCCTTTTCTTGGCAGGGGGTCTATAAACCACGGCTGCCTTTTTGTTTTATATGACATTAGTTATAATCCGTAGGCATTATGTCACAATCAGATATATATAGAATATAAATTTGGATAATTTATTAAAAGGGTGACATGTGTGATTTTGCGGATCACACTAGCCAAGAATATTAAGATGTTTACAGATGTTAACAGAGATTTGAATCTTTTTAAACAGGTTCTACCATATTGGCCAGGTCTTTAATATGACATTCAAGCTAGGTTTTACCTTTTTAAGATTCTTATTATTAAAATGGTAAATTAAAATAATAATTGCTATCTTTCATTTATTCGTATATTATATTCATGCATATAATTTAAAAATGAAAAACTTAAATTAACCATTTCAAATAAAATTAACTAACACGAGTTTGCCCTAAACGGGACTTTTACGCAAATAACATGCCCACGCAGGGGTCAAACTAACAAACAAACCCACGCAGGGGTCAAACAGAAACAAACAAACCCACGCAGGGGTAGAACAGAAAGGAAAAAAAATGTATGCCCACGCAGGGGCAGAGTACAGAAATAAATGTCCTCGCAGGGACATGATTAAATAAACTAGCAAACAAAGGATTTAGTAGTCCTTCTTGCTTTTTCCCTTGATTAAATCCACCATTTTCTTAAACATCCCACGATTATGCCGACGATCTTCCCGTAATTCATGTCGCATCTCTCGTCGCACTTCATTTATCCCTTGAAGGATTTCTTGAACTTGTGGCGGCGACATCATCGGTGCCTGTGGTGGTAGCGGATAATGCGGTGGTTGAGGAGGCTGCAGCTGCTGATATCCATATGATGGGTATCCATAGGTCGATTGTCCCGTAGCCCAGGGACCTCCAAAAGTACCTTCCGGATTGAGAGAGTTGTAGTTCGCAGCTACCCAGTAGGGATCCTCTGTAAAGTTATAACCTGTGTGGATCGTCTGCTCGAAGGGATTGTATGCTGCCGCGCTAGTATAAGCAGGGATTGGGTCTCCGAAATCCTGTGGTGGTGGTGGCGCGATTGGTGCAGAAGTTACTTCTGAGACGGGATGTGAAGTTTCTCCCATCTCTGGTTCTTCGTGAAGTGGCGAGTACCGGCTGCCACCTGAATGTGGAGGGGTGCCGATGCGCACTCCCCCTCGTGGGGAAATCCGTGCGTTCGTTCGTCTTCGCCTAGGAGGCGGGGGAGGCAAAACCGGAGGTGGTGGCAGCGGTGGAGTGACCGCGACAAGTCGGGAATCCTCAGAAGGATTCTGCTGCTGTGGCTGCTGTTGAGGCTGTTGCTGGGGGTGCAAGGGAGAGCTGTGTTGCGGCTGGTGCAGGGGAGAGTTATGGTAACTAGGGGTAAATACCCAGTCATACTGCCTGAATCTCTCCTCAAAGCTGTCGGGACCATTGTATGGTGATCCCACAAAAGGTGACCCATCAGAAATATCGATAAGGTGGTTCGGAGTTCCAGATGGTGGCATTGAGGGATCGGTATCTTCATCGACATCCATCGCATTGCCACCAGGAAAATGGTCTTCTGGTCCAAGTGGGTTAAAACCCATAGGCACATCAAGGTAGTCAGCAGGGTTGTACAGGCCTTGGAAAACAGGTGATGGGTGGTCAAAGGGTGATTGGTGTCCTTGGAGAGGAATATAGGACTGGTGAGAGTTGTGGGGCTCATTTTCTGATTGAGGCCCAAAGGAGTGTGGGATAGAAGGTGAGGTACTCAGTGAAACCGAGTGCCTTGCGGGTTCAGTAAAAGTCCTCCATAGATTTTGAGCATCTGAGTTATGGGAGCCTGAAGGTGTTCGCCTGTGCGAAGGTCCGGCTTCATGGTCGTTTGGGGCTGCATATGCTCCTTGTCCCCTTCCTCTTCCTCTCATACGTGGCGGCATTTTGTGAACCTGTCAAAAATCAAACAAGTGACACAACAAAATATATATAAGACAAAGTTAGAAAATAAAATAAATCTTGGATATTTCCTAAATTCTTTGTCTAGACTCGAGAATCGAGGAATGTGCAATTGTGTAACTGAGATTAAACACAAAAGGCTAGTGTTTAATTCACTCAGCGTTGGCTCTGATACCAACCTGTCACACCCTTAATTTCCACGTGTCACCGGTGGACCCGGTGGGGAGTATAGTGACGTAGTTGGCATCATCATAGACAAACAACACAATATATAAATGCACAGCGGAAGCAAAGATAGATTCATTTCAACTTTAATAGAGTGTAATATCAAATATCACTAATAGTTGAAACGGATCCACAGGCGGATCAAAATAAAATAAGATATTGTTCAACAGATTTATTGTCATCCAAGCTTGCGAGACTTATTGTGGACGCTCTAGAAGACAGCCAGCCTATTACGTGTAGTACCTGCACTTAACCTTTTGGGAAAATACGTCAGTTTACACTGGTAAATACAATTTAACTGACTCATTTTGAAAAGGTTGAAAATTGGTTTGAATGCTCAAGGCACAAAACATTTTTATAACTTGGGATAATTATTTATTATAATCTTGTGAACGAATTACATGTTACTTGTGCGTTCAGTAGCCCGGATCTTGTCCGGGTTAAAGATCAATAGACACACCACAATAATGAGTTATACACTGACAGGTGTACGCCTACACCTCGTGCTCTGGTCGTGGCCATCTCGTAAGATGATGCCAAGGATATCTGGGACATGGTCATTAATCCCCCAAAGGCTTAAAGTAAACAAGACTGTTTAAACAAGCCGATCAAATTATTCAATTAACCACCCAAGGATGTAAGATTTGATGCTCGATCAAGCGGTATTCTATATACCGTAACCCAAGCCCGTATAGGGAAAATAAGTTAAAAGTATTTACCTTGGTAAGTATAAATCACAACTAGCAAGTGAAGGTAGCTTTTACTGGTTCTTCTATTCTGGAACAAAGGTTTATAATAACCTATTAGATTCCTACCGGATCTTTATTTAAGCCTAAGCTTAGACCGGTTAGTTTTTAAGGACGATACGGTTCAAACGCACGATTAAGCGAAGACCGGATAGAACGTGATTTAGACCCGACAAGTTTGAATACTTGTATAATACGGGTATGCTAAATACATTCTGGATTTTGAGACAAAAATGATAATGTTTGACCCATTTCGGTCAATTTATGCAAACTAGTTACATAAACCGAACCGAACGCTAAAAGAGCGTTACGGGTAACCATAAGAGTCATATGCAAGTTTCCTGAGATAATATGCCTTAGATATATTATATTATCAGTAAAATACCTTCTATTATGCCCCATACGAAATTTAACTCAATTTACGCCTCATAAGGGCATTTTGGTCATTTAAAAGATTATAAAGATTTAAATTTGTAATCTGAGTAACAGGTCTGATTTATACAGCAAATACACTTAATTTAATATGTTATAACAGTAGGTTATGACCCGTATGTGAAACTTATCATTTAAAACCAAACTATGCCCCTTAGGGGTATTTTGGTAATTTCACAAGGGCTCAAACGGTCAAAACTGGAAACCTGAGTTCAAAAACTTGTGCTTACTGTTATTATATAAAAATATACTAAAAACATCAGTAGGTATTAACCTTATGTGTCTAATGTGATTATAGTGCATACTATGCGTTAAAAACGCTTAAAAAGCCGATTTGGAGCCATTTCCGAGTTTTTAAAAGAAAGCTGAGATTTTTATAATTCCAGAAGGCTCAAAATATTTTATTTAACAAATGAAATCAGTAGAAAAAGGTTTGGGGTCAAAAGGATTTGTAGAACTTATTTTATGGCCAAAAAAGGGCAAAATCGGTATTAACCGAATTAAACTTAGAGACCTATGCTATGCTCAGCCAAAAATTAAATAAAAATCTTCAAAAATCCCAAAATATTATATAACATCAGTGGGTAAAAGTTTGATATTAAAAAGTGGGCTTAAATAGGCTATACGCTAATTACGCCGTTTACTTAACATAAAGCTTTCAAATTACGATATTGAGCATAACTCTTAATCTAGACCTCAAACTGATATCAAATTTTAAGTGCAAGCTTATAAATCAGTAACAAACGTTTCTACTCTTTCATTTTTTTCAAAAATTGCGTTTTATAGCAAAAAGGCATAATAGTCAACTTTTAAACATAAATCGGAAACATGCATATGCATCGGATGAGTATTGAACCAAGTTGTAAAATCTCAGAGAGTTGTACATATATGAAATTGGTTCAAAATAAGCTCTAAGGCAGATCTCAAACATGCATGCACGGATCAGAATTGAGAGTCAAAGAAAAAGTCAATTTATGAGACTTTCGGTTCCGATCCGGGTTTAAACTGAAAATTGTCGAGATGAACTTGTTGAGACACGTTCTTACATTGATTACCAAGTTATTTTAATGATCAAATAGGTTGCATGTACCCTACATTGCTAATCATGCTTAAATTTGCAAATACACATTCTGTTGACTTTTTGAAACAAGCTTTGACTCGACAATTATCATATTTAGAGTGGGAATCTGAAAATACCCTTTTGAGGGTTTGTTTCCCACATAAATACCAACTTGTAGGTACTTTCAATTCGAGAAATGACTGAGCCATTTTCGATTAATCATGAAGTCAAACTAAATTTACGACGGATTGACTTTCGGTTAATAAACTAAGCTAGAACAAATTAGAGAAAGGTATGAACACTTACAAGAGTCCTAATAAAGCTTAGAGAGCACTAGAATGCCTGAGGTTGATCAGAGAAGCTCCAGAAGTGGTTCTTGTGAATTATGAGAATGTAAGTGATGAAAGTTTACATCTTCAATGATCTTTATAACAAGTTTAATCTCATGAGAGGTTGCCACAAAGGTCTAGGGATGATATGAGAAGTGTCCAAGTGCCCCTAGCTGCATGTAATCCCATTGGAGAGCCCCTAGAATCGATGCACAGCTGTTAAGCACCGGAACAGACCTGAAAACTGGCATCTGCCCGTTTTCTGTCGCTGGGCAGGTCACGTGGCCCGCTTAAGGACCCCAGGCGGGCCGCCTGGCTTCTTCTGATCCACAAAAACCTCTTAAATGTTGATGTTTTGGTCCTTGGTCCTTTGTTACGTGGTTTTTGCTATTTGTCTTGCACATTAGACCCTCAAATATGATTTTTAAGGACCTTGGGACATTTACAAACATGGTAAAGTCCTTGGGTAACTTCGTTTTTACCCGAAAAGTCACGAATTTCAACGTTGACGCATCTAACCCTTCGTGCACGGTTTTGATCATAACTTTCTCATACGATAACGAAACTTCATGGAATTTTTACCACATATTCTAGTGAGTATATTTTATCATTACAAAGCTTCGGGTTTGCCAAAAGATCACTCAGAGGTATACATTCAACATGTTGACACAACTAGCCCTTGTAGTTTGCAATTCCTCACTTTCTTTCATTTTCCGCTTTGTATGATCCATGATATATCCATTTAGATTATAAACACCATGTAGGGTTATTGTAGAGCCTATTTTTCCATTGTTGACACTTTGGACCCTTATATTCCCATAGTTTCACTGTTTGTCAATTTTAGTCCCTCTAAAGTATGTTTTCACATATCCAAAGCCTATGCCACGTGTCAATGCATTATTGGACGTAAATTTCCGAGGTGTTACACCTACAAGTTAAACTTACCGGAGGAGCTCAGTAGAATTCACAATGTGTTCCACATCTGCAATCTAAAGAAGTGCTTCGCTGATGAATCACTGGTAATACCACATACAAATGTGCACATAGATGAGAGCTTAAAATTTGTGGAAAAACCTGTGTCGATTGAAGATCGACAGGTAAAGAAGCTTCGAAGGAAGCATGTACCTATTGTGAAGGTCAAATGGGATGCCCGTAGAGGTCCCGAATTCATGTGGGAGGTTGAATCCACGATGAAAGAAAAATACCCTTATTTGTTTCAGTAAATCTCAGGTTGAGATTTATTTTAAGGGGGTGAGGATGTAACACCTCGAAATTTTATGTCCAATAATGTGTTGACACGTGTCATGAGTTTACACGTGGTATCAAATACTAAATAAAGGACTAAAGTTGACAAACCTTGAAAGTATGTAAATTCAAGGGTTAAAAATATCAACGAGGGGTAAATATACTGTATAGTAACCCTAAATGATGCTCGTACCTTCAAACGAGTGAATCATGGATCGTACGGAGCGAAATGCGGAAGAAAGTGAGAGATTACAAACTATAGGGGGTCAAATGTGTCAACATGTTTAATTTATACCTCTGAGTGACCCTTTGACGAACCCGAGACTTTGTAACAGTAAATTACGCTCACTAGAATATACGATATAAATTTCGCGAAGTTCCGTTTTAAAACGAGAAAGTTATGATCAATTTCGTAGGCGAGGGGTTAAAAGCGTCAACAATAAAGGTTAAGGCTTCTCGGATAATAATTAAACTAACCGGGGACTTAACGGCGTGGGTAAATGTCACGAGGCCCTTATTCGTAAATAATCGAGGCCCAAATCGCAAAGTTACCCCTTCGAAACCGAAAGGTCAGGCTAATCATGGCAAAAGATTTGAAAATCTTGATTTGCAGGCCTCAGGCGGGCCGCGTTAAAGAAAGCATGAAGCTAATGCGGGCCGCGAGCCATCTGCAGATTCGTTTTCTAACATAAGGATTCAGGCGGCCCGCGTGAGCCTAGCCTGATCCTTAATGCGGGCCGCGTCAAGGTGCCAGATGCAGAATTACGGGACAGATTCACTGTTTGCCATTTTTAACCGACTTAGATGCATTAATTGAAGCATGGGCGCCCTCTACATGTCCCCTAACACCCAGGGACAGCTGCTGATCATCCATAAGCAATTATAGGTTGAGTTGTAATGATCTTAAGCTCAAATTTTCACTATAAAAGGCAATGTAGTGCACCATTGTTCATCACACCTCAAACCTGCTTTCTTGATCATTCCTGGAGCTCAAAAGCATTCTACTAACATCTCTGGTCGTGCACCAAGCTTCTGTAACTATGCCTAACCCTTTGTGGCTTAGTTTTCCATAGTTTTAGCTTAAAAGTCAATCCGTCGTAATTAACGATTGACTCTACGATAAATCACAAATGGTCCAGTGGTTTGTCGAATCAAAGGTAGTTATATGTTGGTAATCATGTGGGCTTTAAACCACAAAAAGGGCACCCTCTGATTCCCACTCTAACTAGTCCGAATGTCGAGTCAAACGTGCTTAGCAAAAGTCAACAGAATGATATTTTGCGAATTTATGCATAATCGGTAATGTAGATGGCGTGTAACCTGTTTTAACGCTCACATAACATGATAATAAGTATATTAACTAATCTAAGCTTGTTTGATCCGACCATTTACTGTTTTGACCCGGTTCGGAACCGAAAGTCGCAAACCTTTGACTTTTGCTTTGACTTCAGTTCTGACCCGTTATGGTATGATTTAGATATGCCTTAGGACTCTCTTAGGACCAGGTTACATGATGGTATAACCCTCTGTGACCGGTTCGTTGTTTGTCCGAGTCTTTTACACTTTTCCTTTAACGCCTATCTAAACCCAGATTTCGACACCAAACCTTTTACACACTGATGTAAAATAATATTTTGGGATTTTAAAGGTTTTTAATTATTTTTAACCTGCTCATAACCTGCGGTTATGGCATCGGTTCGGTAGTTACCGAATATACCCTTTTAGGACATAACTTGAGTTCTACAAGGTCTTTTGACCCGATTCAAGTTGCTACTGATTTTAAATAATAAATAGAGTATTTTGGACTTTATAAACTGTTTGGGAAACTCAGATTTCCTGTAGAACTCAGAAACCTCTTTTATAATCTTTAAAAAGACCGAAATACCCCTACGGGGCATAATATGAACTTAAACTCGTTACGGGCATTATGGAAGGTATTCTACTGATACCACAACCTCTTTAAAGCATATTGACTTAGGAAACCTGTGTAGGACTCTTACGGTTAACCGTTACGCCTTTTTGCGCGCACGGTTCGGCTTATGTAACTAGTTTACATAAACTAGCCGAAACGAGTCAAACCTTATTGTTTTGACCTCAAAATCGAGAATGTGGTTATTATACCCATATAAAACAAGTCTTCAAACTTGTTGGGTCCAAATCACATTCCATTCCCGGTTTTCGCCTTTCACGCGATTAAACCGTAATTATCCTTCGAAACTGACCGGTCTAAGCTACAGCTAAATTAAAAGACCCGTTAGGATTCTAATAGGTTATTCTAAACCTTCGTTCCAGAATAGGAGACCAGTAAAAGATATTTGCAATTTATTCGATTAAGGATTAATACTTGCTTAGGTAAATACTTTTAACTTATTTTCCGTTATACGGGCTTGGGTTACGGTATATAAAATACCGCTTGGTCGGGCATTAAATCTTCCATCGTTTGGTGGTTAATTGAATAATTTGTTCGGCTCGTTTAAACAGTCTTGTTTACTTAAACGCCTTTGGGGGGTTAATGACCATGTCCCGGATATCCTTGGCAGCATTTTACGAAATGGCCACGACCTAAGCGCGGAGTGTAGGCGTACACTCGTCAGTGCATAAATAGTTGATGTGGTGTGTCTATTGATCTTTAACCCGGTACGTCCGGGCTACTGAACGCATAAGGAACATGTGATTCGTTCACGAGATTATAAATTTAAATAATTCTCCCAAGTTATAAAGAGTCTGTGCCTTGTGCATTCAAATCAATTTTTATTAAACCTTTTACAAAAAGTGTCAGTTGAATGTATTTACCAGTGTAAACTGACGTATTTTTCCAAAAAGATTAAATGCAGGTACTAAGCGTAATTGGCTGGATATTTCTCCTTAGCATCAATAAAGAGTCTCGCAAGCTTAAGATGCCTACGTCTGTTGAACAATACTTATATTTTATTTGATCCCCTGTGGATACTTTTCGACTATTCGTAATACATTGATATTACAAACGATGGTTGAAATATATTTATCTTTATGCTTCCGCTGTGCATTCATATATTGTGTGGTTTGACTATATTGTTGCCAACTACGTCACGGTAATCCCCCACCGGGCCCACCGGTGAGACATGTGGAAATCGGGGTGTGACAGTATCTGGACCTGCATTTCCTGCCCAGCTCTAGTTTTGATCAACTCAAAACTTCAAAATGCCATAACTTTCATTTTACTAATCCTTTTTGCACGATTCTTTTTCCTACGCGTTCGTAATTTAATTCTCCATCTCATGGAGTCAAACCTGATATTAAACTGCTTCAAAGATTCAGATTTCAAGCTCTCAGCTTGAAATCCCTTTTTAACACTTTTGACCCGTTTACGATTTAATCAAACAAACTTGTTAATTACCTTCAAAATGTCATGCAAATCACATTATATCAGTTTACTAATATTCAAGGTTCAAATTACGGGTTCTTATGCAAATCTTAACCCGTTTTGCATATCTACTCATTTTGACCCGTTACGGGGTATTTAACACTTTTAAGCTTAAATCACGCTTCTTTTAGCTTATACCCTATCTCCATTTTATACATATCCCAAGGACTCAATTAAACAAAACGCTTATTTCTAAACAACTCTTAAAGGTTGTTTTTCCCCATTTACATCTCAATGACTTTTTGGTCAATTTTAAATCCTTCATTTTGTGACGAAGGGCTTTCGCCAATAATTGACCACGATATCGTTTCTAACTACAATTACAAAATATGCGTACCTGGCTCGGATCAACATATTGACCCGTTTAATACCTTGCGTCCATAATATGCTAATTCATAGCACCGCTAAATCATAACCATTTCATCCTATGCGCATAAGACTCGACAAGCACTTATTAGTCATTATTTGTCAAATGGTATCTACATTACCATTTGACCCGTTTGGTTTAAATGATTTAAACACTTTTGTGCTTATATTGGAATGGTATCTATTTACCATTTCATTAGATAACTAAATTCAGATTTCTCACCTCTTTAGGTATGTCTCTTAAACCCTTTTTCTTACGCATTTAGCCCGACATGACTTATGTCGCTTAGTGTTGTTTTATATTTCAACTTTTACTTATTTGTTCGTGACTAAATCACCGTTTCCCCTTTTTACTCGTTTAGGCTTACTTATAAAGTAGCCGTTCGAAAACCCATTTTTATTGATGTCACTTCATGACTATTTTGCCTCTTTATCGTAAAACATGGTTTTTCATCATTAGATATGCTCCGACCCGTATCGTTTTGTGTCGGAGCCATATCATGAATATCATCTTAATCTTATAAGAAACTTTTAGAACAAACACATATTCTACAAAAAGTGTAAGTTTCACTTACCTTGTATCCGGTTATGCTCTTTTTCCGTGTACTCGATCCGTTTGACCCGCTTCTTTCCCAAGTCTTCATCTAGCTTGTCTAGAGTCAAATTCATAATTCGTAAGACGGTTAGATTAGTCATAATCATTTACGACTATTCCATCCTACGGGTTTTATGTCGAATTTATCATTCGACCATATCAAAATTATCATTCGATCTAATCATTGGTCGGTTTGACTTTTTAAAAGTCAATTGACTTATCAACATATTCAAATGCACATTTGGTTCAATGAACTCGCTTAAGAATATTTCATCCGAACTCTCAACGAAATCAAATTTTACATACTAACTAGTAGGCCGCGATTTCATTTAGGCATTTCATATCACTGAAAATGAGCTGTTTTTTGTGACTTGTTTAACCTGTTTACAAGTCTTCAAAAATTATGATTTTTTTATGTGGCGTACCTCTCGGAGGGTTAGACCTTGTGTTAAAATTTCAAGATCTAACTCTTTACCAAAAATTCGTAAAAATTCATTTACTAAGCTGCAATCAGATTCATCACTTCTGACTGCAGCTTACGGAAAAATTCATTTAAAATTCCTCGTTTATCCGATTGACGAAATTCCAACTGGCAATTTTTGTAATCACTTAAAACTTTCTACAGTAAGAATTTGAGATCATAACTCAATTCCTAAATTGAGTTATGACATTCGTAATGGGTTGCAAATTATGCCAGAAAACGCAGCTTGAACCTTCGATACGGAAAAATTCATAAAACGCTCAATTTTCGTCGAAAAAATGCGATTCCAGTGGGGTTTTAAAGATATTTCTTGGAATTACATTTTAGACTCAAGAAACACATGTTTTTGTCATGTTTTGTTCAGGTTACAGCCAATACAAGTCGGCTGTAAATTCTGATCAGGAGCTGTTTGAATTCAGCTTTCAATTTAAGCATGTTCTTGACATCATAACACTATTTTTAGCAATCAAAACCCTAAAAACATCTCATACATGAATTTAGCATCAACAAAAATCTGAATTTACTTGAGCTAAGCATGATTTCAATATATACTTGTCTAGAGCTTACTCCTAAACACTACAATGTTACTATTTCATCTACATATCATTCATGCATCCACAGATTTTGAATTCCCTAAATTCATGAGAATTTCAAGTAGAGAGTTTTTTTTATCAAATTTCACATACCTTATGATCTCCTTGCAATGGGGATCACTAGTCTATGCTTAGATTTTGTTTTGGACTTGATTTGGACCTTCAATTTGGAAGATTTGTGAGAGTTTAGGGTTTTTGGTCGCCCCTGATGATCGATCCACACACACACCTTGTGTGTGTGGTGTTTTTTTTTAATTAAATAGAGCTTGTTTCCTCTTTAACGGTTTTGGTCCCTCAAGTTTAATTTTAATTATTAGGGACTAGAACTCCATATTTTATTTACTTATTTACACCTCATTAACTAGGTTAATTACTCCTAGTTAACTTAATAGGTTCGGGAAGCTATAACCCGTTATATTTTAAGTCCCGTTAACTCAGGCATTTTTATGTACTTTGTTTTCTCAAAGTATTTACCCTCTTTCCAATTAATATTAGGTTTATTTATTTAAATCCTAATATTTACCGGGTTAATTTTTACCACTAACGGTATTTTACCCGCTCTTTGGTATTAACAGGGTTTAATTACCTGTTTTCGAGGTGTTACAGAAAGTAAACATTACATATTTACATTTTTTTTTGAAAATTAACCAATAAACAAACGCCTCTGACCAAAAATGGCAGAAGACCAATACAAAATACGCCTCAACCCAAACAGGCGAATGCCCAAAAATTACATGTATAATAAATATAATCTACCCACCGGATGGATTTAAAGGAATACTCATTCTTCAACCAAACATAACTTCCCGATTTAATTCCTCCCATTATATAAGTAGACACTCTCTTATTTTCGAACGACATCTCATCTCATTAAAGTAATTAAGAACAATACTAGTGGGTTTACCTGCGCGTTGCCGCGGGATCTAATGTGTACAAAACGCAAAAATGCATATAGGATTTCCAAATAAACTCGATTACCTATTTCTCCATCTTTAACTCGAAGGACTATAACTTGCATGTTATCCACTATAACCTTTGGTGACCCTCTAGTTAGATCCTTTTCAAGTTGTACATCAATTTCACCACCACCACTTAAGAAAACAATGTGATTTAAGTTTGTGCTTAATCGCTTCCCAAGATCCGAGAAGCAACAAGTACAAAATCATGAGTGGTAATAAGCAGATCGAACCCACCGTGTTTTCAAGTAACCAGAAATCTTGTAATATGCCGACATAATTATCTAGTAGTCTGTTTACCACATAAACAAAGTTTTGGTCACCAACCTCCTTTGGCGCCATTCAAAAGGTAACGAAACCCCTTCAAATAGACACCTTTCAGAAGGGTCAAAATGGTTTGTTGGTAAACTGTCAACCGAAAGGTCTCGACCCTTTAAACCATTACCTTGTGACAACCACAACCCCCCAATAGATGTGACTAATCAAACCGGTGCATTTAATGGAACCAACGAACGTGAACCACATGAACAGTCACGGCCCTTGAATCAAGCCCACAAAGGCAGTTGCGTACCTTTGAACCTACCAAACTGTTGCAAAGCCAATTCTGTTTTTTTCTTCTTTTTATTCTATTTTTCATATGACGCGACCCAAAATATACACATTTGTTTTTGTCATTTCAAGGATATTCCCAACAGTTTAATTCTTTAATCATACTATGGTTGATTCCAAATCCATGAATGAAACAAATGTGACCATAACATAAGGAGCTTTTATTGGCGTTTTATGCATCTTAACGCTTAAGCGACCACGATCATCCAGATTTCCAAATTGCAACCTCACTGAACCCATCTTCAGTAGCACAAGCTCTGAACATACCAGTTGTATTAAAAGGCATGGTAACTTCACTGTCGAAGATACACCTACCAAGCCAGTGCTTCGTATTTGCTAAGTAGTTTTGCTTCAATTTGTTCCTTGGACTGCAAACTATCGTTCCATTCTTCTCCCATCTATTATAACAATTGTGCATATTCATTAAGACGGTTTATTAGATCTAATACTCAAAATCGCGTAAAACTAACCTGCGAAATTTTGAGTTCTTTCGCTTGTTTCTGTAGAAGTTGTCTCTGAAGAGCCTGATTCTCCTCGGACATTCGAATCTTCCAAGAATTGATCTGACACTGCACACGAGATAGATTTTGCATGCATTCGAGTGTGGTTGCCGTTTGCTGATTGCCTGTTGGCCCTTCGATTAGAGTTTATAAGCATACTTTATAAGCATACCTGTAGGATCACGAACCTACAAGGATTGGCATCATTATATAAGCATATTTTATAAACCAGATGTCAACAATTAATATGTCAAGCTTAATCTATTTAAGACTTGATATTAGTATATTCTAGTTTTATTAAAACCAAAATGAAAATTATTTATCAAACAAGAATACAACAACAAAAATTGCATATCAGCTTGTTCACGATCACCAGTGCATTTCAAGAAGCAAGAATTATCCAAAGTGACTTTTAACATTTTTTTAGTATCTGTTTCTAGATCAAATTTTGGTACTACACATATCATAAAAAATGACAATTATAATAGTGTCACTTGGCCCGTTTAAGCCGTTCAATAGAATCTACTCATTTGACCCGTTCAATGAATAGTACCAATTTTTTTACTATCACTTGTAACCCATTTGACCCGTCCAATAATTTGAGACTAAACGGATGTTGAACTCATGCGTTAAGAAACTTATATTTTAACTTCTTTGACGACACAATTGGGGAAAAAATAGCGCAAAAAGTGTCCATTACATTAACTGGGCCTAGAGATAAGTTGACATTTTTTTTCTTTAACCGGTTCAGGTACTTTAAGAAGGATTAGAACCGATTTTTGACCAAAAATAATCTGAAAAACAGAAAATGCCATTGCATGTATTACAAATATGATATTAAATAAGTTCCAGCTATAAACGTTCAACTTGCTACATTAGTTTTCAATATGAAATCGAGATACCTCAAAGGCGGGCAAGCCATACAACCTCAAACCAACTTTGATCATCGCTCGTCGATCCATCCATCCACATCTGGTGCTCGTGGAGTCATGGACCCAAGTGAACCCTTGTGACGGTTCCACATCCTGCAGGGAACAATACATCAAGAAACACATGAATGCTTTGTTACGGCAATTCCCATAAAAACGTCCTTAACAAAACATTACCTTTTCTCCTGCAGATATATCGAATCTTCCTTTAGCCATTGTCTTTAAGTGATTCCGTTTATGCTATTATAAGAGTTCTTATTTAGTGTGGGTAAACTGAAAAGAAAAGTTTACCAACTAAGAACTAAAAAACAATAAGACCGAGTTAAATCACAAAAGATTAAGAAAAAAATACATACCAATTTAAAGAAGAGGCTGCCAATTGCCCCCGGTAGCACAATTTTATAGCAAGAGACTAAATATTAAACAGAGATGATACGTTAAATCGAATTTTCAAACATTAGAAAAAAACACCAATACGCAGTTATATAAATTAATAAGTAACACTCTTGAATCTATGATCAAGTCGAACTGATATGACTGAAATTATATAAAAAGAAACCTAGAACTATATCATAATATGACTGAAAGTAAACTAATTTTGTCGCCATCTACAGAAGCAATTACATCACCAGCCATTACCGGTACATTTGATGATGAAGGCGACAACAAAAAAATCTAAAACTTTGACGCCATGAAAGTTCCATATGAAAATTTACGGTAACTATTTTAGGTTGAAGATAAACTGAAACCCAAAAACAATCTACCTAAGAAGAAAACCCGCGCTACAGCTGTAATGACAATCCACAGAAAAAAAAACATCCTATTCAACAAATTCTTGAAATATATCAAACTCTCTGGTTGGGTATAAGGAAAGATCCTAATAGATCGATAATATGATTCTTTATCTACTTTACGTAGCAATATAAGTATAAAATTGAACACAGATTTTGGTACCATTCCTTTTTCCCAATTGCAAGTTCGATCAAGAAACCTAAATGGGTCATCACACTCGCCGGCGGCATATGTTTTCCGACTCCATTATGGTCGATTGGAAAGCCCTTAGGGTGGAGCTCCACCGTAGACGTGACGTGAACCATTGTCATCCGACGTCGTTACGGCTGTTACTTAATTGATCTCTTCTACTCTGCGATGTTTCTGTGCTAATGGAACCCTAGTTTAATATATACCATTACGATGTTGACGATCCTTAACATCACAGAGGTTCAACTGATCATGAAATTGGTATATAAAGAAACCGTAACCTGGAACAAGGAAAGGCAGAGACGATTGAGATTCACACGATTGATTGCTAGGGAGGAGTTATGTACCAAAATTCTCCAAGCGTCTTTAATTTTTGGACCATGTTCAAGTTTAGCCCCTCTAAATGGCTTGTTATATCTTGTATATGAAGAGAGTAGGGGTAGAGTTGGAAGAAAATGGTAAAAAATTAGGTATTTAAACTTGACTTTTCGGCTGACATCTTAAAATTTTTAAGGAAATTACTTTTTTGTACATGGGAGATGTATTATATAGTATTATAGATTATAGATTATAGATAATAAGAAAATTAATTAGTGACATTTATTTAGTAATCCAATAGCCGAAATAAAATTAGGACGGTGGGAGCAATTGAGTAAGATCCAAAAATCTGAATTAAATATACATCCTCAAAAAAAAAAAAAAAAAGTCCCATACTCTCTCTCTAGGTCCTTCTTCCACCCTCACTTTCTCTCTCTACAATCGTGAGAGCAGAGTGTCTGTCTTCAAGCACACTTCAATGGCGTATTGGAGACTAATGGCGGCTGTCTTCATCCACCTTCTACCTCTAGCTGCCATGGCTGACCAAGGTCAACGACCCATTTCTTTCTCTCTTTAATCTTTCATTTATTTCTGCAAATCTTTACTCCGAACTAAAATATTTATTATATGTATATTATATGGTTTTTGGGGTTGAAGATTGGGGTAGAAATTATGAACCCAGTAAACGCATTGTTCTTGTTCTTTTCTTTTCAAATTAGTAGGCTTTTTCTTTTCTTTTTTTTTTTTTTAATTTTTTTTTGAGTTAAATGCCATTTTAGTCTCTGGTTTGGCACATCATTTTGTCAGTTTGGGCCAAATGTTTCATTTTCTGTGGGTACAAAAATGTTTCATCGTTGCCATTTTAGTCCACCGGTTAACTTTATCAATTTATTCTGTTAAGGAGAAGAATAATTTGGTCATTTTATATGTAATTCTGTTAACTAGAAGGACAATTCGTCCATATAAAAGGACCGAATTGCGCTTCTCGTTAACAGAAAAAATGGATAAAGTTAACTCAATATACTAAAATAAAATGGCAACGGTGAAACCTTTTTAAACCCACAAACAAAAATTAAACATTTGAACTAAACTAGTGAAATGGCTCAAACCAAATAGACTAAAATGAGATTTAACTATGTTTTTTTTTAGAAAAAAGAAATATATGGGTTTCACATGTATGGATGCACACATATTTGAATTTTGTATTTTACACCTTAAAAGACACCTTTTAAATCAACATTTTTCACTTTAAAGTGGAGAAAGTTGGTTATATTACTACTTAATTTTAAAACATTTTAGAGTTAAATAAATAAATAATCTACTTTATGATTATAATGTTGAAAATCTATTAAATGTGTTGTTTTTGTGATTTTGTGTTACATATAATATACTTTTGCATCTTTTTAGTAGTTTTAGACTAAAATAACAGTTTTTTTAGATACCCTTTGGATATTATGTAATTTTTTTTTTCACAATAATTAATCTTATTATATTAAGTTTGGTTGTAACTGGAGTTTATAGAGTCAAAGATTATATATATATATATTTTTTTGAATTTTTTTTACATATTTAATCTTTGACTCTTTTTAATTCTTATTATATCTAACAAACGCTTACATGGCATTATAGCCTAGTGGTATCTTGGTGGTGGGATAAGGCTTATGACCATTAGGTCATGGGTTCGATTCCCACAAAGGGGGTTTTTCCCAGATTTATTGGGTTTCCTCCTGAATTGGTGTATAGGCATTATTGCCTAGTGGAGATGGATATGATCGGGTGGTTCTGCTGGTGGCACGATGATACTCCAGTGGTCCGTCAGTGATCCAAATTTGCCGTTCAAAAAAAAAAAAAATATCTAACAAACGCTTTGTATAAGTATATTATGTGATCTCACAGTGCTGAACTTAAAATTGGTTTGCATCAAACTCTATTTATGGATCCTGATTTTTCATATACTTTTCTTTAATGCAAATTAGTTAAGTTTTGATTTTTACTCTTCTAAAAAAGAAAGTTCTTGATTTTATATTCTTTTTGTTGATTCTTTTTATAACTTTCTAGAATACAACAATGGAAATACAACTCATACATGCTTTATATTTCTGTTGTTTTCTTTCCCTTTTCCATAAATCATATCAATTTGATTTTTGAATATAAAAGTAGGAATAAGAGGCCTAGTTAAGATTCCATTTGGGTCCATCCAGGTCAACTTTCAAGGGCATTATTGTCATTTTCTTTGCTTGTACAGACATAAGATCTCACTATCTCAGTGCATGTTTTTTCATATAAAATTCATATCTGTCCTTTAAAATCTTCCATTCATTATAAAACTGTTTTTAAGTATAAAAAAAAAAACAACAACAAACTTTCCTAAATTATTATCAACAACATTTTTAAATACTTGACAACATCACTTCATTATTTTAAACTATAGAATAAAATATTTAGAGTAAAATGTCATTTTCGTCCATGAGGTTTAGCCAGTTTTTGCGACATTCGTCTATACGTTTGTTTTTTCGCATTTGGATCTAAAAGGTTTGAAATCTTGCCATTTTCATCTGGCTTGTTAACTCCATCCATTTTTCTTCGTTAAGTCTGGGGTATTTCTGTTTTTTTTGTTAAGTTAAAGGGCGATTCGGTCTTTTCAAGGGTAGTCGGTCTTTTTACATACGGTGAAAAAGACCAAATTGCCCTTTAAGTTGGCACGCAAGACGAAAATACCTCTGACTTAACGGAGAAAATGGATGGAGTTAATGAGCCGGATGAAAATGACAAAATTTCAAACCTTTTGGGTCTAGATGCTGAAAAACAAACCTTTGGACGAAAGTCGCAAAATTGGACAAATCTCAGAGACGAAAATGACATTTTACTTTACAAGTTTTATCAGTTTAGTAAAATATGTATCGTAAAATGACTAAAATACCTTTAAACTAAAATCGCTTTCTGTTTCAGATGCTTTTGTAGGTGTGAACATAGGCACCGCCCTATCCGACATGCCAAACCCGACCCAAGTGGTGGCACTTCTCAAAGCCCAGCAAATACGCCACGTCAGACTCTACGATGCTGACTCAGCAATGCTGACCGCACTCAGCGGCACCGGAATCCGTGTCACCGTCTCCGTCCCAAACAACCAGCTCCTCGCCATCGGCCAGTCCAACGCCACTGCCGCCAACTGGGTGACGCGTAACATCCTCAACCACGTCCCCGCCACCAACATCACCGCCATATTGGTCGGGTCCCAAGTCCTCACCACCATCCCCAACGCTGCCCCGGTTTTAGTCTCCGCCATGAAGTACATCCACGCCGCCCTCATCGCCGCCCGCCTCGACTCCCATATCAAAGTCTCGACTGCACACTCGTCATCGATCATCCTCGACTCGTTTCCGCCGTCACAAGCGTTCTTTAACCGTACATGGGAACCGGTCATGGTCCCGTTACTTGAGTTCCTCCAGTCCACCGGATCATACCTCATGCTTAACGTCTACCCGTATTACGATTACGTTCAATCGCAAGGCGCGATCCCGTTAGATTATGCGTTGTTTCGCCCTCTTCCTCCAAATAAAGAGGCGATCGACTCCAACACGCTGCTACATTACACGAACGTTTTCGATGCGGTAGTCGACGCTGCGTATTTCGCAATGTCGTATTTGAACTTCACGAACATCCCCGTGGTGGTGACCGAATCTGGGTGGCCTTCGAAAGGCGATTCGGACGAACCCGATGCGACACTCGATAACGCGAATACTTATAATAGCAACTTGATCAAGCATGTTTTAAACAACACCGGGACCCCGAAACACCCTGGGGTGGCGGTGAGTACGTTTATTTACGAGCTTTATAACGAAGATTCGAGGTCGGGTGCGGTGTCCGAGAAGAACTGGGGGCTTTTTGATGCGAACGGGATGCCTATTTACGTGTTGCATTTAACGGGCTCGGGGAGCATGTTGGCTAATGACACGACGAACCAGACTTATTGCGTGGCTCGGGAAGGTGTGGACCGGAAGATGTTGCAAGCGGCTTTGGATTGGGCTTGTGGACCGGGGAAGGTTGACTGTTCGGCTATGGTTCAGGGTGCGGCTTGTTATGAACCGGATACGGTTGCTGCACACGCGACTTACGCTTTTGATGCTTATTATCATAGAATGGCTATGGCTGAGGGGACTTGTGATTTTAATGGGGTGGCTACTGTTACTACTACTGATCCGAGTAAGTTCGGTTTACGTGCATTAAGGGTTGTACTTTGTGCTTGTAATGTTGTACATTTCGGTTTAACGTGTTGGTTGGTTTATTTTTTCTGTTTGCAGGTCATGGTAGGTGTATCTTTCCAGGAAGGTAAAAATCTGAAATAATCTAACATGATGCACTTTTGTTTCATGATTGTTTGGTTTGTGGCGTTTATGGTGCGGTTCAGCTGGTTTTGACGAAAATTTTCAGTTGACTGCCATTTTCGTGCCTGTGGTTTGTCCAATTATATCAATTCATGCCAAATTCCAAATTGGTTTCATTTCTGTCCCTAACATTCTTGAAACATGCTAATTTAATCCAAAAAGTTAACGGTCGTTAACTTTGAATGTTAATGAGGGGTAAAAAGGTAATTTTCCACTTTTATTTTCAAAGTAGAAAATTTTGAAATTACCTTTTTACCCCTCATTTAACAGTCAAAGTTAACGGCCGTTAACTTTTTGGATTAAACTGACATGTTTTAAGAATGCCAGGGACGAAACTGATATAGATTTGAAATCTGGCCTGAACTGGCATATATGAACAAACCACAGGGACGAAACTAACAGTTAACGCTAATATTTATTTTATCATTAAAAAAACAAGTTGTTTTGTGTCAACTGTCAAGATGATTTTACCTTCTTCTGACAAAGAGTCAAACTTTTGACTTCTAAGTCCTAACATCAAAAGTCAAAATTTACATCAAGCATTTCAATTAATCTTTTTTTTTGTGTGTGTATGCAGTAAGGGGAGTAATGGAACTTTCATAAATGGTACATTTCTGGACCCATCTTCGAATTCAACTTCATCAAGTAGCTCGTTACCTTTTATCACCCACGATTCAGTTTCTATTATGAGAATTTTCATGGTGTTACTCTCAAGTGTGGTATTATTGTAAATTGTCACTAAACGCTCGGTTCTTGATTACTCGATTTTGATCCACCTCAAGAAGTGGGGTGGAATTTAGGTTTGTGGTCGAGGTGGATTCGTTTGTAAAATTTTATCCGTAGAAACAAGCGGATCGAAAATTTGTTCTTCGTAATCCATCATTCTTTAAATGGAGTGTTCATAGTTTTATGGTTACGCCTTTTTTATTTCGATACATACTAGGTGAACCTGAGCTCGTTAAAGCTCAAGCTTACTTGTTTCGAGCTCTATATCTCTAAGGCCGGTCCGTTTCGTATTTACCAAGTAATGATCTATTTTATTCATTACATATGGTTACTTTTATGCATATATTTTTAATTCTAGTTTTTTATATATTAAAACAAAATTAAAGTAATTATGTCATAATTTTGTATATAATAATATACACTATGTAAATATATATTTATTGTATAAAACATTCAAGTTCTTGATTAATCCGTTTATAATCTCGATAATTTGTTTTAGTTGTTTTTTAATAAGTAGGAAATTGCAGAATAGCAGTAGGTAAACGGGCAACAAGTTGCGCCGCAACCCCCTTTTGAATTGGAAAACCAATCCTACTTAAAACAAAGCTCTGATTCTTCGGCTCGATATGTGAAGCCTGTGAGCTTAGTCCAAGTCTGTATAAAATAAAAATTATTTCGCTTAGGCTTGTGAGCTTAGTCGGGCTCGACATGTGAAGCCTGTACTTGTGCCCATTTATTAAATGAGCTTTAATTTGGGCTTGAGTTCGTTCTTGGGCTTGTTTATGCCGGGTCATTTCACAACTTTAAATAAACAACCAATCTCAAGTAGCTTAGAGATGATAACAAATGATATGGTTAGTTTACGCACCTGCTAAAAAAGGGAAAATACAACAATATTTACCTATTTTTCATTCAATTTTCAATAATCTTCATGTAACAAGCCTCACATACAAAACCAGAGGACCCTGGGACAGCACGTTGCTTATAAGCATGCTTATTACAATAAGGCTTGTTACAAAAATTACATTTTGGTAAACTAATCCAACAACCTTCACATAACATATCTTCACAAGCTACTTCAATTTCTTCATCATCAAACCCGATGCATATTCGGCACTCTTCACACCTTAAAACGCAAAACTTACACCCTCGACAACTACCCGTTGTCCGTTTTCTATCACATGTTTCCGAAGGACAATCATACACCATTCTCGGTTCATCACATTTTGGGCAAATTTCAACATCAATGGAAGAAGAGTCGTCCGATTTTAGCAAGAAATGGAGTGTTTGAAGGTGTTCTTTGGTGACATTGGAGATGCCGTTTATCTTTAGCGTCTTTACAGTGGTGTTGTGTTGATTTAATGTTGTCACTGCTCTAATAATCCCTTCCGCGGTTATGCCCGTGCATTGAGGCAGATGCAACTGAAAAGTATTTGAGTTTTTAAGTGATATTTTCAAGGTTTAGAACATATAGCAGTGACGGATTCAGGAATTTTTTTCCAAGGGTTCCTTGTGGTAGTTTTTTACTACTTTTTTTTTAAATCATACACGGTTTCCACTATCTTTTTCCAAACCAAGGGGGTTTCCGAGAACCCCCAAAACCCCCTAGATCCGCCCCTGAGTAAAAGCTAAATGAAACTTGAGGTAATATCGTTAGAAATATAGTTAATTCAAAGTTGCACCTTTTAAATAATGAGTTAATGACTACTTTTAAATAAAAATAAGAAGAGAAAATCATGAAAAGTACCATTTTCCATGATAGTTATATACTTTAGTAACGAGATACAAGCTAATCTTGTGAATTACTCTATTTCATGTTCGTATATCATCACAATTATTTTGAAATGTACAAACATGGCATATCTTTCAAGAAAATACATTACACATGACAAAAATTTTGTAAGTAAAACAGGTAAAAGTACTTTACTTTTGTACATTTCAAGACATTTTTTATTATATAGGATTAAGGTAAAATGAAAACTCATGTGAGTTGTGAGAACTTAAAGAACCCGGTCTTACAAAATGTGTTTTTTTTTTATTTTTTTACCAAAAATCCTAAAAAAACTCAACTTTTCCAAAAAAAAAAACTTTTTTTTTTCATTTACATCAGCCGTAAATGCTGTAAAAATTGATGTCCGACATCAGCTTTTTACAGCAGCGGTAAGGGGCCGAAAACACCACTTCGATTTTTTACGGCCGTCTTTGTAACATTTTAATCTAGGAGTGTGAAAAAATGGAGGCAAAACTCTCACGGAAGCCAGTTCTCTAAGTTATCACAACTCGTAGGAGTTTTCCCTTTATCCGAATCCATATACAAAATAACTATATATTTTATGGCTACAATTAGAGGTGTACAAATCAGTTTTTTTCAAAAACCGGTTTCGGTTATTAACCGGTTTCGGTTTTTTCACTCAAAATAAAAACCGGTTTTTTTTTATAATCGGTTCCGGTTACTAACCAGTTTTTGAGGTCCAAAACAATAACCGATATAACCGGTTGAGACCGGTTTTTAACCGGTTTTCCCAAAAAAAAACCGGTTTTTTTACCGGTTTTAACCGGTTTTTTAATAACCGGTTCGGTTAATAACCGGTTTTTGAAGTCAAGAATAGTAACCGGTATAAAAACCGGCGGTTAAAAAAAACCGGTTATGAAAAAACCGGTTAAAAAAAAACCGGTTTCGGTTTTTTTTTTCCGGTTTAGGTTCTAAAACCAGTTTTTTTGTACACCTCTAGCTACAATTGTTAAAACTTATCAGGAATGAACATTGACATAATTCTCGTTTACCTTTTTCAACCACATCAATCAATTTGAAACAACATACTCAAAACACACACAAAAAATGGTAATTTAAATCAAAATTCATGATGATGAAGTTAATTGCCATACCTTGTTAATACCAGGATTATTAGCTACAACATTTAGGAGACCATCATCTGTAATCATGCCACAGTTAACAAGAACCAAACTTCTAAGCCTACCCATCGCCTTCAAAGTAATCTTCGTCAAAACTTCATTGGAAACCCGTGATCGTCGAACCTTATCATCTACTACTATGTTCAACCATGGCAAGATATCATTGTTCAAAGCATCATTGAAGGATTTGCATGTTTGAGCCATGGCAAGAAGCTCAAAAAGTGGAAGATAAGGTAATACGAGGTACAAAGATTCATGAGGTTGTCCTATGTTTGATGAATCTTGATTCATTTGATGTTGTTTGTGGGTTGTTTCATGTGAAATCTCCGTGTTCATGGCTGCAAAATGGTTTAACAAAGTTGAATGGTTGTTTGTTGTCCAAGATAGGAGTAGGTTGTGGCCAAGGTTTGATATAAGTTCAAGAGGTTGGTTTTGAGGCCTTCAAGTTTTCGATAATGTGAAATCTATACTTTAATATTTCTTTTTCCAAAACTGTAGAGAGTATTTAATTAATTAACTAGTTTATAGACCGCGTATTACACGAGTTTGTACAATATAAATGATATAGTTATATAATCCTTAAAAACTTTATATTATTAACGGTCTATGTTATTTAGTAACGAAACTTTTTATATACGAATTTCCATTATTACCATATAAAGGTTCACACAACTAACTTGAATTTATCACAAAAACTGACCCATCTTAATTAGTAATACTGAAAATACCATAATAGTCGTGTATTATAAAAGTTGAATACTGAAAAACATGTAATAAACAAATTTATATATTATTAATATGAATGAAATTGTGTATTGCGTTACATATAACAATGTATAAATAATAATAATTTTTATCATTGTGTATCTTTTAAATATAACATTTATTTAAAATAAATCTTTAAGACCTCAATTATGTTTACAAAATTCATTATTTAAGTTGTTCTTTTTCTCTTTATTAGTAAAAAGCCAATCTTATTGGTTTGACATATATTAGATTGTTATTCTTACTAATAATTGTTATGCGAAATTAATTAATAAATTGTATTTGTAAAGTGATGCTATAAGTTAAAGATTTATATATGATGAATGAATCTTTTCATTATTAAAGGTTATTGACTATGTAACAAATGAGTATAAAATGAAATTAAAATATATTTCTTAGCTCTATTAAATTGAAAACACATGATAAATCAATGTAGCTACAAATCTTAATATTATCTCATCTTCAAAAGGTTAAGTTCTCTCCGTCTATCATTTTAAAAGCGAGTTCAATAAAATTTTAGTCTTGTTGCGAGATAGTCCTTTGGTTAGTCACTCTTTTTTTGCTTTTATTTATATGTTAGAAAAACTCATATATTGGTTTTATAGATAATCTCAGATGTGGATAACAGTTTTTGTTTTTTTTTTCTTTTGTAATTTAAACTATTTTATTTTAAGAAGTACTAAAATCATAGTTTTAAATATTATAGATCATTTATGTATATTTTTTAATCATAAATTAGAAATAAATATTATTTATTATATATTATTAATGAATTATCATAAATTAGAATTAGATATTAATTATTATATATTATAAATGAATTAAAGATGAAAATGTCATGTGGCATTAATTTGAAGGATGTTAGAGGAGAAAATACCATGTGGCATTAGAAGTATTCTTTTATTAGTATTAGATTATTAAATCTTATATTATACTAGGTTTTTTTCAGTCGCGTGTTGCGGCGAAACTGAGCAAATGATAATGTAAAACAAACGTTATTTGAAAAATTAGAATGCTGTTTAGAAAGCCAAAACGTTATAATCGGTTCAGTTTAACATCGTATCATTTTACGATAGCAAATAAATACTTTATTTTTGAATATAAATTCGTTTTTAATAAAATTTATACTAATCGAGGGTAAAGTGTAAGCTCAACTACGTACTTAAGTTTTTAGAAATAAATTAACGAACATAATTTATTAAAGAAATATCAAATTAATTGATAAAGTAAAGGTAAATTAAAAAAAAAAGATGAAAATATTATGAAAAACAAAATAAATGATAAAGAACAAATATTATATTAAAAGTTAAAAATAAATGTTAAAAAATATTAATATAATAAAATATTAAAAAGCTATATATTATTTTAAAATTGAAATTACTATTCATCATCCTTCGAAAACTATATATATAATATAATATAATAGTTTGTTTTCATAATTTTATTTAACAATAACAATAATAATTGCTATATAAATGTGTATTAAATATATTAAATAAAATAATATAAATAATAATAGACCTAGTTAGGCTCGTAGACCCAGTAAAAATGAGTTCGAGCTCTTTTAATAAATGAGCTCCATATAAGCTTAAACTTCGAGTTTACAGATAGTCATGTTAGTTCTAAGTATTATCTAAGTATTCTAGAAGATATTTTAGTCAATGTATTTTGAATTCTCTTGTTTGGGTTAACCTAGATCAAGGAATCCATTTCCTATTTTCTTGTACCATTCATTGTATTTAACCCATTGTATTGTTACTGAAAATCATCGTTGAATCATACCATAGTTAACATGGTATTAGAGCAAAGTCTCTGAGCCATAACCTAGCCGCCAAAATGCCCTTCCCCATCGATCACAACCTCTTTTTCTCCTTAAACCTAGTTATTCAGTCTCACTATTATGATGGGAGGCAGAACCGAACCACTTAACCCACTTGCAATCTGTAGGATCGTTGTTGACCCTGAATGAGTCGATCAGAAGAGTTGATTATCTAATTCAAAGGCGGAATCAATGAATCAGACGCTCAAACTAAATATAATGCTTTCTCTTATTGATCTAACAACGTTTACAACCTGAAAGCAAATTGGCAGCACTTCGTTACAATTTTCAGAACCGTACCAAATGAATCAAACTGTGCACTATATATAGGTGTAGTAGGTTCGCTTATGTGAACGTTCATATGAGCGAACCTAGTTGCTAGATGGTTCGCTTTTATGGACAATGTCCATATAAGCGGACCTACTTGCTACTTCATGAACTTTCGCCTCTCGAACCTCATGCACTGGTTATTCTAACCTATCCTATTCTAATACATGATACAAGATGGAGTCAATAGACGTAGTGCACTAACAGACTCCCCCTCGGATATTGACGAAGTCTTCAGTGACCATTCTCTGTTATGACACCTCTTCAGTCTTGATCGTCTTGCCATCTCAATCAGATTGTAACAATGTAAGTATCCTTCAATCTTTCTCTTTAATCAGCTTCTCTCTTTAACTCATCAAAAATCTCATCACTGGCTCTATCAATCAACAGCTTCATCGTCAGTAGGCTCCCCCTCTCGTCAAGCTTCCGGGCTTTTAGGGATCGACACCTAGCTTTCCAGCTACAAGCTCATCCTTTCTTTCAGCTTGTCTTCAGACTCCCCCTCAGTCTTTGCTTTTGGGATCGAAGCCTGGACTTTTCCTGCAATCACTCATACACTTAATAAGTAACAACATTTTAAAATCATCAATCAAATCCTCTAATCTACTTCCCCTATCAACCAACTCAACAGATATGGCAACATTAAAGAATCCAACTCCCTCACAGTTTATCATCCAAGTCCAAATTAATGACCTTGGAGATATCACAAACTGTTTTTGAACTTTTCTAGAAATTTCAAGTTTCAAATTAATGAACTTGTTTTATTTTCAGAAACACAATCAACTTACTTAGATTTTGAAACTCAGCAACTCAGACATCGGTTGCCGAAAATAAAACAGAAATTAAAATCTTTTTGTATTTTCTGAAAATATAAAGCAGTAAAGAAATATGTACAAACATATTTACAAACAATATTTTTGTTTGAGTATGCGTCAGAGGATCATATCAGTTTTTGACAAGTCACAAGTACCGTTGAGCTTAGTTACACATTAAGAATTAAACAATTCACTTAGATTGTCGATATACTGATCCACTTAAATTTTCATACAAATTTCAAACTGATTCAGGATACGAATTAGATGTTTTAAGAACTTAAACTCATTCATGTGTCCCACCTCTTGAATATACTCCCGTATCCAGAATCTCAATATTCAGTCTTACAGGTGAGAATATTACAATGATATCTGTACATAAATTAGGTATGCGAGGACTGAGGGATCTCAGGTCGATACTTCCGTATGCGCAGAGAGATATCAGTTTCGACTTTTCGGTATGTCCCCTTTAGAGGATCTTTTAGCTACAATAGCAATGATTATCAATTTTATTGTCTAATCAGCTGAGGGCTTATGCTATGTTTCAAGCATTTGCGGAAAGCATTATCCGGGGACTAGGTCAGTACTTCCATACAGCAGAAGTCCCGGAATAATACCCCAGACATCATTGAGTATAAAAACCTAGTATATCAGAATACGAGACCTTTCAAACGAGATTTCAGGGGTTACCTATATATCCAAGTAGTGTTCCCCACGAAATAAGCAAGTTTGAATTTAGGTTTATATCCCGAAAAAGTTTACTAAGAGTATAAAAACCTATCGACATATCATCAGTGAGACTGTTTAATGCTTATTAATTCTTTACAATTCTTTAGCATACTGTAACTGTCTACTGATGTACTATCATTTCCTCTTTTTACACACAACTCAAAATTTTTTGAATTTTATCATGTTTTCGTATTTTTCAAATTTTCTAATGTTTTTGTATTTTCTAACAATTTTTCTCCCCCTAAAATGCAAAATCATTAAAAATTTGACAACCCGATACTGATAGCTTTGTCTCGCCATCCATGTTCTGCTAATCATGCACTGAATCATACTAAAAGCAGTAATTACCCCCATGATTTACAATACATTGATTTTTACAGTTTGAAAACCGTTTTTCAATCTGATGAATGTAATCATGTTTGTTCAGCCGTGAGGATTTCGGCGTATTCAATCAACACTCCCCCTTACAACAAACTATTTCCCCATTATGATTTCAAAACACTTAAGTTTGTTTTAATCAAAATGGTTTTTCCGGAAAAGTAGTTTGCTTTCCAACCATTTGAAGGTTAGGGGTTTACATCATCATCTTGTAATTTTAACAATATAAGATCAATTTTCACAAACACTTGTAGAAAATCAAGTACAAATTAATGTCCTTGATTACCCACTAGTAGATCGAAATATCACAGTTACCATCCTGTGAATTTCTCAAGAAAAATGCCGATACCTGCTTCACACTTACCAACCGGGAAGCTCCGGCAAGTCAGAAATTCAACCAACCAATTTTGACACCCAAGCCTGACCAGTCTTAGGCGTATTTTGAGCTTTTCTCTTTTCTTCATAAAATTCTTTTACTCCTTTTTCCTTACCATCAGCCATCTTACTAAAAATATGTTTAACATTGCTATTAAACATTTTTCCAGTATCAATACCTTTTGATTTTCGGTTCGCGGCTTGTAATGGTGGAAATCCTTATCATTCATTAAAGGAATTGTTTCTTCCTTTTTTACCTCAAGTTGTGGCTCTTCTGATTTTGTGGAATCAGATTCATTGCCCAAGTGTGGCTTGTCTGACTTTGATCTGTCAGATTCATCGCCGACACTTTTCTTTTTCTCCTTTTTCTCTTTTCTCCTCAAATTTGTATCTGATGAAACCGTCTTGCTTGACTTTGCAATCGAGTGAATCGTTTCATCAGAACTTTTATTTGAACCAACTGGTGAACCCGAGGACAAGATTCTTTCCAAATACTCTCGTGCTTTCTTCCTCTTTTTCCTCAGTCTGTCTTTTTGCCCCTGCGAAAGTTTTACTTTAGTTTCCTGAACTTTAGGTTTTTGAACCTTCTGTTCTTTGGGCTTGACATTGACTGGTTTCTTCACCATTTTCTGAGATTCAACCCTCGATCTTCTCATCGAACTCCTTGGGCAATCTCTGGCAATATGTCCTCTGATATGACATTCATAGCACCGTCTTGTTTCATAATTCCAATTTTGACAATTAACAGCAATGTGTCCTCTAACACCACAGGTGTAGCACACTCTGTTATCATACCATTCACTTCTTTCAGTCCAAACCTTCAAATCATAACATTGTTTGGCTTGGTTATACTCATTTCTCCTCTTCAATGCTGGATTTGTCTTTTGAGCACCGTGGTCAAACCTGCACCACTTATTACCAACACTTTGTGAGTTTTCATTTTTAAATTTTTGTGATTTTTGAAAATGATTGGATGACTTATCTGATGAGCTTTTATTTTCCTTTTTAGAATTTTTCAAATTTTTATCTTTTTGTTTCTGTTCTGCATTCTTCTTAACAGGTTTTTACTTTGAGCATTCACCTATTTCAGTAGATTGCAAAACAGTATTTTGAAATTTTTCTTGTAAATCTAAAAATATTTTTCTTTTCTTTTCTTTTTCATCATCAGATATTTCATCACAATCTTCAATTTTGACTTTGTCAAAATTTGTGACATTGTCACTTACTGGAACAGAGTTGATTGGTTTTGGACAGGGAAAATTCAACCTATCTGATGAAGTCACAAAACCTTTCAACTTCTTTTCAAGTTCACCAATCTTGTTTCTTGAATATTCAGCTTCGTTTTCAAGCCGAGATATTCTTTCAAGATGTAACTTGATTAATTTTTCATTTTCAATTTTAACATTTTCAAGCACAAATTTTTCATTTTCCAAAACTTTTAATTGTTCTTGAAGTCTTGTTTCATTTTCTTTCAAATTCTTGTTCTCGAGTTTTATCCAGAAATCTTCACTTTCTGAAGATTTTCTTTTGCTTTCAAAGTCTTTTTCTTTTTCTTTCAAAATTTTGTTTTCTGATGATAAACTGTTCAAATCATTTAACAGTTTATCATTCTCAGATTTTAGCTTTTCACAACTCAAGCGTAACTCCAGAATCTGTTTATTATCGGCCTTTTTGCTATCATCATCATACTCTTCATCAGATGAGCATGAATGATAAAAAACTGGAGCTCTTTCTGAAATATCTTCTGAAACTTCTTCATCTTTTTCAGATTTAACTTCCAAACTCTTTTCAGTTTTATCTGCATCAGCTTTGACTTCCTCTAAAGCTTTCTTTTTCAAATCTTCAACCATCTTTTTCACCTTTTCTTCTGTTCTCTTTTTCAATTCTACCACCTTCGGTAGACTTGCTAAACAAACTTCTCTTATCTTTTTCTCCAAATCCGGTAAATACTCTTTATCAGATAACCTTCGTGTGTTGAAAGTACGCTCACTAGGAAACAAATTGGTTACAGCATCAAAATCCACTTTTGACAGATCTACTACTGGATTACCCTGTGGATCCATGTAACACTCCAACTCTTGGCTCTTTGTGCTTCTTGAAATGGTTCATTCAACTTTCTAATTTCCCATCTTGCACTGTCTCTTCGCCACCAGGCATCATGATCAACATTAGCCATGTCTTGAAATTCTGGAAATACTTGGGCGAAATTAGATTGCACTAATGAGCGAAACTCAAGTTGACCGAATGAGCGAACCAACAACTTTGACTAAATGAGCGAAACTGTTGGACAGATAAGCGAACCCTATTTGAACTGAATAAGCGGACCTCTTATTGGACCAAATAAGCGGATCCTTGATGACAAATAAACGGACCAGGTTATGTCTGGATGAGCGAACCTGGTAAGTTTCTGTTCGAGCGGATCTACACGTTCAAATAAGCGGACCTAAAAGTTTGTTCGAGCGAATCTATGTGTCTTTGAAGCGAACCCTTGACAAATGATCACACACAAGCGAACCTATCAAAGTAATTTGGAGCGGATCTAGCTTGTTCGAGCGGATCTACTCAAACTGTGACACAATAAGCAAACCTCTGAAGCGGATCTATGTAATTTGGAGCGAAACTAGTGTCACAAAAGCGAATCTTTCGAGCGAACCTATCTACTGTCCGAAAAAGCGGATCTATGTTTTAACTAGTTTTCACCATGTTTTAGTCCGAATTTTATCCTGAAACTTTCAAGGATTTGTTATTATCCACTAATACACATTCTGTGAAAAATTTGTCCAATTTTAACCGTGGAAACTTGTCCAAATCGAAAAAGAAGGTGTAGAAGACAGAAAACGGATCCAATTTGAGCTAAACTCTTTCTCCTGAGCTCTGATACCACTTGTAGGATCGTTGTTGACCCTGAATGTGTCGATCAGAAGAGTTGATTATCTAATTCAAAGGCGGAATCAATGAATCAGACGCTCAAACTAAATATAATGCTTTCTTTTATTGATCTAACAACGTTTACAACCTGAAAGCAAATTGGCAGCACTTCGTTACAATTTTCAGAACCGTACCAAATGAATCAAACTGTGCACTATATATAGGTGTAGTAGGTTCGCTTATGTGAACGTTCATATGAGCGAACCTAGTTGCTAGATGGTTCGCTTTTATGGACAATGTCCATATAAGCGGACCTACTTGCTACTTCATGAACTTTCGCCTCTCGAACCTCGTGCACTGGTTATTCTAACCTATCCTATTCTAATACATGATACAAGACGAAGTCAATAGACGTAGTGCACTAACACAATCAAGCCTCTTCATCTAGACTACATTATGATGGTCACCGGCATCTAACCAAAGGTCCGTGTTCTTGACGGAACGAAGGCCAACTATTCTTCATGGGTGAAATTGTTTCAGCTTTATGTTAGGGGCTATAAAGTGATGGTTCACATCGATGGTAGCGCTGCAGCCTTTGCGTGCTTGTTACTAAGGAAAATCTTTTCTAGTTTCAGCCAAGTTTATCGAGCCGAAGCCTTGGTGTCCAGAATTTGCTGTAAATAATCGTCCGATTCGCAGCTGTAAATCCATTGTGAGACCAGCGCGTCCAATTCTTTCCAGGTTGGGTATGTAGAATCGGTATCAGCCGGAGGAGGGGTATCATCGAGATGATTGAGCACCCGGTAAGCGGTCGCATGAATCTTAAATAATTTTATCCAGGCCGAGTAGGTCATCGTAGTGCCATCAAGGGTTCAGACTTTTGATTGAATATTGTTTACTGAATATGCCGAGTGTAAAGACGGGTTTGGGTTTGAATTGGATGAGGTCAGCACATCAGTTTTTGTCATGGCTTCTGATTATTATTTGCTTTGCTTTGCTGGATCGGAAAAAAAGGAAAAGAGGTAAGTGAGAAAAATTTTAGCCTCTCGTTCAACTTATAAGTGGAAAATATGATTTCACTATTGAAGGGTTATTGGCTGAGGGAATAATAAGTGGACTGCAAAAGAAAAGATATTATTGGTGAAGGATTAGTGGACGGCAGGGGAGAAGAAAAAGGAATAAGAATTGAACGGAAGAAAGTAATAGGTATTCAAACCGAGGCTCTGATACCATAAAAGTGTTTATGGTGAATGATTTTCTGTGTCTATTATTGATAATAACAATCCCTTTATATAGGGAGAGAATACAATCATAACCTACCTCTAATTAGGAAACACAATCACCATACAATTACATAAGATAATGACTATCTATACAAATAATAAATATCCTCTAAATATATCGGCTAAGAAACTGACTCTGCTTACGAGACATGATCAGAAATCGACGCAATCGTTCTACAATGGATCTACGGAACATTGTCTGACGACCTACTGGTACGTGTTTTACAAACTAAATCGACCTACTTTGTTGCCTGGACACACATCAAAACCATTTTTCTTAACAATAAAGGCTCAAGAGTGGCGACACTTGAGCATGAATTTAACAATCTCACGTTTAAAGTCATGCCATCTCTTGAGGCGTATTGTCGAAAACTCAAAGATCTGGGTGATCAGTTAAATGATGTGGATTGTCCGGTTAACGAGCAGAGGCTGGTCTTGTAACTCGTTCGCGGGTTGCCAATTGAAAATGACTTGGTTGGAGCGTACATCAACCAAAGTCTTCCACCTTGGGAAACTTCATGTTCCATGCTCCAACTTGAACACCAAAGGCAGTCGACTCATGAACATTTGTCACCTCCGACTGCCCTCAATGTTGTCTAAAATGTGCTAGCTTATGAACCAAACTCTGGCTAGAGAAGAAGAGGACAACATAGGCCCAATAACAACAATTACAATAGGCCTAAAAACAACAATAATAACAATGGCCCAAGAGGCCGTGGTCAAGCCCAACACCCTTCTAGAAAGGCCTAATAGAACCAAACCCTGATCTGAGAAAAAAAGGGATGGCATAGGCCTAATAGCAATAATCACAACAGGCCCTAAAACAACAATGTCCCAAGAGTTCATGGTCAAACACAACACCCTTTTAGACAGGCCTAACGAAACCATCACCACAATACCAATCAGGCCCCCTATTGGGCTTAGTAGACCCCATCACCTTGCCCTTTCCGGCCCAACCTAGTTGAGCCTAGCCCTGGTCCAGCTCAATTCCCTGTGGGCTGCTGCATCTCTTGGAGAGGGCCACCATAACCAAAGGTAACCGAAACCAAACAATGTTGGGCCTTCCGAAAACCAAGCCCATTTTGCAATTGTTGACCCTCTAGAGCCAACACCACTTGGAATGGCATTGCATGCTATATATTTTGACACTAAAGAGACGGCCAATGGTAGATGGATACGAGTGTTTTGGACTACTTAACCGATGACGAAGGTAAAATCACCAACTCATTGTTATCTTGTGATGTGTAAAATGTTTATATATTAATTAAAACACCAAATTAAAAACGTCAAACTAGCTTAATTGCGCACAATCGACAAGTGTACCAGTCATGATATAGTAAAGTCGGTAAGACCGAGTATCAATTCAAGGACACAATGGCACATCTCTCGATACTAAACCTCTATCGAGTTCTAGCCAGGGTAATTTTTAGTGGGTGTTCAGATTTCTATTAACTACTAAAAAAAACTAAGATTACAAATATGAAAGCAAAGCAAACAGATAATGAATTTAGGTGAATTCAGATGATGAGAAAAGCTACCTAGACAAGAATTATGTTAACTCATTTGGATAATTGGATTTGGCTATCGGGAGCTTAAAATACACTAATCTTGACATAAGACTGGCTGGCGGATCACTCTCCAAACAAGACGCAATCTAGTATCTAGGGAAGTGTGTGAACTCACCGATCTCGGATTCAGATCACCTCTCACTCCCTCTAAACTAAATGCAATGGTACCCTAATCTGGATATCCTCTCGATTCCACTTGAAACAATACATCCAGGAAGTGTAAAGGATGCAAGGGGTAGTAAATCTAACAGGTTTCTAACATAACAATAATCAAAGGCTAATAAAGGGTAACTCACTCTCGTGCAATTAAGTCCCAAACCACCTAATGACAAAGACTACCCAACAATCAATTACCTCTCGGTCTCTAGGATTGGTGAAACACTAAGTACATCTAAACTCTCAATCAAAGTTCCTACGGGATTCGATCTTAGAAAACCATAAACTAGTCACGAACACAAAGCAGGCAACCTAATACGTATCTATAACTGAAAGACATTAAATAAGGCACACATGGAATGAATAATTAATTATAAATTAGTACAAAGCATACAAACACATTAAAACTTGATTTTAGAATCACATTTTACCAAAACATTAAGCTAGATCACAATTAAACAAAATCGAAAAGTATGTATTAAACATTAACAATCATCGTACCTAGGCAGCTAAGCAAATCTTAGCCACTCATGTTCAAAAACGAAACAAAAGTAAATTCAAAGTATGTAAATTCAGAAAACATTGTCTAATAATTCAATTCAACAAACAAAAATCAAATTGTGACACTTTGGGGTTTCCCGAGTAATCTATGTATATTAACTATGCATGTACGTATAATATTAATTGGAAATTCATGAATTACCTTGACGTGTTATGTGATGCTTGTATTAAGTATGTGAGTATATAGATATATATTTTTGTATATTAGTGAGCCGAGACCGCAAGGTCGGACTCGAGACCACCCGGTCTCGAGTGACCCACATCAGTTGGGCCGCACCCTTGCGAGTCCACTTGAGAGCCCATTAGAGTGCATTACCATGGTATGGATATAAAACCCCTCACCCACCTTCTCTCTTACACTCTTACACTCTCTCCCTCACTAAAACCCTAACAACCAAGCACCACCTCTTCTATTATCTCTCGGATTCAAACCGGCAACCCTAGGATCCTCGGTTCAAGTTTGGAAAACCATCATTCGGAGGATCACCCATTCATACCCTCTAGCCGGTTAGTGCCTTCTTTAGATGCTTATTGCCAAAAACATGAGAAATTGTTGTTTATCTATAATGAAAGTGATTGTTTGATAAAAGATGGTTATTTGTTTATTAGATGATGCTTATGTGATGAATGATGCATATGGTTTTGATGGTTATCATACTAGCTTGACTTGTGAAATGTAGAAATGAATAAATGCCTTACAATATATGTGATTTTTTTGAATGAATATGTGATTCAAAATATGTGATTTTGAATGCATTTCTGGTTGGTGATCACTGTTTTGATGATTCAATGCAACATAGGAGGTTTTGTTAAAGGTTTGAAAACCCTAAATGATGAACAACTTGAATATGACATGAATATGCCTTGAATGTTTGAATGTGCTGTGTTTGATCCGTTTGAAATGAGAATTGGACAAGAAAACATGTTTGTGCATTGTGGTTGGATAGTACACAATATCATGAAGCTGCAATTCTATTGGATAGTACATTTGGATCAGGTTCTAGAAGGATTCTTGTGCACGTATCCGGGGTTGCGAGTCGAAACCCTCGGTTGCGACTCGAGATCACCTCATGACAACTCGAGACTGGACTCGAGACTTCTGAGGTTGCGACTCCCGACCAGCACCACTCGAGACCAAAACGTGATCACTCGAGATCTCTTGGTTGCGACTCGAGACCACGTGTTCTCGAGTCGAGACCGCCTTGTCTCGACTGGGCTGCCTACTATGGTTATTGGGCCACAACATGTTTTGTTTGGGCTACCTGTTTGACTGGACTATGTGTTGCTGAATTCTGTATGACTGTGCAAATATTAGGGCCGGCCCAATAACCCAACAGATAACTGTATGTATTCTGTGTGTTTATTACGTGTATCATATACATGATTACTTGTACCCCAACTTGACCTATATTGGTAACCATGCTAGGACGTGGTGACCAACGTGATTGACCGAGTAAATAATCTACCGAGCAACCCAAGGTGAGTTCACAACTTAAAGCATGCGTTCCCGGTGGTTTGGGAAACGGAACTAAAAACAACACTATCCCCTTGTGGGGGGATACAACTTACTTTTCTTCCCTTGTTATTGGGAACCTTTAAGTTAATTACTGTTTATATGGAATGCAACAAACAACACTAAACGAAACTCTATCACTTAAGTCCCTACTATTTAATACCGATTAGTCGCCGGGACCAGGCGAACGGGTTATTAGTTGATAGCGCTATTTAGGTCTTACCAACCTCACACCGTGCCCGTGTATGGGATCGGGAGTGAACTAATGGACTCAGGCATCCGTCAATGATGATAGAACATTGACATCGGGGCATTCTGCGGAAACGTACGGTTACCTAGTATTCGGTATTGGAAAAACAGTTTAGTCGCTTACTTTTGGGGTAGCTCCCCATGGCATGTATAAACGGATTAATTAACTGGTAAAACAAGTTTTTGACTGGACAACTAGTGAACTCGCTCAACATTATTGTTGACACCTTACTGCATGCTTTGTAGGTAACCAGTGACTCAGGAGCTCGCAGCTTGGGAACGTGTAGTGGTCGTTAAAACCCGCGTGTTGGGTTTTAATTATCTTGAACTATGAACCTGTCTTTAAAACTATTTGGATTATGCTTCCGCTGTTTATCTAAACTGATTATCGAACTTAAACTGTGATGTTTACTAACTACTTTGGTTGGTGAATAATTTTGCCATTAATCAATGCTCAGTATAATTGGTGGCTGGATCCTGGTCAGTCACGCCCTCAAGCGGATGATACTCCGCAGGTGGATTTTGGGGGTGTGACACAAATAAACAAAGTCTAACCCTAAAAGCTACAAACTTTAAGCCAAGTCTTCAACTTAATTATCCTCCTCTGATTTTCTCCAAAAATCGTCCTGCTCTTCTTAATATTCTTTTTTCCATATGTATGCCTCTCAATTCGTCAAGTGTATGTACGCATTCTTTTTATAATTCGAACAGTGTAATAATGGATGAATGATATAATGTATGGCGATGAAATGAAACCGAGGAGAACAAACAAGGACCATGTGAGATCCCTCAGTGATGATGGTGAATAGTCGTGGCAGTCTGTGTAGCAAGCGAGGGTGTGGTGGTTGGTTATAGGTTGTAGGAGGTGCAATAGGGTTAGATGGATAGTGGTAATCGGTGAGCGTAAGTGTTTTTGGTCGACGGTGGTGGGCATTGGTAGATAGAGATGAAAAGAGGTGATGGTGGGTGTGTTGTTGCAGGTGGAGGTAGACAGAGGTGATGGTGGGTAGTTGTAGACGGTGGTTGTTGGTAGTGGTGATGATGGTAGTGATGGTCGGAAGAACGGTGATGATGGTGGTTGTTTGACGACAAGAGAGAGATAGAGAGAGAGAGACGAAAGAGAAGAGAGAGAAAGATAGAGAGAATTGTGGGGGTGGGGTTGTTTTTTAATAGTAAGGGCATTTTTGTCATCTCACGTCCACTTAATTGAGAAAAGTAACCCCATCTACGTTAGGGACTATCCGAGAAACGAATACGCAAAAGTTAGGAACTATAGTTGTAATTTTAGAAAGATGGGGATTATAGGTGAAATCTCAACAAAGCATAGACACTATCCAGGCATTTTTCTCTTTGATTTTAATTTCACATATTTTAATGTATAAAATGTATAGCTAGCACATATAAAGCATAGTGATATAATAACAAGCCTCACATACAAAATTGGAGGACCCTGGTATAGCACAATACTTATAAGCATGCTTGTTACAATAAGGCTTGGTACAATAATCACATTTTGGCAACTTAATCCAACAATCTTCACATAACATATCTTCACAAGCTACTTCATTGTCTTCTTCATCAAGTCCCACACATTTTCCACACTCTTCACACCTTGAAACGCAATGTTTACACCCTTGACAACCACTAGTTCTTCCCACATCGATGGAAGAACAATCGTCTGCGTTTAGCAAAGAACGAAGTGTTTGAAGGTGTTCTTTTGTGATTTTGGAGATACCATTTATCTTTAGGGTCTTTAAGGTGACGTTGTGTTGATTTACTGTTGCCACTGCTTTGATAATCCCTTCTGGGGTTAAGCCCGTGCATTGAGGTACATGTAGCTGACAAGAATTGGAGGTTTTCAAAGTATATATTAGATTCTAGAACCATGTAAAACTGTAAAAGCTAAAGCTTGTAAACATGAGTTCAAATGACTAGAGTTGACAACTTTGGAGAATATGATGAAACTTGGGTCTATATTTTAGAAACCTACTTTATGTTCGCATACCATAACAGTATCTTGACATATATATACTTAAACTCATTTTCAAGAAAATATATTACATCTAACAATAACTTTTATGTGTAAGTTTTTGTAAGTTACAAGACACCTTTATAATCATACAAGAAATATATGTATCTATTATTAGATGCTTATAACCGAAAAAAACCCTGAAAACCGAGAAATTACTACCAACCAATTAAATTTTTTAATTTTTTAGTTATAAGGTTAGTATTGTAAAACAAAAACTTAGAAAGGCATATGTAGTTGCCGTTAAAAAAAGGAAGGTATATATAGATCGACGAGTTATAAATATGTAGCTCTGTACCTCGTCGATCTAGATATACCTTTTTTATATTAGCTTGTCGATCTAAATATACCTTTTTTTATTTGTGTGAAATTTAGTAACATTAAAAGAATAGAAAAAAAAGAGTTAAATGTCATTTTAATCCCTGTGGTTTGGACCAATTTGTCAGTTTAGTCCAAATGTTTCATTTTTCGCCTGTAGATCCAAAAAGGTTTCACCGTTGCCATTTTAGTCCACTGAGTTAACTTCATCCATTTTTTCTGTTAACGAGAGGGGCAATTCGGTCAATTTATATGGCAAAAAATGAAACCTTTGGACTAAACTGACAAAATGACCCAAACCACATGAACTAAAATGAAATTTAACTCGAAAAAAAATATTTTTTAAAATTGGGTTTTCAAAGTTTTTAACAATCTTTTAAGTTTTCTTATAATCACTTCTTTGTACAATCTAAGTTTTTTCCTAAACTAGTGTTGGTGGAAAAAATATTTTACCAAAATGATGTTTCTTAAAAAGGTATTTGATTTATTTAATAAAATGTTTAAAAAGTTTAATATGTTGGTTTAAAATGAAAAGATAAATACAAAATAAAAAAATATTAATTTGGTAAATAATTTTCAAAGAACATCATATTGATAAATATTTTTTTTCCACCAACACTATTTTAGAAAAAACTCTTACATGTATGTATAAATCTCTTCTCTCACTATATTTTTTCAGTGGATATTTCTTTAAAAAAAGGTTTTTGACCCTTATATCAATGCAAATTCTTGATACATTATTTTGCTTTTTCAACCTTGTCAATCAATTTGAAACAATATGTTCAAAACACTCATAAAAGAATTTAGTTTTAATAAAAAACCATGATGATGAAGAGACCATACCTTGTTAATACCAGGATTGTTAACAACAACATTTTGGAGGCCATCATCTGTAATCTTGCTACAGTTAACAAGAATCAAACTTCTAAGCCTACCCATTGCCTTGGAGGTGATCTTCATCAAAATTTCGTCGGTAACCCGCGATCCTCGAAGCTTATCATCCACTACTATGTTCAACCATGGCAAGATATCATTGTTCAAAGCATCATTGAAGGATTTGCATGTTTGAGCCATGGCAAGAAGCACAAAAAGTGGAAGATAAGGTAATACGAGGTACAAAGATTCATGAGGCAGTCCTTTGTTTGATGAACCTTGATCCATTTGATGGTGTTTGTGGGTTGCTTCATGTGAAGTGTGAACTCTCCATGTCGAAAGATGCTTAAATAAAGCTGGCTGGTTGTTTAAAATTATAAGAGAAATTGTTTTTAAAGTTAAAGAGTAAAGTGTAACATATGGGAATCTAATTCTTGAAACCTTCAAGCTTATGATATTGTCAAGCTTACCGATGTTTATTAGTTCTTAATGAGGCTCTTAATAGTTTAGACTTTTTACTGGTTTAACACTTAATGGTTTAGACTGTTTGTTTCGTGAGCAGATGTCTGAATGATTCGCCTCTGAATGGTTAAGCGTTATAATAAGTATAAATGGTTAAGACGTTTTATCTGAAGCGGTCAGACATTTGCCTCTAAACAATTAAGCATTATATTGGCTCTTAATGGATTAGACCTCTTCTTGCTGGTTCAACACTTAATAGTTCAGACATCTTCCTAGTTCAGCACTTAACCATTCAGAAATTGCCAAACAACCTCTTGTTGTGCTTGGTTTAGCAATTTTAGTGATGATAATCAAACATAAAACATAGATTTAAAGTACAAAAAGTAAGGAAACCAAGTAAGATGACCTAAAACAAAGCATCTTGGTAAGTAGGTTGCTAATTTAACACAGCTAGATTTACCACTCACCGTAACGCGGCGGGGGCGTAAAACCATATCAAATAGCACCAGTGTCACATCACCGTTAGCGACAACCAATACTGAAGTTACGGTGTGTTAATGCGAAGAAATTAGACTGTAACGTAAAACATAGAAGATAATAGAGTAAATTACAAGTTTTGTCCTTTATGTATGTCCCAAATTGCAGGCGCTGTCCTTTGTCTTTAAAATTGATGAGTTTTGTCCTTAATGTTTGCAAATCTTGCACGTTATGTCCTTTAGACCAAACCAAGTTAGATTTTTTGGTTAAATAAAGGCATGTGCAGGGCACATGAGGGTAAATATGTCATTTTACCATATTGTTTAAAAACCCATTTTAAAGAAAGAAAAAAAAATTATAAATCAATCAGTCATCTCTTTCTCTCTCTCTCTCTAAACAATAAAAACTCTTCCTCTCTACTCCATCTCTCTCAACAATCACCACCGGTCCACCACCTTCTTCCACCGCCACCACCTCCACCACCATGCTTCCTCTCTCTACCTCACTCTACGTATGCTTGCCCCACAACCGGATCTAGATCCGAATCTGGATCGGAATCACTCTTCCTCTCTCTACCTCTCTCTTTCCACCATCTCTCTCTCTCTCTCTTTCTCTCTCCAGGCACCGGATCTGCGATGGTGGTTACAGATCTACTGGAAGTTGATGAAGGAGATCAAAAATGGGGTTTTCATGTGCGAAATGTGTTAGGTCAAATTGAGGGTTGGAGGTTGATGAAGGAGATGAGATCAGGTGGGGTTGATGCAGGATGGTGGCAGATCCGGCGGTGAAGAAGACGTGTGATGCTGGCGGTTTGGAACAGTGCAACGGCCGGAGACTCGATTCCGGTTTGCTTCCACATTCATGTGGTGCAAGAAAGTCAACGGAGTGGATTACTTTAGCTGTTGATGATTGGTTCTTATTGTTGATTTGTAATGTTGCTCTGTTTTTTGGATAATGAATTGATATATGCCCATGTGGTGCAAGAAAGTCACTGGGCAACAGATAAATGGGGCATTAGAAATTTGGGAATTTGGAATTTGTACGTAAATGGGGCATTAGAAATTTGATGATTTTAAAATTTGGGGATTTTTTGTTTGTTCAGATGATTTGGGGATTTTTTTGGTTGTTCAGAGATTTGGGGTTTTTTGTTGAATCATGTTATACTTCTCATCAGATGTAAGAAGGCAGGTGGTGTTTTTAGAGAGAGAATGATATAGAGAGAGAAAGGTGAGGGAGAGTGACTGGTTGTGGGGGCGATGTAGAGTGGCGGTGGAGGACCTGGAGGTGGCGGTGGAAGAAGGTGGTGGTTGTGAAAGGAGGTGGTGGAAGTGGTAGAGAGAGGAAGAGAGAGTTAGATGTTGTAGAGAGAGAAGGTTTTGTTTAGAGAGAGTTGAGTTAATATATATTATTTTTTTTTCTTTTAAGATATTTTTTTACATAATAGGGTAAAATGTCAAAAATGCCCTCATGTGCCTTGCACATGCCTTTATTTAACCAAAAAATCTAACTTGGTTTGGTCTAAAGGACATAACGTGCAAGATTTGCAAACATTAAGGACAAAACTCATCAATTTTAAAGACAAAGGACAGCGCCTGCAATTTGGGACATACATAAAGGACAAAACTTGTAATTTACTCAAGATAATAACTAAATCAATTTAGAAACCCACACGTTGTAACAAACCTGTCAAACGGGAAAAAATAGACGAGATAAAAACGTTGAACCACACACGCACGTTGAGCCGTGTTAACACGCAAATCTAGTACGAAGCATAAAACGAAACGTTAAAACGTTGAACCACATTCACACGTTACGCCGTGTTAACTCACAAAATTTAAAACGAAACGTAAAACGAAAAATATACGAAATATGAAAAGTGTGAGGGACCAAAGTTGAAAGTAAAAAATGGCAAGGTTAAATTGCAATTAATGAAAATTTTTGGGTTAAAAATAAAAGTTCAAATAGATTTAGGTTAAAAGTATAATATCAACTTTTTTCTGAAAAACTATCAAAGTTTTAAGTAGAATACCTATATGCACAGATATGTTTCTAATTTATAGTTTGTTAATTATCTATTTTAAAAAATTAGATCTTCCATTTGAAAGATTAGTAAAAAATTCTCAATCATTAAAAAATATATAAAACATGGGTCATTGTTATGGGTGAAATTCTGAGCCCATATCCTGGATAATATCTTGATATATATCCTGTATATATTGTATTTGTTTACATCCGGGATGCTGATTCAGGATATTGGTAACATCCTGAATGGTATCCTCAGGATCACTAACGGATTAAATGCAGGTACGTGGGTTAGAAGCTAGCAACGTTAACAAGACCTATTCCACGGAGGACTCGGTCCAAGTCGTTCAAGGAAAGACGTTGGAGCCGTATTACTCGGTTTACAACGTCTATAATGGAATATTCGGAGTAGCCCATATTTGTAGGGATTATTGTTTGTCATTCGTTACTATAAATAGTGGGTATATCAGATCAACTAGGACATCACAATCACACTCTCTACACTCTAACACTTGCTCTCTCGCAACTTTCACAAATTCATTGTAACACTTAGCGATCTGATCTATATCCTGCACTGTATCCTGAAGTTTAAAGCAATAAGAAGAACTAGGCAGCTGCGATTGTCAGCTCCCGAGGTTTTATGCCGGCAGTCTAGATTGATCAAGGGCTTTCCTCGTACATCTCGTGTCATTTACTTTACCTTTTTGCTCATTGTTTGATCATAGATACAGCTCAATATCCTGAGCCGTATCCTGAACACTGTTTTTCCAAAGAACATAACCAGCATATTTTGAACACACTTTTTAGCACACTACCTCACTTAACTAATTTGATCACTTAATTGCTTTGGTAATTTTTGACCAAAACAATTTGGCGCCCACCGTGGGGCAAGTGGTGCTCTCTTTACTAAAAATCTCGGTGAAATCGTTAATTGGTTTTCTGTTTTCAAAACTTTTTGCCACATTGTTTACAATGGCCTCAAGATCAAACATGAGCTCTTCTACTGTGTCTGCTACAACTTCTGCAACAGTTGGTTCGGTGCTTCCACCACCTCCTCCAAGGATGCCAGCCTCTACACAATCTCAAGATGTTATCCCTACTCGGAGTGTCCAGGGATCTGCTCCTGTTTTAGCTTCTAACGATGAAATTCTAACCTTATTTGGAAGTGTGCAGGAACAAATGAGGCAGCAACAGGAAACGAACCAAATGCTTTTAAGAGAAATACAACTCCTGAAGTCTGGCTCGAGCAGATCTGCTGAGGATAATGTCACTCCATTACATCCCAGAGCGTTGAACTTTAGTTCAGCTGTGTATACTGAGGATAACAGGGGGAATATTGTACCCAGCCTTCCTCAGAATCATACTCCTGAAATACCCTCCTCGGTCAGGATATCAACCATGAGGAACTCAGGATATGCTTCAGGATATGGGCTAAATCCTCTAACGGGTAACGTATCAAATAATAATAATGTTATTGCCACTAACAGTGTTGGATCTCTACAGGATACAACTGTAACGTCAGAATTATCCAGGGAGCTTCAGAAGTTAAAGGATATGATATCCAGTGTACCTGGGGTGGTGCAGCCAATTCCTGAAGTATCCCAGGATAGCCACAGGATATCTCGGTTCGTGCATCCCATATGTGATGCTGAAATCCCAAAAAGATTCCAGACTCCAAACATGAAGCTTTACGACGGAACCACGGATCCTGAAGAGCATATTGCCCAGTATAGGGAAAGGATGGAGATCAACCCTATCCCTCCGGAGCTCAAGGAAGCGTGCCTGTGCAAGGGTTTTGGTTCAACCTTGACAGGATCGGCTTTGAAATGGCTCTTGAATGTTCCTCCACATTCGATTACATCTTTTGCTCACTTAGTAAATTTATTTAATAGTCAATTTTCTTGTAGTAGAAGCTTTGAAAAATTAACAAGTGATCTCTACAGGATAACACAAGGGCCTCAGGAATCCCTTAGGGATTATGTGAACAAGTTCAGCCGGGAATAACTAGACATTCCCCATCTTGATGTTGCAACAGCTGTGCAAGCTTTCAAGATGGGGCTGCAAAAGGATTCTCAATTCTATCAAGACCTTGTAATGAACCCATGCAGGAACCTGGATGAAGCCCGGAACAGGGCTCTAAGATATATTCGGTTGGAGGATGACAGAAAAATGCAAGAAAAGATGAATGCATCCTCAACATATGAATCGACTAACAGGAAATCGGAATCCTCATATAGACCATATCGCTCTAAGCCATATGGCAGAAATGATAACAAGAGAGTGAATGCTGTTGAAGACGAGGATCCTGAAGAATATCCTGAATTATCTGAATATTGTTTTTCTGTTAATATACATGAACTAATGTATGCTATGCAGGGTTTGGGAGATAAAGCCAGGTGGCCTCGAAAGAATCAACAAAAAGCAGATTTGAAAGACAAGTCGAAATGGTGTGCTTTCCACGAAGATTTTGGACATATGACTAAGGATTGCATCGCTCTGAGGAAAGAAATCAGCTACCTTCTAAGCAAGGGATATTTGAAAGATCTCTTAGGTAGAAAGAAGAATAAGGGTCAGGATACTGAGAAGGATCCTGAGCGAGCGGCATCACCTCCCGCCGATGCCAAGATAATCAACTTCATTTCAGGAGGGTCCGACATTTGCGGAACTTCGTATTCGGCGGCCAAGAGACATGCAAAGGAAGCTAAGGCCGAGAGGTGAGACAAACCTATCAGGATGACCACGCTCACAACTGACAAAGTGATCACTTTTGATGCAGATGATAGGGATACTGTCCAGGATCCTCACCATGATGCTCTGGTAATAACATTATATGTGGCTAACCATTTTGTACGCAGGATATTGGTTGATAATGGCAGCTCCGTCAACATAATACAACTGGAGACTCTGAAGAGAATGAATGTGTCTCCGATGGATATCACTTCGAAGTCTACTGTGCTCGTTGGTTTCAGTGGAGAAGCTAGGAACACAGTGGGAGAGATAAGGCTACCCGTATATGTTGAAGGAGTCAACAAGATGCAACATTTCTGTGTGATGGATTCTCTATCCTGCTATAACATCATCCTAGGAAGACCATGGATCCACGATATGAAGGCCGTTCCATCAACGTATCACCAATGCATCAAGATCCCTACCACTTGGGGGGTTGTCAAGATCGACAATGATCAGCAGGAGGCGAAAGAATGCTACTCATCCTCGATAAAATCCTCGACCAAACCTAGTGCAGCATAGCAATTAAAGACGCGGGCCCGGGATATCGTGGAGGATCCGGAGCAGGATGTGAAGAAAATTATCCTAGACCAGGATAATCCCGATATTTCGGTGCTCGTGGGAACCAATATCCCTCAGGATATTGAAGAACAATTAATTAACTTTTTGAAATGCAGGATGTCAACGTTTGCGTGGAAGCATGAGGATATGACAGGTATATCTAAAGACATTATTACTCACAAGCTTGGAATTGACAGGTCGTTCAAGCCTATACAACAAAAGAGAAGGAAATTCGCCCCTGAGCGGAATGCAATTGTCCAAGAGGAAGTTGAAAGATTACTGAAGTCCAGGATGATTAGAGAAGTCAAATTCCCTAGATGGCTAGCAAATGTGGTGGTGGTTCGAAAGAAGAATGGGAAGTGGAGAGTCTGTGTAGACTACACAGACCTGAACAAAGCTTGTCCAAAAGACCCATTCCCTCTGCCTCATATAGACTCGATGGTGGATGCCACTGCCGGTCATGAAATGTTGACCTTCATGGATGCATCCTCAGGATTCCAACAGATTCAAATGGAACCTTCGGACCAGGAGGATACTGCTTTCATGACACCAACAGGTATTTATTGTTATACTGCTATGCCTTTCGGTTTAAAAAATGCAGGTGCAACGTACCAGAGATTGGTGAATATGATGTTCAAAGACAAACCGGGGGACACCATGGAAGTGTACATTGATGATATGGTGGTCAAATCCAAGAAAGCTGAGGATCATCTTCAGGATATTAAAGGAGCATTCGATATCCTGGACCAGTATAATATGAAACTTAATCCTGCAAAGTGTCATTTTGGAGTGGGGGCAGGAAAGTTTTTAGGATACATGGTGACAAAAAGAGGGATAGAGGCAAGCCCGGAGCAGATCAAAGCTATCTTGAATATAAAGTCTCCCTCGAATATGAAGGATGTTCAACGGCTAACAGGACGAGTGGCAGCCTTAAATAGATTCATATCAAGATCCTCGGAAAAGTGTAAAGAATTCTATGATATCCTGAAGAAGAATAAAAAGTTTGAGTGGGGTGAGAAGCATGAAGCAGCCCTGCAGGATTTGAAGCAGTATTTCTCAACCGCACCTCTATTGATGAAGCCTGAGGATGGTGAACCATTATCCTTGTATCTGGCAGTATCAGGGAATGCAGTAAGTGCAGTACTCGTAAAGGATCACGAAGGTCAGCAGTATCCTGTTTATTATGTTATCAAAAGTTTGTTAAATGCTGAAACTAGATATTCTCACCTAGAAAAACTTATACCAGCTCTAGTAATGGCATCAACAAAGCTTAGACATTATTTTGAAACACATAGGATTCATGTTAAAACTAATTATCCTGTTAAGAATGTGCTTAGAAAACCGGAGATGTTGGGTAGAATGGCCAAGTGGTCAGTAAAATTAAGTGCCTATGATTTAGTATATGAACCTAGAAATGCCATAAAGTCTCAGGCTTTAGCTGACTTTGTGGCTGATTTTAGTAGTGACATTCAGGACGAGGTAGACCTAGAAGTTCAACAGTTAGGAGAATCCTCAGGATCCTGGACATTATATACTGATGGTGCATCTAATGTAAGAGGAGTAGGATTAGGAATACTACTAAAATCGCCACAGGGGGACATAATACCCCAGGCTGTTAGATGTGAATTCCCTGCTACTAATAATGAGGCAGAATACGAAGCCTTAATCGCAGGATTAGAATTGGCTAAGAATATGAATATTAAGAATTTGCAAGTATATGTTGATTCCTTGTTAATTACAAATCATTTTAATGGATCCTATGCAGTCAAGGGTGAGAAACTAATGGAATACCTCGGTATTCTTAAAAAAATTAGCAGGATATTTCGATGTTTTTACACTTGAACAGGTACCAAGAGAGGATAACGCCGAAGCAGACGCATTGGCAAACTTGGGATCATCAATCAGGATACCGGAAGGAATCCCAATACCGATATTACATATCCTGTATCCTGCAACGGATCCTCAGCATAAGGAAGTAGCAAGTATTCAAGATCCTGAAGTGGTGTATTGTCACACCCCGATTTCCACGTGTCTCACCGGTGGGCCCGGTGGGGGATTACCGTGACGATGTTGGCAACAATATAGTCAAACCACACAATTATATAATGCACAGCGGAAGCTTAAGATAAATATATAAACTTCAACCTCTGGTTGTAATATCAAATGTATTACAGAAGTTGAATATATCCACAGCGGATCAAAAAGTAATAAATATTGTTCATTCAGATGCAGCATCGAGTTTGCGAGACTATGTACGATGCTTAGGACGCCTATACCAGCCCATTTCGTATAGTACCTGCACTTAATCTTTTTGGGGAAAATACGTCAGTTTACACTGGTAAATACATTCAACTGACACATTTGAAACTGTTTATTAAAATTGATTTGAATGCACAAGGCACAAACTCTTTTATAACTTGGGAAAATTATTAAAATCTTGTGAACGTTTTACATGTTCTTTTATGCGTTCAGTAGCCCGGGTCGTGCCGGGTTAAAGATTTATAGACACACCACATTGCGTAAAACCGTAGTATAATAACCAACGGCTACGTCTTTTAATTTAATGTCGACAATATATACCGGGTGTACGCCTACACCAGGATGTCGATGGTCGTGGCCATTTCGTAAAATGATGCCAAGGATATCCGGGACAACGGTCATTAAACCCCCTAAAGGCTTTTAAGAAACAAAACTGTTTAAATGAGCCGATCATATTATTTAATTAACCACCTAAGCGATGGAAAAATATAATGCTCAATCAAGCGGTATTAACATACCGTAACCCAAGCCCATATAGGGGAAATAAGTTAAAGTATTTACCTTGCAAGTATATTTCCTTAATTTGGATTAAATCACCGATAGCTTTTACTGGGGCTCCTAATCTGGAACGAAGGTTTTAATTAACCTCTTAGAATCCTAACGAGTCTTTATAATGGCCGTAGCCTAGACCGGTTGGTTCCGATATATATATATATATATATATGTATATAGATACGGTTTAATCGCGCGAAAAGGCGAAAACCGAGAATGGAGTGTGATTCTGACCCAACAAGTTCAGAGACTTGTTTTAAATAGGTTTATGGTTCACACTCTGGAATTTGGGGTTCAAATAATATTATTTGACCCGTATCGGCTAATTTATGAAAACTAGTTTCATAAGCCGAACCGTGCGCGCAATAGGCGAAACGGTTAACCATGAGAGTCGTACGCTTATTTCCTAAGTCAATATGCCTTAAAGAGGTTGTGGTATCAGTAGGATACCTTCCGTGATGCCCGTAACGAGTTTTAGTTAATATTACGCCCCGTAGGGGCTTTTCGGTCATTTTAAAGACTTTTAAAGAGCTTTTCGAGTTCTACAGGAAATCTGAGTTTCCCGAACAGCTTATAAAGCTTAAAATACTTTATTTATTATTTAAAATTAGTAGCAACTGGAATCGGGTCAAAAGACCTTGTAGAACTCATGTTTTGGCCGAAAAGGGCATATTTGGTATTTACCGAACCGTAGCCATAACCGCAGGTTATGAGCGAGGTAAAAATTATTAAAAATCTTTAAAATTCCCAAAATATTATTTTAATACAGTGGGTAAAAGTTTTGGTGACGAAATCTTGGTTTAGATAGGTGTTATGCTAATTGCGCCGTTAATTACTAAAGTTTACTTTAAATGCGCCATTTAGCATAACTCTCATTCTAGACCTCGGATTGACGTGAAACTTTAAGGACATGCTTATAATTTAGTAAGCAAGGTTCTGGTCCGTTCACGTGTCGGAAATACTCGTTTTATTTTCAAAATGGCGTTACGGTCAACTTTTAGGCGATTAACGGAAATGCGTAAAAGACTCGGATAACTCATGAACCGATCACAGAGGTTTATACCATCATGTAATCTGGTCCTAAGAGAGTCCTAAGGTATATCTATACCTCACTAAAACGGGTCAGAACTGAAGTCAAAGCAAAAGTCAAACTTTTGCGACATTCGGCTCCGAACCGGTTCAATATAGCAAATGGTCGATTCAAACGAGCGCAAACAAGTTTATATACTTAATATCATATTTTATGAGTGTCAAAACAGATTTCTTAATATGTACATTACGGATTATGCATAAATCGCTAAAATAGCTTTCTGTTGACTTTTTAACCGCACGTTTGACTCGATATTTGACATAGTTAGAGTGGTGATCAGGGGGAACCCTTTTAGAGGTTTATTACCCACATAAATACCAACTCAAAACCACTTTTGATTCGTCGTAAGACTGAACCATCACTGATTTATTGTAAAGTCAAACCGTAGTTACGACGGTTTGGTTTTTAGCTATTTACTAAGGAAATGTGAAACCACAAAGGGTTAGATCACTTACAGAAGCTTGAGGGAAGACTTAGAACCCAGAGGAATGTTTGAGAGCTCTTGGAAATGATCAGATGAGTGTGTTTTGTGTTGTGTGAATGTTATGAGCATAATGTGACTATTTATAGTGAAATTTGGGCTCTAGGATCATTACAACACATGCTACACTGAGTGTGGATGATGGGCAGGTGCCCCTAAGTGATATGGGTCGAGTAGGGGGCGCCCATGCTTCATTGATTGGGTGTTGGTCGTTCAAAAGCTCCAAAAGGCATGTAGTTACAAGTATTCTGCATCTGGGCGTCCCACGCGACCCGCATGGGAGTTCCATGCCATTTTAATGCGGGTCGCCTAAGATTCAAGGATCAGACGCGTAAAAGAGGAGGCTCGCGACCCGCCTCAACTTATCCCTAACGTTTACGCGGGTCGCGAGAGGTTATAATTTCAGAAATTTTAAATCTTTTGTCATGATTACGAAATCCTGGTAATTAATAACGAAATCTTTCGTAATGATTTACCTGACCTTTCGGGTCTGAAGGGGTAACTTTGCGGTTTGGCCCTCGGTTAATTACAACTAAGGACCTCGTGTTATTTACCCGCATTATAAAGTCCCCGGTTAGTTTATTAATTATTTGGAAAGCCTTAACTTTCACTGTTGACGCTTTTAACCCTTCTCATACGAATTTGAGTATAACTCTCTCGTTTTAAGACGGAACTTCGCGGAATTTGTACAGTATATTCTAGTGAGCGTATGATACTGTTACGAAGTCTTGGGAACGTTAAAGGGTCACTCAGAGGTATAATTAAACATGTTGACACAGTTAACCCCTGTAGCTCGTAATCTCTCACTTTCTTCCGCGTTTCGCTTCCGTACGATCTATGATTTATTCGTTTGAAGGTTCAAGCATTTATTTAGGGTTACTATACAGTATATTTACCCTTGTTGACATTTATAACCCTCGAATTTATATACTTTCAAGGTTTGTTAAAATTAGTCCTTTATTTAATATCAATGCCACGTGTAAACAAATGACACGTGTTAGCACGTTATTGGACACAAAAATTCGAGGTGTTACATCCTCACCCCCTTAAAATAAATCTCGACCCGAGATTTACTCAAATAAATAGGGGTACTTTTCTTTCATTGTTTCTTCGACTTCCCACGTATATTCGGGACCTCTACGAGCATCCCATTTGACCTTTACAATTGGTACGTGCTTTCTGCGAAGCTTCTTTACCTGTCGATCCTCAATCGACAAGGGTTTTTTTATAAACTTTAAGCTCTCATCTATATGCACATCTGTATGTGGAATCACCAACGATTCATCGGCGAAGCACTTTTTGAGATTGCAGATGTGGAACACATTGTGAATTCCATTGAGCTCTTCAGGCAAGTTCAACTTATAGGCGACTGACCCGACCCGTTCAATGACCTCAAAAGGTCCTATGTATCTCGGACTCAGTTTGCCTTTCTTGCCGAAACGCATCACCCCCTTCCAGGGTGATACCTTAAGCAACACTTTTTCACCTACTTCGAAGTGAAGATCCTTACGTTTTGGATCAGCGTAGCTCTTCTGCCTATCGCGGGCAGCCTTGAGACGTTCCCGGATCTGAACAATCTTGTCCGTTGTCTGGAAAACAATCTCTGGTCCTGATAATTGGACCTCTCCTACTTCCGCCCAACAAACAGGCGATCTACATTTCCTACCGTATAATGCTTCGAACGGCGCAGCCTTTATGCTGGTGTGGTAGCTATTATTGTAGGAGAATTCGATCAGGGGTAGATTCTTATCCCAGTTACCGCCTAAATCGATTGCACATGCACGAAGCATGTCTTCTAGCGTTTGGATAGTACGCTCACTTTGACCGTCCGTCTGTGGATGGTAAGCCGTACTAAAGTTTAAACGCGTGCCCAAAGATTGCTGGAAACTCTTCCAGAAATGAGACGTGTACCTGGTATCCCTGTCCGAGATAATAGTCACAGGTATGCCGTGTAAGGCTACAATCTTATCAACATAAAGTTGGGCTAACATATCGGAGCTATACGTCTCCTTGATGGGTAGAAAATGAGCTGATTTCGTCAGCCTATCAACTATGACCCATATTGTATCGTTTCCTTTCCTGGTTTTGGGTAACTTGGTTATGAAGTCCATAGTTACGCATTCCCACTTCCACTCGGGAAGCTCAGGCTGTTGTAGCAAGCCAGACGGCTTTTGGTGCTCGGCTTTGACTTGAGCACAAGTCAAGCACTTTGCTACATGGGCGGCTACAAACTTTTTCAAGCCTATCCACCAATAATTTGCCTTTAAGTCTTGGTACATTTTGTCTGCACCAGGATTGACTGAGTATTTGGAACTATGGGCTTCCTGGAGAACAACATCTCGTAGTCCTCCATAAATCGGAACCCATATACGTCCGTTCAATCTAAGGATTCCATCCTTGCTAAGAGTCAACTGCTCCTCAGTTACTCCTAACTTTTCATTAGGATAATTAGCTTCCAACACAGCCTCTCGCTGTGCAGCCAAAATCCTTTCAATTAAATTGTTCTTGACCTCAATGCTCTTGGCATTGATTCGAATAGGTTTTACCCTTTCTTTTCTGCTCAAGGCATCGGCGACTGTATTCGCCTTGCCGGGATGGTACCTGATCTCGCAATCATAGTCATTCAAGGTTTCCATCCAACGGCGCTGCCTCATGTTCAACTCCTTCTGGTTGAACAGGTGCTGGAGGCTTTTGTGATCAGAATAAATCACAAATTTAATACCATAAAGGTAATGCCTCCATAATTTCAGTGCAAATACAACGGCACCCAACTCCAAGTCGTGGGTGGTGTAATTCTTTTCATGCACCTTTAATTGCCTTGAAGCATAGGCAATCACCTTGCCCTTCTGCATAAGCACACACCCCATGCCTGTGTGTGATGCATCGCAGTAAACTACGAATTCATCTGTACCTTCAGGTAGTGTCAACACAGGTGCGTTGCTTAGCTTTTGCTTCAGTATTTCGAAGGACTCTTGCTGCTTTGGGCCCCAAATGTACTTTTCTTTCTTCTTGGTCAAGGAAGTCAAGGGCGCAGCAATCCTCGAAAAATTTTCAATAAACCTCCGGTAGTATCCTGCTAACCCCAGGAAACTACGGATTTCGGTAGGCGTCTTTGGCTCTTGCCAGTTCATGACTGCCTCTACCTTAGCGGGATCCACTTGGATACCACGCTCACTCACAACGTGCCCTAAAAACTGAACCTCTCATAGCCAGAATTCACACTTCGAGAATTTGGCGTTGAGTTTCTCACGCTGTAGTAATTCGAGAATGCAACGGAGGTGCTTCTCGTGGTCTGCTTGGTTCTTGGAATATATAAGGATATCGTCGATGAAGACTATGACAAATTTGTCCAAATACGGCTTGCAGACGCGATTCATGAGATCCATGAACGCAGCCGGTGCATTTGTGAGCCCAAAAGGCATCACTAGGAACTCGTAATGACCATAGCGAGTCCTAAATGCTGTCTTATGTACATCCTCATCTCTGACCCTTAGCTGATGATAGCCCGACCTTAAGTCGATTTTCGAGAAATAGCTTGCTCCTTGCAGTTGGTCGAACAGATCATCGATCCTTGGCAAAGGATATCTATTCTTTATGGTAACTTTGTTCAGCTCACGGTAATCGATGCACAAACGCATCGATCCGTCCTTCTTCTTTACAAATAGGACTGGTGCTCCCCAGGGAGATGAACTAGGTCTGATAAAACCTTTCGCCAGCAGTTCATCCAACTGGGTCCTCAGTTCTTTCATTTCCGTTGGAGCTAGCCTGTAAGGTGCTCTTGCTATCGGAGCTGCTCCAGGAATGATGTCTATTCTGAACTCCACTTGTCTATCTGGTGGCAAGCCAGGTAGTTCTTCAGGAAAAACCTCGGGGTATTCAGAAATGACAGGAAGATCTTCGATCTTCGGCTTAGGTTCTTCTATTATTACCTGAGCCATGTAAATTACGCAGCCTCTGTTCAAACACCTTGAAGCTTTGAGCATAGATACGTCCTCGGGTAACCCGTACTGCGTATCTCCTCGAATGGTAAGCGATTCACCACTCGGAGTCTTTAAAACTATCTGCCTCTTGCCGCAAATGATTTGGGCCTGGTTATGGGATAACCAGTCCATGCCTAGCACAATGTCAAAACCCGCTAATTTGAAGGGAAGTAGAGATAAAGGAAAAGAATGGTTCCTAATGGACATTTCACATCCTTCTAGAACAGTTGAGACGGTTTCTATCGTGCCGTCTGCTAACTCTACTTCGTATTTCATATCAAGGGTTTTGATAGGCATATTTAGTAGTTGGCAAAATTTCTGGTCTACAAAGGATTTATCGGCGCCAGAATCGAATAGTACTCTTGCAAATATATTATTTACGAGAAAAGTACCTATAAGCACGTTGTCGTTCTGGACCGCTTCCTTTGCATCCATGCGAAAAACTCTCGCATTTGACTTCTTTGTCTCTTCCGCCTTCTTGGCATACTTAGGGCAGTTACTCTTGATATGCCCCTTTTCATTACAACCATAGCAGGTTGCATCCTTGATCTTTTTGCACTCCACAGTCTTATGATCCTTGGACTTGCATAGTCCACAGGAAGGAGTCTTTGATTGCGACTGTCAGTTCGATGCAAATCTGCATTTCCCAGCGTGGGTTTTCTTGCAGATTTTGCAGTTGGGCCTTTCACCAGCTTGCCCATCTTTCTTCGCCTCCGACCCTCTTTTGCCTTCACCGTTTCCACGGTGCTTCTTCCCTGATCTTCGTGAGGTATCATCCTCACGTTTTCTTTTCTCAGCCTCCTTGCTCCTTAGTGTCCTCAGACGGACAGCATCTAAAGTTAGAGACAAGGAGAGGTCAGTAACTGACCTGAAGGTCGTCTGCCGGGAGGCTTTTACACTCGCCTTTATTGCGGGCTCCAAGCCCCCAATAAAACGGGCGATTCTTCGGGGTTCTGGTGTCACAAGGTATGGGACCAGACGAGACATGGTATTGAAACTCGTCAAATACGCCTGGCAGTCCAGGTTCGTCATCACCAGTGACACAAAGTCAGCCTCGATCTTCTCAACCTCATGCTGAGGGCAGTAGTTTTCCTTAATGAGAGCAATAAATTCCTCCCATGTCATCTTGTACAAAGCAGACTTACCAGATGCCTGCACCAACGCCCTCCACCATGCCAGGGCCTCGCCCTTGAATGATTGGGACACATACTTCACCACATCCCTCGCTGCACACCCGCTGATGTCCACTATAGTGTCCATCTCATCTAGCCAGGTGATACAATCAACAGCACCTTTCTCCCCTGTAAATTCCCGGGGCTTACAAGATACAAAGTATTTGTAGGTGCAACCCTTAGCATTTGATGCATCAGTATATTCTCTATCGCGATGAACGCTGTTCTCAGTGGACGAGTGTTTGTCGTCATCTTTCTTGGGTTGAGAGGGTGGTTTGGAGTGTGTCTTTGGTTTAGAGAGTGGTTTTGACAGGGTTCTGCCTTAGGACTCAGTATATTGACGATCAAGAGCTGCTTGAACAGCATTGTCAATCAGAGCCTTCAGTTGTGCGCCTGTCAGATGCACTGGCACATTGTCGTATTCATCATCATTAGTATGGCTGTTCTCTCCGTTGGGATCCGTCATTGTAACTTGAATCTGTTACAGAAGATAACAAATTTTTATTCAGGAGATTATTATATAATCGTCTTTTATGACAATTTGTCAACCATGGTACAGAGACCATATTTGGTTAACTTATTATTTCATTACATATTAGGATTTGAATATATCCTATTTCAGCTATATAAATAGTATTGGCGGCATAAAGCCTAATCATGATGATGTTTCATAATATTAGCCGAGATTTCAGAGAATCAAAGGCATAGAGGTTTGAACCGTAGTTCTCTTACCCCTTTCTGGCAGGGAGTCATAGACCACCACTGTCTTTTGTCGTTATAAGACAATTATTACGGCCCATAGGCACTACACCTCTAATGGGTGTTTTTAATATGGTTGGCCCGTAGGCACTACATCTCTAATGGATGTTTTAATAAGGTTGGCCCGTAGGCACTACATCACTAATGGATGTTTTAATAATATTGGCCCGTAGGTACTACATCACTAATGGATGTTTTAATAATATTGGCCCGTAGGCACTACATCACTAATGGATGTTTTAATAAGATTAATCACCTTCATTGGTGATTTAACCCATGATTTATAAATCATTTAGTTGGGTTTTGAAACCCTTAAAGGATTAACGTATAAGAATGACGTGCGTGATTTTAACGAATCACATCTGCCATGATTGTTAACATGCGTACAGAGGTTAACAGGGAATCAGAATCTTTTCAATTAGGTTGTACCATCTTGACTGGATCTTAAAAGACACCAAGCTAGGTTTCACCTTTTAAGATTCTTTATCTAGGCAGATCAATATAAAAGGAATGGTTTTGATTTATTTTATATATATTAAACAAAACTCATAACGTACATTCCAAAATCTCAAATACAATTACATATTGCCCTAAACGGGTCTTTCAAATAGTACATACCTCCATAGAGGTTTAAAAATAAGTGACAAGTCCACGCAGGGACTAATACAAGATAGGTGTCCATGTAAGGACTAAAAGATAAGTCTTTGTAGAGACGGAATACGATAAATGTCCACGCAGGGACTTTATTTCAAAGTAGAAATTACATTAGTACAACTATTAAGGGCTAGTGGTCACGTTTCTTCTTTTTGCCCTTTAGTAGATTCGCCAAGCCCTTGAGAAATCCTCGGTGGCTCTTTTTCTCTTCCTCGAACTCTCTCTCCACACGATCTAGTCGATGGAGTATTTCTTCCTGTTCAGGAGGAGAGAAACGTGGCTGTGGTGCTTGTTGCGGAACTGGAGGTCTGGGAGGTATTGGATACCCATGAGCTGAGTAGTCCGGTGGTCCCATGTTTCCATGTGCTCCGTCAGGGTAGCGCGCATTATATCTTGCCGACACCACATATGGGTCGCGCTCATAGCCGTAGTTGTATTGTGCTTGTGACGGTTCGAACGGGTTGTAAGCCGTTGGACCCGTGTAAGCAGGTATGGGTTGGTCATACCCAAATGGTGGCGAATTTTGTGCAGCTGGTGCGGAGTTCGCCTCCTGTATAGGACTTGAAGGTCCTTCTTCTTGTAGTGGCGGATAGTGGCTACTACTAGAATGTCGAGGAGTGCTGAAGTGGATACCCCCTCCTCCTCGTGTAGACATACGAGCATTTGTCCTCCTACGCCTTGGCGGATCAGGTATTACTGGTTGTGCTGGTGGCGGAGGTGGTGGCGTAACTGCCTCAAAGCGTGAATCCTCAGAGGGATCCTGTGGATGTCGCGGTTGTTGAGATGTCTGTTGAGGTGGCGTGTAGTACCACTCATGTCGGTCAAACAACGCTTGGAAACTGTCTGGTCCCTGATAGGGTGTGCCATGGAAGGATGACCCATCAGAGACTTCTATCGGATGCGTGGGCGTACCACGAGCTGGTTCAGTAGGATCCTCATCTTCCTCCATGGGATCTTCAGAAAAGTGGTCTTGTGGCCCTAGTGGAACAAAACCTGAAGGTTCCTGTATGTAGTCAGCCGGATTAAACTGGCCTATGTAGTATGGAGTAGGGTCGTCATAATTCCGGGTCGATACCGAACGTTGTAGAGGTATGAAGGAAGGTTGTGGGTTGTTGGGATCATTCTCTGAGTTTGGTCCAAAGGAATGCCGATAAGATGGCGTCGAGCTGTGTGAGGTGGAATGCCTCGCGGGTTCGTAGAGATCTCTCCGTCGTTGTGGTTCTTCGCTCCGTGTCATCGAAGGATGTCTTGTACCAGATGGTCCAACTTCGTTATCGTGATGTGTCACGATTTCTCCTCTGCCTCTTCTTCCCCTTCCTCTTCCTCGGAATATAACAGGTGGCATTTTCCTGCTCCAAAACTTATTAAAAATTGAATTGAAAATAAAGACAAAAAGGAGTATTAATCCGAATTTGTCCTCAGTTCTTGTCTAGACTCAAGTATGTGCAATTGTGTCATTGAGATTAAACACATTAGGATAGTGTTTAACTCGCTCAATGTTGGCTCTGATACCAACCTGTCACACCCCGATTTCCACGTGTCTCACCGGTGGGCCCGGTGGGGGATTACCGTGACGATGTTGGCAACAATATAGTCAAACCACACAATTATATAATGCACAGCGGAAGCTTAAGATAAATATATAAACTTCAACCTCTGGTTGTAATATCAAATGTATTACAGAAGTTGAATATATCCACAGCGGATCAAAAAGTAATAAATATTGTTCATTCAGATGCAGCATCGAGTTTGCGAGACTATGTACGATGCTTAGGACGCCTATACCAGCCCATTTCGTATAGTACCTGCACTTAATCTTTTTGGGGAAAATACGTCAGTTTACACTGGTAAATACATTCAACTGACACATTTGAAAATGTTTATTAAAATTGATTTGAATGCACAAGGCACAAACTCTTTTATAACTTGGGAAAATTATTAAAATCTTGTGAACGTTTTACATGTTCTTTTATGCGTTCAGTAGCCCGGGTCGTGCCGGGTTAAAGATTTATAGTCACACCACATTGCGTAAAACCGTAGTATAATAACCAACGGCTACGTCTTTTAATTTAATGTCGACAATATATACCGGGTGTACGCCTACACCGGGATGTCGATGGTCGTGGCCATTTCGTAAAATGATGCCAAGGATATCCGGGACAACGGTCATTAAACCCCCCAAAGGCTTTTAAGAAACAAAACTGTTTAAATGAGCCGATCATATTATTTAATTAACCACCTAAGCGATGGAAAAATATAATGCTCAATCAAGCGGTATTAACATACCGTAACCCAAGCCCATATAGGGGAAATAAGTTAAAGTATTTACCTTGCAAGTATATTTCCTTAATTTGGATTAAATCACCGATAGCTTTTACTGGGGCTCCTAATCTGGAACGAAGGTTTTAATTAACCTCTTAGAATCCTATCGAGTCTTTATAATGGCCGTAGCCTAGACCGGTTGGTTCCGATATATATATATATATATGTATATAGATACGGTTTAATCGCGCGAAAAGGCGAAAACCGAGAATGGAGTGTGATTCTGACCCAACAAGTTCAGAAACTTGTTTTAAATAGGTTTATGGTTCACACTCTGGAATTTGGGGTTCAAATAATATTATTTGACCCGTATCGGCTAATTTATGAAAACTAGTTTCATAAGCCGAACCGTGCGCGCAATAGGCGAAACGGTTAACCATGAGAGTCGTACGCTTATTTTCCTAAGTCAATATGCCTTAAAGAGGTTGTGGTATCAGTAGGATACCTTCCGTGATGCCCGTAACGAGTTTTAGTTAATATTACGCCCCGTAGGGGCTTTTCGGTCATTTTAAAGACTTTTAAAGAGCTTTTCGAGTTCTACAGGAAATCTGAGTTTCCCGAACAGCTTATAAAGCTTAAAATACTTTATTTATTATTTAAAATTAGTAGCAACTGGAATCGGGTCAAAAGACCTTGTAGAACTCATGTTTTGGCCGAAAAGGGCATATTTGGTATTTACCGAACCGTAGCCATAACCGCAGGTTATGAGCGAGGTAAAAATTATTTAACATCTTTAAAATTCCCAAAATATTATTTTAATACAGTGGGTAAAAGTTTTGGTGACGAAATCTTGGTTTAGATAGGTGTTATGCTAATTGCGCCGTTAATTACTAAAGTTTACTTTAAATGCGCCATTTAGCATAACTCTCATTCTAGACCTCGGATTGACGTGAAACTTTAAGGACATGCTTATAATTTAGTAAGCAAGGTTCTGGTCCGTTCACGTGTCGGAAATACTCGTTTTATTTTCAAAATGGCGTTACGGTCAACTTTTAGGCGATTAACGGAAATGCGTAAAAGACTCGGATAACTCATGAACCGATCACAGAGGTTTATACCATCATGTAATCTGGTCCTAAGAGAGTCCTAAGGTATATCTATACCTCACTAAAACGGGTCAGAACTGAAGTCAAAGCAAAAGTCAAACTTTTGCGACATTCGGCTCCGAACCGGTTCAATATAGCAAATGGTCGATTCAAACGAGCGCAAACAAGTTTATATACTTAATATCATATTTTATGAGTGTCAAAACAGATTTCTTAATATGTACATTACGGATTATGCATAAATCGCTAAAATAGCTTTCTGTTGACTTTTTAACCGCACGTTTGACTCGATATTTGACATAGTTAGAGTGGTGATCAGGGGGAACCCTTTTAGAGGTTTATTACCCACATAAATACCAACTCAAAACCACTTTTGATTCGTCGTAAGACTGAACCATCACTGATTTATTGTAAAGTCAAACCGTAGTTACGACGGTTTGGTTTTTAGCTATTTACTAAGGAAATGTGAAACCACAAAGGGTTAGATCACTTACAGAAGCTTGAGGGAAGACTTAGAACCCAGAGGAATGTTTGAGAGCTCTTGGAAATGATCAGATGAGTGTGTTTTGTGTTGTGTGAATGTTATGAGCATAATGTGACTATTTATAGTGAAATTTGGGCTCTAGGATCATTACAACACATGCTACACTGAGTGTGGATGATGGGCAGGTGCCCCTAAGTGATATGGGTCGAGTAGGGGGCGCCCATGCTTCATTGATTGGGTGTTGGTCGTTCAAAAGCTCCAAAAGGCATGTAGTTACAAGTATTCTGCATCTGGGCGTCCCACGCGACCCGCATGGGAGTTCCATGCCATTTTAATGCGGGTCGCCTAAGATTCAAGGATCAGACGCGTAAAAGAGGAGGCTCGCGACCCGCCTCAACTTATCCCTAACGTTTACGCGGGTCGCGAGAGGTTATAATTTCAGAAATTTTAAATCTTTTGTCATGATTACGAAATCCTGGTAATTAATAACGAAATCTTTCGTAATGATTTACCTGACCTTTCGGGTCTGAAGGGGTAACTTTGCGGTTTGGCCCTCGGTTAATTACAACTAAGGACCTCGTGTTATTTACCCGCATTATAAAGTCCCCGGTTAGTTTATTAATTATTTGGAAAGCCTTAACTTTCACTGTTGACGCTTTTAACCCTTCTCATACGAATTTGAGTATAACTCTCTCGTTTTAAGACGGAACTTCGCGGAATTTGTACAGTATATTCTAGTGAGCGTATGATACTGTTACGAAGTCTTGGGAACGTTAAAGGGTCACTCAGAGGTATAATTAAACATGTTGACACAGTTAACCCCTGTAGCTCGTAATCTCTCACTTTCTTCCGCGTTTCGCTTCTGTACGATCTATGATTTATTCGTTTGAAGGTTCAAGCATTTATTTAGGGTTACTATACAGTATATTTACCCTTGTTGACATTTATAACCCTCGAATTTATATACTTTCAAGGTTTGTCAAAATTAGTCCTTTATTTAATATCAATTCCACGTGTAAACAAATGACACGTGTTAGCACGTTATTGGACACAAAAATTCGAGGTGTTACATGTATCCTGGAGAGGATCCTAAATCCTGGACAACTCCAATTGTGAGATATCTCAAGGAAGGACATATCCCCGAAGACGAAAATCCTAAGGCATTTAGGATGAAGGTATCACGATTCACTATCATAAATAATATTCTATACAAAAAATCTCTTGAAGGGCCATACTTGAGATGCTTGGAGGATCCTGAAGCCAAAGAAGTACTTCAGGATAAACATGAAGGGGATTGTGGTAACCATACCGGGGGCAGGTCATTATTTTCGAAAGTGCTAAGGACAGGTTATTATTGGCCAACAATGAGAAAAGATGCTGCAGAATATGCTCGAAGATGTGATGCATGTCAGAGGCATAGTAACATATTGCATCAACCAGGTGAACCACTATATCCTGTAGCATCCCCTTGGCCGTTCATGAAATGGGGGATGGATATAGTAGGGAAGTTACCAAAAGCTCCGGGAGGAAAAGTCTTTATGCTGGCAATGACGGATTATTTCTCTAAGTGGGTTGAAGCGGAAGCATTTGTGCAAGTTAGAGACCAAGAAGTAGTATCCTTCATAAAGAGGAATATCCTGACCAGGTTTGGAGTACCAGCTGAAATCATTTGTGATAATGGGTCACAGTTTATAAGCAAAAGGACTACTGACTTTTGCAAGAATTGGGGAATCAAAATGATAACGTCTACTCTGGTGAATCCTCAAGCGAATGGACAAGCTGAATCTTCAAACAAGATAATAGTGAATAACTTAAAGAAGAGACTTGGAGCCAAAAAAGGAAGATGGGCAGAGGAATTACCCTTTGTGTTATGGGCTGACAGGACAACGGTAAAAAATGCAACCGGCCAAACCCCATTCTCCTTAGTATTCGGAGCGGAAGCAGTAATTCCAACGGAAATGGCAATACCTACTGCAAGATCTATCCTACAGAATCCTGAGCAGAATCCTGAAACCTTATGTCAAGATTTGGATACCATAGATGAAAAAAGAGATGCAGCAAGGCTAAGGATGGCAGCATATCAACAAAGAATATCCAGAGCATATAACAAGAACATAAGGACTAGGAGATTTCAAGTTGGTGATTGGGTGCTAAGAAAGGCTTTTCAGAATACTACTAATCCTGCCGATGGCAAGTTAGCTCCGAAATGGGACGGACCATACGAAGTTGAATCAGAAGCAGGGAAAGGAGCATACAGACTCAAGAATATGGAAGGGGATATGCTACCAAGGTCTTGGAATGCTATACACTTAAAGCTCTATTTCAAGTAAGAATAGAATTTAATTTCTATCCCAAAACGGTATGTATTCTATCTCTTTTAAATATATTTGTTTATTATCTTGAACACAATACTGACTTAGGCATCGGAGGGGTGTTAGCCAAGCTAACACCCACCTTAGTTCACAATTGTTTTGCAGCATATGCTCCAGGATATAGCTCCAGGATGTATACTCAGGATAACTCGGAAGATTAGAGGATTGGCCCCCTCTCTCACGTTTAAGGGATACTGATCCCTTCACAGGTTTAAAGGTATTCACCTTTCTCCCGAATTGGGTTTAAACACCCCGCCTGGAGCGCAAGTTATCCAGGGATAGTTCAAGGTGGCGGGACCAGTTCATGTAAAAGTGGCTGACAATTTCGTTACTGTTGGCTATACCCTGGATCCTCAAGGTATATGAGGATTGATCACCCTCTCTCACGAAAGGGTATTTTCATACTCTCTAAGGTTTAAAGGTTTTCACCTTTCTAAGTCTTGGAGTTTATACACTCCCACCTGTAGCGCATGAAACTCAGGGTTTATCCCCAGTATACTAAGGGTTCATTTCAAGATATCAAGGGTTTTGCCCTGGGGTATTTGGAATTCATTCGAGTCAAAAATATGAATACATTTGTGTTTCTATGTTAAGTACAGGGGACATACGTTATACTATTCTGAGGATGGATTCGAGTTTATAAGTATGCACTGGGGACAAGCATATAATGAAGAATTGAAATCGATTCACTGAGAATCTCTGGTATGATCTTTCCTTTTTATTTAGACAACTAATAGGTTGTATTTTAATCAGAATATCTTTCAGGATATTCACCGGGATACATTTATAACGTGTTATCAAAAATGTTCAAACAAAACAATTTTCACAAGTGAAATTTATATATCAACAACAACAATGGTAAAACCAAAAAAGGGTTATATTATTAACATAGCAAAAGATTATGCTCTTGGCTTCGTCTCAAACCGAGACCCATCCACCAAAAGCATAGTTAGTTTCCTAACATATTTACTTAACAAATGAAGGCTTCGTCTTGGAACCCAAGATACCTCCACCTTCACTTGTTAAAAGCGTTCAAAACAAACCATACTAACTGATGACCAAGGGCTTCGTCCTGAAACTCAGGATCCCTCCACCTTTGGCCATCATATTGTCTACGTGCAGGAAATTGAAATTGTTCAACAAATAAGAAAAGTAAATTTTTCAAGACATCAACCATTAAACCTAAAAAAGTGGGCTCCGGCCTAGGCATCAATATCCATCATCGCCCACTCTACTGCCCTCACACAGCGGCATCCTCTCCTGCTTTCCCCGGCTCCTCAGCACCAGCATCCTCACCAGCATCCTGTCCAGCATCCTCACCAGCATCCGCTCTGGCATCCTTCTTGTCTCCAGCCTGATCCGCCACCTCTGCTGACTTGGAAGATTCACCGGCTTCAGATGGAAGTGGCACAGCTTTTCCTCCAAGCTCCTTTAGCTTGGCCACCCAAGAGTCAACCGGCCAAGCTGGGCACGCGAGGCCTGTCTCCTTGGCCTCATAGGCCATCTTGATGCGTGCTTGTAACAGGGAGACAATAGCAGAAGTCTTGATTCCTTCCCGGAAATTGATCATGGCCTGATCATGATCCATTTGCACGGTGGCCAATTTGAGCTCGGCATCCTGGGTGACCTTTTTCAGCTTATCCTCATAGTGCCGACTCTTTGCTTCAGCAATGGCACCTTGGTCGGCAACAGTAGTTTCAAGCTGCTTAATCCTGGCTTCATGGAGTGCAACAGTACCACATGCATCATTGTACAAGTGGAGCAAATGCTGGAGGCCCTGCGCATCAATAACAGGTACGAATTAGAATATATGTATCTATAATGACCAAGATATCCTATCAGGATATCCTGTTAGGATATCCAGGCAGGATATATGTGCAGGATATATATGCAGGGTATGCGTCAGGATATTACCTTGTTAAGGAAGGATGTCATTGGCTCTAAGGAATCAGTAAAGCTGAGATCGTCATAGGAGAACCCTCCTGAGCTTGGAGCACTGACTTCAAGGCCCTTCCTCTTTTTCGCTGTGGAAGCACGAGTCCTTGGGTTGGCCTTGGGAGCTGGGAGTGGCTTGGAGCTGGTGGCAGCAGGAGCCTCCTTCTTGACTATGGTTGGAGTTGGATAGCTGTCAAGCTCGTCAAGGTCTAGATAGACTGGAACTTTGCTGGAATCTGCACACAGGGAGTAAAATTCTAAACCTTTCCTAAAGATATCAAATAAAAACATGTATCTACAGGATATCTTGCAGGATCCTTACTAGACATGTTTGCGCTTGAAAGAGGGCTTGGAGTTGGTGGAGATGGGTTGAAACTTCTCTCTGCTTCGGTAAGGAGCCTGATGGCGTCTATTCTTTTTTGAGAATCTGCAAGGGGAGGTGCTAGCTTCCTAAAATCAGCTGTACAAGAAAACGACAAAGTCAGTTCAGGATATAAAGCAGGATAACAAGCAGGATCATCTTTAAACCCTAAATCCTACCCTTCTTCAACCAATTCACCGGATAATCCGCTCCACCAGGGATTGAATCTCTTTTTACAAAAGAGAATTTGGATTTCCATTCCTCTTCATTCCTGGTGGCTCGGAGGATCAATGGGTCACTGGAGGTAGAATAAAACAAGAACCGACAAGAGCCGTGGCACCTAAGTCGGTATGCTAGAGGGAGGTCATTAACAGAAAGATCGGGGATATGGTTGTTCTTGATTTGATCAAGAACAGACAAGACTCGCCAAAGCATTGGCATTGTCTGACTGAAGCAGATCTTTGTGACATTAAAGAACTCAGTGATGAAATCCGAGAAAGGAAATTGCAACCCTAAGGTGAAAGGAAAGGCATTAAAACACAACCACTCGTCAGAAACCATGTCTGATCGGATTTCCCGATCAAACGGCCGGAACACCGTCCCTTTTGGGAAGATGCCGGAGGTTTTAAGGGCTGAAAAGTGTGCACCGTCGAAGGTACATATTTCTTTCTCCGGATCCTGGAGAATATTTTGATGGATGAACGTGGGAGCAGAGTCGCCGGAACTAGATCTTGTCTGCCTTGCCATATTATCACCGGAATATTGGGGAGAATGAAGAATGGAGTTGAGAGAGAAATCTTTACCTTTTTTCTCCGGTAGAGGTTAAATGAAGATCAGGATGAGAAGATATAGGGTATGATGAGTAAATATAGGCCGGGTGGTTGAAAGCTGTCACATCAATGGTCTTATCTCTTAATTGCCTCGGCCATTGTGAAAAATGTAACCGTTAGGATATCAAACGGTAACATTTTTGGGGACAATTGTTATGGGTGAAATTCTGAGCCCATATCCTGGATAATATCTTGATATATATCCTGTATATATTGTATCTGTTTACATCCGGGATGCTGATTCAGGATATTGGTAACATCCTGAATGGTATCCTCAGGATCACTAACGGATTAAATGCAGGTACTTGGGTTAGAAGCTAGCAACGTTAACAAGACCTATTCCACGGAGGACTCGGTCCAAGTCGTTCAAGGAAAGACGTTGGAGCCGTATTACTCGGTTTACAACGTCTATAATGGAATATTCGGAATAGCCCATATTTGTAGGGATTATTGTTTGTCATTCGTTACTATAAATAGTGGGTATATCAGATCAAATAGGACATAACAATCACACTCTCTACACTCTAACACTTGCTCTCTCGCAACTTTCACAAATTCATTGTAACACTTAGCGATCTGATCTATATCCTGCACTGTATCCTGAAGTTTAAAGCAATAAGAAGAACTAGGCAGCTGCGATTGTCAGCTCCCGAGGTTTTATGCCGGCGGTCTAGATTGATCAAGGGCTTTCCTTGTACATCTCGTGTCATTTACTTTACCTTTTTGCTCATTGTTTGATCGTAGATACAACTCAATATCCTGAGCCGTATCCTGAACACTGTTTTTCCAAAGAACATAACCAGCATATTTTCAACACACTTTTTAGCACACTACCTCACTTAACTAATTTGATCACTTAATTGCTTCGGTAATTTTTGACCAAAACAGTCATGTTTTGTAATTTTTTTCCATGATTCATGAAATTAAAGTAGATTCATGAATTCTTTTCACATTTTATAGAGTTAATTACATAAATTTGAAATTACCCATGAGTTTGTCTCATTTTCAAAGGATCATGCTAATCACACACGGCCAAAATAATTTTCACACCCCTAAGCGCCGCGCTATGGCCAAAGCGGGGCGCTTAGGGCGACAAAAGTTGATACGAGGTTTCGACTGACTGACAGACTGACAGACATAAAGGTGATACGAGGTTTCAGTCGCCCCGTGAACCCTAAGCGCCGCGCTTTGGCCATAGCGCGGCGCTTCGACCCCAAATTCTGCCTTTAAATCACTGGCCAGACTCGAGATTCATAACTCCGATTGTTTTTTGTCGATCTTCTTTGCTCTATTAGTTACATTTTTTGAAAAAACGATGTCGTGGTTCAGTAACTATCTTTTCGGTCAATATTCTGACGAGTCAGTTGTTCCTGATTCTTACGAGGGGACCGCTATTTCTGACTCGTTTGAGAAACCAGTGTCGTCCAACTTGAGGGAGACAGAGGTTGTATCTGGCATTCGTTATCGTGATAACACGGTGCAGCTGGATTTGAATACCCCTGTGGAGGACCCTTACGCACAACAAGGTTATTCGAATTTCGGTTACGGTGGCGACTATAGCTTTGTACAGCAGGAGTGTTATCCAAACGACAGTTACGGGTGTCAACAAGGTTATTCGAATTTCAGTTACGGTGGCGAGCAAAGCTTTGTACAGCAGGAGTGTTATCCAAACCAGAGTTACGGTTGTGAACAGAGCTTTGAACATCAAGTCTATTTGAACCTCGGTGACGATGGTGAGCCGGAGGATGTGTCTGTTGACGAGGAAGGTTGTTACCCAGTTACATTTTCGTTTGATACAACGCAGACCTTTTCGTCACGTAAAGAGTTGGTGCGTTGGGTACAAGACACGGCAAAAGACAATGGTTACCTCATTGTGACTAAGAGGTCGAATAAAAGAGGAGAGAATTACAAGATTTGGTTTCAATGTACTTTTGGTGGGGAGCATAAGAGTGTAGCTACACAGAGGAAAACGGGTAGCAAGAATATAGGCTGCCCGTTCGAGATGATCGGGTTTTCGGAATCATCCGGAAGTGTTTGGAGGATCGAGGTGACGAAGGCGAAGCATAACCACACTCCTATTGAAAACTTCGAGGGTCACGCGTATGCGAGAAGGCTTTCTTCGGAGGACAAAAAACTGATTAAGGAGCTGGCAGAGCAAGATATTCGCAACCAAAGTATCTGGCGAACGCTGACAAAAAACAATCCGGCTAGAAAGCTTATTCCGAAAGATATACACAACGCTGTTCAGAAGATCAACGCCGAAAAAAATGTCGGTAAGTCTCCGATGCAAAAACTTGAAAACATTCTTATCGAAAAAAATTACACTTATTACATGCGCACGAATGAGATATCGAACGAAGTTGAAGACGTCTTCTTTGTTCACGAAAAATCATTCACTATGTGGTGTGCCTTCCCGCATGTGCTATTGATTGACGCCACATACAAAACGAACATGTACAACCTGCCATTTGTTCAGGTCGTAGGCATGACGTCGACAAACAAATCGTTTACGACTGCTTGTGCGGTAATTTCCGCTGAGAAGTCAGAGAACTACATATGGGTGTTGCAGAGGATCAAGTCTATGCTGGCAGGATGTATGGAACCGCGAGTGATTTTAACAGACAGGGATTTTGCGCTAATGAACGCGTGTGAACAAGTTTTTCCAAAAGCGCATAAGTATCTTTGTCGGTTCCATATTCAACAAAATATTAATAAGAACAGCAAGAAGAAATTCTCTGACAAGGAGTGGAAAGAATTCGTACGTACATTTTGGACATTGTGCGAGTCTACGACCGAGGAAATATACAGGAGTACTTGTGATTTCAAACCTAAATGATACGAGATAACGGAATAAGACATCACACGTAACCGATTTGATCCGGAACTTGCCGTATAGTCCATATATATTAAAAAATGATGTATAATGGAAAAAACAGAAAATTTAGACTATTTATCGACGCGTTTGTGAATTAAATACAATTTTAAAAAATTTAAAAAAAGCCCAAAACGCCCCGCTATGCTCATAACGCGGCGTTTTGGACCCAAAGCGCCGCGCTATGGCCATAGCGGGGCGCTTTGGACCCTCGTTATACACTGAAGCGGAGCATCATCCCCCCCACTTCACCCAAACAACAAAAACACACACTAAGGTGCGATCCTCACACACTCGAGCCATTTTCGAAGATTTTTCGAGCTTTCAACCGCAAACAGGTTCGATTTAAACCCCTTAATCTTTGCTTTCACAAATGTGGCTTGATTCATGTTGATTGTTGTTGATCTTGGCCTGAATCACCTGCTGTTTGGGTTCTGTTCTTCAGAACGAAGAACCAAAGCGCCGCGCCGAGGCCAAAGCGGGGCGCTTTGGTTCATGTTTATTTTTTTTGTTAATTGTTTATTAAATAATTTGTTTAATAATTATTATTTGTTTAATATTAATTGTTTATTAATATTTGTTTAATTATTATTATTTGTTTAATTATTATTAGTTTATTAATATTTGTTTAATTATTATTTGTTTAATTATTATTAGTTTATTAATATTTGTTTAATTATTGTTTGTTTAATTATTATTTGTTTAATTATTATTATTTGTTTAATAATATTTGTTTAATTACTATTAGTTTATTATTATTTGTTTAATTATTATTTGTTTAATTATTATTAGTTTATTAATATTTGTTTAATTATTGTTTGTTTAATTATTATTTGTTTAATTATTATTATTTGTTTATTAATATTTGTTTAATTATTATTAGTTTATTATTATTTGTTTAATTATTATTTGTTTAATTATTATTTGTTTATTAATATTTGTTTAATTATTATTAGTTTATTATTATTTGTTTAATTATTATTTGTTTAATTAATATTTGTTTATTAATATTTGTTTAATTATTATTAGTTTATTATTATTTGTTTAATTATTATTTGTTTAATTATTATTTGTTTATTAATATTTGTTTAATTATTGTTTGTTTAATATTATTTGTTTATTAATATTTGTTTAATAATTATTATTTGTTTAATTATTATTTGTTTAATTATTTGTTTAATTGATCAACGTGCAGGGATGGATTTATCTGATGAGGAGATTGAGCATATGGAGGATGAGGGAGTGGTGGGGGACGAGGAGGAGCCGGCATGTCCGTATCTTCAGTTTCCGATGGGGTCACGGGCGAGGGGGAGATGCGCTAGGTTGGGCACCATACCGATTGGGGAGCACGTAGGCATAGACTGGGAGCTGCTATCTACCCTGGGAGAGGTCGAGCGGGCGCGTGAGATAGTTGGGCTAGATACTCCTTGGTCGCGCCTATTTGAGTTAGCGATGGAGGACTCGTACCCTGAGCTTACGGTCGAGTTTTGCTCTACGTTTACATACGCGCCGCATCCGGCGGATTACGTGGAGGACCCTTATTTTCCAGTCCACGAGGTTACATTCCGTCTGGCCGGTCAGCAGTTTGAGATGAGTGTGCGGGAGTTTGCTGTCCACACAGGTTTGTACACTGAGCCTGAGCTTGATACTGATTTATATACGCAGGCTGTTACGATGATGGACAGGCAGACGCTTATCAGTTTCTGGAGGGCCATTTCCAGGGCTCCCTTTGGGAAATCCTGGCAAAAGGCCACCACCATTAAAGATCCCTTGTACCGATACCTGCACCAGGTGATCGCGTCGACTATCGTGCCGCGGGGTTCCAGCAAGGAGAAGGTCAACCTTAGTGACCTTTTCTTTCTTTACTGCCTACTACGCCGCCAGCCCTGCGATCTAGCAGCCAGCCTGGCAGAGTACTTTTCTACTGCATACCACCGGCAGCTCCGCGGGTTTCTTCACACTGGCTCGTTTATCACCGCCATTGCACGATCGCTAGGGATCGTGCCCGAGCATGATCCGCTGCTGTCCGATCCGGTCCCGTCATCCAGGTTGGGCCGCGCGTCAGTAGCCGCTATGCAGATCACCCGTACCTTTGATGTCGGTCTGCGGTTCAGGGGTGCTGACGGGCTGAGTTGGCAGCCAGAGGTGTTGCCGGAGGTCATCCCGGTTGTTATTGAGGTGAAGCCTGGGGTGTTAGCCCCTCCTGATGTTCAGCGGGCCGCTCGGCGGGCTCAGCTACAGGCTCTGGGCATCGATGAGCCTGAGGATCAGCCTGAGGGTCAGCCTGACGCTCAGGCTCAGGCTCAGGCTCAGGCTCAGGATGATCCGGCGCAGGAGGAACGGGTCGAGGAGGTCCCGGTACCACCAGTTCAGCCAGCTCCTGAGCCGCCACAGTACCCGCAGCACGTTTACGCTGACCTGCCTCCGGCAGCGCGTGAGGTGGCTCGGGACTTCGACCGGCGCCTCAGACGTCAGGGCGCACGCATTGACTGGATCGTCCAGACGCTCGTCGATCTACGAGAGCTCGCTGCGTTGCCTCCACTTCCCCTCTCACCGTCCCCACCGCATGAGGATTAGTACATTACTTTGTTTGTTTAGTGTTTTGTTATGTATTATGTACTTAGTTGTACCTTTTTGTTGTGTATTGTATGTACAAACTGATATGTATATATATATTGTAGTTAATCTTTTATTTACATCACGTTGGTTCTGGATTGTTTACGTTTAATTCTTATGGTTTTCTGTACATTTTATTTAACGTGTTCGTTTAATTTAACAAAATAAACAACGTTAAGAATTTATATTATACACCTTCTATAAAAATAATGACATAATGACGTAATTATAAAACAACTATGAATTATATGTAATAAAACTAAAATAAAAATTTTTCCCTCCAAAAATCTCTATCAAACTAATTCAACCAAAAATCCCTACCAAACTAACCCACAACAACCCCAAATCAACCCCACCAATCTGTTTAAAAATGCACATCCAAAGCGCCTCGCTATGGCCAAAGCGGGGCGCTTTGGCTTGGTCAACAGACAAGGACTGACAGAAGTCAGTCCTTGTCTGTTGACCAAAGCCAAAGCGCCCCGCTTTAGCCATAGCGAGGCGCTTTGGATGTGCAAAAAGACAACAGCCGTGTGCGAATAGACCTGACCTTTTCAAAAGTTGTAAGATTAGATTACGTGGTTAATAACTTTCTAATCTTCACAACTGTGGTCCCCACCCTAGAAGCAAGATCTTCATCTCGATCTTTACAAGTCTTAGATTATCTTAAATGCGAGGATGCCCTGAGAGGCCCTTAAAAGCCCTTACCATCGTAAACTTATGTCCTTAGGGTGCCTTTAGCAACTAAGCCCTTCCACAAGGGCTTTGTTTTTGTTGCTTTTTGCATGTGGGTGGGTCTAAAGTAAAAGAAAAAATTGTTTATTTAAATATTGTATGTAGTGGGTAGGTAATGAGATGGAAATTAAGAAGGGTATAGATATTTGTTGGGTTGGAGATGAAGTAAGGGTTTTTAAGGATTTTGTAAGGATATGATGTGGCAGATGACGTGGCAGCAAAGGGCGCCTAAGGGCGCACATAGCATTGGAGATAGTCTTAAGGTGAAGGGAGTGATTACCTAATGGAATAAGTAAACTCCCAATTCACCAAATCACATAGTGTCATGTCAATTGTTTACCTAATGTTAAAAAACGTTGGCGGTGGTTTACCTAATAGGGTTTAGATAAACTATTAAAAAAAAGAAAAATATGTGATTAGTTGAGAAGAAATGGACCCCACCACACACCCTCTCTCTCCCACTTTCCCTCCCTTCACCGAAAACACCCCCCAATTCGGTAATCTTGATCGGTAAAAATGGTTGGCGGTGGAGGGGGTCGGTACCAAGTGGGTTTACCGCCCCCACTCCGTTCACCCTTAGACGTCAAAATTGTTTGAATCTGTTTTTAACTACAAATTTGGATCACTAACGGACCACTGGAGTATCATCGTACTACCAGCAGAATCACCCGATTATATCCATCTCCACTAATTTATAATGTCTATACACCAATTCAGGAGGAAACCCAATAAATCTAGGAAAAACCCTCTTTTAGGAATCGAACCAGGACCTAATAGTCTCTAAGTCTTATCTCACCCCTAAGATGTCACTAAACTATATTGTCGGGTCAATTTTGAAACTTAGACCTTAAAAAGTATAACGAGATCAATTTAGATAGACCACATGTGCAATTTATCTGGTTGTATGGTGGTTGTATATCATCAAACATAACACATAAAAAAAACTCGTTTGTGACTTTCCAAAAGAAATAATAAAGTACAATAAATGACAAAGAAAAAGATGAAAGATTTAACAAGAATGGTATAAATAATTCAATATTAATGTTAAAATAAATAATATAACTTTTTATATTAATTGTTTTATCTGTATTACACAAACTCAAAAGCTATTTAACCTAATTTCTTATTTTTGTAATAAAGTTTGATGGGCCAAAATGAGCATTTCACAGATTGCCCCGTTTTACTATATTGGACCAAGAAGTTTATAGGAACATGTAAAGCTGCAAACCGTCCAACAGTGTATATTGTCTATGATATTTATGTTTGTTTTGTTTTATACGATACGATATTTGTTATTCGATACAGTGTATTTTTCTTAAGTGAAATTTATTTTATACGATATTCGATACATAGTATTTTTCTTATGTGAAATTTAACATGTCTAACGAATTTAGTTTCAGACAATACACAACACACATGTATCACGTATGAGCATACACGCTTAAGTTTCTTTTATTGTACATTTTATATTATATTTGGGCTAAATTTCGTCTAAACGTTATTCTTTTAACAATTTTGTTAGATGTTCTTTAAAATTGTTCATATCCTACAAAAAAATACTCATAACTTGCGGAGTTGCTTCTAGGCAAAATATATGTTCATTGTTGTTCGTTTTAATTTTTATACGACGTTTATTCTTATAGCTTATCTTATAATTATTTTTCTTCTTTATGTGAGAAAGTATGTAATTTGTGTTCGCTTAATAATTCTATGAGATTATTGTTGTTATGTGTCTACTCTTACCATTTGATATATTATGTGAGAAAGTATGTAACTTATGTTCGCTTAATAATTCTATGACATTGTTGTTGTTACGTGTCTACTCTTACCATTTGATATTCTTGACTTAGGATCGACATAGGTGTGACTGCATTTGGAGTTGTTCTTTTGTGTTGGAGGACATACTACACGTGGTTTGGACAAGAAGCGTATTGCATTACAAAACTAATTCGGTAAAGCCAAACCATTCATCGAGGATTGATAATCCATCAATTATGGCCACATGTGTACCAGCGGTGGTTGACATGATACGTAGACGGGTTACTGATCACTAATTTTTAGACCAGCAAAAATATAGTATATAAAACACCATCGGCTAGCAAATAACTAATCGAAGAAATTAAAAAACACTTACAAGAACATAAGTGGGTTTATAAACCACTCAACCCACTTCAAGTATATCTTGATACACACGGCCTTCTCGCATGCCGTCGAATATAATGTGTAGAGCGGACAAGGTAAGATCTCATCGAGCGTGGACGAGGATGTGCATAATGCTTCACTTTCTCCAGGGTACGAAACATTTGCATTGAACCATTTCAATGTCCGCTATGCGCGAACAAAGTTAAATCTTCATATTAGCAAGTGCGTTTGTGCTTAAAAAATAAAATACACAAATCATAAGAGTGAGAAATGGAAAATAAAACAAAAAAAAAGTTATTCTAACTTATTCATTAAATTCTACAACATTCAATAAGAGTGAGAAATAGAAAATAAAACAAAAAAAAGTTATTCTAACTTACTCATTAAATTCTACAACATTCAATGATGCAATGCATCTCCTCCTCCATAACGGTCAGAGTTGGATGCATACCCGAGCCACCAAGCCACCAATTCAGGAGAAAACCCGTCGCCGAAGGCCCACTGCGGTAAAACTCGGTTCGGCTCGGTTTCAAACTGCCGAAACTTCATTGCCACCACCAATATCCTTAAAAGTTAAAAGTGATGCTAGTGGGAGTTGAACTTGAGACCTCAAGGAGAAAATCCAAGTAACTAACCACTAGACCAACTTGTCAGGACACAAATCAAACCTAGTACATCAGTTTTATGCATCATCGAACAATTATTCAAGGACGTACGTATTTCACATATTAAAAAACTACAATCAGACGTCACACAAATCATCACGATACTTCCTACAGTTCCCATTTTCGAGTGTTTATCCGGCCGCTTTATAACTCCTTTTAAAAACATAGTACTCAAAACCACTGAGAAACGCGGCCAAATGCCTTCTCAAACGCCGCCTGTTTCTACCATTATACATTCAATATGAGATAAAAAGATTATTAACGGTTGAAAAGAGATTAAAGTTAATATAGATGGATCACGAACACTAAAAAGTGGGGAACCAGAGAACACTCTTAAAAATTCAACTTAAAATGTTAAAAATCAAATTAAAAAAAATTGACGTTTTTTCTTATAAATACATGTAGAAGCATTTTTTTTATAAAAAAAGTCAAAAACTAAAAATATAAAAAAATTGTTTAAATAACAGTTAAAAAAAGGCTAAAATATTTTTTTTATTACAAAAAAATGATATTTTTATTGGAATAGTTTCTATCCATTTTTATAAGGAACGACGCTGAAAAAATTTTAAAAAAATTGATTTGTAACATGTTAAGTTAATTTTATAAGACATTTTTATTTTAACTGTTTTCTAAACATTTTTTTGTATTTTTTTGTTTTTGACTTTTTTTATTAAAAATGCTTCTACATGTATTTATAAGGAAAAACACCAAACTGTTTTTAAAAAAGTTGATTTTGAACATGTTAAGTTGAATTTTTATGAGTGTTCCCCGGCAGGGCCGTCTCCGTCATCTTTTCTTTTCTGACATACTTTTTCGGTTGTTATAGAAGACTACGACGCTGGTAGGATTTCTTTAAAGTGCACGGTATGGGTGTGGCAACTCGGCGTCAACCACTCACCTTGGTGTGGCATGGGCTGGTCAGCATGCGGTGCAATGTGAATATTATGTTCTCAGCCTTAGAATTGATATTATTATATTGCACCATAATTTGTGGCTCATGCATAAGATAAAGCATGGCAAACAAAGAACCAACGTTTTAATTAATATGTTCGCAGAATTGATTGGTTTAGAAGAAAATAGTAACTTGCGCCTGTTAGGAAGTTTATACCCCTTGGTTAGGAACAATCATGACGGTTCAACTTGCGTCGGTTAGGAAGTTTACACTTTTGGATAGAAACAATCATGACGGTTCGGTTCACATGTATAAGTGTCGCTTTAAAAAAACGGTGTGATTTTGTTTACACATTCCGTCGGTTACCACCGATAGCCACCACGGCGACTGCATGCCGTCTATCTTTGTCGAATCCGTGATAGGGATGGACGTATGGTTCAATGGTGGCATCTGGTGGTGCATGGTGGGGAAACCACCACCGATTGATCTTACAGATTCAGTGGATTCCAACCAACCAACGTTACGATTCCGATGAATATTCTGGCCAAGCATTCGCATGTCAGATAATAAAGACGTTGTTAATCAACATCCCGCCGCAACGCGCGGTTCAACATCAACTCGTTCTATACAAATTAAAAAGATTAGGGCCCTCGGAGGGTTTGGGCCTTGTGTCGTCGCCCACCCCGAACCCCCTACAGGCCGGCTCTGTTCCCCGGTTCTCCACTTTTTAGTGTTCCCTAATAAATCTCTTTCACACACACACTATATATATATATATATATATATATATATATATATATATATATATATATATATATATATATATATATATGGGAAGGTTCAAATGAAAACCACTAGTTATTGTGAAAACTCGAAAACTAATTAAAAAAGCCAAAAAAACATACGATTTTTTTTATTTTTTTTTGCAAACCAAATTTCGCAGGTTTTTTTATATAAAAAAATTTCAAAAAATAAAAAAAAAAAAAATTTGTGTCGTGCACTGTGTAATACTATACATGTGTATGTGTACTACACATGTGTATTATTACACATGTGTACTACAAATTTTTTTTTTGAAAATTTTTTTTTATATATATAAAAACCAGCGATTTTTATAAAAAAATTGAAAAAAAAAGTTGTTTGTTTTTTAGGCTTTTTTTAGTTAGTTTTCGAGTTTTCACAATAAAAGTGGTTTTCATTTGAACCATCCCCTATATATATATATAGGGGACCGCTAAAATGAAAACCACCTCCAGTTGTAAGAACCGTGAGAACTTTTTGATCCGGGGCGAGGTGGACCAAAATTTTTTTTCATAAACGTAGATGCGTGTATTAAAATTCAAAAGAAAATGCCGTGTGTGTAGTTTTGAGCACCCGTAAACACAAACTTGTGGTGCTCAAAACTACACACACGACATTTTTTTTTAATTTTTTTTGTTTACAAATGTGTTTATAATACACGCATCTACGTTTATGAAAAAAAATTTTGGTCCACCTCGCCCTGTACGGTGTAGTTTTCACGGTTCTTACAACTGGATATGGTTTTCATTTTAGCGGTCCCCTATATATATATATATATATATATATATATATATATATATATATATATATATATATATAGGGGATGGTTCAAATGAAAACCACTTTTATTGTGAAAACTCGAAAACTAACTAAAAAAGCCTAAAAAAACCAAAAAAACATACAAATTTTTTTTTTGTTTTTTTTTTTACAATTTTTTTAGAAAAATCGCAACTTTTTATATATGGAAAAAAATTTTCAAAAAAAAAAAAAAAAAATTTGGTTGTACTGCACATGTGCACTAATACGGAAAGTCTAAACCACTTAACCCACCCCCCACCGACACCCCCCAAAAACCTAAACCCCCCACCCCCACCCCCCCCCCCAAGAAAAAACCTAAATTCACCCTCCCACCAAAAGCCTAACCCCCCCCCCACCCCAAAAACCTAAACCCCCCCACCCCCACCCTCCCGAAAACCTAAAACTAAACCCTAAACATAAACCCGAAAAAAACCTACCCCCCCCACCCCCACCCCCAAAAACCTAAACCCCCTCCCCCCCGTACCCAAAAACCTAATCCTAATCCTAAACCTCCAAAAAAACTAACCCTAAAAGCTAAACTAGACTCAAAAAGCTAATTTTAAGCATGTAATGCACATTGTAGTACATGTTATATTGCACATGTGCACTACTATAATAATAGTATTGAAAACAAGACGACACCATAAATCTTTTTTTATGTCATGAAAAATATGCTCGAATATACTTGAATGAAAGATAAGAAAATTTGTGATCTTATGGTGCCATTTTTGTTTTAAAATGATAACGTATGGAGAAATGGGAAATGTTTGAAAAGTTATATATTTTTTGTTCCAATTTTACCCCTCCTTCATTAAAAGTCTTTCCCCCCTCCTTTTTAGTGGGTTTTAGTTAGTTTTCTGGTTTTCACAATAACTAGTGGTTTTCATTTGAACCTTCCCCTATATATATATATATATATATATATATATATATATATATATATATATATATATATATATATATATATATATATATATATATATATATATATATATATATATGTTTTGGTCAAAAATCAAGCAAGGATAATGCAACCAAATCTTTTGTTGTGAGGTGTGATGCTTGAATATATGAACAATTGTATGAACAACTTGCAAATCTAATAAAGAGACAACACGAGGATTTGTACGAGGAAAAAGCCCTTGATCAAAAGATGATCTCCGACATAAAAAACCTCGGGTGATGGAAACTACCGATCACCAACTAAGATTAAACAAAAAATGTGTTACAACTCGGGATGATAACAAGCTTGTTACAAGGATCACTAGAGTGTATGAGTGTAAAAGTGTATAGAAATGATTATTAAACTGCCGAGAGCTGTTCAAGTGTGTGTGTTTGCCAAATTTGCTAAGTGTTTCTATTCAAGCTTGTTATCCCTGTTAGGGCAGGATTTTTTAATGACCTATGATCCTCATTTATTATCCTATTAGTGATCCTTACTTCTGTGACAGATAGTGATCCTCAAAAGTGCTTCAGGATCAGGATCATGGATCACCCTAAGGATCCTTGTACTAACGATTGTTTACTTTGAATTTCGTATTGTTTTGCAGGAGTAACAAGTTGGACTTGGTCTTGGCAACGTTACTGTTTTGGTCAAAAATCACACAAGGATAATGCAACCAAACTCTTTGTAAACGGGGAATGATGCTTGGTATGATGAACAAAGAGAAGGATCACTTAAATGAAAATTGCACAAGTGACACAAGGATTTATACGAGGAAAAAGCCCTTGATCAATGAATGATCTCCGGCATAAAAACCTCGGGTGATGGAAACTACCGATCACCAAACTTCAATATAACAAACAGTGTTTACAACTTCGGATGGTAACGAGCTAGGTACAAGGATCACTATAGTATCGTATGCTAGAGCGTGTGAGAAATGTGTTGTGTCTTCCGAATGCTGTAGAGTGCCATTTATATAAGCGTGTGTGGTTGAATTTTAGGCAAGTCACCTAACTACTAGCTCGTTACCCCTTTAGAAATAGAAGTAAATTTAGGCTAACTAAATTCCCGTAATTTGTGCTAAGTTTCCATATTCTCCATAACGTCCATTTTTGGTCATGCATGTGCGAAATTAGCGTGACAGATTCCTTGATAACGTTGCTAAGACCAGGTCCAACTCGTAATTCCTGCAAAACAACATTAAATTCAAAGAGAACAATTGTTAGTATGAGGATCCTTAGGATGATCCATGATCCTGATCCTGAAGCTCTTCTGAGGATCACTATCTGCCAAAGAAACATGGATCACTTGTTAGGATATCATGTAAGGATCATAGGTCATTAAAATCCTGCCCTAACAATTGCCCCCAAAATATAAGGAGTAATTATGTAATATTAACGAGTTATATTTTGCCGAATCTTATCTATAACTAACTCGACGGATATATAGCCGTTAAGAATGGACTATCCGTTGCGATCTGACGTCATGGAGATGACAGCCCTGCACAAATCATCATTATAAATAGAAATAGGGATAGGATTGTTTGCATTTAAATTCAAGAACTCTTCCCTTTATAATCGCGACCAGAGGATTGAACAAGTATTCCCCTTTATCTTCTCTCTTGCTTGCTCTGTTTTTCTTTCTCTTTCCATCCTTCTGTAAAAAATGTTGCTCCGGAACTCTCGTAGCAAGGATCCTAAGAAGGACAGTCCCTTGAAGGGTCAAGGGATCATCAAGGATTCTCCCACCGAGAGGTGTTGTTTTACTGATCCTCAAATTGACAAAATCCGTCATTGTTTTCCGGCGAACACCCTCTTTAAATCTTTTAGCCCTACTGCTCTGAGCGATTACATCTCTGAGACTTGGGTAGCTTTCCCGGTCACTCCTTTCATGATAGGATACTCGTATCCTTTCCCTCAGTTCACTGAGTCCTTTTTCTCTCTTACCGGCATCAGCTATATCCAGGCTATGCCGATGATTTGGAGGGTTTTATACACCCTTGAAAGGATCATCGAACAAGAAGGAATTGATCTGGGTATGGCGGAGCTGGCTGAGATGTATGATCTCACAACTTTTGGATCCCACCAATACTTGTTCAAACGAAAGGCTGGAGAAGAGCACCCTGTTCTCAAAGTTACCAAAAATGACATGAACTGGAAGCGGCGGTTCTTTTTTGTGAGGAGAGATACCATCCCTGATGGGAGGGATCTGCCCAAGAAGTGGGCTACCCATGGTAGGATAGAGGATCCTGGAAGGATCACCGCAGAACTTATCCTTTAGCATAAGGATCACTGACATTCTTTTGTTTCCTTATTGTGCAGCTATATCCGTTTCTCATCTTAAGTTGACTCCTGCTGCAAAAGAGAGACTCTTGGCCTTTAGGAAGCTTGATCCTGAAACAAGAACTTTCCAGGTCACCATCCAGGATTCTCAGGAAGTATCCTCTGCTTCTGTCACAATGTCAAGTAAGTATCCTCTTTTAAGGAGTATTTATATAATGAGAGTCAAATAAAATTAAGATACTTATCTTGTTTTGGTTGTGCAGGTGCTGGAAAATCCTCTAAGTCTGCTTCGAAGTTCGGCATCGATGATCTTACTAATGTCAAATCCACAAGGAAGAAGACTCCTGCTGCTAGCCCAACTGCTTCAGCCCCTAAAGCACCAATCAGGGAAAAAGGAAGCAAGAAGAGAAAGGCCTCTGAGGATTTGCAAGGTCTGCCCCTGCTTCGCCAACAGTGTCTGGATTACATCAGCGAGGTAAGGATCAGTGTCCTGCTTGTGTATCCTGCTGGTCTAAGGATCACTTGGTTTCTGACATTATTCCTTGTCTTTGTAGAAATTTGCTGAAGTAGAGACATATGTTGGCCATGTTGAGGATCAGGATCGCCAGATTGCTGACCTTAAACAGGTTGGGGTGTTGAAGGATCTCAAGATAGCCGATCTTCAGAAGGAGCTCCAGGCCACCAAGAATGATGCTGCCAAGATGCTGATCAACTTTGACTATGAGAAGCACGAGATCACCCAGGATGCCAAGGTCTCTGCCGCGATAACTATGTACAAGATCCAGCTGCAAATGGCCATGGAAGCTCAGGATCCTGCTTTTGACAAGAGCACCTGGGATGTCGAAGGCTGGAAGGCTAGGCTGGCAGAACTAGAGGATGATGAGGAGGCTGAGGAGATCCCGATGCTTGAGGGTGGAGACATTGGCAAGGATCAGGGTGGAGAGGCAAGTGGAGCCGGTGGTGATGGTGCAGCGAAGGATTGAGCTGCAGGATTGGGCAATGATGGAAATTTCGAGACTTAGCCGGAGCCCATTTTTTTTTTGTTTGGTGGTTGTGATGTTTTAAAACAATTATGGTCTGTATTTGAACAATAGTTTAGGGTTGAGGATCTAGGGTCCTGTGAACAATAGGTAGGATTACATATGGTGGAGGGATCCTCTGTTTGGGGGATGAAGCCATTGTGATCATGCCGCCTGTAATTTCCTGCACCTGCTATGACCGCATGAACAATGGACACCCTTTGCCAACCCATGTGGACGGGCCACGTTTTGCTGGTAGAAACGTGGGTTGGCAATTTTGACAACTTTAAAAAGGGGTTAACTGTTTAATGAATAAAACTTTTAACTTTTGACTTATCATGTGATGTTATCCTTGTTTATCTTTTTAATTTCCAATTGTTTTGATATATATTTGTCTGAATAAGAAAAGTTAAGCAAATTATTGTTAGGGCTGGATTTTTATGATATATGATCCTTGCATGTGATCCTAACCAGTGATCCTTGTTTCTTTAGCAGATAGTGATCCTCAACAGGACTTCAGGATCAGGATCATGGACCATTATAGGATCCTCCTGCCAACAGTTACCTTCATTGAATTAAATAATGTTTTGCAGGAACATCTGGCAGGATCCGCTCTTAGCATCACGATCAAAGGACGCGTCTTTACAATTATAGCATGTGCTTAATCGGAGATGGACGTTGCAAAGGATATGGAAACTTGGCATGATTTAAGGGCGACAATTTAGGCTAGATTTACTTTTATTTCTAAAGGGGTAATGAGCTGATTATTAGTCTTTTTACCTAAAATAGGTCACCTACACTTGTATATATAACACTCTTCCCCATTCGGAGGAACACACAATACAATTCTCACACGCTTAGACACACGTTACTATAGTGATCCTTGTACTCAGCTCATTATCATCCGAAGTTGTAACCATTTTTCTTATATTGAAGTTTGGTGATCGGTAGTTGCCATCACCCGAGGTTTTTTATGCCGGAGATCATACATTGATCAAGGGCTTTTTCCTCGTATAAATCATTGTGTCTTTGCATATTTCATACTGAAGTGATCCTTTACTTTTTCAATAAACCAAGCATCATCCCCCATTTACTTAGAGTTTGGTTGCATTATCCTTGTGTGATTTTTGACCAAAACAGTTTGGCGCCCACCGTGGGGCGATTGGTGCTTCATTCATAAGAAAACCTTTTGTTCGAAATCATTTCAAAGAGTTACATGGCTTCATCATTGAAGAATACGTCCACGGCGATGTCTGCAGTCACCTCGTCCCAGAACACTCTGCCTCCACCATCGGCAGGATCCCAGAAAAATGCTGAGAAGAGACCAAATCCTACCTTCTCTAAACCGCCATCTTCTTCTGCTTTGAATTCTTCTGTTCCTAGTACTAGTGATGTGTTTGCTTTAATTTTGCAGATGAAGGATCGTATGCAGCGGCAGGATGAAACTAATGACAGGATCCTCAGGGAAATTGGAGACCTCAAAAGGCAAAAGATAGCGGCAGAGGATCATTCCCCACTAATGCCCAAATCCCTGAGCTTTGATACTCCAATGATCACTTCTCAGCCATCGGGAGTCCCAGACGTACAAATTATGGGAGAATCAAGAGGATTGCACCTCGGATCGGCAGCAATGACTCAGGCATCAGGCTCACACTTTCAGCCGGCAGGATCCTATCCCCAGCATATGGGATCCTTCATGACTTCAGGAACCTATCCGGGAGCACAGCAGTTTCAAGGATCCTACTTTGTTCCAGGATCATCCCAGGGTCAAGGATCCTCCTTTGTTCCAGGATCATCCCAGGATCAAGGATCCTTCTTCGTTCCAGGATCGTCCCAGATACTAGGATCCTTCCAGATGCCAGGATCCCTAAAAAGTTTGCAAACAGGAAGTCTAGATGTCCATCAAGGGGACTTCATCCCAATGCAGACCATTGCTTCCACTGGTCCCTCCGTTATCCCAGAATCCCAGCAATATGGATTCACACCCAATGTTCCTAACTTGAACTCAATGGGAGGTAACACTTTAAATAATTATCTTACCACTAACCATGGATTCATGCAGGATACAGGTATCAATCATGCTATGGCCAGGGAGTTGCAGAAGCTAAAAGATATGATCTCAAGTGTCCCAGGGGTAGTCAAGCCTATCCCAGAGATTGCAGATGGAAGCCATAAGGTATCTCGCTTTGCACCACCAATTTGTGATGCAGAGGTACCCAAAAGGTTCCATATCCCTACTATGAAGCTGTATGATGGTACAACGGATCCTGAGGAGCACATAGCACAATACAGGGAGAGGATGGAGATCAATCCAATCCCGGAAAAGTTAAAGGAAGCATGCCTATGTAAAGGATTTGGATCCACTCTTACTGGATCAGCTCTTAAATGGCTGCTAAGTCTTCCCCCTTACTCTATTACTTCATTTGCTAATTTAGTTAATTTATTCAATAACCAATTCTCTTGTAGTAGAAAATTTGAAAGATTAACTAGTGATTTATATAGGGTAACTCAAAGTCATAATGAATCATTAAGGGATTATATAACTAAATTCAGTAAAGAATCCTTGGACATTCCCAACTTGGATATGGCTACGGCTGTTGAAGCCTTCAAAATGGGACTGCTTAAGGATTCATTATTCTATGATGATCTTGTTATGACACCATGCAGGAATCTAGATGAAGTAAGAACTCGGGCACTCAGGTTCATCCGGCTAGAGGATGACAAGAGGATCCAGGAGAGACAAGTAGGATCCTCAAAACAGGAGAAGCAAGGATCCTCCTTCAAAAACAATAAATTCAAATCCTACCATAGAAATGACAACCAGAATGTGCATGCTGTTGACCAAGAAGAGGATGATGAAGATTATCCTCCAATCTCCGAATATTGTTTTTCCGTTAATAATCATGAACTAATCCTTGCAATGCAGAATCTAGGAGAAAAAGCTAGGTGGCCCAGGAAGAATGATAAACCATCCGGGACTAAAGACAAGTCAAAATGGTGTGCATACCATGAGGATTTCGGGCATCTAACTGAAGAATGCATAGCTTTAAGAAAAGAAATTGGATATCTGTTAAGCAAGGGGCATCTAAAAGAATTGTTGGGAAGAAAAAAGCAAAGGACTCAGGATCCTGAAAGGATCCCTGAAAAGGCTCCAGCCCCTCCGGCGAATGCACAAGTGATCAACTTTATTTCCGGAGGATCAGGCATCTGTGGTACATCCTTCTCGGCGGCCAAAAGGCATGCAAAGGAAGCAAAAATGGATAATGGAGAGAGACCTATTCGAACATCAAGTGTCTCAGAAGGAAAGACGATAACGTTTGATGAGGATGATCGCATTAACATCCAGGATCCTCATCATGATAGTTTAGTTATTACTCTCTTTATCTCTAACCATTTTGTCCGCAGGATCCTTATCGACGGAGGAAGCTCAGTGAACATTATCCAGCTTGATGTTCTGAAGAAAATGGGTATCCCAGAATCAGACATCACACCAAGATCCTCCGTGCTTGTAGGATTCAGTGGAGAAATGAAGAAAACTCTGGGGGACATCAAACTCCCAATCTACGTGGAAGGATTACATAATTATCAAAAATTTTGTGTTATTGACTGTTTATCTTGTTGCAATGTTATCCTTGGCAGGCCCTGGATACATGATATGAAAGCAGTCCCATCCACCTATCATCAATGTGTGAAACTCCCTAGCCCATGGGGGATAATCAAGATCGATAGTGATCAGCAGGAGGCTAAGGATTGTTATACCTCATCCATGAAGCCAACCTCGAAGCCAAGGGAGCAATAGCAATTACAGTATCTGTTAGGGCTGGATTTTTATCATCCGTGATCCTTATACGTGATCCTAACCAGTGATCCTTGTTTCTTTGGCAGACAGTGATCCTCAGCAGGACTTCAGGATCAGGATCATGGACCATTGAAAGGATCCTCATGCTAATAGTTACCTTCGTGTAATACAACATTATTTTGCAGGAACATCTGGCAGGATACGCTCTTAGCATCATAATCAAGGGTCGCGTCTTCACAATTATAGCACGAGCTTAATCAAAGATAGACGTTGCAAAGGATATGGAAACTTGGCTTGATTTAAGGGCGGCAATTTAGGCTAGATTGTCTTTTATTTCTAAAGGGGTAATGAGCTGATTATTAGTCTTTTTACCTAAAATAGGTCACCTACACTTGTATAAATACCACTCTTCCTCATTTGGAAGAACACACGACGACACACAACACAACTCCCACACGCTTAGACACTCGAAACTATAGTGATCCTTGTACTCAGCTCATTATCATCCGAAGTTGTAACTATATTTTTCTTATATTGAAGTTGGTGATCGGTAGTTGCCATCACCCGAGGTTTTTTATGCCGGAGATCATACATTGATCAAGGGCTTTTTCCTCGTATAAATCATTGTGTCTTTGCATATTTCTAATAGAAGTGATCCTTTACTTTTATAACTGACCAAGCATCATACCCCGTTTACATAAAGTTTGGTTACATTATCCTTGTGTGATTTTTGACCAAAACAGTTTGGCGCCCACCGTGGGGCAATTGGTGCTTCATTCATAAGAAAACCTTTTGTTCGAAATCATTTCATAGAATTACATGGCTTCATCATTGAAAAACATGTCCACGACAATGTCTACAGTCACCTCGTCCCAGAACATTCTGCCTCCACCACCGGCAGGATCCCAGAAGAATGCTGAGAAGAGACAAACTCCTACTAATTCTAAAACTCCATCTCCTTCTGCTATGAATTCTTATATTCCCCGTACTAGTGATGTATTTACTTTGATTTTGCAGATGAAGGATCGTATGCAGCGGCAGGATGAAACTAATGAAAGGATCCTTCAGGGAAATTGGAGATCTCAAGAGACAAAAGAAAACGGCGGAGGATCATTCCCCACTGATGCCCAAATCCTTGAGCTTTGATACTCCAATGATTACTTCTCAGCCATCGGGAATTCCAGACGTGCAAATTATGGGAGAATCAAGAGGATTGCACCTGGGATCGACAGCAATGACTCAGGCATCTGGCTCACACTTTCAGCCGGCAGGATCCTATCCCCAGCATATGGGATCCTTCATGAATTCGGGAGCCTATCCGGGTGCACAGCAGGGTCAAGGATCCTACTTTGTTCCAGGATCATTCCAGGGTCAAGGATCCTCCTTCGTTTCAGGATCATCCCAGATACCAGGATCCTTCCAGATACCAGGATCCTTCCAGGTGCCAGGATCCCTAAAAAGTTTGCAAACAGGAAGTCTAGATGTCCATCAAGGGGACTTCATTCCAATGCAGACCATTGCTTCCACTGGTCCCTCCGTTGTTCCAGAATCCCAGCAATATGGATTCCCTAACTTGAACCCAATGGGAAGTAACACTTTAAATAATTATCCTACCACTAACCATGGATTCATGCAGGATACAGGTGTCAATCATGCTATGGCCAGGGAATTGCAGAAACTAAAAGATATGATCTCAAGCGTTCCAGGGGTAGTCAAGCCTATCCCACAGATTGCAGATGGAAGCCATAAGGTATCTCGCTTTGCACCACCAATTTGTGATGCAGAGGTACCCAAAAGGTTCCATATCCCTACTATGAAGCTGTATGATGGTACAACGGATCCAGAAGAGCACATAGCACAATACAGGGAGAGGATGGAGATCAATCCTATCCCAGAAAAACTGAAAGAAGCATGCCTATGTAAAGGATTTGGATCCACTCTTACTGGATCAGCTCTTAAGTGGCTGCTAAGTCTTCCCCCCTACTCTATTACTTCATTTGCTAATTTAGTTAATTTATTCAATAACCAATTCTCTTGTAGTAGAAAATTTGAAAAATTAACTAGTGATTTGTACAGGATAACTCAAAATCATAATGAATCATTAAGAGATTATATAACTAAATTTAGTAAAGAATCCTTGGACATTCCCAACTTGGATATGGCTACGGCTGTTGAAGCCTTCAAAATGGGACTGCTTAAGGATTCATTATTCTATGATGATCTTGTTATGACACCATGCAGGAATCTAGATGAAGTAAGAACTCGAGCACTCAGGTTCATCCGGCTAGAGGATGACAAGAGGATCCAGGAGAGACAAGTAGGATCCTCAAAACAGGAGAAGCAAGGATCCTCCTTCAAGAACAACAAATTCAAATCCTACCATAGAAATGAGAACAAGAATGTGGATGCTGTTGACCAAGAAGAGGATGATGAAGATTATCCTCCAATCTCAGAATATTGTTTTTCCGTTGATAATCATGAACTGATCCTTGCAATGCAGAATCTAGGTGAAAAAGCTAGGTGGCCCAGGAAGAATGATAAACCATCCGGGACTAAAGACAAGTCAAAATGGTGTGCATACCATGAGGATTTTGGGCATCTGACTGAAGAATGCATAGCTTTAAGAAAAGAGATTGGATATCTATTAAGCAAGGGGCACCTGAAAGAATTGTTAGGAAGAAAAAAGCAAAGGACTCAGGATCCTGAAAGGATCCCTGAAAAGGCTCCAGCACCTCCGGCAAATGCACAAGTGATCAACTTTATTTCCGGAGGATCAGACATCTGTGGTACATCCTTCTCGGCGGCCAAAAGACATGCAAAGGAGTCAAAAATGGATAATGGAGAAAGGCCTATTAGAACATCAAGTGTCTCAGAAGGGAAGATGATAACGTTTGATGAGGATGATCGCATTAACATTCAGGATCCTCATCATGATAGTTTAGTTATCACTCTCTTTATCTCTAACCATTTTGTCCGCAGGATCCTTATCGATGGAGGAAGCTCAGTGAACATTATCCAGCTTGATGTTCTGAAGAAGATGGGAATCCCAGAATCAGACATCACACCAAGATCCTCCGTGCTTGTAGGATTCAGTGGAGAAACGAAGAAAACTCTGGGGGATATCAAACTCCCAATCTACGTGGAAGGATTACATAATTACCAGAAATTTTGCGTTATTGACTGTTTGTCTTGTTGCAATGTAATCCTTGGCAGGCCCTGGATACATGATATGAAAGCAGTCCCATCCACCTATCATCAATGTGTGAAACTCCCTAGCCCATGGGGAATAATCAAGATCGACAGTGATCAGCAGGAGGCTAAGGATTGTTATACATGATCCATGAAGCCAACCTCGAAGCCAAGGGAGCAATAGCAATTACAGTATCCTCCGAGGAATGTCTTGGAGGCAAGGGAACAAGATGTGGACGAAATCCTCTTGGATCCTAGTGATCCTGAATCAAAAATCTATATCGGATCAGGGATCCTTGGCAGGATGAAAGAAGACTTAATATCCTTCCTCAAAAGAAGAAAATCTACCTTTGCTTGGAAACATGAAGATATGACAGGTATATCTAAGGATATTATCACTCACAAACTTGGCATTGACAGGTCTATCAAACCAATCCATCAAAAAAGGAGGAAGTTTGCACCAGAAAGGAATGCCATTATCCAAGAAGAAGTAGAGAGGCTACTTCGAGCAGGTATGATCAGAGAGGTAAAGTATCCAAAATGGTTAGCCAATGTGGTCGTTGTCCAAAAGAAAAATGGAAAGTGGAGGGTATGTGTCGATTTCACTGATCTGAATAAGGCATGTCCCAAGGATCCTTTCCCATTACCCCACATTGACTCCATGGTGGATGCAACAGCGGGGCATGAACTGTTGACCTATATGGATGCATCATCTGGATTCCAACAAATTCAGATGGAACCATCTGACCAAGAGGATTGTTTTGGTCAAAAATCACACAAGGATAATGTAACCAAACTTTATGTAAACGGGGTATGATGCTTGGTTAATTATGAAAGTAAAGGATCACTTCTGTGATAAAGATGCAAAGACACAATGATTTATACGAGGAAAAAGCCCTTGATCAATGTATGATCTCCGGCATAAAAAACCTCGGGTGATGGCAACTACCGATCACCAACTTCAATATAAAAAAAATATAGTTACAACTTCGGATGATAATGAGCTGAGTACAAGGATCACTATTGTTTTGAGTGTCTAAGTGTGTGAGAATTGTGTTGTATGTCGTGTGTGTTCTTCCAAACGAGGAAGAATGGTATTTTTACAAGTGTAGGTGACCTATTTTAGGTAAAAAGACTAATAATCAGCTCATTACCCCTTTAGAAATAAAAGACAATCTAGCCTAAATTGCCGCCCTTAAATCAAGCTAAGTTTCCATATCCTTTGCAACGTCCATCTTTGATTAAGCTCATGCTATAATTGTGAAGACGCGTCCCTTGATTATGATGCTAAGAGCGTATCCTGCTAGATGTTCCTGCAAAATAATGTTGTATTACACGAAGGTAACTATTAACATGAGGATCCTTCCAATGGTCCATGATCCTGACCCTGAAGTCCTGCTGAGGATCACTGTCTGCCAAAGAAACAAGGATCACTGGTTAGGATTACGTGTAAGGATCACATATGATAAAAATCCAGCCCTAACAATTGCCCCCAAAATATAAGGAGTTTATTGTAAATAAACGAGTTATATTTTGCTCTGATCTTATCTTCAACGGACTATTCGGATAACTAGCCGTTATAAGCGGACTAGCCGTTGTGATCATTACGTCATAGATGTGACAATCCCTGCAAATCATGATTATAAATAGGAGATAGGGTTAGGATCACTCTGCATTTAAATTCGAGATATCTTCCCTTTATAATCGCTATCGAAGATTGACCAGGTACTCTCTTCTTCTCTCTTTCCTTTCTTCCTTCTCTTGCTCTGTTTTTTGCTTTTATTCTGTTTCTGTTCCGTCACAATCATGTTGCTCCGGAATTCTCCACACAAGGATTCCAAGAAGAGTAGTCCCCTAAAAAGCCAAGGGATCGTCAAGGATTCTCCTACGGAGAGGTGTTGCTTTACTGATGCCCATGTAGACAGGATTCGTCATTGCTTTCCGGCGAATGCTGTTTTCAAATCCTTCACATCTACTGCTTTGAGCGACTTTGTTTCAGACGTTTGGGTGGCCTTTCCTGCTACTCCGTTCACCATAGGGTACTCGTATCCTTTTCCAGCCTTCACCCAATCCTTCTTTTCTTTAACCGGCATATCTTATATCCAAGCTATGCCGATGATCTGGAGGGTCTTGTATACCTTCGAGAGGATCATCGGGCAGAAGGGAATTGATTTGGGGATGGCAGAGTTGGCCGCACTTTATGATCTTACCACATTTGGTTCTCATCGATACTTGCTGAAGCGGAAAGCCGGGGAGGATCACCCTGTCTTCAAGGTCACTAAGAACGATACAAACTGGAAGCGTCGCTTTTTCTTTGTTAGAAGGGATACCATCCCAGATGGGGAGGATCTGCCCAAGGAATGTGCTACTCATGGTAGGATAGAGGATCCTGGAAGGATCACTATCAGACTTGCCTTATGTGATGAGGATCACTAACGTCTCTTTTCTTTTGTCTTTTGTGCAGCTATTTCCGTTGCTCACCTAAAATTGACTCCTGCTGCAAGAGAAAGAGTCTTAGCTTTTAAAAGGCTTGATCCTGAGGTCAGAAGTTTCCAAGTCACCGTCCAAGACTCACAAGAAGTATCCTCTGCATCTGCCACTATGTCAAGTAAGTATCCTTATAGAAAATAAATTATATGTAAGATTGTTTGATTAATAAGGTAACTTATCTTGATTTTGATTGTGTAGGCGCTGGGAAGTCTGCCAAGTCTGTCAAATCTGCCTCCAAATTTGGGATAAGTGATCTTGCCAACGTCAAGTCTTCGAGGAAGAAGGCTCCTGCTGCTAGTCCTTCAGCTTCTGCTCCTAAGGCACCTATCCGAGGCAAGGGGAAGAAGAGGAAAACTTCTGAAGATCTCCAAGGATTTCCCCTCCTTCGTCAGCAATTCCTTGATTATTTTGACGAAGTTAGGATCACTGCCCCTGTTGACTGTCCTGACAAGTTTAGGGATCACCTATGTCTGATGTTGTTTTCCTGTTTTTCTTGTAGAAATTCACCGAAATGGAGACTTATGTTAACCAGGTTGAAGATCAAGATCGTCAAATTGCCGACCTCCAACAGATGGGTGTGCAGAAGGATCTTAAGATTGCTGATCTTGAGAAGGAGATCCGGGCTGTTAAGGACGAGGCTGTCAAAGCATTGATCAACTTTGATTATGAAAAGCATGACATCACTCAGGATGCTAAAGTCTCTGCCGCGATAGCTATGTACAAGATACAACTGCAGATGGCTACGGAGGCTCAGGATCCTTCCTTCGATAAGAGCACATGGGATATTGAAGGCTGGAAGGCAAGGCTGGCGGAACTGGAGGACGAGGATGAAGCCGAGGATATCCCCATGCTGGAGGGTGGTGATGCTGACAAGGATCAAGGCGGAGAAGCTGGTGGTGACGAAGCAGCGAAGGTGTAGGCTGCATGATTGGGCGATGATGGATATTTTTGACTAGGCCGGAGCCCAATTTTTTAGGTTTAGTAATGGTTTTTTGTGGTTGTTGATGGTTTGTGAACAATTATGGTCTGTAATCTTCGAACAATAGTTTTTAGGGTTAAGGATCCTGGATCCTTTGAACAGTAGGTAGGATTGCAAAAGGTGGAGGGATCCTTTGTTTGGGGGATGAAGCCTTTGTGATCCTGCCGCTTTTAATTTCCTGCACAATGCTAGGACCGTATAGACAATGGACACCCTTTGCCAACCCATGTGGACGGGCCACGTTTTGCTGGTAGAAATGTGGGTTGGCAATTTTGACAACTTTTTGAAAGGGTTAAAGATCCTTTTGTTTAATAATATAACTTTAATTTTTCTGGCTTATCTCGTGTTGTTATCCTTATCTTCTTGTTTCTCAATTGTTTTTGTAGTACATTTGTTAAAGTGACAAGAGTTGAAAATATGTTATCCAAATTTAGGATATGATCCCAGATCAAATATCCTGATATTGAAAATTTTCAAAGTACTTTAATTCAAGGATCATAGGTTTGGTTGTCAAAGTGTAAGGGTCGGTTAGGATAGTGAGTATAATCAAAATGGTCAAGGATCATACCTGAGGATCCAAGTTAGGATCCTAACCTTCAATCGAGACAATCGTAGATAAGATTTTGATGGATAATAAGGATTAAGGATCCTTATGTGGTCTAACTTTGACAATCCTGAAAAATGAAGCACAACTTGGGACTAAGCCAATGTAAGAAATAAATTAGTAACTGGGGGCACGCCCAAAGGATAACTGAAAATGATCCCGGAGGATCACTGGGGACAAGCCCATAGGATAACTGAGAATGATCCCGGAGGATCACTGGGGACAAGCCCAAAGGATAACTGGGGACAAGCCCAAAGGATAACTGGGGACAAGCCCAAAGGATCGTATGTAAACTGGAGTATGGCCCTTTCTGGCGACTATCCAAACTTAGTGACATGAAAATGTCAAAACCTTAGCTAACGTGAAAACGTTAGAAACCTTAGGAACGGATGTATGGTACGTCTACCATTATACGTAGGATCCTAAATATAGCCAGTACGATGAGGTTGTCAGCCCCGGAAGTGGGTACTGGTCCCAAAGACGTGAACTATATCAGGATCATCGTGCGCTGCTGGCGGAAACTGGGGATAATCCCAAGGATTACTGGGGTTGAACCCAAGGATCTGCGGTGCTTTTGAAGATCTTTGACGATATGCTGAAGATACCTGAACTATCATAACTCAAATGTTTCGTGAGTAGAGGATGAATGATACATGATCCTTATCCTTAGGTAAAAAGTAAGAAAATGCAATAGTCTCTAGGACAAGCATATTACCAGAGTAAGGATCACTGATATCACCGGGATCCTTCAAGGATACTTCAATGTAAGGATCACATGCATGAAGGATCATGTTCACATGAAATATTTCTTTAAGTGAACAGCATTCCAGGCTCTTGGCAACAAGTTTCCTTCCATGGTTAGCAACCTGTATGCCCCCTTTCCTGCTTCAGCTTCAATCAAGTAGGGACCTTCCCATTTTGGTGCTAACTTCCCGTCAGCAGGATTGATAGTATTTTGAAATGCTTTTCTCAACACCATATCTCCGACTTGGAATTTCCTTAATCTGACATTTTTGTTGTAGGCACCAGCCATTCTTTGTTGGTAGCTTGCCATCCTTATCCTAGCTAGATCCCTGATTTCTTCAATAGTATCCAAATCCTGAGCTAGAATTGTAGCATTTTCTTCAGGATCACGAGCACTTGTTCTAGCAGTTGGGATCACCATTTCTGTTGGGATCACTGCTTCTGCCCCAAATACTAAAGAGAAAGGTGTTTGACCAATGGCATTCTTGGGAGTTGTTCTATCAGCCCATAGCACATAAGGTAACTCCTCTGCCCATTTCCCCTTCTTGGATCCTAGCTTCTTCTTCAGATTGTTGATGATGATCTTGTTGGATGATTCTGCTTGACCATTGGCTTGTGGATGAACTGGTGTTGATGTTATCATCTTGATTCCCCAACTGTCACAAAAGTTAGTGGTTCTGCTTCCAATGAATTTGGAGCCATTATCACATACAATTTCAGAGGGGATGCCAAATCTAGTTATAATGTTTCTTTTAATGAAGGATATGACTTCCTTTTCTCTGACTTGGGCGAAGGCTTCAGCTTCTATCCATTTAGAAAAATAGTCAGTCATGGCAAGCATAAATACTTTTCCACCAGGTGCTTTAGGAAGCTTGCCAACTATATCCATTCCCCATCTCATGAATGGCCAAGAGGATGGTATTGGGTGTAAAAATTCAGCTGGCTGATGGAGGATATTGCTATGTCTTTGGCAAGGATCACACTTCTTTAGCATACTCTACAGCATCCCTTTTCATGGTTGGCCAGTAGTATCCTGTTCTAAGGATCCTCGAGAACAAGGCTCTGCCCCCAGTGTGGTTTCCACAATCTCCTTCGTGGAAATCTTTCAATACTTCTTCAATTTCAGGATCCTCAATACATCTCAAATATGGTCCTGCAAGAGATCGCTTATATAATACATCATTCAAAATTGTGTATTGAGATACCTTAATCCTGAAAGTTCTAGGATTTTCTTCCATCGGAATCTCCCCGTGTTGCAAGTATCTCATGATTGGTGAGATCCATGATCCTGAATAAGGTTGAGCTTCTTCACTAGGGATCATCGCAGTATCCACTTCTATTTCCATGGCCACCTGATTTTTGATAGCAGGAGCCAGGATATGGATGATAGGGATACTTATATCTTCTGGAATCTTCAAGGATGATCCTAGGTTGGCCAATGCATCAGCCTCTGTGTTTTCCTCCCTTGGTACCTGTGTCAAGCTGAAAGAAACAAAGGAGAGTGCCAATTGTTTGACTATCTCTAAATACTTGGTTAGTTTTTCACCTTTAACAGCATAGGATCCATTAAAGTGATTAGTGATCAACAATGAGTCTACATATACTTCGAGATATTTTACCCCCATATCCTTAGCGATTTGCAAGCCAGCAATTAAGGCTTCATATTCAGCCTCATTGTTAGTTGCTTGGAATTCACAGGCTATGGAGTGGGGTATTACGTCCCCCTGTGGCGATTTTAGTAGGATCCCGAGCCCTGTGCCCTTGACATTTGAGGATCCGTCAGTGTGTAATATCCAAGGATCCTTGGTTTCATCCAGCTGCTGGACCTCCAATTCTGCTTCTTTTTGTAGATCACTACTGAAATCAGCCACAAAGTCAGCTAAGGCTTGTGATTTAATGGCTGTTCTTGGTTCATATCTTATATCATGGGCACTAAGCTTCACTGCCCACTTAGCCATTCTCCCTGACATCTCCGGTTTCCTGAGGACATTCTTAATTGGAAAATTAGTTTTAACAACAATAGTATGGGTTTCAAAATAATGCCTTAACTTAGTGGATGCCATGATTAATGCGAGAATAAGTTTTTCGAGGTGTGAGTACCTGGATTCAGCATCAAGTAAACTTTTACTTACATAGTAGATAGGATATTGTGTACCTTCGTGATCCTTGACAAGGACAACACTTACAGCGGTTGAGGATACCGCCAGGTATAAGGATAACACATCTCCTTTTTCCGGTTTTGCTAGTGCTGGTGCTGAGGACATATATTCTTTAAGGGCTTGTAAAGCGTTCTCATGCTTCTCAGTCCATTCAAACTTCTTATTCTTCCTTAGGATATCGTAAAATTCTTTGCATTTTTCTGAGGATTTCGATATGAACCTGTTCAGAGCTGCTATCCTGCCTGTCAGTCTTTGAACATCCTTGGCATTGGCAGGAGATTTGATATTTACTAATGCTTTGATTTGTTCCGGGCTTGCTTCAATGCCCCTCTGAGTTACCATGTATCCTTGGAACTTTCCTGCCCTAACACCAAAATGGCATTTTGAAGGATTAAGTTTCATGTTGTAACTATCAAGGATATCGAATGCTTCTTCCAAATCCCTTAGGTGATCCTCAGCTTTCTTTGACTTGACCACCATATCATCTATGTACACCTCCATAGTTTTTCCAATTTGATCTTTGAACATCATATTCACCAGCCTTTGATATGTTGCACCTGCATTTCTTAGTCCAAAAGGCATGGCAATATAACAATATAAACCGGTTGGGGTCATAAAGGCTGTATCCTCTTGGTCAGATGGTTCCATCTGAATTTGTTGGAATCCAGATGATGCATCCATAAAGGTCAACAGTTCATGCCCCGCCGTTGCATCCACCATGGAGTCAATGTGGGGTAATGGGAAAGGATCCTTGGGATATGCCTTATTCAAATCAGTGAAATCGACACATACCCTCCACTTTCCATTTTTCTTTTGGACAACGACCACATTGGCTAACCATTTTGGATATTTTACCTCTCTGATCATACCTGCTCGAAGTAGTCTTTCTACTTCTTCTTGGATAATGGCATTCCTTTCTGGTGCAAATTTCCTCCTTTTTTGATGGATTGGTTTGATAGTCCTGTCAATGCCGAGTTTGTGAGTAATAATATCCTTAGATATACCTGTCATGTCTTCATGTTTCCAAGCAAAGGTGGATTTTCGTCTTTTGAGGAAGGATAGTAAATCTTCTTTCATCTTGCCAAGGATCCCTGACCCGATATAGATTTTTGACTCAGGATCACTAGGATCCAAAAGGATTTCGTCCACATCCTGTTCCCTTGCCTCCAAGACGTTCCTCGGAGGATACTGTAATTGCTATTGCTCCCTTGGCTTCGAGGTTGGCTTCATAGATGAGGTATAACAATCCTTAGCCTCCTGCTGATCACTGTCGATCTTGATTATCCCCCATGGGCTAGGGAGCTTCACACATTGATGGTAGGTGGATGGGACTGCTTTCATATCGTGTATCCAAGGCCTGCCAAGGATAACGTTGCAACAAGATAAACAGTCAATAACACAAAATTTCTGATAATTATGTAATCCTTCCACGTAGATTGGGAGTTTGATGTCCCCCAGAGTTTTCTTCGTTTCTCCACTGAATCCTACAAGCACGAAGGATCTTGGTGTGATGTCTGATTCTGGGATACCCATTTTCTTCAGAACATCAAGCTGGATAATGTTCACTGAGCTTCCTCCATCGATAAGGATCCTGCGGACAAAATGGTTAGAGATAAAGAGAGTAATGACTAAACTATCATGATGAGGATCCTGTATGTTAATGCGATCATCCTCATCAAACGTTATCGTCTTCCCTTCTGAGACACTTGATGTTCTAATAGGCCTTTCTCCATTATCCATTTTTTATTCTTTTGCACGTCTTTTGGCTGCCGAGAAGGATGTACCACAGATGTCTGATCCTCCGGATATAAAGTTGATCACTTGTGCATTTGCCGGAGGTGCTGGAGCTTTTTCGGGGATCCTTTCAGGATCCTGGGTCCTTTGCTTTTTTCTCCCCAGCAATTCTTTTAGGTGCCCCTTGCTTAGCAGGTATCCAATTTCTTTTCTTAAGGCTATGCAATCTTCAGTTAGATGCCCGAAATCCTCGTGGTATGCACACCATTTTGACTTGTCTTTAGTCCCGGATGGTTTATCATTCTTCCTGGGCCACCTAGCTTTTTCACCTAGGTTCTGCATTGCAAGGATCAGTTCATGATTATCAACAGAAAAACAATATTCTGAGATTGGAGGATATTCTTCATCATCCTCTTCCTGGTCAACAGCATGCACATTCTGATTTTCATTTCTATGGTAGGATTTGAATTTGTTGTTCTTGAAGGAGGATCCTTGCTTCTCCCGTTTCAAGGATCCTACTTGTCTCTCCTGGATCCTCTTGTCATCCTCTAGCCGGATGAACCTGAGTGCTCGAGTTCTTACTTCATCTAGATTCCTGCATGGTGTCATAACAAGATCATCATAGAATAGTGAATCCTTAAGCAGCCCCATTTTGAAGGCTTCAACAGCCGTAGCCATATCCAAGTTGGGAATGTCCAAGGATTCTTTACTAAATTTAGTTATATAATCCCTTAATGATTCATTATGTCCTTGAGTTACCCTATATAAATCACTGGTTAATCTTTCAAATTTTCTACTACAAGAGAATTGGTTATTGAATAAATTAACTAAATTAGCAAATGAAGTAATAGAGTAAGGGGGAAGACTTAGCAGCCATTTAAGAGCTGATCCAGTAAGAGTGGATCCAAATCCTTTACATAGGCATGCTTCCTTCAACTTTTCTGGGATAGGATTGATCTCCATCCTCTCCCTGTATTGTGCTATGTGCTCCTCTGGATCCGTTGTACCATCATACAGCTTCATAGTAGGGATATGGAACCTTTTGGGTACCTCTGCATCGCAAATTGGCGGTGCAAAGCGAGATACCTTATGGCTTCCATCTGCAATCTCTGGGATAGGCTTGACTACCCCTGGAACACTTGAGATCATATCTTTTAATTTCTGCAATTCCCTGGCCATAGCATGATTGACACCCGTATCCTGCATGAATCCATGGTTAGTAGTAAGATGATTATTTAAAGTGTTACCTCCCATTGAGTTCAAGTTAGTGAATCCATATTGCTGGGATTCTGGGATAACGGAGGGACCAGTGGAAGCAATGGTCTGCATTGGAATGAAGTCCCCTTGATGGACATCCAGACTTCCTGTTTGCAAACTTTTTAGGGATCCTAGCATCTGGAAGGATCCTGGTATTTGGAAGGATCCTGGTATCTGGGACGATCCTGGAACGAAGGAGGATCCTTGAACCTGGGATGATCCTGGAACGAAGTAGGACCCTTGAAATTGCTGTGCACCCGGATAAACTCCTGAATTCATGAAGGATCCCATATACTGAGGGTAGGATCCTGCTGGCTGAAAATGTGAGCCTGATGTCTGAGTCATTGCTGCCGACTTGAGATGTAATCCTCTTGACTCCCCTATTATCTGTACGTCGGGGATCCCCGATGGCTGGGAAGTGATCATTGGAGTTTCGAAGCTCAAGGATTTGGGCATTAGTGGGGAATGATCCTCTGCCGCTTTCTTTTGTCTTTTGAGGTCTCCAATTTCCCTGAGGATCCTGTCATTAGTCTCATCTTGCCGCTGCATACGATCCTTCATCTGCAAAATTAAAGCAAACACATCACTAGTACTGGGAATAGAAGAGTTCATAGCAGAAGAAGATGGAGGTTTAGAGAAAGAGGGTGTTGGTCTCTTCTCAGTATTTTTCTGGGATCCTGCCGGTGGTGGAGGTAGAGTGGTCTGTGATGAGGTGACTGCAGACATCGCCGTGGACGTGTTCTTCAATGATGAAGCCATGTAACTCTTTGAAATGATTTCGAATAAAAGGTTTTCTTATGAATGAAGCACCAATTGCCCCACGGTGGGCGCCAAACTGTTTTGGTCAAAAATCACACAAGGATAATGTAACCAAACTTTATGTAAACGGGGTATGATGCTTGGTTAATTATGAAAGTAAAGGATCACTTCTGTGATAAAGATGCAAAGACACAATGATTTATACGAGGAAAAAGCCCTTGATCAATGTATGATCTCCGGCATAAAAAACCTCGGGTGATGGCAACTACCGATCACCAACTTCAATATAAAAAAAATATAGTTACAACTTCGGATGATAATGAGCTGAGTACAAGGATCACTATTGTTTTGAGTGTCTAAGTGTGTGAGAATTGTGTTGTATGTCGTGTGTGTTCTTCCAAACGAGGAAGAATGGTATTTATACAAGTGTAGGTGACCTATTTTAGGTAAAAAGACTAATAATCAGCTCATTACCCCTTTAGAAATAAAAGACAATCTAGCCTAAATTGCCGCCCTTAAATCAAGCTAAGTTTCCATATCCTTTGCAACGTCCATCTTTGATTAAGCTCATGCTATAATTGTGAAGACGCGTCCATTGATTATGATGCTAAGAGCGTATCCTGCTAGATGTTCCTGCAAAATAATGTTGTATTACACGAAGGTAACTATTAACATGAGGATCCTTCCAATGGTCCATGATCCTGACCCTGAAGTCCTGCTGAGGATCACTGTCTGCCAAAGAAACAAGGATCACTGGTTAGGATTACGTGTAAGGATCACATATGATAAAAATCCAGCCCTAACAAGGATACAGCTTTTATGACCCCAACAGGTTTGTATTGTTATATTGCCATGCCTTTTGGATTAAGAAATGCAGGTGCAACATATCAAAGGCTGGTGAATATGATGTTCAAAGATCAAATTGGACAAACTATGGAAGTATACATAGATGATATGGTAGTCAAATCAAAGAAAGCTGAGGATCACCTAAGGGATTTGGAAGAAGCATTTGATATCCTTGATAAATATAACATGAAGCTTAATCCTTCAAAGTGCCACTTTGGTGTTAAGGCAGGTAAATTCCTAGGATATATGGTAACTCAGAGAGGCATTGAAGCAAGTCCGGAGCAAATTAAAGCACTAGTAAACATCAAGTCCCCTGCCAATGCTAAGGATGTGCAAAGGCTAACAGGCAGGATAGCAGCTCTGAACAGGTTCATATCAAAATCCTCAGAAAAATGTAAAGAATTTTACGATATCCTAAGGAAGAACAAGAAGTTTGAATGGACTGAGAAACATGAGAATGCTTTACAAGCCCTTAAAGAATATATGTCCTCAGCACCAGCATTATCAAAACCCGAAAAAGGAGATGTGTTATCCTTATATTTGGCGGTATCATCAACCGCTGTAAGTGCTGTCCTTGTGAAGGATCACGAAGGTACACAATATCCTATCTACTATGTAAGTAAGAGTTTACTTGATGCCGAATCCAGGTACTCACACCTCGAAAAACTTATTCTTGCATTAATCATGGCATCAACTAAGTTAAGGCATTATTTTGAAACCCATACTATTGTTGTTAGAACTAACTTTCCAATTAAGAATGTCCTCAGGAAACCAGAGATGTCAGGAAGAATGGCTAAGTGGGCAGTAAAGCTTAGTGCCCATGATATAAGATATGAGCCAAGAACAGCCATTAAATCCCAAGCACTAGCTGACTTTGTGGCTGATTTCAGTAGTGATCTACAAAAAGAAGCAGAATTGGAAGTCCAACAGCTGGATGAGACCAAGGATCCTTGGATACTACACACTGATGGATCCTCAAATGTCAAGGGCACAGGGCTCGGGATACTACTAAAATCGCCACAGGGGGACATAATACCCCACTCCATAGCCTGTGAGTTCCAAGCAACTAACAACGAGGCTGAATATGAAGCCTTAATTGCTGGCTTGCAAATTGCTAAGGATATGGGGGTAAAATATCTTAAAGTATATGTAGACTCATTATTGATCACCAATCACTTTAATGGATCCTATGCTGTTAAAGGTGAAAAACTAACCAAATATTTAGAGATAGTCAAAGAATTGGCACTCTCTTTTGTTTCTTTCAGCTTAACGCAGGTACCAAGGGAGGATAACACGGAAGCTGATGCATTGGCCAACTTAGGATCATCCTTAAAAATTCCAGAAGACATAAGTATCCCTATCATCCATATCCTGGCTCCTGCTATTGAAAATCAAATGGCCATGGAAATAGAAGAGGATACTGCAGTAATCCCTAGTGAAGAAGCTCAATCTTATGCAGGATCATGGGTCTCACCAATCATGAAATACTTGCAACACGGGGAGATTCCAATGGGAGAAAATCCTAGAGCTTTCAGGATCAAGGTATCTCAATTTACAATCTTAAACAATGTGCTATATAAACGATCCCTTGCAGGACCATATTTAAGATGTATTGAGGATCCTGAAATTGAAGAAGTGTTGAGAGACTTCCATGAAGGAGATTGTGGAAACCACACTGGGGGCAGGGCATTATTCTCAAGGATCCTTAGAACAGGATACTACTGGCCAACCATGAAAAGGGATGCTGTAGAATATGCTAGGAAATGTGATCCTTGTCAAAGACACAGCAATATCCTTCATCAACCAGCTGAATTGCTACACCCCATACCATCCTCTTGGCCATTCATGAGATGGGGGATGGATATAGTTGGCAAGCTCCCTAAAGCACCTGGTGGAAAAGTATTTATGCTTGCCATGACTGACTACTTCTCTAAGTGGATAGAAGCTGAAGCTTTTGCTCAAGTCAGAGAAAAAGAAGTTATATCATTTATCAAAAGAAACATTATAACTAGATTTGGCATTCCCTCTGAAATTGTATATGATAATGGTTCCCAATTCATTGGAAGCAGAACTACTAACTTTTGTGACAGTTGGGGAATCAAGATGATAACATCAACACCAGTTCATCCACAAGCCAATGGCCAAGCAGAATCATCCAACAAGATCATCATGAACAATCTAAAGAAGAAGCTAGGATCTAAGAAGGGAAAATGGGCAGAGGAGTTACCTTATGTGCTATGGGCTGATAGAACAACTCCCAAGAATGCCACTGGTCAAACACCTTTTTCTTTAGTATTTGGGGCAGAAGCAGTGATCCCAACAGAGATGGTGATCCCAACCGCTAGAACAAGTACTCATGATCCTGAAGAAAATGCTGCAATCCTGGCTCAAGATTTGGATACTATTGAGGAAATCAGGGATCTGGCTAGGATAAGGATGGCAAGCTACCAACAAAGAATGGCTGGTGCTTACAACAAAAATGTTAGGATAAGGAAGTTCCAAGTCGGAGATATGGTGTTGAGAAAAACATTCCAAAACACTATTAATCCTGCTGACGGGAAGTTAGCACCGAAATGGGAAGGCCCTTACTTAATTGAAGCTGAAGCAGGAAAGGGGGCATACAGGTTGCTAACCATAGAAGGAAATTTGTTACCAAGAGCCTGGAATGCTGTTCACTTGAAGAAATATTTCATGTGAACATGATCCTTCAAGCATGTGATCCTTATATTGAAGTATCCTTGAAGGATCCCGATGATATCAGTGATCCTTACTCTGGTAATGTGCTTATCCTAAAACTATTACATTTCCTTACTTTTTACCAAAGGATAAGGATCCTGCATCCTTCATCCTCTTCTCACGAACCATTTGAGTTATGATAGTTCAGGTATCTACGGCATATCGTCAAGAATCTTCAAAAGCAACGCAGATCCTTGGGCTTGTCCCCAGTTATCCTTGGGATTATCCCCAGTTTCCGCCAGCAGCGCACGATGATCCTGATATAGTTCACGTGTTTGGGACCAGTACCCACTTCCGGGGTTGACAACCTCATCGTACTGGCTATACCCAGGATCCTCCGTATAATGGTAGACGTACCATACATCCGTTCCTAAGGTTTCTAACGTTTTCACGTTAGCTAAGGTTTTGACATTTTCATGTCACTAAGTTTGGATAGTCGCCAGTAAGGGCCATACTCCAGTTTACATACGATCCTTTGGGCTTGTCCCCAGTTATCCTTTGGGCTTGTCCCCAGTGATCCTCCGGGATCATCCTCAGTTATCCTTTGGGCTTGTCCCCAGTGATCCTCCGGGATCATCCTCAGTTATCCTTTGGGCATGTCCCCAGCTACTAATTTATCTTTTACAATGGCTTAGTCCCAAGATATGTTCCATTTTTCAGGTTTTCGAAGATTAAACAATTAAGGATCCTTAATCCTTATTATCCATTAAAGTCTTACTTATGGTTATCCCGATTAAAGGTTAGGATCCTAACTTGGATCCTCAGGTATGATCCTTAACTATTTTTTAATTTCATTATTCATTTGAATAACCTTTAGACCTTGACAACTGAACCTATGATCCTTAAAATAAACTACCTTGAAAATTTTCGATTATAGGATATTTGATCCAGGATCATATCCTAAATTTCCTAAACATAATTTGCTCAACTTTTCTTACTTAAACAAACATGTGTCAAAACAATTGAAAATAAAAAGGATAATAACACAAGATAAGCGACAAAAGTTTAAGATTTTATTTATTAACGAAAGGATTAACCCTTCGAAAGTTGTCAAAATTGCCAACCCACATTTCTACCAGCAAAACGTGGCCCGTCCACATGGGTTGGCAAAGGGTGTCCATTGTCTTTGCGGTCTTAGCAGGTGCAGGAAAGTAAAAGCGGCAGGATCACAAAGGCTTCATCCCCCAAACAGAGGATCCCTCCACCTTTTGCAATCCTACCTATTGTCCAAAGGATCCAGGATCCTTAACCCTAAAAACTATTGTTCGAAAATTACAGACCATCATTGTTTGAAAACACCAACAACCACAAGAACTACTACCAAAATTAAAAAATTGGGCTCCGACTATGTCTAGAAGTTTCCATCATTGCCCAATCTTGCAGCTCAAACCTTCGCTGCACCATCACCACCAGCTCCACTTGCTTCACCCTGATCCTTACCAGCATCTCCACCTTCAAGCATGGGGATATCCTCAGCATCATCATCATCCTCCAACTCTGCCAGCCTTGCCTTCCAACCTTCCACGTCCCAGGTGCCTTTGTCAAAGGAAGGATCCTGAGCCTCTGCAGCCATTTGCAGCTGGATCTTATACATGGTTATCGCAGCAGAGACCTTGGCATCCTGGGTGATATCATGCTTCTCGTAGTCAAACTTGATCAATGCTTTGACAGCTTCATCCCTGGTAGCACGGAGCTCCTTCTCAAGATCGGCTATCTTGAGATCCTTCAGCACACCCATCTGTTGGAGGTCAGCAATTTGGCGATCCTGATCTTCAACGTGGCTAACATAAGTTTCTATTTCAGTAAGTTTCTGCAAAAACAACAAGATACGACGTCAGGCATAGGTGATCCTCAAGAAACCATCAGGATAACCAACAGGGGCAATGATCCTTACCTCATTGACTGAATCAAGAAACTGCTGGCGAATCAGGGGAAATCCTTGGAGACCCTCAGCATCAGAAGTCTTTCTCTTCTTCCCTCCTTTCCCTCTCACAGGTGCCTTGGGGACAGAGGTACTCGGGCTGGCCGGATTCTTCTTCCTCACAGATTTGACGTTAGCAAGATCATCGATACCAAACTTGGAGGCAGACTTAGCAGATTTCCCAGCGCCTACACAACCAAAATAAGATAAGTATTCTGGCTAAATTAAAAATCTTACATAAAACTACTTTTTAAATAAGGATACTTACTTGACATTGTGGCAGATGCAGAGGATACTTCTTGTGAATCTTGGGTGGCAACTTGAAAACTTCTGGTTTCAGGGTCAAGCTTTCTGAAGGCTAGAACTCTCTCTCTCTTGCAGCAGGGGTCAACTCGAGATGAGCAACGGATATAGCTGCATACAAAAAGCAAAGAAAGTGTTAGTGATCCTCAGTCTAAGGGACAAGTCTGATGGTGATCCTTCAGGATCCTCTATCCTACCATGAGTAGCCCACTCCTTGGGCAGATCCTTCCCATTAGGGATGGTATCCCTCCTAACAAAGAAGAATCGTCGCTTCCAATTCGTGTCATTCTTGGTGACCTTAAGAATAGGGTGATCCTCTCCGGCTTTCCGTTTGAACAGATATCGACAGGATCCAAACGTTGTGAGATCATACATCTCAGCCAGCTCCGTCATTCCTAAATCAATCCCTTCTTGCTCAATGATCCTTTCCAGGGTATACAAAACCCTCCAGATCATCGGCATGGCTTGAATGTAAGATATGCCGGTCAAGGAAAAGAAAGATTGGGTGAAATCCGGAAAGGGATACGTATAGCCTATGGTGAACGGAGTAACAGGAAAAGCTACCCAGGTGTTAGAGACAAAATCGCTTAAGGCAGTGGGAGTAAAAGATTTGAAGATAGCATCCGCCGGAAAACAATGACGAATTCTATCGATGTGAGCATCGGTGAAACAGCACCTCTCGGTGGAAGAATCTTTAATGATCCCTTGACCTTTCAATGGGCTGTCCCTCTCGGGATCCTTGTGAGGGGAATTTCGGAGCAACATCCTCACAGCAGAATAAAACAGGGGAGCAGAAAAACAGAGCAAGAGAAGGAAAAATGAAAAAGAAAAGAGAATACCTGATCGATCTTCGCTAGAGATTATAAAGGGAAGTTATCTCGAATTTAAATGCAGAATGATCCCAACCCTATCTCCTATTTATAACCATGATTCGTAGGGATGTCACTTCAGTGACGTAATGATCACAACGGCTAGTCCGCTTATAACGGCTAGTTATCCGAGTAGTCCGTTGAAGATAAGATCAGGGCAAAATATAACTCGTTTATTTACAATAAACTCCTTATATTTTGGGGGCAATTGTTAGGGCTGGATTTTTATCATCCGTGATCCTTATACGTGATCCTAACCAGTAATCCTTGTTTCTTTGGCAGACAGTGATCCTCAGCAGGACTTCAGGATCAGGATCATGGACCATTGAAAGGATCCTCATGCTAATAGTTACCTTCGTGTAATACAACATTATTTTGCAGGAACATCTGGCAGGATACGCTCTTAGCATCATAATCAAGGGACGCGTCTTCACAATTATAGCACGAGCTTAATCAAAGATAGACGTTGCAAAGGATATGGAAACTTGGCTTGATTTAAGGGCGGCAATTTAGGCTAGATTGTCTTTTATTTCTAAAGGGGTAATGAGCTGATTATTAGTCTTTTTACCTAAAATAGGTCACCTACACTTGTATAAATACCACTCTTCCTCATTTGGAAGAACACACGACGACACACAACACAACTCCCACACGCTTAGACACTCGAAACTATAGTGATCCTTGTACTCAGCTCATTATCATCCGAAGTTGTAACTATATTTTTCTTATATTGAAATTGGTGATCGGTAGTTGCCATCACCCGAGGTTTTTTATGCCGGAGATCATACATTGATCAAGGGCTTTTTCCTCGTATAAATCATTATGTCTTTGCATATTTCTAATAGAAGTGATCCTTTACTTTTATAACTGACCAAGCATCATACCCCGTTTACATAAAGTTTGGTTACATTATCCTTGTGTGATTTTTGACCAAAACAGTATCCTCCGAGGAATGTCTTAGAGGCAAGGGAACAAGATGTGGACGAAATCCTCTTGGATCCTAGTGATCCTGAATCAAAAATCTATATCGGATCAGGGATCCTTGGCAAGATGAAATAAGACATGATATCCTTCCTCAAAAGAAGAAAGTCTACCTTTGCATGGAAGCACGAAGATATGACAGGTATATCTAAGGATATCATAACTCATAAACTTGGCATTGACAGGTCCATCAAACCAATCCATCAAAAAAGGAGGAAGTTTGCACCAGAAAGGAATGCCATTATCCAAGAAGAAGTAGAGAGACTACTTCGAGCAGGTATGATCAGAGAGGTAAAATATCCAAAATGGTTAGCCAATGTGGTCGTTGTCCAAAAGAAAAACGGAAAGTGGAGGGTATGTGTCGATTTCACTGATCTGAATAAGGCATGCCCCAAGGATCCTTTCCCATTACCCCACATTGACTCCATGGTGGATGCAACAGCGGGGCATGAACTGTTGACCTTTATGGATGCATTATCTGGATTCCAACAAATTCAGATGGAACCATCTGACCAAGAGGATACAGCCTTTATGACCCCAACCGGTTTGTATTGTTATATTGCCATGCCTTTTGGATTAAGAAATGCAGGTGCAACATATCAAAGGCTGGTGAATATGATGTTCAAAGATCAAATTGGACAAACTATGGAAGTATACATAGATGATATGGTAGTCAAATCAAAGAAAGCTGAGGATCACCTAAGGGATTTGGAAGAAGCATTTGATATCCTTGATAATTATAACATGAAGCTTAATCCTTTAAAATGCCACTTTGGTGTTAAGGCAGGTAAATTCCTAGGATATATGGTAACTCAGAGGGGCATTGAAGCAAGTCCGGAGCAAATTAAAGCACTGGTGAATATCAAATCCCCTGCCAATGCTAAGGATGTGCAAAGGCTAACAGGCAGGATAGCAGCTTTAAACAGGTTCATATCAAAATCCTCAGAAAAATGTAAAGAATTTTACGATATCTTAAGGAAGAACAAGAAGTTTGAATGGACTGAGAAACATGAGAATGCTTTACAAGCCCTTAAAGAATATATGTCCTTAGCACCAGCATTAACAAAACCCGAAAAAGGAGATGTGTTATCCTTATATCTGGCGGTATCCTCAACCGCTGTAAGTGCTGTCCTTGTTAAGGATCACGAAGGTACACAATATCCTATCTACTATGTAAGTAAGAGTCTACTTGATGCCGAATCCAGGTACTCACACCTCGAAAAACTTATTCTTGCATTAATCATGGCATCAACTAAGTTAAGGCATTATTTTGAAACCCATACTATTGTGGTTAGAACTAATTTTCCAATCAAGAATGTCCTCAGGAAACCAGAGATGTCCGGAAGAATGGCTAAGTGGGCAGTAAAGCTTAGTGCCCATGATATAAGATACGAGCCTAGAACCGCAATCAAATCCCAAGCACTAGCTGACTTTGTGGCTGATTTCAGTAGTGTTCTACAAAAGGAAGCAGAATTGGAAGTCCAGCAGCTGGATGAGACCAAGGATCCTTGGATACTACACACTGACGGATCCTCAAATGTCAAGGGCACAGGGCTCGACATACTACTAAAATCGCCACAGGGGGACATAATACCCCACTCCATAGCCTGTGAATTCCAAGCAACTAACAATGAGGCTGAATATGAAGCCTTAATTGCTGGCTTACAAATTGCTAAGGATATGGGGGAGAAATATCTTAAAGTATATGTAGACTCATTATTGATCACCAATCACTTTAATGGATCCTATGCTGTTAAAGGTGAAAAACTAACCAAATATTTAGAGATAGTCAAAGAATTGGCACTCTCTTTTGTTTCCTTTAGTTTAACACAGGTACCAAGGGAGGAAAATACAGAAGCTGATGCATTGGCCAACCTAGGATCATCCTTGAAGATCCCGGAAGATATAAGTATCCCCATCATCCATATCCTAGCTCCTGCTATTGAAAATCAGGTGGCCATGGAAATAGAAGAGGATACTGCAATAATCCCTAGTGAAGAAACTCATTCAGGATCATGGATCTCACCAATCATGAGATACTTACAACACGGGGAGATTCCTATGGGAGAGAATCCTAGAGCTTTCAGGATCAAGGTATCTCAATTCACAATCTTAAATAATGTGCTATATAAACGATCTCTTGCAGGACCATATTTAAGATGTATCGAGGATCCTGAAATTGAAGAAGTGTTGAGAGACTTCCATGAAGGAGATTGTGGAAACCACACTGGGGGCAGGGCATTGTTCTCAAGGATCCTTAGAACAGGATACTACTGGCCAACCATGAAAAGGGATGCTGTAGAATATGCTAGGAAATGTGATCCTTGTCAAAGACACAGCAATATCCTCCATCAGCCAGCCGAATTGCTACATCCTATACCATCCTCTTGGCCATTCATGAGATGGGGGATGGATATAGTTGGCAAGCTCCCTAAAGCACCTGGTGGAAAAGTATTTATGCTTGCCATGACTGACTACTTCTCTAAGTGGATAGAAGCTGAAGCTTTTGCTCAAGTCAGAGAAAAGGAAGTTATATCCTTTATCAAAAGAAACATTATAACTAGATTTGGCATTCCCTCTGAAATTGTATGTGATAATGGTTCCCAATTAATTGGAAGCAGAACCACTAACTTTTGTGACAGTTGGGGAATTAAGATGATAACATCAACACCAGTTCATCCACAAGCCAATGGTCAAGCAGAATCATCCAACAAGATTGTTTTGGTCAAAAATCACACAAGGATAATGTAACCAAACTTTATGTAAACGGGGTATGATGCTTGGTCAGTTATAAAAGTAAAGGATCACTTCTATTAGAAATATGCAAAGACACAATGATTTATACGAGGAAAAAGCCCTTGATCAATGTATGATCTCCGGCATAAAAAACCTCGGGTGATGGCAACTACCGATCACCAACTTCAATATAAGAAAAATATAGTTACAACTTCGGATGATAATGAGCTGAGTACAAGGATCACTATAGTTTCGAGTGTCTAAGCGTGTGGGAGTTGTGTTGTGTGTCGTTGTGTGTTCTTCCAAATGAGGAAGAGTGGTATTTATTCAAGTGTAGGTGACCTATTTTAGGTAAAAAGACTAATAATCAGCTCATTACCCCTTTAGAAATAATAGACAATCTAGCCTAAATTGCCGTCCTTAAATCAAGCTAAGTTTCCATATCCTTTGCAACGTCTATCTCCGATTAAGCTAATGCCATAATTGTGAAGACGCGTCCCTTGGTTATGATGCTAAGAGCGGATCCTGCTAGTCATTCCTGCAAAACAACATTAAATTCAACGAAAGCAACTGTTAGCATGAGGATCCTATGATGGTCCGTGATCCTGATCCTGGAAGTCTGCTGAGGATCACTATCTGCCAAAGAAACAAGGATCACTGGTTAGGATCACGTGTAAGGATCATGTATAATAAAAATCCAGCCCTAACAATTGCCCCCAAAATATAAGGAGTTTATTGTAAATAAATGAGTTATATTTTGCTTTGATCTTATCTGCAACGAATGACTCGGATAACTAGCCGTTAATATCGAACTAGCCGTTGCAACCCTTACGTCATAGATGTGACAATCCCTGCAAATCATGATTATAAATAGGAGATAGGGTTAGGATCACTCTGCATTTAAATTCGAGATATCTTCCCTTTATAATCGCTACCGAAGATTGACCAGGTATTCTCTTCTTCTCTCTTTCCTTTCTTCCTTTTCTTGCTCTGTTTTTTCTGCTTTTACTCTGTTTCTGTTCCACCACGAGTAGTTGCTTCGAAATTCTCCACATAAGGATTCCAAGAAGAGCAGTCCCCTAAAAAGCCAAGGGATCATCAAGGACTCTCCTAGGGAGAGATGTTGCTTTACTGATGCTCATGTAGACAGGATTCGTCATTGCTTTCCGGCGAATGCTGTTTTCAAATCCTTCACACCTGCTGCTTTGAGCGACTTTGTTTCAGACGTCTGGGTGGCTTTTCCTGCTACTCCGTTCACCATAGGGTATTCGTATCCTTTTCCAGCCTTCACCCAATCCTTCTTTTCTTTAACCGGCATATCTTATATCCAAGCTATGCCGATGATCTGGAGGGTCCTGTATACCTTCGAGAGGATCATCGAGCAGAAGGGAATTGATTTGGGGATGGCAGAGTTGGCCGCACTTTATGATCTTACCACGTTTGGATCCTGTCGATATTTGCTAAAACGGAAAGCTGGGGAGGATCACCCTGTCTTCAAGGTTACTAAGAATGACACAAACTGGAAGCGTCGCTTTTTCTTTGTTAGGAGGGATACCATCCCTAATGGGAAGGATCTGCCCAAGGAGTGGGCTACTCATGGTAGGATAGAGGATCCTGAAGGATCACCATCAGACTTGTCCCTTAGACTGAGGATCACTAACACTTTCTTTGCTTTTTGTATGCAGCTATATCCGTTGCTCATCTCGAGTTGACCCCTGCTGCAAGAGAGAGAGTTCTAGCCTTCAGAAAGCTTGACCCTGAAACCAGAAGTTTTCAAGTTGCCACCCAAGATTCACAGGAAGTATCCTCTGCATCTGCCACAATGTCAAGTAAGTATCCTTATTTAAAAAGTAGTTTTATGTAAGATTTTTAATTTAGCCAGAATACTTATCTTATTTTGGTTGTGTAGGCGCTGGGAAATCTGCTAAGTCTGCCTCCAAGTTTGGTATCGATGATCTTGCTAACGTCAAATCTGTGAGGAAGAAGAATCCGGCCAGCCCGAGTACCTCTGTCCCCAAGGCACCTGTGAGAGGGAAAGGAGGGAAGAAGAGAAAGACTTCTGATGCTGAGGGTCTCCAAGGATTTCCCCTGATTCGCCAGCAGTTTCTTGATTCAGTCAATGAGGTAAGGATCATTGCCCCTGTTGGTTATCCTGATGGTTTCTTGAGGATCACCTATGCCTAACGTCGTATCTTGTTGTTTTTGCAGAAACTTACTGAAATAGAAACTTATGTTAGCCACGTTGAAGATCAGGATCGCCAAATTGCTGACCTCCAACAGATGGGTGTGCTGAAGGATCTCAAGATAGCCGATCTTGAGAAGGAGCTCCGTGCTACCAGGGATGAAGCTGTCAAAGCATTGATCAAGTTTGACTACGAGAAGCATGATATCACCCAGGATGCCAAGGTCTCTGCTGCGATAACCATGTATAAGATCCAGCTGCAAATGGCTGCAGAGGCTCAGGATCCTTCCTTTGACAAAGGCACGTGGGACGTGGAAGGTTGGAAGGCAAGGCTGGCAGAGTTGGAGGATGATGATGATGCTGAGGATATCCCCATGCTTGAAGGTGGAGATGCTGGTAAGGATCAGGGTGAAGCAAGTGGAGCTGGTGGTGATGGTGCAGCGAAGGTTTGAGCTGCAAGATTGGGCAATGATGGAAACTTCTAGACATAGCTGGAGCCCAATTTTTTAATTTTGGTAGTAGTTCTTGTGGTTGTTGGTGTTTTCAAACAATGATGGTCTGTAATTTTCGAACAATAGTTTTTAGGGTTAAGGATCCTGGATCCTTTGGACAATAGGTAGGATTGCAAAAGGTGGAGGGATCCTCTGTTTGGGGGATGAAGCCTTTGTGATCCTGCCGCTTTTACTTTCCTGCACCTGCTAAGACCGCAAAGACAATGGACACCCTTTGCCAACCCATGTGGACGGGCCACGTTTTGCTGGTAGAAATGTGGGTTGGCAATTTTGACAACTTTCGAAGGGTTAATCCTTTCGTTAATAAATAAAATCTTAAACTTTTGTCGCTTATCTTGTGTTATTATCCTTTTTATTTTCAATTATTTTGACACATGTTTGTTTAAGTAAGAAAAGTTGAGCAAATTATGTTTAGGAAATTTAGGATATGATCCTGGATCAAATATCCTATAATCGAAAATTTTCAAGGTAGTTTATTTTAAGGATCATAGGTTCAGTTGTCAAGGTCTAAAGGTTATTCAAATGAATAATGAAATTAAAAAATAGTTAAGGATCATACCTGAGGATCCAAGTTAGGATCCTAACCTTTAATCGGGATAACCATAAGTAAGACTTTAATGGATAATAAGGATTAAGGATCCTTAATTGTTTAATCTTCGAAAACCTGAAAAATGGAACATATCTTGGGACTAAGCCATTGTAAAAGATAAATTAGTAGCTGGGGACATGCCCAAAGGATAACTGAGGATGATCCCGGAGGATCACTGGGGACAAGCCCAAAGGATAACTGAGGATGATCCCGGAGGATCACTGGGGACAAGCCCAAAGGATAACTGGGGACAAGCCCAAAGGATCGTATGTAAACTGGAGTATGGCCCTTACTGGCGACTATCCAAACTTAGTGACATGAAAATGTCAAAACCTTAGCTAACGTGAAAACGTTAGAAACCTTAGGAACGGATGTATGGTACGTCTACCATTATACGGAGGATCCTGGGTATAGCCAGTACGATGAGGTTGTCAGCCCCGGAAGTGGGTACTGGTCCCAAAGACGTGAACTATATCAGGATCATCGTGCGCTGCTGGCGGAAACTGGGGATAATCCCAAGGATAACTGGGGACAAGCCCAAGGATCTGCGTTGCTTTTGAAGATTCTTGACGATATGCCGTAGATACCTGAACTATCATAACTCAAATGGTTCGTGAGAAGAGGATGAAGGATGCAGGATCCTTATCCTTTGGTAAAAAGTAAGGAAATGTAATAGTTTTAGGATAAGCACATTACCAGAGTAAGGATCACTGATATCATCGGGATCCTTCAAGGATACTTCAATATAAGGATCACATGCTTGAAGGATCATGTTCACATGAAATATTTCTTCAAGTGAACAGCATTCCAGGCTCTTGGTAACAAATTTCCTTCTATGGTTAGCAACCTGTATGCCCCCTTTCCTGCTTCAGCTTCAATTAAGTAAGGGCCTTCCCATTTCGGTGCTAACTTCCCGTCAGCAGGATTAATAGTGTTTTGGAATGTTTTTCTCAACACCATATCTCCGACTTGGAACTTCCTTATCCTAACATTTTTGTTGTAAGCACCAGCCATTCTTTGTTGGTAGCTTGCCATCCTTATCCTAGCCAGATCCCTGATTTCCTCAATAGTATCCAAATCTTGAGCCAGGATTGCAGCATTTTCTTCAGGATCACGAGTACTTGTTCTAGCGGTTGGGATCACCATCTCTGTTGGGATCACTGCTTCTGCCCCAAATACTAAAGAAAAAGGTGTTTGACCAGTGGCATTCTTGGGAGTTGTTCTATCAGCCCATAGCACATAAGGTAACTCCTCTGCCCATTTTCCCTTCTTAGATCCTAGCTTCTTCTTTAGATTGTTGATGATGATCTTGTTGGATGATTCTGCTTGGCCATTGGCTTGTGGATGAACTGGTGTTGATGTTATCATCTTGATTCCCCAACTGTCACAAAAGTTAGTAGTTCTGCTTCCAATGAATTGGGAACCATTATCACATACAATTTCAGAGGGAATGCCAAATCTAGTTATAATGTTTCTTTTGATAAAGGATATAACTTCTTTTTCTCTGACTTGAGCAAAAGCTTCAGCTTCTATCCACTTAGAGAAGTAGTCAGTCATGGCAAGCATAAATACTTTTCCACCAGGTGCTTTAGGGAGCTTGCCAACTATATCCATCCCCCATCTCATGAATGGCCAAGAGGATGGTATGGGGTGTAGCAATTCAGCTGGTTGATGAAGGATATTGCTGTGTCTTTGACAAGGATCACATTTCCTAGCATATTCTACAGCATCCCTTTTCATGGTTGGCCAGTAGTATCCTGTTCTAAGGATCCTTGAGAATAATGCCCTGCCCCCAGTGTGGTTTCCACAATCTCCTTCATGGAAGTCTCTCAACACTTCTTCAATTTCAGGATCCTCAATACATCTTAAATATGGTCCTGCAAGGGATCGTTTATATAGCACATTGTTTAAGATTGTAAATTGAGATACCTTGATCCTGAAAGCTCTAGGATTTTCTCCCATTGGAATCTCCCCGTGTTGCAAGTATTTCATGATTGGTGAGACCCATGATCCTGCATAAGATTGAGCTTCTTCACTAGGGATTACTGCAGTATCCTCTTCTATTTCCATGGCCATTTGATTTTCAATAGCAGGAGCCAGGATATGGATGATAGGGATACTTATGTCTTCTGGAATTTTTAAGGATGATCCTAAGTTGGCCAATGCATCAGCTTCCGTGTTATCCTCCCTTGGTACCTGTGTTAAGCTGAAAGAAACAAAAGAGAGTGCCAATTCTTTGACTATCTCTAAATATTTGGTTAGTTTTTCACCTTTAACAGCATAGGATCCATTAAAGTGATTGGTGATCAATAATGAGTCTACATATACTTTAAGATATTTTACCCCCATATCCTTAGCAATTTGCAAGCCAGCAATTAAGGCTTCATATTCAGCCTCGTTGTTAGTTGCTTGGAACTCACAGGCTATGGAGTGGGGTATTATGTCCCCCTGTGGCGATTTTAGTAGTATCCCGAGCCCTGTGCCCTTGACATTTGAGGATCCATCAGTGTGTAGTATCCAAGGATCCTTGGTCTCATCCAGCTGTTGGACTTCCAATTCTGCTTCTTTTTGTAGATCACTACTGAAATCAGCCACAAAGTCAGCTAGTGCTTGGGATTTAATGGCTGTTCTTGGCTCATATCTTATATCATGGGCACTAAGCTTTACTGCCCACTTAGCCATTCTTCCTGACATCTCTGGTTTCCTGAGGACATTCTTAATTGGGAAGTTAGTTCTAACAACAATAGTATGGGTTTCAAAATAATGCCTTAACTTAGTTGATGCCATGATTAATGCAAGAATAAGTTTTTCGAGGTGTGAGTACCTGGATTCGGCATCAAGTAAACTCTTACTTACATAGTAGATAGGATATTGTGTACCTTCGTGATCCTTCACAAGGACAACACTTACAGCGGTTGAGGATACCGCCAAATATAAGGATAACACATCTCCTTTTTCGGGTTTTGATAATGCTGGTGCTGAGGACATATATTCTTTAAGGGCTTGTAAAGCATTCTCATGTTTCTCAGTCCATTCAAACTTCTTGTTCTTCCTTAGGATATCGTAAAATTCTTTACATTTTTCTGAGGATTTTGATATGAACCTGTTCAGAGCTGCTATCCTGCCTGTTAGCCTTTGCACATCCTTAGCATTGGCAGGGGACTTGATGTTTACTAGTGCTTTAATTTGCTCCGGACTTGCTTCAATGCCTCTCTGAGTTACCATATATCCTAGGAATTTACCTGCCTTAACACCAAAGTGGCACTTTGAAGGATTAAGCTTCATGTTATATTTATCAAGGATATCAAATGCTTCTTCCAAATCCCTTAGGTGATCCTCAGCTTTCTTTGATTTGACTACCATATCATCTATGTATACTTCCATAGTTTGTCCAATTTGATCTTTGAACATCATATTCACCAGCCTTTGATATGTTGCACCTGCATTTCTTAATCCAAAAGGCATGGCAATATAACAATACAAACCTGTTGGGGTCATAAAGGCTGTATCCTCTTGGTCAGATGGTTCCATCTGAATTTGTTGGAATCCAGATGATGCATCCATAAAGGTCAACAGTTCATGCCCCGCTGTTGCATCCACCATGGAGTCAATGTGGGGTAATGGGAAAGGATCCTTGGGACATGCCTTATTCAGATCAGTGAAATCGACACATACCCTCCACTTTCCATTTTTCTTTTGGACAACGACCACATTGGCTAACCATTTTGGATACTTTACCTCTCTGATCATACCTGCTCGAAGTAGCCTCTCTACTTCTTCTTGGATAATGGCATTCCTTTCTGGTGCAAACTTCCTCCTTTTTTGATGGATTGGTTTGATAGACCTGTCAATGCCAAGTTTGTGAGTGATAATATCCTTAGATATACCTGTCATATCTTCATGTTTCCAAGCAAAGGTAGATTTTCTTCTTTTGAGGAAGGATATTAAGTCTTCTTTCATCCTGCCAAGGATCCCTGATCCGATATAGATTTTTGATTCAGGATCACTAGGATCCAAGAGGATTTCGTCCACATCTTGTTCCCTTGCCTCCATGACATTCCTCGGAGGATACTGTAATTGCTATTGCTCCCTTGGCTTCGAGGTTGGCTTCATGGATGATGTATAACAATCCTTAGCCTCCTGCTGATCACTGTCGATCTTGATTATTCCCCATGGGCTAGGGAGTTTCACACATTGATGATAGGTGGATGGGACTGCTTTCATATCATGTATCCAGGGCCTGCCAAGGATTACATTGCAACAAGACAAACAGTCAATAACGCAAAATTTCTGGTAATTATGTAATCCTTCCACGTAGATTGGGAGTTTGATGTCCCCTAGAGTTTTCTTTGTTTCTCCACTGAATCCTACAAGCACGGAGGATCTTGGTGTGATGTCTGATTCTGGGATTCCCATCTTCTTCAGAACATCAAGCTGGATAATGTTCACTGAGCTTCCTCCATCGATAAGGATCCTGCGGACAAAATGGTTAGAGATAAAGAGAGTGATAACTAAACTATCATGATGAGGATCCTGAATGTTAATGCGATCATCCTCATCAAACGTTATCATCTTCCCTTCTGAGACACTTGATGTTCTAATAGGCCTTTCTCCATTATCCATTTTTGACTCCTTTGCATGTCTTTTGGCCGCCGAGAAGGATGTACCACAGATGTCTGATCCTCCGGAAATAAAGTTGATCACTTGTGCATTTGCCGGAGGTGCTGGAGCCTTTTCAGGGATCCTTTCAGGATCCTGAGTCCTTTGCTTTTTTCTTCCTAACAATTCTTTCAGGTGCCCCTTGCTTAATAGATATCCAATCTCTTTTCTTAAAGCTATGCATTCTTCAGTCAGATGCTCGAAATCCTCATGGTATGCACACCATTTTGACTTGTCTTTAGTCCCGGATGGTTTATCATTCTTCCTGGGCCACCTAGCTTTTTCACCTAGATTCTGCATTGCAAGGATCAGTTCATGATTATCAACGGAAAAACAATATTCTGAGATTGGAGGATAATCTTCATCATCCTCTTCTTGGTCAACAGCATGCACATTCTTGTTCTCATTTCTATGGTAGGATTTGAATTTGTTGTTCTTGAAGGAGGATCCTTGCTTCTCCTGTTTTGAGGATCCTACTTGTCTCTCCTGGATCCTCTTGTCATCCTCTAGCCGGATGAACCTGAGTGCTCGAGTTCTTACTTCATCTAGATTCCTGCATGGTGTCATAACAAGATCATCATAGAATAATGAATCCTTAAGTAGTCCCATTTTGAAGGCTTCAACAGCCGTAGCCATATCCAAGTTGGGAATGTCCAAGGATTCTTTACTAAATTTAGTTATATAATCCCTTAATGATTCATTATGATTTTGAGTTATCCTGTACAAATCACTAGTTAATCTTTCAAATTTTCTACTACAAGAGAATTGGTTATTGAATAAATTAACTAAATTAGCAAATGAAGTAATAGAGTAGGGGGAAGACTTAGCAGCCACTTAAGAGCTGATCCAGTAAGAGTGGATCCAAATCCTTTACATAGGCATGCTTCTTTCAGTTTTTCTGGGATAGGATTGATCTCCATCCTCTCCCTGTATTGTGCTATGTGCTCTTCTGGATCCGTTGTACCATCATACAGCTTCATAGTAGGGATATGGAACCTTTTGGGTACCTCTGCATCACAAATTGGTGGTGCAAAGCGAGATACCTTATGGCTTCCATCTGCAATCTGTGGGATAGGCTTGACTACCCCTGGAACGCTTGAGATCATATCTTTTAGTTTCTGCAATTCCCTGGCCATAGCATGATTGACACCTGTATCCTGCATGAATCCATGGTTAGTGGTAGGATAATTATTTAAAGTGTTACTTCCCATTGGGTTCAAGTTAGGGAATCCATATTGCTGGGATTCTGGAACAACGGAGGGACCAGTGGAAGCAATGGTCTGCATTGGAATGAAGTCCCCTTGATGGACATCTAGACTTCCTGTTTGCAAACTTTTTAGGGATCCTGGCACCTGGAAGGATCCTGGTATCTGGAAGGATCCTGGTATCTGGGATGATCCTGAAACGAAGGAGGATCCTTGACCCTGGAATGATCCTGGAACAAAGTAGGATCCTTGACCCTGCTGTGCACCCGGATAGGCTCCCGAATTCATGAAGGATCCCATATGCTGGGGATAGGATCCTCCCGGCTAAAAGTGTGAGCCAGATGCCTGAGTCATTGCTGTCGATCCGAGGTGCAATCCTCTTGATTCTCCCATAATTTGCACGTCTGGAATTCCCGATGGCTGAGAATTAATCATTGGAGTATCGAAGCTCAAGGATTTGGGCATCAGTGGGGAATGATCCTCCGCCGTTTTCTTTTGTCTCTTGAGATCTCCAATTTCCCTGAGGATCCTTTCATTAGTTTCATCCTGCCGCTGCATACGATCCTTCATCTGCAAAATCAAAGTAAATACATCACTAGTACTGGGAATATAAGAATTCATAGCAGAAGGAGATGGAGTTTTAGAATTAGTAGGAGTTTGTCTCTTCTCAGCATTCTTCTGGGATCCTGCCGGTGGTGGAGGCAGAATGTTCTGGGACGAGGTGACTGTAGACATTGCCGTGGACATGTTTTTCAATGATGAAGCCATGTAATTCTATGAAATGATTTCGAACAAAAGGTTTTCTTATGAATGAAGCACCAATTTACCCACGGTGGGCGCCAAACTGTTTTGGTCAAAAATCACACAAGGATAATGTAACCAAACTTTATGTAAACGGGGTATGATGCTTGGTCAGTTATAAAAGTAAAGGATCACTTCTATTAGAAATATGCAAAGACACAATGATTTATACGAGGAAAAAGCCCTTGATCAATGTATGATCTCCGGCATAAAAAACCTCGGGTGATGGCAACTACCGATCACCAACTTCAATATAAGAAAAATATAGTTACAACTTCGGATGATAATGAGCTGAGTACAAGGATCACTATAGTTTCGAGTGTCTAAGCGTGTGGGAGTTGTGTTGTGTGTCGTCGTGTGTTCTTCCAAATGAGGAAGAGTGGTATTTATACAAGTGTAGGTGACCTATTTTAGGTAAAAAGACTAATAATCAGCTCATTACCCCTTTAGAAATAATAGACAATCTAGCCTAAATTGCCGTCCTTAAATCAAGCTAAGTTTCCATATCCTTTGCAACGTCTATCTCCGATTAAGCTAATGCGATAATTGTGAAGACGCGTCCCTTGGTTATGATGCTAAGAGCGGATCCTGCTAGTCATTCCTGCAAAACAACATTAAATTCAACGAAAGCAACTGTTAGCATGAGGATCCTATGATGGTCCGTGATCCTGATCCTGGAAGTCTGCTGAGGATCACTATCTGCCAAAGAAACAAGGATCACTGGTTAGGATCACGTGTAAGGATCATGTATAATAAAAATCCAGCCCTAACAAAGATCATCATCAACAATCTGAAGAAGAAGCTAGGATCCAAGAAGGGGAAATGGGCAGAGGAGTTACCTTATGTGCTATGGGCTGATAGGACAACTCCCAAGAATGCCACTGGTCAAACACCTTTCTCTTTAGTATTTGGGGCAGAAGCAGTGATCCCAACAGAGATGGTGGTCCCAACTGCTAGAACAAGTGCTCGTGATCCTGAAGAGAATGCTACAATCCTAGCTCAGGATTTGGATACTATTGAGGAAATCAGGGATCTGGCTAGGATAAGGATGGCAAGCTACCAACAAAGAATGGCTGGTGCCTACAACAAAAATGTTAGGATAAGGAAGTTCCAAGTCGGAGATATGGTGTTGAGAAAAGCATTCCAAAACACTATTAATCCTGCTGACGGGAAGTTAGCACCAAAGTGGGAAGGCCCTTACTTGATTGAAGCTGAAGCAGGAAAGGGGGCATACAGATTGCTAACCATGGAAGGAAATTTGTTACCAAGAGCCTGGAATGCTGTTCACTTAAAGAAATATTTCATGTGAACATGATCCTTCAAGCATGTGATCCTTACATTGACATATCCTCGAAGGATCCCGGTGTTGTCAGTAATCCTTACTCTGGTAATGTCCTTATCCAAAACTACTACATTTCCCTACTTTTTACCTAAGGATAAGGGTCATGTATCCTTCATCCTCTTCTCATGAACCATTTGAGTTATGATAGTTCAGGTATCTTCAGCATATCGTCGAAGATCTTCAAAAGCAACGCAGATCCTTGGGTTCAACCCTAGTTATCCTTGGAATCATCCCCAGTTTCCGCCAGCAGCGCACGATGATCCTGATATAGTTCACGTCTTTGGGACCAGTACCCACTTCCGGGGCTGACAACCTCATCGTACTGGCTATATCTAGGATCCTACGTATAATGGTAGATGTACCATACATCCGTTCCTAAGGTTTCTAACGTTTTCACGTTAGCTAAGGTTTTGACATTTTCATGTCACTAAGTTTGGATAGTCGCCAGTAAGGGCCATACTCCAGTTTACAGACGATCCTTTGGGCTTGTCCCCAGTTATCCTTTGGGCTTGTCCCCAGTTATCCTTTGGACTTGTCCCCAGTGATCCTTTGGAATCATCCCCAGTTACCCTTTGGGCATGTCCCCAGCTACTAACTTATCTTTTACATTGGCTTAGTCCCAAGTTATGTTTCATTTTTCAGGTTTTCAAAGTTAAACACATAAGGATCCTTAATCCTTATTATCCATTAAAATCTCATCTACGGTTATCTTGATTAAAGGTTAGGATCCTAACTTGGATCCTCAGGTACGATCCTTGACTATTCTGATTATACTGAACAACCCTTACACTTTGACAACTAAACCTGTGATCCTTGAAATTGATTGCTTCAAAAATCTTCAGTGTCAGGATATTTGATCTGGGATCATATCCTAAATTTATTAAACATGGTTTGCTCAAACTCTTGTTACTCTAACAAATATATTTCTAAAAACAACTGGAAAATAAGAGGATAAATAAAGGATAACAACACGAGATAAGCCAGAAAAATTAAAGTTATATTATTAACAAAAGGATCTTAAACCCTTTCAAAAAGTTGTCAAAATTGCCAACCCACATTTCTACCAGCTAAACGTGGCCCATCCACATGGGTTGGCAAAGGGTGTCCATTGTCTATGCGGTCTTAGCAGGTGCAGGAAATTAAAGGCGGCAGGATCACAAAGGCTTCATCCCCCAAACAGAGGATCCTTCCACCACTTGCGATCCTACCTATTGTTCAAAGGATCCATGATCCTTAACCCTAAAAACTATAGTTTAAGTTACAGACCATAAATTGTTTCAAACATCACAACCACAAAAACCACTACCAAATTTTAAAAAATTGGGCTCCGGCTATGTCTAGAAACTTCCATCATTGCCCAATCCTGCAGCTCAAACCTTCGCTGCACCATCACCACCAGCTCCACTTGCTTCCCCCTGATCCTTGCCAGCATCACCACCTTCAAGCATAGGGATCTCCTCGGCCTCATCATCATCCTCCAACTCTGCCAGCCTTGCCTTCCAGCCTTCCACGTCCCATGTGCCTCTGTCGAAGGAAGGATCCTGAGCCTCCGCAGCCATCTGCAGCTGGATCTTATACATGGTTATCGCAGCAGAGACCTTAGCATCCTGGGTGATATCACGTTTCTCGTAGTCGAAGTTGATCAGTGCTTTGACAGCTTCATCCTTGGTAGCCCGGAGCTCCTTCTCAAGATCAGCTATCTTGAGGTCCTTCAGCACACCCATTTGTTGAAGGTCGGCAATTTGGCAATCTTGATCTTCAACGTGGTTGACATAAGTCTCTATTTCGGTAAATTTCTGCAAGAAAAACAAGATATGACGTCAGACACAAGTGATCCTCAAACAGGCAGGATATACAGGCATGATATTCGAGCAGGATATTCAAGTAGGATAACCAACAGGGGCAATGATCCTTACTTCATTAACGTAATCAAGAAACTGCTGGCGGAGCAGGGGAAATCCTTGAAGATCCTCAGAAGCCTTTCTCTTCTTTCCCTTACCCCTAATAGGAGCTTTAGGGGCTGAAGCAGAGGGACTGGCAGCAGGAGCCTTCTTCCTTGCAGATTTAACGTTTGCAAGATCATCAATACCAAACTTGGAGGCAGACTTGACAGATTTCCCAGCGCCTACACAATCAGAATAAGATAAGTACTTTAACTAATTCAAAAAATCCTACATAGAACTACTTTTTAATGAGGATACTTACTTGACATTGTGGCAGATGCGGAGGATACTTCCTGTGAATCTTGAATGGCAACTTGAAATCTTCTTGTCTCCGGATCAAGCTTCTTGAAGGCCAAAAGCCTCTCTTTTGCCGCAGGTGTCAGCTTCAGATAAGAGATGGAGATAGCTGCACAATAAACAAATAACAAAGAAAGACATTAGTGATCCTCATCATAAGAGGCAAGTCTGATGGTGATCCTTCCAGGATCCTCTATCCTACCATGAGTAGCCCACTCCTTGGGCAGATCCTTCCCATTAGGGATGGTATCCCTCCTAACAAAGAAGAATCGTCGCTTCCAATTTCTATCATTCTTGGTGACCTTAAGAACAGGGTGATCCTCCCCAGCTTTCCGTTTCAACAAGTATCGACAGGAACCAAACGTGGTAAGATCATATAGCTCAGCCAGCTCCGACATCCCTAAGTCAATCCCTTCCTGCTCGATGATCCTCTCAAGGGTATACAGAACCCTCCAGATCATCGGCATGGCTTGGATATAAGACATGTCGGTCAGGGAAAAGAAGGATTGGGTGAAGGCTGGAAAAGGATATGAATATCCTATGGTAAACGGAGTTGCAGGAAAGGCCACCCAGGTGTCGGAAACAAAATCGCTTAAAGCGGTGGAAGTGAATGACTTGAAGATAGCATCCGCCGGAAAACAGTGACGGATCCTATCAACATGAGCATCGGTGAAGCAGCACCTCTCAGTAGGAGAGTCTTTAATGATCCCTTGGCTTTTCAGGGGACTGCTCTTCTTATGATCCTTGTGAGGGGAATTTCGGAGCAACATACTCATGGCAGAATAAAAACAGGGAGCAGAAAAACAGAGCAAGAGAAGGAAGAAAGAGAAGAGAAGAGAATACCTGATCGATCTTCGGTAGAGATTATAAAGGGAGTATATCTTGAATTTAAATGCAGATTGATCCTAACCCTATCTCCTATTTATAATCATGATTTGCAGGGTTGTCACTTCAATGACGTAAGGGTTGCAACGGCTAGTCCGATTATAACGGCTAGTTATCCGGGTCGCCCGTTACAGATAGGATCAAAGCAAAATACAACTCGTTAATTTACAATAAACTCCTTATATTTTGGGGGCAATTGTTAGGGCTGGATTTTTATGATATATGATCCTTGCATGTGATCCTAACCAGTGATCCTTGTTTCTTTAGCAGATAGTGATCCTCAGCAGGACTTCAGGATCAAGATCATGGACCATTATAGGATCCTCATGCCAACAGTTACCTTCATTGAATTAAAAAATGTTTTGCAGGAACATCTGGCAGGATCCGCTCTTAGCATCACGATCAAAGGACGTGTCTTTACAATTATAGCATGTGCTTAATCGGAGATGGACGTTGCAAAGGATATGGAAACTTGGCATGATTTAAGGGCGACAATTTAGGCTAGATTTACTTTTATTTCTAAAGGGGTAATGAGCTGATTATTAGTCTTTTTACCTAAAATAGGTCACCTACACTTGTATATATAACACTCTTCCCCATTCGGAGGAACACACAATACAATTCTCACACGCTTAGACACACGTTACTATAGTGATCCTTGTACTCAGCTCATTATCATCCGAAGTTGTAACCATTTTTCTTATATTGAAGTTTGGTGATCGGTAGTTGCCATCACCCGAGGTTTTTTATGCCGGAGATCATACATTGATCAAGGGCTTTTTCCTCGTATAAATCATTGTGTCTTTGCATATTTCATACTGAAGTGATCCTTTACTTTTTCAATAAACCAAGCATCATCCCCCATTTACTTAGAGTTTGGTTGCATTATCCTTGTGTGATTTTTGACCAAAACAATTATGTTTAAGAAATTTAGGATACGATCCAGGATCAAGTATCCTATAGTTGAAAACTTCCAAAAAGTAGTTCATTTTAAGAATTATAGGTTCAGTTGTCAAGGTCTAAGGGTTATTCAAATGAATAATGAATGAAATTAAAAATAGTTAAGGATCATACCTGAGGATCCGAGTTAGGATCCTAATCTTTGATCAGGATAACCATAAGGAAAACTTTAATGGATAATAAGGATTGGGGATCCTTAATTGTTTAACTTCGAAAACCTGAAAAATAGAATATAACTTGGGACTAAGCCAATATAAAAGATAAGTTAGTAACTGGGGACAAGCCCAAAGGATAACTGGGGACAAGCCCAAGGATAACTGGGGACAAGCCCAAGGATCGTGTGTAAACTGGAGTATGGCCCTCACTGGCGATTATCCAAACTTAGTGACATGAAAATGCCAAAACCTTAGCTAACGTGAAAACGTTAGAAACCTTAGGAACGGATGTATGGTACGTCTACCATTATACGTAGGATCCTAGGTATAGCCAGTACGATGGAATTATCAGCCCCTAAAGCGAGTACTGGTCCCAAAGACGTGAACTATACCAGGATCATCGTGCGCTACAGGCGAAACTGGGGACAAGCCCAAGGATAACTGGGGACAAGCCCAAATAACTGGGGTTGAACCCAAGGATCTGAGTTGCTTCTGAAGATTGTCGACAATATGCTAAGGATACCTGGACTATCAGAACTCAAAATCTCGTGAGAGAAGGATGAAGGATACATGATCCTTATCCTTAAATAAGAAAATATGTAAATAAGAGTTCGAGCTTAGGACATTACTAGAGTAAGGATCAATGATGCTTCAGGGATCCTTGAAGGATACTTCCAATGTAAGGATCATATATGCCAGAAGGATCCTGCTCACATGAAATATTTCTTCAAGTGGACAGCATTCTAGGCTCTTGGTAACAGATTACCTTCCATGGTAAGTAATCTATATGCCCCCTTTCCTGCTTCGGCTTCGATCAAATAAGGGCCTTCCCATTTTGGTGCCAATTTCCCATCAGCAGGATTGGTGGTATTTTGGAATGCTTTTCTCAATACCATATCCCCAACTTGGAATTTCCTTATCCTGACATTTTTGTTATAAGCACCAGCCATTCTTTGTTGGTAGCTAGCCATCCTTATCCTAGCCAAGTCCCTGATTTCCTCAATAGTATCCAAGTCTTGAACCAAGTTCTGATCATTTTCCTCAGGATCACGGGTACTTGTTCTAGCAGCTGGAACCACCATTTTGTTGGGATCACTGATTCTGCCCCAAACACCAAAGAGAAGGGTGTTTGACCAGTAGCATGATTGGGAGTTGTCCTATCAGCCCAAAGCACATAAGGCAATTCCTCTGCCCATTTCCCTTTCTTGGATCCAAGTTTCTTCTTCAGATTGTTGATGATGATCTTGTTGGATGATTCTGCTTGACCATTAGCTTGTGGGTGGACTGGTGTAGATGTTATCATCTTAATCCCCCAGCTGTCACAAAAGTTAGTAGTTCTGCTCCCAATAAATTGGGAACCATTATCACATACAATTTCAGAAGGAATGCCAAATCTAGTTATAATATTTCTCTTAATAAAGGATATAACTTCCTTTTCTCTGACTTGGGCAAAAGCTTCAGCCTCTATCCACTTGGAGAAGTAGTCAGTCATAGCAAGCATGAACACTTTTCCACCAGGTGCCTTAGGGAGCTTGCCGACTATATCCATCCCCCATCTCATAAATGGCCAAGAGGATGGTATAGGATGTAGAAATTCAGCCGGCTGATGAAGGATATTGCTGTGTCTTTGACAAGGATCACACTTCTTAGCATACTCCACAGCATCCCTTTTCATAGTTGGCCAGTAGTATCCTGTCCTTAAGATCCTTGAGAACAATGCCCTGCCCCCAGTGTGGTTTCCACAATCTCATTCATGGAAATCTTTTAAAACTTCTTGAACTTCAGGATCCTTGATACATCTTAAATATGGTCCTGCAAGAGATCGCTTATACAGCATATTATTTAAGATTGTGAATTGAGATACCTTAATTCTGAAAGCCCTAGGGTTTTCTCCCATAGGAATCTCTCCGTGTTGTAAGTATCTCATGATTGGTGAGATCCATGATCCTGAACAAGATTGAGTATCCTCACTAGGGATCATTGCAGAATCCTCTTCTATTTCCATGGCCACCTGATTTTCAATAGAAGGAGCCAGGATATGGATGATGGGGATACTTATATCCTCTGGGATCTTCCAAGATGATCCCAGATTGGCCAGTGCATCAGCTTCTGTATTTTCTTCCCTTGGTACCTGTGTCAAACTGAAGAAAGCAAAGGAGAGTGCCAATTCTTTGACTATCTCTAAATATTTGGTTAGTTTTTCACCTTTAACAGCATAGGATCCATTGAAGTGATTAGTGATTAACAATGAATCCACGTATACCTCAAGATACCTGATCCCCATATGCTTAGCAATTTGTAAACCAGCAATTAAGGCTTCATATTCAGCCTCATTATTAGTGGCTTGGAACTCACAAGCTATGGAGTGGGGTATTATGTCCCCCTGTGGCGATTTTAGTAGTATACCAAGCCCCATGCCTTTAACATTTGAGGATCCATCAGTATGTAGTATCCAAGGATCCTTGGTTTCATCTAGCTGCTGGACTTCCAATTCGGCTTCCTTTTGTAAATCACTACTGAAATCAGCCACAAAGTCTGCTAATGCTTGAGATTTGATGGCTGTTCTAGGCTCATATCTTATATCATGGGCACTAAGCTTTACTGCCCACTTAGCCATCCTTCCGGACATCTCTGGTTTCCTGAGGACATTCTTAATTGGAAAATTAGTTCTAACAACAATAACATGGGTTTCAAAATAATGTCTTAGTTTAGTAGATGCCATAATTAGTGCAAGAATAAGTTTTTCAAGGTGTGAATACCTGGATTCAGCATCAAGTAAACTCTTACTTACATAATAGACGGGATATTGTGTACCTTCATGATCCTTAACAAGGACTGCACTTACTGCTTTTGAGGATACCGCAAGATATAAGGATAACACATCTCCTTTTTCTGGTTTCATCAATGCTGGAGCTGAGGACATGTATTCTTTTAGGGCTTGTAAAGCATTCTCATGCTTTTCAGTCCATTCGAATTTCTTGTTCTTTCTTAGGATATCATAGAATTCTTTACACTTTTCTGAAGATTTGGATATAAATCTGTTTAGAGCTGCTATCCTGCCTGTTAGCCTTTGCACATCCTTAGCGTTGGCAGGGGATTTGATATTCACTAATACTTTGATTTGTTCCGGGCTTGCTTCAATGCCCCTCTGGGTTACCATATATCCTAAGAATTTACCTGCTTTAACACCAAAGTGACATTTTGAAGGATTAAGCTTCATGTTATAATTATCAAGGATATCAAATGCTTCCTCCAAGACCCTTAGGTGATCCTCAGCTTTTTTGGATTTTACCACCATATCGTCTATGTACACTTCCATAGTTTGTCCAATTTGATCCTTGAACATCATATTCACCAGCCTTTGATATGTTGCACCTGCATTTCTTAATCCAAATGGCATAGCAATATAACAATATAAACCGGTTGGGGTCATAAAAGCCGTATCCTCTTGGTCAGATGGTTCCATCTGAATTTGTTGGAATCCAGATGATGCATCCATAAAGGTTAACAGTTCATGACCCGCTGTTGCATCCACCATGGAGTCAATGTGGGGTAATGGGAAAGGATCCTTGGGACATGCCTTATTCAAATCAGTGAAATCGACACATACCCTCCACTTTCCATTTTTTTTTGAACAACAACCACATTGGCCAGCCATTTCAGATACTTCACTTCTCTAATCATACCTGCCCGTAGTAATCTTTCTACCTCTTCCTGGATAATGGCGTTTCTTTCTAGTGCAAACTTCCTCCTTTTTTGATGGATTGGTTTAACTGACCTGTCAATGCCAAGTTTATGAGTGATAATATCCTTAGATATACCTGTCATATCCTCATGTTTCCATGCAAAGGTAGATTTTCTTCTTTTGAGGAAGGATACAATGTCTTCTTTCATTTGTCCAAGGATCCCTGATCCGATATAGATTTTGGATTCAGGATCATCAGGATCCAGGAGGATTTCGTCCACATCCTGCTCTCTTGCCTCCAAGACATCCCTTGGAGGATACTTTAATTGCTATTGCTCCCTCGATTTCGAGGCTGGTTTCATTGATGAGGTGTAACAATCCTTAGCCTCCTGCTGATCACTATCGATCTTGATTATTCCCCAAGGGCTAGGGAGCTTCACACATTGATGGTAGGTGGATGGGACTGCCTTCATATCGTGTATCCAGGGCCTGCCAAGGATAACATTACAACAAGACAAACAGTCAATAACACAAAATTTCTGATAATTATGTAATCCTTCCACGTAAATTGGGAGTTTGATGTCCCCCAGGGTTTTCTTAGTTTCGCCACTAAATCCCACAAGCACGGAGGATCTTGGTGTGATGTCTGATTCAGGAATACCCATTTTCTTCAGAACATCAAGTTGGATAATGTTTACCGAACTTCCTCCGTCAATAAGGATCCTGCGGACAAAATGGTTAGAAATAAAGAGAGTAATAACTAAACTATCATGATGAGGATCCTGGATGTTAATTCTATCATCCTCATCAAAGGTTATGATTTTTCCTTCCGAAACACTTGATGTTCGAATAGGTCTTTCTCCATTATCCATTTTAGCTTCCTTTGCATGCCTTTTAGCTGCTGAGAAGGATGTACCACAAATGTCTGATCCTCCAGAAATAAAGTTGATCACTTGTGCATCTGTCGGAGGGGCTGGAGCTTTTTCAGGGATCCTTTCAGGATCCTGAGTCCTTTGCTTTTTCCTTCCCAACAATTCTTTCAAATGCCCCTTGCTCAGCAGATATCCAATTTCCTTTCTTAATGCGATGCATTCCTCTGTCAAATGCCCAAAATCCTCATGGTATGCACACCACTTTGATTTATCTTTAGCTGCGGCTGGTTTGTCATTTTTTCTGGGCCATCTGGCTTTTTCTCCTAGATTCTGCATTGCAAGGATTAGTTCATGGTTATCAACGGAAAAACAGTATTCAGAAATCGGAGGATAATCCTCATCATCCTCTTCTTGGTCAACAACATGCACATTCTGGTTGTCAGCTCTGTTATAGGATTTGAATTTGTTGCTTTTGAAAGAGGATCCTTGCTTCTCTTGTTTTGAGGATCCTACTTGTCTCTCCTGGATCCTCTTGTCATCCTCTAGCCGGATGAACTTGAGTGCCCGAGTCCTTACTTCGTCTAGGTTCCTGCATGGTGTCATAACAAGATCATCATAGAACAATGAATCCCTAAGCAATCCCATTTTGAAGGCCTCAACAGCTGTGGCCACATCCAAGTTGGGAATGTCCAAGGATTCTTTACTAAATTTGGTTATATAATCCCTTAATGATTCATTATGACCCTGAGTTATCCTATATAAATCACTAGTCAATCGTTCAAATTTTCTGCTACAAGAAAATTGATTATTGAATAAGTTAACTAAATTAGCAAACGAAGTAATAGAGTAAGGGGGAAGACTTAGCAGCCATTTAAGAGCTGATCCAGTAAGAGTGGATCCAAATCCCTTGCACAGGCATGCTTCCTTTAACCTTTCTGGAATTGGATTGATCTCCATCCTCTCCCTGTATTGTGCTATGTGTTCCTCAGAATCCGTTGTACCATCATACAGCTTCATAGTAGGGATATGGAATCTTTTGGGTATCTCAGCATCACAAATTGGTGGTGCAAAACGAGATACCTTATGGCTTCCATCTGCAATCTCCGGGATAGGTTTGACTACCCCTGGAACACTTGATATAATATCCTTCAGTTTCTGTAGTTCTCTGGCCATAGCATGGTTGATACCTGTATCCTGCATGAATCCATGGTTAGTGGTAAGAGAATTATTAAAAGTGTTACCTCCCATCTGGTTCAAGTTAGGAACATTGGATGTGAATCCATATTGCTGGGATTCTGGGATGATGGAGGGACCAGTGGAAGCAATGGTCTGCATTGGAATAAAATCTCCTTGATGGACATCTGGACTTCCTGTTTGCAAATTCTTCAAGGATCCTGGTATCTGAAGGGATCCCTGAACATGGGATGATCCTGGAACAAAGGAGGATCCTTGAACCTGGGATGATCCTGGAACGAAGGAGGATCCTTGAACCTGGGATGATCCTGGAACGAAGGAGGATCCTGAGTTCATGAAGGATCCCATAGGCTGAGTATAGGATCCTGCCGGTTGGAAATATGATCCTGATGCCTGAGTCACTATTGCTGGGCCGAAATGCACTCCTCTTGATCCACCCATATGTTGAATGTCTGGGACCTCTGATGGCTGAGAAGTAATCATCGGAGTATCAAAATTCAAAGATTTGGGCATCAGTGGGGAATGATCCTCTGCCGTTTTCTTTTGCCTTTTGAGATCTCCGATTTCTTTGAGGATCCTGTCATTAGTTTCATCCTGCTGCTGCATACGATCCCTCATCTGCAAAATCAAAGTAAATATATCACTAGTACTGGGAGCAGAAGAAGTTAGAGCAGAAGATGAAGGTTTAGAGAAGATAGGAGGTGGTCTCTTCTCAGCATTTTTCTGAGATCCAGCTGGTGGTGGAGGCAATGGTGGAATGCCATTAGATGAATTGACTGCAGACATAGCTGTGGAGGTATTCTTCAACGATGAAGCCATGCAACACTCCGGGATGATTACCAACAGAAAAACTTTCTTATGAATGAAGCACCAATTGCCCCACGGTGGGCGACAAACTGTTTTGGTCAAAAATCACACAAGGATAATGCAACCAAACTCTTTGTAAACGGGGAATGATGCTTGGTATGATGAACAAAGAGAAGGATCACTTAAATGAAAATTGCACAAGTGACACAAGGATTTATACGAGAAAAAAGCCCTTGATCAATGAATGATCTCCGGCATAAAAAACCTCGGGTGATGGAAACTACTGATCACCAAACTTCAATATAACAAACAGTGTTTACAACTTCGGATGGTAACGAGCTAGGTACAAGGATCACTATAGTATCGTATGCTAGAGCGTGTGAGAAATGTGTTGTGTCTTCCGAATGCTGTAGAGTGCCATTTATATAAGCGTGTGTGGTTGAATTTTAGGCAAGCCACCTAACTACTAGCTCGTTACCCCTTTAGAAATAGAAGTAAATTTAGCCTAACTAAATGCCCGTAATTTGTGCTAAGTTTCCATATTCTCCATAACGTCCATTTTTGGTCATGCATGTGAGAAATTAGCGTGACAGATTCCTTGATGACGTTGCTAAGACCAGGTCCAACTCGTAATTCCTGCAAAACAACATTAAATTCAAAGAGAACAATCGTTAGTATGAGGATCCTTAGGATGATCCATGATCCTGATCCTGAAGCTCTTCTGAGGATCACTATCTGCCAAAGAAACAAGGATCACTTGTTAGGATATCATGTAAGGATCATAGGTCATTAAAATCCTGCCCTAACAGTTACTAAGGAATATTCCACCACGTGTTTGACTGAAAATGGACGTTGTGGAGAACGTGGGAGCATGGCACGAATTGTGGACAGTTTGTTAGGCTAGTTTACTTCTATTTTAAAAGGGGTAGCGAGCTAGCTTTAGAAACACTTGGCTAATTTTTGGCTACACACACTCGTACAACCGCACTCTTGAACATACGGCAAAACACTTAGCAATTTTTACACATTTCTACACGATACACTATAGTGATCCTTGTACCTAGCTCGCTATTATCCGAAGTTGTAAACAATTATTGGTTAATTGGAAGTTGGTGATCGGTAGTTTCCATCACCCGAGGTTTTTTATGCCGGAGATCATTCATTGATCAAGGGCTTTTTCCTCGTATAAATCTTTGTGTCTCTTGTGCAATTTACTTCTAAGTGATCCTCATTGTTGTTCACCAATTCAAGCATCATACCCCGTAACAAAGAGTTTGGTTGCATTATCCTCGTCTGATTTTTGACCAAAACAGTTTGGCGCCCACCGTGGGGCAATTGGTGCTTCATTCCTAAGAAGTTTTTCTGTTTGTGATCATTCCGGTTCATTGCATTCAAGTACATGGCTTCATCATCAAAGAATACTTCTACTGCAATGTCTGCGGTCAATTCATCTCAGGGCATTCCACCTTTGCCTCCACCACCTGCTGGACCTCAGAAAAATGCTGAGAAGAAACCAACTCCCATTTTCTCGAAACCTCCAACTTCTTCTGCTTCTTATACTCCTACTACTAGTGACATGTTTACTTTGATCTTGCAGATGAAGGAGCATATACAGCAGCTGTTTTGGTCAAAAATCACACAAGGATAATGTAACCAAACTTTATGAAAACGGGGTATGATGCTTGGTTAATTATGAAAGTAAAGGATCACTTCCGTGATAAAAGATGCAAAGACACAATGATTTATACGAGGAAAAAGCCCTTGATCAATGAATGATCTCCGGCATAAAAAACCTCGGGTGATGGCAACTACCGATCACCAACTTCAATATATCAAAAATATGATTACAACTTTGGATGATAATGAGCTGAGTACAAGGATCACTATTGTTTTTGGTGTCTAAGTGTGTGAGAGTTGCCTTGTATGTTCGTGTGTGTTCTTCCGAATGAGGAAGAGTGGTATTTATACATGTGTGGGTGACCTATTTTAGGTAAAGTGACTAAATATCAGCTCATTACCCCTTTAGAAATAAAGATAATCTAGCCTAAATTGCTGCCCTTAGATCAAGCCAAGTTTCCATATCCGGTACAACGTCTATCTTCAATTTAGCTCTTGCCATAATTGTGAGAACGCGTTCCTTGATCATGATGCCTAGAGCATATCCTGCTAGATGTTCCTGCAAAATAATATTGTAGTCAGCGAAGGTGACCGTTAGTATAAGGATCACCATAACGTCCCATGATCCTGATCCTGAAGTCCGGCTGAGGATCACTGCCTGCCAAAGAAACAAGGATCACTGGTTAGGATCACGTATAAGGATCACTTATAGTAAAAATCCAGCCCTAACAATTGCCCCCAAAATATAAGGAGTTAATTGTAAATAGACGAGTTATATTTTGTTTCGATCTTATCTCTAACGGGCGATTCCGAATAACTAGCCGTTACACATGGACTAGCCGTTGTGATCATTACGTCATAGATGTGATAATCCCTGCAAATCATCATTATAAATAGGAGATAGGGTTAGGATCATTTTGCATTTAAATTCGAGATATCTTCCCTTTATAACCGCTACCGAAGATTGATCAGATATCCTCTGCTTCTCTCTTTCCCTTCTTCCTTCTCTTTGCTCTGTTTTTGTTCCGTCACAAACATGTTGCTCCGGAATTCTCCACACAAGGATTCCAAGAAGGATAGTCCCCTGAAAAGCCAAGGGATCATTAAGGATTCTCCTACGGAGAGATGTTGCTTTACCGATGCTCATGTAGATAGGATTCGACATTGCTTTCCGGCGGATGCCGTTTTCAAATCCTTCACACCCGCTGCCTTGAGTGATTTTACTTCAGATACCTGGGTGATCTTTCCTGCAACTCCATTTATCATAGGATATTCGTATCCTTTTCCGGCCTTCACCCAATCTTTCTTTTCTCTGACCGGCATATCTTATATCCAAGCCATGCCGATGATCTGGAGGGTCTTGTATACCTTCGAGAGGATCATCGAGCAGAAGGGGATTGATTTAGGGATGGCAGAGCTGGCCGCACTTTATGATCTTACCACGTTTGGCTCTCATCGATATTTGTTGAAACGGAAGGCCGGGGAGGATCATCCTGTTTTGAAAGTTACCAAAAATGACACAAATTGGAAGCGTCGTTTCTTCTTCGTGAGAAGGGATTCCCTCCCTGGTGGGAATGATCTGCCCAAGGAGTGGGCTACTCATGGTAGGGTAGAGGATCCTCGAAGGATCACTATCAGCCCTGTCTTATTTGACGAAGATCACTAATATCTTTTTTCCTTTGCAGCTATTTCCATTGCTCATCTCAAGTTAACCCCTGCTGCAAGAGAAAGAGTTTTAGCTTTTAAAAGGCTAAACCCTGAGGCCAGAAGTTTTCAAGTCACCATCCGAGATTCACAAGAAGTATCTTCCGCGTCTGTCACAATGTCAAGTAAGTATCCTTACCAAAAAGTAAAATATTAAATTAGTTAGTAGACTTATCTTGTTCTGATTGTGTAGGTGCTGGGAAATCCGCTAAGTCTGCCAAATCTGCCTCCTTGTTTGGGATTGATGATCTTGCCAAGGTCACGTCTTCGAAGAAGAAGACTTCGGTTGCTAGTCCTTCTGCTTCAGCCCCCAAATTACCTATTAGGGGTAAAGGGAAGAAGAGGAAAGTTTCTGAGGACCTTCAAGGATTCCCCCTTCTCCGTCAGCAATTTCTTGATTCTGTCAACGAGGTCAGGATCACTGCCCCTGTTGGTTATCCTGATGGTTTTTGAGGATCACCCATGTCTGACGTTATATCCTGTTGTTTTTGCAGAAACTTACTGAAATAGAATCTTATGTCAGCCACATTGAAGATCAGGATCGCCGGATTGCCGACCTTCATCAAATGGGTGTGCTGAAGGATCTCAAGATCACTGATCTTGAGAAGAAGATCCGGGCTGTTAAGGATGAGGCTGTCAAAGCATTGATCAAGTTTGATTATGAGAAGCATGACATTACTCAGGACGCCAAAGTCTCTGCCGCGATAGCTATGTACAAGATACAACTGCAGATGGCCACGGAGGCTCAGGATCCTTCCTTTGATAAGAGCACATGGGATATTGAAGGCTGGAAGGCAAGGTTAGCAGAGTTGGAGGACGACGATGATGTCGAGGATATCCCTATGCTTGAAGGTGGAGATGCTGGTAAGGATCAGGGTGAAGCGAGTGGAGCTGGTGGTGATGGTGCAGCGAAGGTTTGAGCTGCAAGATTGGGCAATGATGGAAACTTCTAGACATAGCCGGAGCCCAATTTTTTTTTTTTTTTGTTTAGTGGTTGTGATGTTTTAAAACAATGATGGTCTGTGTTTGAACAATAGTTTAGGGTTGAGGATCCTGGATCCTTTTAGACAATAGGTAGGATTACAAAAGGTGGAGGGATCCTCTGTTTGGGGGATGAAGCCTTTGTGATCCTGCCGCTTTTACTTTTCTGCAAAAAATGCTAAGACCGCATAGACAATGGACACCCTTTGCCAACCCATGTGGACGGGCCACGTTTTGCTGGTAGAAATGTGGGTTGGCAATTTTTGACGACTTTTTGAAAGGGTTAATGATCCTTTTGTTTAATAATATAACTTTAACTTTCGTGGCTTATCTCGTGTTGTTATCCTTATCTTATTGTTTCTTAGTTGTTTTTGTAATGTACTTGCAAGAGTTGAAAACATATTTAATAAATTTAGGATATGATCCCAGATCAAATATCCTGATATTTGAAATTATTCAAAGTATTTTAGTTCAAGGATCATAGGTTCGGTTGTCAAAGTATAAGGGTTGATTAGGATAAAGAGTATAATCGAATATAGTCAAGGATCATACCTGAGGATCCACGTTAGGATCCTATCCTTCAATCAAGACAATCATAGATAAAACTTTGATAGTTAATAAGGATTAAGGACCCTTATATGTTTAGACTTCCAAAACCTGAAAAGTGAGATATAACTTGGGACTAAGCCAATGTAAAAGATAAATTAGTAACTGGGGACATGCCCAAAGTATAACTGAGAATGATCCCAAAGGATTACTGGGGACAAGCCCATAGGATAACTGGGGATGATCCCAGAGGATCACTGGGGACAAGCCCATAGGATAACTGGGGACAAGCCCAAAGGATCGTATGTAAACAGGAGTATGGCCCTTTCTGGCAACTATCCAAACTTAGTGACATGAAAATGTCAAAACCTTAGCTAACGTGAAAACGTTAGAAACCTTAGGAACGGATGTATGGTGCGTCCACCATTATACGTAGGATCCCAAATATAGCCAGTACGATGAGGTTGTCAGCCCCGAAAGTGGGTACTGGTCCCAAAGACGTGAACTATACCAGGATCATCGTGCGCTGCTGGCGGAAACTGGGGATAATCCCAAGGATAACTGGGGTTGTACCCAAGGATCTGTGGTGCTTTTGGAGATCTTTGACGATTTGCTGAAGATACCTGAACTATCATAACTCAAATGGTTTGTGAGTAGAGGATGAAGGATACATGATCCTTATCCTTAGGCAAAAAGTAAGAAAATGTAATAGTTTTAGGATAAGCATATTACCAGAGTAAGGATCACCTATATCTTCAGGATCCTTCAAGGATACTTCAATGTAAGGATCACAGGCAGGAAGGATCATGTTCACATGAAATATTTCTTTAAGTGAACAGCATTCCAGGCTCTTGGTAACAAGTTTCCTTCCATGGTTAGCAACCTGTATGCCCCCTTTCCTGCTTCAGCTTCAATCAAGTAGGGACCTTCCCATTTTGGTGCTAGCTTCCCGTCAGCAGGATTGATAGTATTTTGAAATGCTTTTCTCAACACCATATCTCCGACTTGGAACTTCCTTATCCTGACATTTTTGTTGTAGGTACCAGTCATTCTTTGTTGGTAGCTTGCCATCCTTATTCTAGCTAGATCCCTGTTTTCCTCAATAGTATCCAAATCCTGAGCCAGGATTGTAGCATTTTCTTCAGGATCACGAGCACTTGTTCTAGCAGTTGGGATCACCATCTCTGTTGGGATCACTGCTTCTGCCCCAAATACTAAAGAGAAGGGTGTCTGACCGGTGGCATTCTTGGGAGTTGTCCTATCAGCCCATAGCACATAAGGTAACTCTTCTGCCCATTTCCCTTTCTTGGATCCTAGCTTCTTCTTCAGATTGTTGATGATGATCTTGTTGGATGATTCTGCTTGACCATTGGCTTGTGGGTGAACTGGTGTTGATGTGATCATCTTGATTCCCCAACTGTCACAAAAGTTAGTGGTTCTACTTCCAATGAATTGGGAGCCATTATCACATACAATTTCAGAGGGAATGCCAAATCTAGTTATAATGTTTCTTTTAATGAAGGATATGACTTCCTTTTCTCTGACTTGAGCGAAGGCTTCAGCTTCTATCCACTTGGAAAAATAGTCAGTCATGGCAAGCATAAATACTTTTCCACCAGGTGCTTTAGGGAGCTTGCCAACTATATCCATCCCCCATCTCATGAATGGCCAAGAGGATGGTATGGGGTGTAGTAATTCAGCTGGTTGGTGAAGGATATTGCTATGTCTTTGGCAAGGATCACACCTCTTAGCATACTCTATAGCATCCCTTTTCATGGTTGGCCAGTAGTATCCTGTTCTAAGGATCCTTGAGAATAATGCCCTGCCCCCAGTGTGGTTTCCACAATCTCCTTCATGGAAGTCTCTCAATACTTCTTCGATTTCAGGATCCTCAATACATCTTAAATATGGTCCTGCAAGGGATCGTTTATATAGCATATTATTTAGGATTGTAAATTGAGATACCTTGATCCTGAAAGCTCTAGGATTTTCTCCCATTGGGATCTCTCCGTTTTGCAAGTATTTCATGATTGGTGGGATCCATGATCCTGAATAAGATCGAGCTTCTTCACTAGGGGTTACTGCAGTATCCTCTTCTATTTCCATGGCTACTTGATTTTTAATAGCAGGAGCCAGGATATGGATGATAGGGATACTTATATCTTCTGGAATTTTTAAGGATGATCCTGGGTTGGCCAATGCATCAGCTTCCGTGTTATCCTCCCTTGGTACCTGTGTTAAGCTAAAAGAAACAAAAGAGAGTGCCAATTTTTTGACTATCTCTAGATATTTGGTTAGTTTTTCACCTTTAACAGCATAGGATCCATTAAAGTGATTGGTGATCAATAATGAATCTACATATACTTCGAGGTATCTTACCCCCATATCCTTAGCAATCTGTAAGCCAGCGATTAAGGCTTCATATTCAGCCTCATTGTTAGTTGCTTGGAACTCACAGGCTATGGAGTGGGGTATTATGTCCCCCTGTGGCGATTTTAGTAGGATCCCTAGCCCTGTGCCTTTGATATTTGAGGATCCGTCAGTGTGTAGGATCCAAGGATCCTTGGTCTCATCCAGCTGTTGGACCTCCAATTCTGCTTCCTTTTGTAGATCACTACTGAAATCAGCCACAAAGTCAGCTAATGCTTGAGATTTAATGGCTGTTCTTGGTTCGTATCTTATATCATGGGCACTAAGCTTTACTGCCCACTTAGCCATTCTCCCTGACATATCTGGTTTCCTGAGGACATTCTTAATTGGAAAATTAGTTTTAACAACAATAGTATGGGTTTCAAAATAATGCCTTAACTTAGTGGATGCCATGATTAATGCAAGGATAAGTTTTTCGAGGTGTGAGTACCTGGATTCGGCATCAAGTAGACTTTTACTTACATAGTAGATAGGATATTGTGTACCTTCGTGATCCTTAACAAGGACAGCACTTACCGTGGTTGAGGATACCGCCAGATATAAGGATAACACATCTCCTTTTTCCGGTTTTGCTAATGCTGGTGCTGAGGACATATATTCTTTTAGGGCTTGTAAAGCATTCTCATGTTTCTCAGTCCATTCAAACTTCTTGTTCTTCCTTAGGATATCGTAGAATTCTTTGCATTTTTCTGAGGATTTCGATATGAACCTGTTCAAAGCTGCTATTCTGCCTGTCAGTCTTTGGACATCCTTGGCATTGACAGGAGATTTGATATTTATCAATGCTTTGATTTGTTCCGGGCTTGCTTCAATGCCTCTCTGGGTTACCATGTATCCTAAGAACTTTCCTGCCTTAACACCAAAATGGCATTTTGAAGGATTAAGTTTCATGTTGTAACTATCAAGGATATCGAATGCTTCTTCCAAGTCCCTTAGGTGATCCTCAGCTTTCTTTGACTTGACCACCATATCATCTATGTACACCTCCATAGTTTTTCCAATTTGATCTTTGAACATCATATTTACCAGCCTTTGATATGTTGCACCTGCATTTCTTAGTCCAAAAGGCATGGCAGTATAACAATATAAACCGGTTGGGGTCATAAAGGCTGTATCCTCTTGGTCAGATGGTTCCATCTGGATTTGTTGGAACCCAGATGATGCATCCATAAAGGTTAACAGTTCATGCCCCGCTGTTGCATCCACCATGGAGTCAATGTGGGGTAATGGGAAAGGATCCTTGGGACATGCCTTATTCAAATCAGTGAAATCGACACATACCCTCCACTTTCCGTTTTTCTTTTGGACAACAACCACATTGGCTAACCATTTAGGATACTTTACCTCTCTGATCATACCTGCTCGAAGTAGTCTCTCTACTTCTTCCTGGATAATGGCATTCCTTTCTGGTGCAAACTTCCTCCTTTTTTGATGGATTGGTTTGATAGACCTGTCAATGCCAAGTTTGTGAGTAATAATATCCTTAGATATACCTGTCATATCTTCATGTTTCCAAGCAAAGGTAGATTTTCTTCTTTTGAGGAAGGATATCATGTCTTCTTTCATGTTGCCAAGGATCCCTGATCCGATATAGATTTTTGATTCAGGATCACTATGATCCAAGAGGATTTCATCTACATCTTGTTCCCTTGCCTCCAAGACATTCCTCGGAGGATACTGTAATTGCTATTGCTCCCTTGGCTTCGAGGTTGGCTTCATGGATGAGGTATAGCAATCCTTAGCCTCTTGCTGATCACTGTCGATCTTGATTATCCCCCATGGGCTAGGGAGCTTCACACATTGATGGTAGGTAGATGGAACTGCTTTCATGTCATGTATCCAAGGCCTGCCAAGGATAACGTTGCAACAAGATAAACAGTCAATAACACAAAATTTTTGGTAATTATGTAATCCTTCCACGTAGATTGGGAGTTTGATGTCCCCCAGAGTTTTCTTCGTTTCCCCACTGAATCCTACAAGCACGGAGGATCTTGGTGTGATGTCTGATTCTGGGATTCCCATCTTCTTCAAGACATCAAGCTGGATAATGTTCACTGAGCTCCCCCCGTCAATAAGGATCCTGCGGACAAAGTGGTTAGAGATAAAGAGAGTGATAACTAAACTATCATGGTGAGGATCCTGAATGTTAATGCGATCATCCTCATCAAATGTTATCATCCTCCCTTCTGAGACACTTGAGGTTCTAATAGGCCTTTCTCCATTATCCATTTTTGATTCTTTTGCATGTCTTTTGGCCGCTGAAAAGGATGTACCACAAATGTCTGATCCTCCGGATATAAAGTTAATCACTTGTGCGTTTGCCGGAGGTGCTGGAGCCTTTTCAGGGATCCTTTCAGGATCCTGGGTCCTTTGCTTTTTTCTCCCCAACAATTCTTTTAGATGCCCCTTGCTTAGCAGGTATCCAATTTCTTTTCTTAAGGCTATGCAATCTTCAGTTAGATGCCCGAAATCCTCATGGTATGCACACCATTTGGACTTGTCTTTAGTCCCGGATGGTTTATCATTCTTCCTGGGCCACCTAGCTTTCTCACCTAAATTCTGCATTGCAAGGATTAGTTCATGATTATCAACGGAAAAACAATATTCTGAGATTGGAGGATATTCTTCATCATCCTCTTCTTGGTCGACAGCATGCACATTCTTGTTCTCGCCTCTATGGTAGGATTTGAACTTGTTGTTTTTGAAGGAGGATCCTTGCTTATCTTGTTTTGAGGATCCTACTTGTCTCTCCTGGATCCTCTTGTCATCCTCTAGCCGGATAAACCTGAGTGCTCGAGTTCTTACTTCATCTAAATTCCTGCAAGGTGTCATAACAAGATCATCATAGAATAATGAATCCTTAAGAAGTCCCATTTTGAAGGCTTCAACAGCCGTAGCCATATCCAAGTTGGGAATATCCAAGGACTCTTTACTAAATTTAGTTATATAATCCCTTAATGATTCATTATTATTTTGAGTTATCCTGTACAAATCACTAGTTAATTTTTCAAATTTTCTACTACAAGAGAATTGGTTATTGAATAAATTAACTAAATTAGCAAATGAAGTAATAGAGTAAGGGGGAAGACTTAGCAGCCACTTAAGAGCTGATCCAGTTAGAGTGGATCCAAATCCTTTACATAGGCATGCTTCCTTCAACTTTTCTGGGATAGGATTGATTTCCATCCTTTCCCTGTATTGTGCTATATGCTCCTCTGGATCCGTTGTGCCATCATACAGCTTCATGGTAGGGATATGGAACCTTTTGGGCACCTCTGCATCACAAATTGGTGGTGCAAAGCGAGATACCTTGTGGCTTCCATCTGCAATCTCTGGGATAGGCTTGACTACCCCTGGAACACTTGAGATCATGTCTTTTAGCTTCTGCAACTCCCTGGCCATAGCATGATTGGTACCTGTATCCTGCATGAATCCATGGTTAGTGGTAGGATAATTGTTTAAAGTGTTACCTCCCATTGGGTTCAAGTTAGGGAATCCATATTGCTGGGATTCTGGAACAACGGAGGGACCAGTGGAAGCAATGGTCTGCATTGGAATGAAGTCCCCTTGATGGACATCTAGACTCCCTGTTTGCAAACTTTTTAGGGATCCTGGCATCTGTAAGGATCCTGGTATCTGGGATGATCCTGGAACGAAGGAGGATCCTTGAACCTGGGATGATCCTGGAACAAAGGAGGATCCTTGAACCTGGGATGATCCTGGAACAAAGGAGGATCCTTGGCCCTGGAATGATCCTGGAATAAAGTAGGATCCTTGAAACTGCTGTGCCCCCGGATAGGCTCCCGGATTCATGAAAGATCCCATGTACTGAGGATAGGATCCTATTGGCTGAAAATGTGAGTCTGATGTCTGAGTCATTGCTGCCGAGTTGAGACGTGATCCTCTTGACTCCCCTATGATTTGCACGTCCGGGATCCCTGATGGCTGGGAAGTGATTATTGGAGTATCGAAGCTCAAGGATTTGGGCATCAGTGGAGAGTGATCCTCTGCTGCTTTCTTTTGTCTTTTGAGATCTCCAATTTCCCTGAGGATCCTTTCGTTGGTTTCATCTTGCCGCTGCATACGATCCTTCATCTGCAAAATTAAAGCAAATACATCACTAGTACTGGGAATAGAAGAATTCATAGCAGAAGAAGATAGAGGTTTAGAGGAAGTGGGAGTTGATCTCTTCTCAGTATTTTTCTGAGATCCTGCCGGTGGAGGAGGCAAGGTGATCTGTGATGAGGTGACTGCAGACATCGCCGTGGACGTGTTCTTCAATGATGAAGCCATGTAACTCTTTGAAATGATTTCGGACAAAAGATTTTCTTATGAATGAAGCACCAATTGCCCCACGGTGGGCGCCAAACTGTTTTGGTCAAAAATCACACAAGGATAATGTAACCAAACTTTATGAAAACGGGGTATGATGCTTGGTTAATTATGAAAGTAAAGGATCACTTCCGTGATAAAAGATGCAAAGACACAATGATTTATACGAGGAAAAAGCCCTTGATCAATGAATGATCTCCGGCATAAAAAACCTCGGGTGATGGCAACTACCGATCACCAACTTCAATATATCAAAAATATGATTACAACTTTGGATGATAATGAGCTGAGTACAAGGATCACTATTGTTTTTGGTGTCTAAGTGTGTGAGAGTTGCCTTGTATGTTCGTGTGTGTTCTTCCGAATGAGGAAGAGTGGTATTTATACATGTGTGGGTGACCTATTTTAGGTAAAGTGACTAAATATCAGCTCATTACCCCTTTAGAAATAAAGATAATCTAGCCTAAATTGCTGCCCTTAGATCAAGCCAAGTTTCCATATCCGGTACAACGTCTATCTTCAATTTAGCTCTTGCCATAATTGTGAGAACGCGTTCCTTGATCATGATGCCTAGAGCATATCCTGCTAGATGTTCCTGCAAAATAATATTGTAGTCAGCGAAGGTGACCGTTAGTATAAGGATCACCATAACGTCCCATGATCCTGATCCTGAAGTCCGGCTGAGGATCACTGCCTGCCAAAGAAACAAGGATCACTGGTTAGGATCACGTATAAGGATCACTTATAGTAAAAATCCAGCCCTAACAGCAGCAGGATAAGACCAACGAAAGGATTCTCAAAGAAATCGGAGACCTCAAGAAACAAAAGAGATCGGCAGAGGATCATTCCCCACTGGTGCCTAGATCTTTGAATTTGATACCCCGGTGATAACGTCTCAGCCTTCAGTGATTCCAGACGTTCAATATGTGGGAGGACCAAAAGGAGTGCACTACGGATCAACAACAATGACTCAGGCATCAGGTTCATACTTCCAGCCAACAGGATCCCATCCTCAGCATGCAGGATCCTTCACAAGCTCAGGAGGATACCCAGGAGCACAGTAGATTCAAGGGTTATGGCCGTTTCCAGGATCCTCCCAGGTTCAAGGATCCTCCTATGTTCCAGGATCATCCCAGGTTCAAGGATCCTCCTTTGTTCCAGGATCATCCCAGGTTCAAGGATCCTCCTTTGTTCCAGGATCATCCTAGGTTCAAGGATCCTCCTTTGTTCCAGGATCATCCCAGGTTCAAGGATCCTCCTTTGTTCCAGGATCCTCCCAGGTTCAAGGATCTTCCTTTGTTCCAGGATTATCCCAGTTTCAAGGATCCTTCCAGATGCCGGGATCCTTAAGGAGTTTGCAATCAGGAAGTTCAGATATCCATCAGGGGGATTTTATTCCAATGCAGACCATTGCTTCTACTGGTCCCTCGATCATTCCAGAGTCCCAACAATATGGGTTCACATCCGGTGTTCCTAATTTGAACCCGGTGGGAGGTAACACTTTTAATAATTCTCTTACTACTAACCATGGATTCATGCAGGATGCAGGTATCAATCATGCCATGGCCAGAGAATTGCAAAAGGTGAAGGATATGATATCAAGTGTCCCAGGAGTGGTCAAACCTATCCCGGAGATTGCAGATGGGAGCCATAAGATATCTCGTTTTGCACCACCAATCTGTGATGCTGAGATACCCAAGAGGTTCCACGTGCCAACCATGAAGTTGTATGATGGTTCAACGGATCCTGAAGAACACATAGCACAATACAGGGAGAGGATGGAGATCAATCCAATCCCAGAAAGGTTAAAGGAAGCATGTATGTGCAAAGGATTTGGATCCACTCTTACTGGATCAGCTCTCAAATGGCTGCTAAGTCTTCCCCCTACTCTATTACCTCATTTGCTAATCTAGTTAACTTATTCAATAATCAGTTTTCTTGTAGTAGAAAATTTGAACGTTTAACTAGTGATTTATATAGGATAACCCAGGGTCATAATGAATCATTAAGGGATTATATCACTAAATTTAGTAAAGAATCCTTAGACATTCCCAACCTGGACATAGCCACGGCTGTTGAGGCCTTTAAAATGGGATTGCTTAGGGATTCATTGTTCTATGATGATCTTGTTATGACACCATGCAGGAACCTAGATGAGGTAAGAACCCGGGCACTCAGGTTCATCCGGCTAGAGGATGATAAGCGGATCCAGGAGAGATTAGCAGGATCCTCAAAACAAGAAAAGCAAGGATCCTCGTTCAAGAACAACAAGTTCAGATCCTATAACAAATCTGATAACCAGAACGTGGATGCTGTTGATCAAGAAGAGGATGATAAGGATTATCCTCCAATTTCTGAATATTGTTTTTCTGTTGATAACAATGAACTAATCCTTGTGATGCAGAATTTTGGTGATAAAGCTAGATGGCCCAGGAAAAATGACAGACCAGCTGCAACTAAAGATAAATCAAAGTGGTGTGCATACCATGAAGATTTTGTGCATCTCACAGAAGAATGCATTGCACTGAGAAAAGAAATTGGATACTTGTTAAGCAAGGGGCACCTGAAAGAATTATTGGGTAGAAAAAAGTCAAGGAGTCAGGATCCTGAAAGGATCCCTGAGAAAGCTCCGGCCCCTCCAACAGATGCACAAGTAATAAACTTTATTTCTGGAGGATCAGACATTTGTGGCACATCCTTCTCAGCAGCTAAAAGGCATGCAAAGGAAACCAAAATGGATAATGGAGATAGACCCATCCGAACATCTAGTGTCTCCGAAGGAAAAGTCATAACTTTTGATGAGGATGATCGTGTTGACATTCAGGATCCTCATCACGATGGTTTGGTTATCACTCTTTTCATTTCTAACCACTTTGTCCGTAGGATCCTTATAGACGGAGGAAGCTCTGTGAACATTATCCTGCTTAATGTTCTAAAGAAGATGGGTATCCCCGAATCAGATATCATACCGAGATCCTCTGTGCTCGTGGGATTCAGTGGCGAGACTAAGAATACCCTGGGGGACATTAAACTCCCAATATACATCGAAGGCCTACATTCTTATCAAAAATTTTGTGTTATTGACTGTTTATCTTGTTGTAATGTTATCCTTGGCAGGCCTTGGATACACGATATGAAGGCAGTCCCATCCACCTACCATCAATGTGTGAAGCTCCCTAGTCCTTGGGGAATAGTGAAGATTGATAGTGATCAGCAGGAGGCTAAGAACTGCTACACTTCATCGATGAAACCAGCCTCAAAGTCAAGGGAACGATAGCAATCAAAGTATCCTCCAAGGGATGTCTTGGAGGCAAGAGAGCAGGATGTAGTAGAAATCCTCATGGATCCTGGTGATCCTGAATCCAAAATCTATATCGGATCAGGGATCCTTGGCAAAATGAAAGAAGACCTCATATCCTTCCTCAAAAGGAGGAAAACTACCTTTGCATGGAAACATGAGGATATGACAGGTATATCTAAAGATATTATCACTCATAAACTTGGCATTAACAGGTCATTCAAACCAATCCATCAAAAAAGGAGGAAGTTTGCACCAGAAAGAAATGCCATTATACAGGAAGAGGTAGGGAAATTGCTCCGAGCAGGTATGATTAGAGAGGTCAAGTATCCAAGATGGTTGGCCAATGTGGTTGTTGTTCAAAAGAAAAATGGAAAGTGGAGGGTATGTGTCGATTTCACAGATTTAAATAAGGCATGTCCCAAGGATCCTTTCCCATTACCCCACATTGACTCCATGGTGGATGCAACGGCGGGTCATGAACTGTTGACTTTTATGGATGCTTCATCTGGATTTCAACAAATTCAGATGGAACCATCTGATCAAGAGGATACAGCCTTTATGACTCCAACCGGTATATATTGTTATATTGCTATGCCATTTGGACTACGGAATGCAGGTGCAACTTATCAAAGGCTGGTGAATATGATGTTCAAGGATCAGATTGGACAAACTATGGAGGTTTACATAGATGATATGGTGGTAAAATCCATAAAAGCTGAGGATCACCTGAGGGACTTGGAGGAAGCATTCGATATCCTTAACAACTATAACATGAAACTTAATCCTTCAAAATGTCACTTTGGTGTTAAAGTAGGTAAATTCTTAGGATATATGGTGACAAAGAGAGGCATTGAAGCCAGCCCAGAACAAATTAAAGCTTTAGTGAATATCAAATCTCCTGCCAATGCTAAGGATATTCAGAGGCTAACAGGCAGGATCGCAGCTTTGAACAGATTTATATCCAAATCCTCAGAGAAATGCAAGGAATTCTATGATATCCTAAGGAAGAACAAGAAATTTGAGTGGACTGAGAAGCATGAAAGTGCCTTAAGAGCTCTCAAGGATTACCTATCCTCAGCCCCGGCCTTGATGAAACCAGAAAAAGAAGATGTGTTATCCTTATATCTTGCAGTATCCTTAAAAGCAGTAAGTGCAGTCCTTGTTAAGGATCACGAAGGTACACAACATCCTGTCTATTATGTAAGTAAGAGTTAGTTGATGCTGAATCCAGGTATTCACACCTAGAAAAGCTTATCCTCGCTTTAATTTTGGCATCCACTAAATTAAGACATTATTTTGAAACTCATGTTATTATTGTTAAAACTAATTTTCCAATTAAGAATGTCCTCAGGAATTCTGAAATGTCAGGAAGGATGGCTAAGTGGGCAGTGAAGCTTAGTGCATATGATATAAGATATGAGCCTAGGACAGCCATTAAATCCCAAGCGTTAGCTGACTTCGTGGCTGATTTCAGTAGTGATTTGCAAAAGGAAGCTGAGTTAGAAGTCCAGCAGCTAGAGGAGACCAAGGATCCTTGGATACTCTATACTAATGGATCCTCAAATGTCAAAGGAACAGGGCTTGGAATACTACTAAAATCGCCACAGGGGGACATAATACCCCACTCTATAGCTTGTGAGTTCCAAACCACTAACAATGAGGCTGAGTATGAAGCCTTGATAGCTGGTTTGCAAATTGCTAAGCATATGGGAATCAGGTATCTTGAGGTACATGTAGATTCATTGTTAATCACTAATCACTTTAATGGATCCTATGCCGTTAAGGTGAAATGCTAACCAAATATTTGGAGATAGTCAAAGAATTTGCACTCTCTTTTGTTTCCTTTAGTTTGACACAGGTACCAAGGGAAGAAAATACAGAAGCTGATGCATTGGCTAATCTAGGATCATCTTTGAAGATCCCGGAGGATATAAGTATCCCCATTATCCATATCCTGGCTCCTGCCATCGAGGATCATGTGGCTATGGAAATAGGAGAGGATTCTGCAATTATCCCTAGTGAGGATACTCAATCTCGTTTAGGATCATGGATCCTGCCAATCATGAGATACTTACAACATGGAGAGATTCCTACAGGAGAAAACCGTAGAGCTTTCAAAATTAAGGTATCTCAATTCACAATTTTAAATAATGTATTGTATAAGCGATATCTTGCAGGACCATATTTAAGATGCATTGAGGATCCTGAGATCCAAGAAGTTTTAAAAGACTTCCACGGAGGAGATTGTGGAAACCACACTGGGGGCAGGGCATTACTCTCAAGGATCCTGAGGACAGGATACTATTGGCCAACTATGAAAAGAGATGCTGTGGAATATGCTAAGAAGTGTGATCCTGGTCAGAGACACAGCAATATCCTTCATCAGCCGGCCGAATTTTTGCATCCCATATCCTCCTGTTGGCCATTTATGAGATGGGGTATGGATATAGTTGGTAAGCTCCCTAAGGCACCTGGTGGAAAAGTGTTCATGCTTGCTATGACTGATTACTTCTCCATGTTGATAGAGGCTGAAGCTTTTGCCCAAGTCAGAGAAAAGGAAGTTATATCCTTCATTAAAAGAAATATTATTACTAGATTTGGTATCCCTTCTGAAATTATATGTGATAATGGTTCCCAATTTATTGGGGGCAGAACTACTAACTTTTGTGACAGTTGGGGGATTAAGATGATAACATCAACACCAGTCCACCCACAAGCTAATGGTCAGGCAGAATCATCCAACAAGATCATCATCAACAATTTGAAGAAGAAGCTTGGATCCAAAAAAGGGAAATGGGCAGAAGAACTACCTTATGTGCTTTGGGCTGATAGGACAACCCCCAAGAATGCTACAGGCCAGACTCCATTCTCTTTGGTATTTGGGGCAGAATCAGTGATCCCTACAGAAATGGTGGTTCCAACTGCTAGAACAAGTATCCGTGATCCTATGGAAAATGATGGGAACTTGGTTCAAGACCTGGATACTATTGAAGAAATCAGCGATCTGGCTAGGATAAGGATGGCCAGTTATCAACAAAGAATGGCTGGTGCTTACAACAAAAATGTCAGGATCAGGAAGTTTCAAATTGGTGATATGGTGTTAAGGAAAGCATTTCAGAATACCACCAATCCTGCTGATGGAAAATTGGCACCAAAATGGGAAGGCCCTTATTTGATTGAAGCTGAGGCAGGAAAGGGGGCATATCGATTGCTGACCATGGAAGGTGATTTGCTACCAAGAGCCTGGAATGCTGTCCACTTGAAGAAATATTTCATGTGAATAGGATCCTCATAGATCAGATGATCCTTACATCATGAGTATCCTTGAAGGATCCTTAAAGCACAGATGATCCTTACTGTGGTAAACATCCTAATCTTGAACTATTTCATTTCTTTACTTTCTCACCTAAGGATAAGGATCCTACATCCTTTGTCCACTTCTCACGTGATTCTGAGTTTTGCAAGTTCAGGTATCCTTAGCAAAAGGGTGGTTATCCACAAAAGCAACCAGTCACTTGGGTTTGACCCCAGTTATTTGGGCTTGACCCCAGTTCCGCCTGTAGCGCATGATGATCCTGGTATAGTTCATGGCAGTGGGACCAGTACTCGCTTTAGGGGCTGATAATTCCATTGTACTGACTATACCTAGGATCCTACGTATAATGGTAGACGTACCATACATCCGTTCCTAAGGTTTCTAACGTTTTGACGTTAGCTAAGGTTTTGGCATTTTCATGTCGCTCAAGTTTGGATAGTCGACAGTGAGGGCCATACTCCAGTTTACATCCCTTTATATGGGCTTGACCCCAGTTTACATCCGTTTATATGGGCTTGACCCCAGTTTACATCCGTTTATATGGGGTTGACCCCAGTTTACATCCGTTTATATGGGCTTGACCCCAGTTTACATCCGTTTATTTGGGCTTGTCCCCAGTTTATTTGGGCTTGTCCCCAGTTTATTGGGCTTGTCCCCAGTTGCTAACCTTTACCTTATATTGGCTTAGTCCCAAGTTATGTTCTATTTCAGGTCTTTGAATTTAAACAACCAAGGATCCTTGATCCTTACTTCTCTCTAAGGTTTGTCTTAGAGTTATCCTGGTTATGGTATTAAAGGTTAGGATCCTAACTTGGATCCTCAGGTATGATCCTTAACTATTTTAATTTTGTTCATTGTTTATTTGAATAACCCTTGTATTTTGACAACTAAACTTGTGATCCTTAAAATATACTACTTTTTGGGATTTTTCAACTATATGATATTTGATCCTGGATCATATCCTAAATATTTTCTATCTAACTTATCCAAGATTTCTTATTTAGATAAATATACATCAAAACAATTGGAAATTAAAAAGACAAACAAGGATAACAACACAAGATAAGCCAAAAAAGATTATAGTTATTTTACTAACAAAGATTAAACCACCAAAAGTTGTCAAGATTGCCAACCCACGTTTCTACCAGCAAAACATGGCCGTCCACATGGGTTGGCAACGGGTGTCCATTGTTTGTGCGGTCATAGCATGCAGGTAATTAAAAGGTGGCAGGATCACAATGGCTTCATCCCCCAAACAGAGGATCCCTCCACCATTTGCAATCCTACCTATTGTCTGAAGGATCCTGGATCCTTAATCCTAAAACTATTGTTCAAAGTACAAATCGACAATTGTTCAACAAAAACTACCATCAAACTAAAAAATTGGGCTCCGGCTATGTCTAGAAGTGTCCATCATTGCCCAATCACGCAGCCTGCACCTTCGCTGCTCCTTCATCCTCTCCAGCTCCAGCATCCTTCACTTGATCCTTACCACTGCCTCCGGCCTCAAGCGCCAACATCTCCTCAGCCTCCTCATCATCATCCAGGTCAGCTAGCCTTGCCTTCCAGCCTTCAACATCCCAGCTGCTTCTGTCGAAGTCAGGATCCTGGGCCTCCTGGGCCATCTGCAGTCTTGTTTTGTACATTGTGATAGCAGCAGAGACCTTTGCACCTTCCACGATTTCATGCTTCTCGTAGTCGATGTCAATCAGGAGTTTGGCTGTTTCAGTCCTGGCAGCTTGGAGGGCCTTTTCAAGATCAGCGATCTTGTGATCCTTGAGCACTGAGATTTGTTGGAGGTCAGCCATCCTCTTATCCATCTCCTCGACGCTCCCCACGTAATCCTCAATCTCAGCAAATTTCTGCAAAGAAGACATAGCAGTTCAAGGTCAGGTGATCCTCAAATGAGCAGGATATATGAGCAGGATCAGTGATCCTTACCTCATTGAAGTATTCGAGGAACTGCTGGCGGATCAGTGGTAGGCCTTGTAGGTCCTCAACATCAGAGCTCTTTCTTTTTTTGCCACCCCTTCCTTTGCTGGGTGCCTTGGGGATTGAGACGCTCGGGCTTGCGATGGCCTTCTTCTTGGATTTGACAGTGTCAAGATCAGCCATACCGAATTTGGAGGCAGCTTTGGAGGATTTTCCAGCACCTACACATTCAAAACAAGATGAGTATCCTTATCCTATTTCTGTGTAACTATTTATCTAAATTCTTAATCATACAAAAAACAGGATACTTACTTGACATAGTAACTGAGCCTGAGGATATCTCTTGTGAATCCTGGGTATTGGTGTTGAATGTTCTTGTTGCAGGATCAAGCTTTCCGAAAGCAGCGAGTCTCTCTTTGGCAGCAGGAGTCAGTTTGAGGTGTGAAACGGTAACAGCTGCATAACAAAGAACAAAAGGGTATTAGTGATCCTTATACAAAAGGAGATTATCTGGTGATCCTTCTCAGGATCCTCTATCCTACCATGGGTGCACCACTCCCTGGGCAGATCCTTCCCGTTTGGGATAGTGTCTCTTCTGACAAAGAAGAAGCGTCGCTTCCAGTTCGTGTCATTTTTGGTAGCTTTGAAAACAGGGTGCTCTTCACCAGCTTTTCGTTTGAACAAGTATCAGTGGGATCCAAAAGTGGTGAGATCATACATCTCAGCCAGTTCTGACATTCCAAGATCAATCCCTTCCTGCTCGATGATCCTTTCAAGGGTGTATAAAACCCTCCAGATCATCGGCATAGCTTGGATGTAGGAGATGCCGGTGAGGGAGAAGAAAGATTGGGTGAATTGAGGGAAAGGATATGAGTATCCTATCGTAAAAGGAGTGACAGGGAAAGCTACCCAAGTCTCAGAGATGTAGTCACTCAGAGCAGTAGGATCGAAAGGTTTGAAGAAGGTGTTCGCCGGAAAGCAGTGCCGGATTTTATCAATTTGAGGGTCAGTAAAGCAACACCTCTCATTGGGAGAATCCTTGATGATCCCTTGATCCTTTAGAGGGATGTTCTTCTTGAGATCCTTGGCAGGCGAATTTCGGAGCATCATACTTGATGGTGGTAAAGAAAGAAAAACAGAGTAAGAGAAAGGAAAAGAAGAAGGAAAGAGGATTACCTGGTTGATCTTCCAATACGAATATAAAGGGAGTTCTCTTGAATTTAAATGCTAATCGATCCATATCTCTATCTCTTATTTATAATAATGATCTTGCAGGCATGTCACTTCGGTGACGTCAAAAGGGTAACGGCTAGTTCGATATTAACGGCTATATATCCGTTAGTTAGTTGCGGATAAGATCAACAAAATATAACTCGTTTATGTTACATAATTACTCCTTATATTTTGGGGGCAATTGTTAGGGCAGGATTTTTTAATGACCTATGATCCTCATTTATTATCCTATTAGTGATTCTTACTTCTGTGACAGATAGTGATCCTCAGAAGTGCTTCAGGATCAGGATCATGGATCACCCTAAGGATCGTTGTACTAACGATTGTTTACTTTGAATTTCGTATTGTTTTGCAGGAGTAACAAGTTGGACTTGGTCTTGGCAACGTTACTAAGGAATATTCCACGGTTATTTCGCACGTGTTTGACTGAAAATGGACGTTGTGGAGAACGTGGGAGCATGGCACGAATTGTGGACAATTTGTTAGGCTAGTTTACTTCTATTTTAAAAGGGGTAGCGAGCTAGCTTTAGAAACACTTGGCTAATTTTTGGCTACACACACTCGTACAACCGCACTCTTGAACATACGACAAAACACTTAGCAATTTTTACACATTTCTACACGATACACTATAGTGATCCTTGTACCTAGCTCGCTATTATCCGAAGTTGTAAACAATTATTGGTTAATTGGAAGTTGGTGATCGGTAGTTTCCATCACCCGAGGTTTTTTATGCCGGAGATCATTCATTGATCAAGGGCTTTTTCCTCGTATAAATCTTTGTGTCTCTTGTGCAATTTACTTCTAAGTGATCCTCATTGTTGTTCACCAATTCAAGCATCATACCCAGTAACAAAGAGTTTGGTTGCATTATCCTCGTCTGATTTTTTACCAAAACAATCCCCTTTTAAATTTAGAAATAACAAAGCTAACTAACTATCCGAACATTGTGCAATCTCCCCACGATCTCCCACAACATTCACAAGTCCATGCACGTGCGGAATATTATGAGCATATTCCCCAAGAATATCGGTAAAAGTCAGTCCATGCCCATACTCCTGAAAAACAAGCTCATGAACAAGGCAGACAATCGTTAGTACAAGGATAACAATGAGGATCCTGAATCCTGGTCCTGCAACATATTCTGAGGATCCTAAATTCAAACGTAATTGAGTATCCATGATCCTGGCAGCACTTGAGGATCCATGATCCTTGGGAAATCCTCCCCTAACAATTGCCTCCAAAATATAAGGAGTAATCTGTAAATTAACGAGTTATATTTTCTTGATCTTATCCGCAACAAACTAACGAATATATAGCCGTTAAGATAGAACTATCCGTTGCTGATCTTACGTCACTGAAGTGACAATCCAGCAAAACCATCATTATAAATTCAAGCTAGAGATAAGGGTTAAGAAGCATTTAAATTCGTGCATTACATCCTTTAAATCCTCATTTGAAGATCTGATCAGGTACTTCTCTTTCCTTTCTCTCTTCATCTTCTCATTCTGTTCCATCTTCCTTCAATATCATCCATGGCGAAGATGGTCTTACGATCCTCACCAACTAAGGATCACCACAAAGATAGCCCCCTGATCAGAATGACACAAACTGGAATGACACAAACTGGAAGAAACGATTTTTCTTCGTTAGGAGGGATTCCATCCCAGATGGGAAGGATCTACCCTTGACGTGGGCCACCCATGGTAGGATAGAGTATCCTTATAGAAGGATCATAGGATAACCCTGCTCTTGTGAAGATAACCGAACCCTTCTTTTTGTTTTGCAGCTATTTCTGTCTCTCACATCATTTCGTCACCTGCAACAAAAGAGAGGATCACTGCTTTCTGGAACCTTGACCTTGCAGCAAGATCATTTCAGGCAAACACCAAGGATTCTCAAGAAGTATCCTCAGGCTCAGTCACAATGTCAAGTAAGTATCCGTGTTTGTATGTAATTAAATATTTTAAATGAAATAGAACAAGAATACTTATCTGTTGTTTTGGATTTGACAGGCGCTGGAAAATCCTCAAAGTCTGCCTCTCGTTTCAGTGTTAGTGACCTTAGCAACATTGGTCCTCGATCTGCGAAGAAGAATGCTGCTACAAGCCCCAGTGCTATAATCCCCAAAGCTGTCACCTCCAAAGGGGGGAAAGAAAAGGAAGACCACCGAAGCTGACAAGCTGGAAGGATTGCCTCTTATCCACCACCAGTTTCAGGAATACTTTGCTGATGTAAGGATCACCTACTCTGCTTCATTATCCTTCCCACTTGAGGATCACTGATCCTGAATTCCACCTTGTCTTTTTGCAGAAATTCGCCGAGATCGAAACGCTCTTTGACGCATACGTTGAGGAGGCGGAGCAGAAGCATCTGGAGTTCCAAAAGTTCTTCCTGGCCAAAGATCAAACCATCCCCTCCCTCGAGAAAGATCTCAATCTAGCTAAGAAGCAGGTGGTCATGGCCCAAATTGACGCCGATCATGAGAAGCATGAGCTGCTGGAGGATGCCAAAGTCTCTGCCGCGATCACCATGTACAAAATCAAGCTCCAAATGGCCCAGGAGGCTGAGGATCCTAATTTTGATAGGACCACCTGGGACCAGGAGGGCTGGAAGGCAAAGCTGGCTGAGCTAGATGATGAGGAGGAGGCTACGGAGGTCCTGGCGATTGAGGCGAGTGGCAGCGGGAAGGATCAAGCTGGAGGTGATGCTGGTGGTGATGCAGCCAAGGTGTGAACTGCAAGAATGGACAATGATGGATATTTCTAGACACGGCCGGAGCCTATTTTTTAGAATTTGGTAGCGGTTTCTGTGGTTGTTGATGTTTTAAATAATGTTGGGTTGTACTTTGAACAATAGCTTTAGGTTTAAGGATCATCGATCCTTTGGACAATCGGTAGGATAATGGGTGGTGGATGGATCCTCTGTTTGGGGGATGAAGCCACTTGTTATCCTTCCGCCTTTATTTCCTACATTTAGACCTTATCAAATATGGACACCCTTTGCCAACTGATGCGTGCAAGTGTGTATATGTTTTAGATATATTTTTTAAAGCCCTTTTTACACTTTTTTTAGCCAAGTTTTAAATTTATAAACCACGATATTTACTAACACTAAACACACATATGGGCAAGTGCACCCATCGTGGACGTAGTATAGTGTTGGTAAGATACCGAGGTCGTCCAAGGACACAAGAGCTTTTAGTACCAGTTTACCCTCAACGTCTAATCAAATCAAAATGTTAGAAAAGATTTTTAAAACTAAGAAAATAAAACTAACTAAATGCTGAAAAATAAAAATAAAAATAAAAACAGATAGACAAGATGAATCACTTGGATCCGACTCGTGTATAGTGTAACCTTTGATTATTTTCGCACTTTTGCACTTGTTTAAGATATTATCTTAGTTATTGTAGTAGGCCCCTCTTTTGAAGGTGACGTTACCCTCAACCCAGTAGTTTGAGTCAGCAAGGATACAATCCTAAAGGGTCGGATTATTGAAAGATAATTAATTAAGTTATTAATGCAAATTATGGTAGGCCCCTCTTTTGAAGGTGACGTTACCCTCGACTAAGTAGTCTGAGTCAGCAGGGATACAGTCCTAAATAGCCGGGTTATAGTATTAATAGTAGTTTAACTTATGAGGGGGTCAAAGAGTTTGGATTCCCGCCATCAAATACCTTTGGGTATTGAAGGAGATCCTACTAAATTTGACCCAGGTCCCTTGCAGGACCTCTAAACGCTGAACAAGGGCAAGACTCTTACCAAACCGTTCCCTTAATCCCCGACCAGGTAGCCAACATACCTCCATATAGACCGTGGAGATATGAATGGTGAAAATCTTTTATTTTATATAGACAGTAAAATAATGTCAAGACACCACGGACAAACGATAAGGAAGAATCACCTTCAACATAAGAAACTAGTTATTAAAGTCATTAATACAAAACCAAATAAAAAGTGCAAAAGATTAAAAATAAAAAGTATTACACTAGACACTTGTCTTCACCAAGTGATGTAAGGGACTTAGGCAAACATGGCCTTTGATTGTAGGAACTCTTACGATCAATCTTGGATTCCGAGACGACTCACACACTCTATGATGGACAATGGATGATAGTGGTGGATGATGGTGTTATGGTGGTGGTGGGTGGTGGGTGAAGTGTGAGAGAGGTGGTGTGCCAAGGGATGAGTTGAAATGGCTCCAAGCACTCCTATTTATAGGCTGAACAGAAGCCTGGGCACGGCCCCGTGCCTGCTGGGCACGGCCCCGTGGCCGTCTGACACTCTCTCTCTTCATTAATTGTAATTCGCAATTACAATAAATGCGCCTGCAGTACTCTGACCACGCCCCCGTGTCCGCTGGGCACGGCCCCGCTGTGGGCAATAGAAGCTTCTATTAGTTTGTCTTTTCTGCTGCTTCTTGGGCACGGCCCCGTGCTCGCTGAGCACGGGGCGTGTTCAGTCTTCTGTCTTCTTTGTTTTGCTTGGGAGGATGCTGTCGAGGGGTCGGGCAATCCACTTTAGTCCCTTTTCTTGTATTTATGTTAGATTTTGCTGTCTTTTTGCGCCTTTTGTTAATTTGAGCTCATTTAATCCTGAAAATACAAAAGGAAGACAAAAACACACTTTTTCCAACATTAGTACTAAAAAAGGGTTAGTTTTATGCCATATTTGATATAATTTATATGTTGCATTTTGCGCGTATCAAATACCCCCAGACTTGAATCTTTGCTTGTCCTCAAGCAAAACTCTTTATATTTCACTCCCAAATGGAATGGGTAGAAGAGAAGGTTTTTGGGCTTGTCATAGAGTGTCGGGATTTTCCAAGATCGTTTAGGTTTTATTTTTATTTATTTACAATCCTATTCGTCATGATTTAATAAAAACATTTCATAAGATAAATTATTTATTAAGGCATAACATACCTTTTTAAAATTCCATTTATATACAAGTTCACGTACCTCACGGGGAAAATCACTCACACTCGGCCGAAGGTGTATTTTTAGTGAATCACTCGAGAGCGGCGTTGAACTTATTTCTACCATAAGCTTGCCAAGCAATCAATCCTCCTCCTTTTTAACTTTATACCTTTGTAAATATCAAGAGGACTTTTTGGGTGAAGGGTTAGGCTTGGGCTAAAGGTGGGTGGTTGGGTTAGGGGTTAGTTGAAAAGGACGAAAGGCGTAAAAAGCGTTGGTTTTCGTAAAACATTTTGTTTTTGTGACTTTTTATTTTCAATGAAGTATTTGTTCAAACAAGCTTTTGTTTAAGGAGCTTTGTTTGTTTATTTCCAACTTCATCATCATTCATCATTTTTTTTTCAAGAGTCACACGAAAACCAAGCTTTGTTACTAAAATAAGGGGTAAAAAAAATGAAAAAGGGGTTTTGGTGGGTAAAAGGGTTTTGGGTTAAGAAATGAAAAGGTTTAGGCTCAAAGGGGTTAACTAGGGGGAATTTTTGGGTAGGTGAAAAGAAAAGTGAAAATAATGGTGTTGAAAGAAAAAGGGTTAGTCCTAATGCCTCCATCATTTACTTACATGGGTTTAAGTTGGTAAGGACCGGGAATGAATTATCGTGGCAAGTTCTAGAGTCGTAAGAACCAAGCAGCTATTCACACAGGAAACGGTAAATGAGCATTTAGTGTAAAGATATGTATTTGTATGCTCTATAAAGGCTCAAAACTCACTTTTGTGGGAATGGGTTTTTACGTAAGTATATATAATCAAATTTTAACTAAGCTTGTCATGCCATTTCATAATTTTCTTATGTTGGTTCTTTTTATCACGATGCTATCGGTTGTAAATTTGTAAAAATATAACCTTGTTGGAATTAGAATTCCCAACTTAAACTTAGACAAGTAAAAAAAATGCAAATTTTTGGATAAAATTTGGGGTGATTAGCGATTCCAAATAGAGTTTTGTGTAAGGCTTGTTATAGGACTTGCAAAATTCAAGGTTTTAGCATCCCCCCCACACTTAAATTACACATTGTCCTCAATGTGTCCCAAAAATAAGTTTTTAGGTTGACTGAATGTGTAAAATGGTGTTAAAAGCATAATTTTATGTTACTGGCAGTCTGGACACGGCCCCGTGCTGGGTGGACATGGCCCCGTGTTCAGGTGCCAATAACGAAAACTTACAAAAGTTGGACACGGGGGCGTGTTCGCTGGGCACGACCCCGTGTCTGGCAAAAATTCTGCAGAAATTTGACAAACAGCAGGTCTGGGAGGTAGGCACGGGGGCGTTTCGGCTGGACACGACCCCGTGTGGACAGTCTGCAAGGCTGAAAAAAACAGGTTTCTTTCTTCGGTTTTCCTGTCCTGGCTTTAGTAGTACTAATGTTTAGTACTCTAAGCCTCGTTTGTAACTGTTCTATCAATAAATACCACACCAAACAATACCAAACGTCCTAAATTACCAAGCCAAACATCAAACCATCAAGTTAAAAGTAAAAACAAAAGCAGAAAATAAAAAGAGTTAAGGAAAGTAAATTGTTCAACTCTTCGGCACGCAGGCCGGAAATTGTCTGATAGAAAGGGAAATTAACCTGTGGGCTCACCAATTGTCCACTCCTACTCCTTCTTCATCCTCCTAGTCCATGTCTTCATCACTGTCATCACCTCCTCCCCCATGACCCGCCATATACTCCCGGATGCTTCCGATGTCATCTTGGATATCGGTGATGTTTCTTTCAATGGCTCCGACCCGGTGGTATGTGTTGTTGGCGAGGTTGTAGGTGTTCCTAGTGCACATAAGGTTTTCCTGCAAAAGATCATGTAAACTTTGAAGGTTAGGAAAACCACCTCCTTGTGAGGAGGACTGCCCCGGATCACCGTGGGGTTGGTACTGGTATTGGGGAGGTGGAGCGTGAAGGACTAGCGCCTCTTGCGGGTTCCATGCATGGCCTTGCATTCTCTGAAAGCTTACCGACCCATCTTCCGCCTCATAAATTAGGTTCATAGCACGACAAATGTGCACATCGACCCATCCCGACCATGGGCTTCTCTGGAAGGACCTAGGGATGTTAATGAAGTGCTTGAAGAGGCGGTACACCCATCCCCCATAGAAGATAGGGGTTGGTGCATGAGCAAGCCGGTTCAGATGCATGTTCCGGAGTAGGAGGAATGGAACATCGAGGGCTCTTCGGGTGTGAATGCAGTGTAGGACTACCAAATCTCTCAACCCAACCACGCCGCTGCTGTCGTGTCGCTGACTAAGAGAGTAAGTAAGGAGCTTGTGAATGTAGCGATAGAGTGGATCCCTTAGCTTAGTGCTCTTAGTACTGCTCGGATTGTAAAACCCATCACCAATCTGAGCCCATGCAGCCTGGCGTTCATTTTCATCCAACTCTCGCATTCCCCTGGTGTTTTCTTCATTTCCCGAATCTTCTTCTGAATACAGCCCCACTATTGCCCCGAATTGTGCCATAGAGATCGAATACCTTGTTCCACCACATCGGAATGCAACCCCCTCATTGTCGAACGGGTCACACCTTGAAGTGAACGTGAAGGTACTATAGAACTCTAAAGTGCACTCGTGTACCGACCGGAGTCCGGTGGTCAAAGCAACCCTGAGCGGTCCGGTAACGAGGTTGTTGAAGCGGTCAAGTTGGTTCACCATGAGTAACAGGTCCGTGCATGCTTGCCTTGGGTATTCCTCGGGTCTTGTTTGAAGCGTATCATATCTGGCCCTATCATATCTGAAAGAATACACCAAAAGTTAGCATGAAGCAATGAGATTTTCGGAAGAAACTGCAAACAGTGAGCTGGACACGGCCCCGTGCTCAGCGGGCACGGCCCCGTGTCCAGGCGTCTGTTACTCAAACACTTCATTTTTCGACCCGGTCCCGAAAATCTGAAAATTTTTAGTCAAGTAGTAGCGGTCTCCCCCGAAAATGAAACCCCAAGTGCCGTTTTTCTCAAAACAAACCGTTTACCCCTTCAATTTTATCTTTTTCGGTTCAAAAACAAGGGTTTGAGGTTTTTGTGAAAAATTGGGCAAATCTATCAACAATACAAGTGTAATTACTTCCCATTATACTAATCTAAACTAATGCTGACAAATTATTTCAAAAATTTGAGGTTCGATCCGGATGAACTTCAAGAACCCTAGATTTTTCCCAAATTTTTGATGTTTTAACTTATTTCAAAAATTTGAGGTTCGATCCGGATGAACTTCAAGAACCCTAGATTTTTCCCAAATTTTTGATGTTTTAACTACATGCAAGTAACTAATCTAACTACTAATGATGATAGAATCATACCTTGATGTTGTTAGATCTAGAGGTAACGTCGAAAATCTGCAGAAAATCGCTTCGGACCAGAGCTTTTTCGGGGAAACGGGGCGTGTGGAATGATGTAACTGTTGTAAAAAGAGGGTTTTATCCCGACAGTCGCGTAGACACGGCCCCGTGTCCAGCGGACACGGCCCCGTGCCGAGCGAGGTTTTGAAAAATATTTTTTTTAGTGCTCGTGTGAGTGCCCGTTTTTTCCCAAAAACATGGTTAGAGGACTTACCGGTTTCGATGTATACTCACTTGTTCGTAACATACCAGGTATGATGTGGGTGCCCTTTATTCGTCGACCGTTTGAAACGAGATCTCTTCTTCCTCATCCTCAATGGATCCTCAATAGAGCTTTAGCCGTTGGCCATTGACTTTGAATGGAATTCCATTTCGAGATTTAATTTCTACTGCACCGTGAGGAAAAATATGGATGATGGAAAAAGGTCCTGACCACCTAGATTTTAGTTTACCCGGAAATAATCGAAGTCATGAATCAAACAATAGAACTTGGTCTCGTACTCGAAATTCATTAGGCTTAATGTATTTGTCGTGTAAATTTTTTATTCTTTCCTTATAAATTTCTGAGTTAGAGTATGCATAATTCCTTAGTTCGTCTAATTCATTTATTTGACAAAATCGATTTTTACCTGCAATTTCTAAATCTAGGTTTACACTTTTTATTGCCCAGTAGGCTTTGTAAGCTATTTCTACTGGCAGATGACAACTTTTTCCATAGACGAGCTTATATGGGGTTGTGCCTATAGTTGTTTTATAAGCAGTACGAAATGCCCATAAAGCATCATCTAGTTTATCAGCCCATTCCTTTTTATTTAATCCTACGGTTTTTTCAAGTATTCGTTTTAAACCTCTATTAGTCACTTCGGCTTGTCCGTTTGTTTGAGGGTGATATGCTGTTGAGACCCGATGATAGACCCCATATCTTGTTAAGATTTTTTCGAGTTGATGGTTACAAAAATGGGTACCTCTATCACTTATTAATGCTTTAGGTGTTCCAAAACGAGAGAATAATTTTTTCAGAAATTTTACCACAACTCTTCCATCATTTGTTGGAAGGGCTTCGGCCTCGGCCCATTTAGACAAGTAATCAACTGCCACAAGTATATATTTGTTTCCTTTTGACGGTGGGAAAGGTCCCATGAAATCGAGTCCCCACACATCAAAAATTTCACAAACGAGAATGTCATTTTGAGGCATTTCGTTTTTGGAAGAAATATTACCTGATCTTTGTCAAGCATCACATGTCTTTACAAGATTTTGCGCATCCTTGTAAATGGTCGGCCAATAAAACCCTAAATCAAATACCTTTCGTGCGGTACTAGCAGCACCATGATGTCCCCCATATGGACCTTCATGACAATGGCGGAGAATTCTTCGTGCTTCGCTGCCATGTATGCACCTTCGGATGAGTTGGTCAGCACACATTTTGAAAAGATAGGGGTCTTCCCAAAAGTAATGCTTCACATCGGCAAAGAACTTCTTTCTTTGGTGATGTGGCCATCCTTTGGTGACTATACCGCTAGCTAAGTAGTTAGCCTAGTCGGCATACCATGGCTCTTGTCTACTTTCCACCATTTCCAGGGATTCTGTTGGAAATTTTTCATTGATTTGCTCGTCCCTGGTTGCTTCCAAAGCTGGGTCTTCCAGGCGTGAAAGATGATCTGCCGCAGTGTTTTCTGCTCCTCTTTTGTCGTTGATTTCAATATCAAATTCTTAGAGGAGTAGAATCCACCTGATCAAACGTGGTTTGGCGTCTTGTTTCTTGAAAAGGTATCAGATAGCTGCATGATCTGTATAGACTACAGTTTTAGAAAGAACAAGGTAAGAACGAAATTTATCAAAAGCAAATACCACGGCTAGTAATTCTTTTTCAGTAGTTGTGTAATTCTCTTGTGCATCATTAAGTGTTTTACTAGCATAATAAATTGGGTGGAAATGCTTTTCTTTTCTCTGTCCCAAGACTGCTCCAACAGCAAAGTCACTTGCATCACACATGATTTCGAAAGGTAGTTTCCAATCGGGCGCTATCATGATAGGTGCATTGACTAGCATTTCCTTGAGAGTTAGAAATGCTTGATTGCAATCCTTGTCCAAGATGAAAGGCGCATCTTTTTCAAGTAATTTTGTTAGAGGTCTTGAAATTTTTGAAAAGTCCTTGATAAACCTTCTATAAAATCCGGCATACCCTAGGAAACTTCTGATTGCTCTAACGGAGGAGGGTGGAGGTAATCAAGATATAGTGTCTACTTTTGCTCGATCAACTTTCATTCCTTCGCTCGAGATTTTGTGACCGAGTACTATTCCCTCTGTTACCATGAAATGGCATTTTCCCAGTTAAGGGCGAGGTTAGTTTCCTCACATCGGGATAGCATTCGTTCAAGGTTATCGAGGCATTGGTCATATGAATCTCCAAAGATAGAAAAGTCGTCCATGAAGACTTCCATTGTCTTTTCTATCATGTCATGGAAAATGGCCACCATGCAACATCGGAAAGTTGCGGGGGCATTGCATAGACCGAATGGCATGCGACGATAAGCAAAAGTTCCATAGGGGCATGTGAAAGTCGTCTTTTCTTGGTCTTCAGGTGCTATTGGAATTTGAAAGTACCCTGAAAAACCATCCAAGAAACAGTAAAATTTATGACCGGATAGTCGTTCTAACATTTGATCAATGAAGGGTAAAGGAAAGTGGTCTTTTCTTGTTGCTTCATTTAGTCGTCTGTAATCTATACAAACTCTCCATCCTGTGACGGTTCTCGTTGGTATTAATTCATCCTTTTCATTAGTTATTACCGTCATACCTCCTTTCTTTGGGACTACTTAGACGGGACTTACCCATGGACTATCGGAGATAGGATAAATTAGTCCGGCGTCAAGTAGTTTGATGACCTCATTTTTAATCACTTCTTGCACATTGGGATTTACTCTACGTTGTGGTTGTATTACCGTTTTGTAGTCATCATTCATTAAAATTTTGTGCGCGCACACAGAGGGACTTATTCCTTTAATATCTACAAGCTTCCAAGTGATCGCATTTTTGTGTTTTTTAAGAAGATTAATTAATTTTTTTTCTACACTACTTAATTTAGACGAAATAATTACAGGTAATGTACCATCTTTTTCTAGAAAAGCATATTCCAAACCTTTCAGAAGTTCCTTGAGCTCAATGGGTGGGTCTTTAGGAGACTCCTTATTACGTGGCTCATCTAGATCAAGAACTTTAAAGGTTTGTTCTATGGCGACCTCTTATTCAACAAAGTGGTCAACTTTTTCACTTGTATCGGGTGGTTCATCTTCATCTTCAATTAGGGGGTCATTATTGCCAAAAGGATATTTCATTGAACGCTCAAGATCTATGCTCCTTTTGAATGCCCCTAACTGAAGAGGTAGATTATTAAACTTCCGATTTTTCAAAGCTTCATGAGTTTTTACAAAAGGTCGTCCCAACACTAGAGGAGCATCATCGAGGATGACAAAGTCAGTTGGGATTACCATTTGATTTGTTTGAACCAAGACATCCTCCACTACACCAATTGATTTTATTACTTTCCGATTAGATAGAAAAATGGGTATTTGAAGTGGAGCAAAATCACTAATACTTAATTTTTCGAAAATGTAATTAGGCATTATGTTAACACAAAGATCTTTATCAATAGTGACATTACTAATAAATGAATTTTGAAAAAAACATGGAACCGGTGTAATGTTAATTTCAAAAGGATCTTCTTTTATTAGAGAAGTTTGATCATTGGTTAACTTAACACTTACCATTCCTTCAATTTTAGTGTTAGTTTTTAACTCTTTTAAAAATTTAACATGAGTTGGTACTAAACAGTGATTTTCAAAAGAAGGTGACAAGAGATTAATTTCTTCAAAATGAGACTCTCCTTGAGTTTTAACGTTATCGGTCTCACCTTTTTCGTTGTTTAACTCATGTGTCGGTTTTTCACTTGCTTGCTCTTCCATTTTTAATTCCTCAATTATCGTTTCTTCCTTTTTTAATTCTTTTCTCACGCGGGACTCCTCTTCCCTTGCGCGAGATTCTTTTATGCATCTTTCGATAAATTTAAGGTTTTCTATTATCCTATCGGCTATGTCGGTGATAGAGTAAGGATCGGGATCCTCAAAGCTTGAATCCGGTTGTTCGATCCTTGGTTCCTCATAGTACCCATATGAAGTAGATGGTTCACACCATTGTCCTTCATTGTAAGCATATGATGGATAAGGGTCGAAATTTTGTTCTTCATAGTACTCATATGAGGTGGGTTGTTCACACCATGGTTCCTCATAATAAGTATATGAAGGTGGTGGCTCATATCTTGACTCTTCAAGTATGAGTATGAAGGTTCATACCTTGGTTCATCAAAATATGAGTATGAGGGGATAGGTTCATACCTTTGGTCTTCATAGGGTGTGTATGAAGTTGATGGCTCGTACCTGGGCTCCTCATAATAGTTGTATGAAGTGGATGGTTGAAATAAGTTACAACATTGTACCGAGTGCGGGTTACCACAATTAGTGCAATATTCTCTCATATAATCATCCTCCTCATAGGTGTAGTTGTAACCTCCTGAGTATTGATCCATAAGAATCACTCAGCAGACCACAACTGAGTCTCGGGACCAGAAAACAGAAACAAAGACGGAAACAGAGGCTGGACACGGCCCCGTGTCTGGTGAACACGACCTCGTTTTCAGGGTATGTATCTGGGCGTTTTAATTAAAGTTACTGGTCTTGTTAAGCACGGGGGCGTGTTCAGTGAGCACGGCCCCGTGTTCAGACTCTGTATCTGGGTATTTAACTAAAATTGTGCAGCACGGGGGCGTATTCAGTGAGCACGGCCCCGTGTTCAGGCTACTGTAAATGCAAACTAAACTAAAATGCAGAAAAATGTGCGTGCGGTTTTAAAATAAGGTTTTGAAAAACTGATTAGGCCGTCGATTTTAAGCTTTCTTAAAATCCTTGTGCCCCCAGCAATGGCGCCAAAAACTTAATGCGTGTAAGTGTGTATATGTTTTAGATATATTTTTAAGCCCTTTTTACACTTTTTTTAGCCAAGTTTTAGATTTATAAAACACGATATTTACTAACACTAAACACACATATGGGCAAGTGCACCCATCATGGACGTAGTATAGTGTTGGTAAGATACCGAGGTCGTCCAAGGACACAAGAGCTTTTAGTACCGGTTTATCCTCAACGTCTAATCAAATCAAAATGTTAGAAAAGATTTTTAAAACTAAGAAAATAAAACTAACTAAATGCTGAAAAATAAAAATAAAAATAAAAACAGATAGACAAGATGAATCACTTGGATCCGACTCGTGTATAGTGTAACCTTTGATTATTTTCGCACTTTTGCACTTGTTTAAGAGATTATCTTAGTTATTGTAGTAGGCCCCTCTTTTGAAGGTGACGTTACCCTCAACCCAGTAGTTTGAGTCAGCAAGGATCAATCCTAAAGGGTCGGATTATTGAAAGATAATTAATTAAGTTATTAATGCAAATTATGGTAGGCCCCTCTTTTGAAGGATACGTTACCCTCGACTAAGTAGTCTGAGTCAGCAGGGGTACAGTCCTAAATAGCCGGGTTATAGTATTAATAGTAGTTTAACTTATGAGGGGGTCAAAGAGTTTGGATCCCCACCATCCAGTACCTTTGGGTATTGAAGGAGATCCTACTAAATTTGACCCAGTTCCCTTGCAGGACCTCTAAACGCTGAACAAGGGCAAGACTCTTAACAAACCGTTCCCTTAACCCCCGACCAGGTAGACAACATACCTCCATATAGACCGTGGAGATATGAATGGTGAAAATCTTTTATTTTATATAGACAGTAAAATAATATCAAGACACCACGGACAAACGATAAGGAAGAATCACCTTCAACATAAGAAACTAGTTATTAAAGTCATTAATACAAAATCAAATAAAAAGTGCAAAAGATTAAAATTAAAAAGTATTACACTAGACACTTGTCTTCACCAAGTGATGTAAGAGACTTAGGCAAACATGGCCTTTGATTGTTAAGAACTCTTACGATCAATCTTGGATCCCGAGACGACTCACACACTCTATGATGGACAATGGATGATGGTGGTGGATGATGGTGTTATGGTGGTGGTGGGTGGTGGGTGAAGTGTGAGAGAGGTGGTGTGCCAAGGGATGAGTTGAAATGGCTCCAAGCACTCCTATTTATAGGCTGAATAGAAGCCTGGGCACGGCCCCGTGGCCGTCTGACACTCTCTCTCTTCATTAATTGTAATTCGCAATTACAATAAATGCGCCTGCAGTACTCTGACCACGCCTCCGTGTCCGCTGGGCACGGCCCCGCAGTGGGCAATAGAAGCTTCTATTAGTTTATCTTTTCTGCTGCTTCTTGGGCACGGCCCCGTGCTCGCTGAGCACAGGTGTAGGACCGGTTTTGGCACCGTTCGATTGCGTAACGAACGTTTCACGTGCGGAATCCGTGAACGAACGTGACCGAACACACGATAACGTACTAATAATGTGATTCCATTGCTGAATTTGACAAGATCGATACAAGAATCACAAATCTACAACTTTCTCTCTCTACTTTCTCTCTCTAGAAAGTCTTCTCCAAGTCTCCTTCAACTCTTCTATCCAAATCTCTAAAACTCTAATCTAAAATCATGACATACCTCCTATTTATATGGTTAAGGCAACTAAATGAAAGTTTACACTAATTACAAGTTTGCCACCTTGCCATTTCTAACTAAATATGACAATATGCACTTGATTTCTTCCCGGCTTTTCACTATGACTCGGATTGACCGGATTGACGAAGGCGATAGACAAAATATGCATCAACAATCTCCCCTTGGATATTGCCGTAGTCAATCTCGTAGTGAAACTCGTAACAACTTGTCTTTCTCTCTCTCTAAGACTCGAACAAAGATGTAGTCGACAGACAACTGCACTAACAAACTCCCCCTTGGATGTTGACGGAATCTTCAGTGAGAGTCTTCAATCATTCACAGCACCTCAATCTTGTTCGATCTTCTTCAGGAACTCTGCCTGGAATCATTTCTCTTTCAGAAACTTCCTCCTGGAATCATATGCCTGGATCTTTCTCTGGCTCTAACTTTCGTCAGACTCCCCCTATCTTCATGCTGGGATCTTTATCTGGAAATCGTTATCACCATTGAAATCAACTCCTGGCTTTCTCTGTTTAAGCTCTTCTCTGGTTCTGATGAGTCTCCTGGCTATCCGTAGCAACAGGATCAGAAACCTGCAAATCTCAAACACACTATCACAGACCAATACAATTTGTAATTCAATTTAATGAATCAGCAAATCATATAAGACAAATTATGAAGATTAAACTGTAGGTTACCATTCAACTTAGTCATCAAGTTAATGAACCAAATTTTGCATTTCAAATCTTCACAATTTAACACTCTCTCCCAAACCACAAGTTCAACATGTTTAGCACTTGAAATGTCGAAAAACAGTTCTTCACACTCTGTTGTCGAAAATCTTTTTGAAGTTTTCAAATATCAAACAAAAATACAATATTTTTGGATTTTTGAATTTAATGAAATACAAAAATGAACACTATTTTTTAGAGATTATGCAAGAGGATCATATCGGATTTTGAGACATATCATCAACACCGTTGATCTTGATTAATCAGCAAATGTTAAAAACAAATTTACTTCTGATTGTCAGTATTGTTGTCCACTTAAACCTCTACACAAGTTTTCAATTGATTCAAGATACGTATTTAATGTTTTAGAACTTAGACTTATTTGCGTGTCCCACCTCTTGAATATACTCCCGTATCCAGATCTCAATATTCTAATTTACAGGTAAGTATACTACGAATGATATCTGTATATAAATTAAGGGAAAAATGCGAGAACTGAGGGATCTCAGGTCAGAACTTCCGTTCAGCAGAGAGATATCAGCTTCGACTTAGCAGTGGGTCCCCTTTAGAGGATCTTTTCAACTACAACAACTGATTATCAATTTTATTGTCTAATCAGCTGAGGGCTTTATGCTATGTTTCAAGCATATGAAGAAAGTATTAGCCAGGGACTAGGTCAGAACTACCGTTCAGCAGAAGTCCCGGAATAATACCCCAGACATCATTTGAGTATAAGAACCTAGTATTTCAAAATAAGAAACCTTTCAAACGAGATTTCAGGGGTTACCTATATATCCAAGTAGTGTTCCCCACAAACTAAGTAAGTTTGATTTTAGGTTTATATCTCAAATACAATTTACTAACTGTGCGAAGTCTACTGACACATCATTAGTAAGACTTGTTTAAAACATTTTTGAATTTACAAATCTCTAGCATGCTGTGATAGTCCACCAATGTACTATCATCTCCTCTTTTTGCAACAAAACTCATTTTCATTTTTCAATTTTTTAAATTTTTCAAAATTTTCTTACTCCCCCTAAAATCAAAATATGTTTCAATTTTGATTTTCTGAGGAAAAATTGAAAACAAACTATACAAGAAATATGACAACATTATGTGAATCACCTCAATTCACCATTCTCGTGCAAAAACAATCAGAACTCCCCCTCACAACAAACTATTTTCCCATAATGATTTCAAAACACTTAAGTTTGTTTCAATCAAAATGGTTTTTCTGGAAAAATTACTTTGTGTTCCAACCATTTGTAGATTTGGGGTTATCTCATCATCTTGTTTTCTTCAAACCTTTTAAAGATTTATCATTTCCAGTGTTAACATAAAACATTTGTAGAAAATCAAGTACAACTTAATGTCCTTGATTTACCACATTTGAGACGAAAAATCACCAAAGTGAAATTTCTCAAGAAATGTGCCGATTCATGATCCACGATACCATCTTGGGATCTCCGGCAAGTCAGGTTTTTCATTTAAACAGATTTACCCAAGCCTGACGGTCCTTGGGTGATTTCGAATTCTTGTTCAATAATGATGGAAAATTTGCATCATTCATTGTTAAACCTGAATTCTCCTTTTTTACCTCAACCAATGGCTCCTCTGGTTTTAACGAACCAGAATCATTGCCTGCAGGTGGCTTGTCTGACTTTGACCTGTCAGATTCATCGCCGACCTTCTCCTTTTTCTTCTCCTCTTTTGTCCCCAGATTTGTATCTGATGAATTCTTTTTGCTTGTTGTTGCAGCTGAGGGAGTTGATTCATCAGAACTTTTAATCTTTTTGTCCGGTGAACCCGAGGACAAAATCTTCTCGAGATACTCTCTCGCCTTTTTTCTCTTTTTCCTCAGTCTGTCTTTCTGTCCCTGCGAAAGCTTCACTTTCGTCTCTTGAACTTTCAGTTCTTGAACTTTTGGTTCTTGAACTTTCAGTTCTTTGGGTTTGACTTTGACTAGATTTCTTGCCACTTTCTGAGATACAGCCCTCCATCTTTCATTTGATCTCCTTGGGCAATCTCTGGCAATATGACCTTTGATCTGACAATTGTAGCATCTTCTGGTCTCATAACTCCAATTCCGGCAGTTTACAGCAATGTGTCCTTGATAACCGCATCGGTAACACACTCTGTTATCGTACCGTATACCACCTTCACACCAAACGCTCAAATCATAGCATTGTCTGGCTTGGTGATATTCCTTCCTCAAGTTTACTGGATTTGGCTTTTGAGCACTGTGGTCCGACCTGCACCACTTATTACCAACAGTTTTTGAGTTTTCATTTTTTAATTTTTGTAATTTTTTATTTTGATTGGATGATCGATCTGATGAACTTTTATTATCTTTTTGTTTCTGTTCCACTTTCTTCTTCAAAGGCTTTTGTTTAGAACATTCACCTTTTTCGGTCGATTGCAAAACAGTTTTCTGAAATTTTTCTTTCAAATTTAAAAACAATTTTTGTTTTTCTTTTTTAACATTTTCATCATTAGGTGTCTCATCACAATCTTCAACTTTGACAGTGTCAAAGTTTGTGACATTGTCACTTATTGGAACAGAATTGATCGGTTTTGGACAAGGAAACTTCAAATTGTCTGATGAAGTCACAAAACCTATCAATTTCTTCTCAAGTTCATCAATCTTGTTTCTGGAATTCTCAGCTTCTTTTTCAAACTGAGATATTCTTTCAAGATGAGACTTGATTGAATTTTCATTTTCATTCTTCAAATTTTCAAGAACAGGTTTTTCATTCATCAAAACTTTTATCTGTTCCTGAAATTTTGATTCATTCGCTTTCAGGTTTTTGTTTTCAAGCTTTATCCAGAAATCCTCATCTTCTGACGATTTCTTTTTGCTTTCAAACTCCTTTTCTAGCTCTTTGATTTTCTTTCGAGCACATTCACATTCTTTTTCCAAATTTATAATTTTCTGAAGATGTGAATTGATCATTTTTTGCTTTTCAATGTTGTTTTGACTAAAAACATTTCTCCCATCTTCAAGAATTTTCAGTTGATTTTGAAATTCTTTTTCACCTTTTGCTTTTTCAATTTCAAAATTCTTAATTTTCTCTTCAAAAACCTTTTCCGTTTCTTTCAATTTCTTGTTTTCAAATGTCAAACTGTTCAAATTACTAAACAATTTGTCATTTTCAGCTTTTAGGTTTTTGCAATTTTCCTGAACCATAAGAATCTGTTTATCATCAGCTTGCTTCATATCTTTCAACTTCTTGATCTCCAATGCCAAACTTTCCGCATCTTTGACAAGTTTGTCATTATTGGTCTTCAAGTTGTCACATTTTGAACATGCTGATGCTGAGTTTGAAGATCCAAACTCTACAGTTTCTTCAATCTTTGAAGCATCCTTTGTTTCCATCCTGTCGATCCCTGCACAAAAGAGTTTAACAACATCAAAAGGATTCAGATTATCATCAATATAACATTTCCTTTTGATATCATATTTCAGAGAACTCTTTGTTGCAAGAAAACCACAAACTCTTCGATCAACTTCAATGAGTTCATCCAGCTCCAATCTATGTAAATTCTTTTCCATCTCAGACAAAAATTCCCTCTTTTTCTTTTCTTCCTTATACCACTCTGATCTAATTTCATTAAAGAACTGATGTGGAGAAAGCTTGGGAAAGTAATCTTTCTGTTTTAGCTCAACTATAAACTCATCCCATTTAGCAGGTAATGCAATTGTCAATTTTGAAAGATATTCCTCATTTGACAACTTAATACCCCTATTCCACATATTTTCCGTTAAGATTTTAAACCGGTTTTCTATTTCCTTCAACGTCTCCTCCTTTTGACATATGAATAGTTCAAAGCTTTTAGTCCAAGTGTCCGTACTCACATTTCTATAACCGGTATCCATCGTTCGCATATACCAATTGTTAAAATCCTCTAACAAAATGTTTTCTTGTTCATCAAATTCCATTGCCATTTTTCGCAACAACAAACCTAGATGGGGCAGTGGGCTTAAACTTGTATTGAGCTGCTTTTTCACTTATGAAGATTACTTGTTGATTGGGCCTCCAAGTTAATGGGCAACAACAGTGCAGTCTATCAACGAACCGACACAAACACACACTTTTACTGTGATGCAATTTGGCCTTTATAAACTGTATGACCTTTTGTTGGGCGGTGACACAAATTAATCAACAACAAATCATAAGTGGGCTTCACATGGGCCGACACTAATGATGAAAGTGGCGGTGGGCTTGTGTTTTTATCAAATAGAGCGGCAACAAACAAAAGTCAATATGGACAGTGTATTAAATGTTTGGGTGGGTGAACAAGTCTAATTGGGTGGTTTACTTTAGTGGGGCGGTGTCTATTTGTTTGGGTAATATGGACGGCTTAATAAAGTGGGTCAGTGGAAGTTGGTTTTTGATAACCACAATCAAACTAAGTGGGGCGGCACCTTTTCGACAACTTCAATTGATTGGCCTCTAACATGCAACCGACAACAACCTGCAAGATTAGACAGTCACGTGAAGAAGATGATTCATAAGCGATCCATACTGACATAATGAGCGATTCAAGACTTTGACGTATGAGCGGTTCCAACGAAAGTCAGAAAAGCGATTCACACATGTAACTATGAGCGATTCAACTTAAAACCGAATGAGCGATCCAACCACAATTGATTTCGAGCGATTCACACATGTAACTTTGGAGCGGTTCCAGACCTGAAATACGAGCGGTTCCAGACGTTCGTATAGGCGGTTCCCAACAGATCTGAACATATGACGCAAAATCGGACCGAAAAATCGCGATTACTCCTAAATGGCTCGGAAGTTCGAGCTGAAACTTGGTAGGATTGTAGATCGGGTCTATACGCACAACATATCCAAAAATCAGACGATTTGGACCGTATTTACCTGTTCAATTTGACGTTTTTCAAAAAAAACGTAAGAAACAAGTAGAATATGAAGAAATCGACGAAATCGGATCTGAATTGGCTCAAATCTGTACGAGAACGACGTGTTTGATCAAGCAATCGAGCTCCTAGCTCTGATACCACTTGTAGGACCGGTTTTGGCACCGTTCGATTGCGTAACGAACGTTTCACGTGCGGAATCCGTGAACGAACGTGACCGAACACACGATAACGTACTAATAATGTGATTCCATTGCTGAATTTGACAAGATCGATACAAGAATCACAAATCTACAACTTTCTCTCTCTACTTTCTCTCTCTAGAAAGTCTTCTCCAAGTCTCCTTCAACTCTTCTATCCAAATCTCTAAAACTCTAATCTAAAATCATGACATACCTCCTATTTATATGGTCAAGGCAACTAAATGAAAGTTTACACTAATTACAAGTTTGCCACCTTGCCATTTCTAACTAAATATGACAATATGCACTTGATTTCTTCCCGGCTTTTCACTATGACTCGGATTGACCGGATTGACGAAGGCGATAGACAAAATATGCATCAACAATCTCCCCTTGGATATTGCCGTAGTCAATCTCGTAGTGAAACTCGTAACAACTTGTCTTTCTCTCTCTCTAAGACTCGAACAAAGATGTAGTCGACAGACAACTGCACTAACAACAGGGCGTGTTCAGTCTTCTGTCTTCTTTGTTTTGCTTGGGAGGATGCTGTCGAGGTGTCGGGCAATCCACTTTAGTCCCTTTTCTTGTATTTATGTTAGATTTTGCTGTCTTTTTGCTCCTTTTGTTAATTTGAGCTCATTTAATCCCGAAAATACAAAAGGAAGACAAAACACACTTTTTCCAACATTAATACTAAAAAGGGTTAGTTTTATGCCATATTTGATATAATTTATATGTTGCATTTTGCGCGTATCACCAACCCAAGTGGACGGGCCACGTTTTGCTGGTAGAAACTTGGGTTGGCAATTTTGACAACCTTCAAGGGTTTAACCTTTTGTGACTAAATAAAACTTTAATCTTTTTGGCTTATCATGTGTTGTTTCATTTGGATACACTTTATCTTCCAGTTGTTATGATGTATTATGTTTGAATTTACTAAGTAAAGAAGAAAAGTTTAACAAATCTTCTCAAAAAGTTTAGGATATGATCAAGGATCAAATATCCTATAATCGACAAATTCTGAAAAGTAGTATAGTTTAAGGATCATAAATCTTGTTGTCAAAGGATAAGGGTCACCTATATAAATAATGAATAAAATTAAAGTTGTTAAGGATCATACCTGAGGATCCAAGTTAGGATCCTAAACCTTTAACATTGATAATCAGAATAACCAAAAGACAAACCTTAATGAAAGGTTAGGATCAAGGATCCTTAGCTTTTTAATCTTTAAAAACCTGAAACGAAACATAACTTGGGACTAAGCCAATATAAGAGAAAAGTTAGTAACTGGGGACAAGCCCAACAATTCTGGGGACAAGCCCAATATACTGGGGACAAGCCCAAAAAACTGGGGACAAGCCCATTGGATCTTGTGTAAACTAGAGTATGGCCCTCACTGGCGACTATCCAAACTTAGTGACATGAAATGCCAAAACCTTAGCTAACGTGAAAACGTTAGAAACCTTAGGAACGGATGTATGGTACGTCTACCATTAGACGTAGGATCCCGGATATAGCCAGTACAATGAAATTGTCAGCCCCTAAAGCGGGTTCTGGTCCCATTGCCATGAACTGTACCAGGATCATCGTGCGCTACTGGCGATACTGGGGACAAGCCTAAAAGACTGGGGTCACGCCCAAATAACTGGGGTCAAGCCCAAATAACTGGAGACTTCTGTGGATACTCGATCCTTAGTTAAGGATATATGAACCTTCTGCAAAACTCATAATCAAGTGAAAAAAGGATAAAGGATCCTGGATGAGGATCATCTATCATCTAAGGATCCTTCAAGGATAACGATCATGAAAGTGGTTGAGGATCCTGGATCCTTATTACATGAAATATTTCTTTAAGTGGACAGCATTCCATGCCCTCGGCAGTGAATCACCTTCCATTGTTAACAATCGATATGCCCCCTTTCCTACTTCAGCTTCAATCAAATAAGGGTCTTCCCACTTTGGTGCCAACTTTCCATCAGTATGATTAGTGGTATTCTGAAATGCTTTCCTTAATACCATATCACCAACTTGGAATTTCCTGATCCTGACATTTTTATTGTAGGCTCCAGCCATCCTTTGTTGATAACTAGCCATCCTTATCCTTGCCAAATCCCTGAGTTCTTCTATAGTATCCAGGTCTTGAACCAAGTTTTCAGCATTTCCTTCAGGATCACGGATGCTTGTTCTTGCAGTAGGAACCACCATTTCTGTAGGGATCACTGATTCTGCTCTAAATACCAAAGAAAATGGAGTTTGATCGGTAGCATTCTTGGGAGTTGTCCTATCAGCCCATAATACATAAGGTAGCTCTTCTGCCCATTTTTCTTTCTTGGATCCAAGCTTCATTTTCAAGTTGTTGATGATGATCTTGTTGGATGATTCTGCCTGGCCATTAGCTTGTAGGTGGACTGGTGTTGATGTTATCATCTTATCCCCCAGCTGTCACAAAAGTTAGTAGTTCTACTCCCAATAAATTGGGATCCATTATCACAGACAATTTCAGAAGGAATACCAAATCTAGTAATAATATTTCTTTTGATAAAGGATATCACTTCTTTTTCTCTGACTTGAGCAAAGGCTTCAGCCTCTATCCAGTTTGAGAAATAGTCAGTCATAGCAAGCATGAATACTTTTCCACCAGGTGCCTTGGGAAGTTTACCAACTATATCCATCCCCCATCTCATAAATGGCCAAGAAGAGGGTATAGGATGCAAGAGCTCTGCTGGTTGGTGAAGGATATTACTATGTCTTTGACAAGGATCACACTTTTTGGCATAATCCATAGCATCCTTCTTCATAGTAGGCCAATAGTATCCTGTCCTCAGGATCCTTGAGAATAATGCCATGCCCCTAGTGTGGTTTCCACAATCTCCTTCATGAAAATCCTTTAGGACTTCTTGGATTTCAGGATCCTCAATACATCTTAGATATGGTCCTGCAAGAGATCGTTTATATAACATGTTATTCAATATTGTAAACTGAGATACCTTAATTTTGAAAGCCCTGGGGTTTTCTCCTGTAGGGATCTCTCCATGTTGGATATATCTCATGATTGGAAGGATCCATGATCCTGAATGAGATTGTGTATCATCACTAGGGATAATTGCAGAATCCTCTCCTATCTCCATAGCTACATGATCCTCAATTGCAGGGGTTAGGATATGGATAATAGGGATTTTGATATCCTCTGGAATTTTCAAGGATGATCCTAGATTGGCCAATGCATCAGCTTCTGCATTCTCTTCTCTGGGTACCTGTGTCAAACTAAAGGAAACAAAAAAAAAGGGTCCAAATCTTTGACTATCTCTAAATATTTGATTAGCTTTCCACCTTTAACAGCACAGGATCCATTAAAGTGATTAGTAATTAATAATGAATCTACATGTACCTCATGATACCTGATCCTCATATGCTTGGCAATTTGCAAACCAGCTATCAAGGCTTCATATTCAGCCTCATTGTTAGTAGTTTGGAACTCACAAGCTATGGAGTGGGGTATTATGTCCCCCTTTGGCGATTTTAGTAGTATTCCAAGCCTAGTTCCTTTGATATTGGAAGCTCCATCAGTGAAGAGTATCCAAGGATCCTTAGTTTCCTCTAGCTGTTGGACTTCTAATTCGGCTTCCCTTTGCAAGTCACTACTGAAATCTGCCACAAAGTCAGCTAAGGCTTGGGATTTAATGGCAGTTCTAGGCTCATATCTTATATCATAAGCACTAAGCTTCACTGCCCACTTAGCCATCCTTCCTGACATTTCAGGTTTCCTGAGAACATTCTTAATTGGAAAGTTAGTTTTAACAATAATGGTATGAGTTTCAAAGTAATGTCTTAACTTCGTAGATGCCATAATTAAAGCAAGAATAAGTTTTTCTAAATGTGAATACCTGGATCCAGCATCAAGCAAACTCTTACTTACATAATAAACAGGATGTTGTGTACCTTCGTGATCCTTAACAAGGACGGCAATTACTGCTTTAGAGGATACCGCGAGGTATAAGGATAACACATCCCCTTTTTCTGGTTTCATCAAGGCGGGAGCTGAGGATAGGTAATCCTTAAGAGCTTTGGGAGCATTTTCGTGCTTTTCAGTCCAGTCAAATTTCTTGTTCTTTCTTAAAATGTCATAGAATTCCTTGCATTTTTCTGATGACTTGGATATGAATCTGTTCAAGGCTGGGATCCTTCCTGTCAATCTTTGCACATCCTTGGCATTAGCAGGAGATTTGATATTCACAATAGCCTTAATTTGTTCTGGACTTGCTTCAATGCCTCTTTTTGTCACCATATATCCTAGGAATTTACCTGCTTTAACACCAAAGTGACACTTGGAAGGATTTAGTTTCATATTAAATTCATCAAGGATATTGAATGCTTCCTCCAAGTCTCTAAGGTGATCCTCAGCTTAGACTTAACCACCATGTCATCTATATAGACTTCCATAGTGTGTCCAATTTGATCCTTGAACATCATATTGACTAGCCTTTGATAAGTAGCACCTGCATTTCTTAGTCCAAATGGCATAGAAATATAACAATATATACCAGTTGGGGTCATAAAAGTTGTATCCTCTTGATCAGATGGTTCCATCTGAATTTGCTGAAATCCAGATGAAGCATCCATAAAAGTTAACAGTTCATGACCCGCGGTAGCATCCACCATGGAGTCAATGTGGGGCAATGGGAAAGGATCCTTGGGACATGCCTTATTTAAATCAGTGAAATCGACACATACCCTCCACTTTCCGTTTTTCTTTTGAACAACAACCACATTGGCTAACCATCTTGGATACTTGACCTCTCTAATCATACCTGCTCGGAGTAGTTTATCTACCTCATCCTGGATAATGGCATTTCTCTCAGGTGCAAACTTCCTCCTCTTTTGATGGATTGGCTTGAATGACCTGTCAACACCAAGCTTATGAGTAATTATATCTTTAGATATACCTGTCATATCTTCGTGCTTCCATGCAAAGGTAGTTTTTCTCCTCTTGAGGAAGGATACCAAATCCTCTTCTATTTTACCAATGATCCCTGATCCTATGTAAATCTTGGATTCAGGACCATGAGGATCCATAAGGATTTCTTTCACATCCTGCTCTCTTGCCTCCAAGACATCCCTTAGAGGATACTTTAATTGCTATTGCTCCCTTGGCCTTGAGGCTGGTTTCATTGATGATGTATAGCAATTCTTAGCTTCTTGTTGATCACTCTCAATTTTCACCACCCCCATGGACTAGGAAGCTTCACACATTGATGATAAGTAGATGGGACTGCCTTCATGTCATGTATCCAAGGCCTGCCAAGGATAACATTGCAACAAGATAAGCAATCTATAACACAGAATTTTTTATAAGAATGAAGTCCTTCAATATAGATTGGGAGTTTGATCTCCCCCAGAGTGTTCTTGGTTTCTCCACTGAATCCCACAAGAACTGAGGATCTTGGTACAATATCCGATTCACGGATATTCATCTTCTTGAGGACATCAAGCTGGATGATGTTCACTGAGCTTCCTCCATCTATTAGGATCCTGCGAACAAAGTGGTTAGATATAAATAAAGTAATAACAAGGCCATCATGATGAGGATCCTGGATATCAATACAGTCATCCTCATCAAAAGTTATAATCTTGTCCTTGGTAACAGTGGAGGTCCGGATCGGTCCATCTCCATTATCCATTTTGGTCTCCTTGGCATGTCTCTTGGCTGCCGAAAAGGAAGTACCACAAATATCTGATCCACCAGATATGAAGTTTATAACTTGTGCATCTGCCGGAGGGGCAGGAACCCTTTCTGTAACCTTTTCAGGATCCTGGATCCTTGACTTTTTCCTCCCCAAAAGCTCCTTCAAATGCCCATTGCTTAACAAGTAACCAATCTCTTTTCTAAGTGCAATGCATTCCTCAGTTAGATGCCCGAAATCCTCATGATATGCACACCACTTGGATTTGTCTTTTGTTGCAGCTAGTTTATCACTTTTCCATGGCCATCTTGCTTTTTCACCTAGATTCTGCATTGCAAGGATTAGTTCATTGTTATCAATAGAAAAACAGTATTCAGAAATTGGAGGATAATCCTCATCATCCTCTTCTTGTTCTACTGCATGCACGTTCTGGTTATCAGACTTGTTATAGGATTTGAACTTGTTGTTCTTGAAGTAGGATCCTTGCTTCTCCTGCTTGGAGGATCCTGCGAGTCTTTCCTGGATCCTTTTGTCATCTCTAATCGGATGAACCTAAGGGCCTTGGTCCTCACTTCATCAAGGTTCCTGCAAGGGGTCATGACAAGATCATCATAGAATAATGAATCCCTAAGCAATCCCATTTTAAAGGCTTCCACAGCCGTAGCTATATCCAGATTAGGAATGTCTAAGGATTCTTTACTAAACTTAGTGATATAATCTCTAAGTGATTCATTTTGGCCTTGTGCTACCCTATATAGGTCACTAGTTAAACGTTCAAATTTTCTACTACATGAGAATTGACTATTAAACAGATTAACTAGATTAGCAAATGAAGTAATAGAGTAAGGGGGAAGACTTAGCAGCCATTTAAGAGCTGATCCTGTAAGTGTGGATCTGAAACCCTTGCATAGACATGCTTCTTTTAACCTCTCAGGAATTGGATTGATCTCCATCCTTTCTCTATATTGAGCTACATGTTCCTGAGGATCTGTTGAACCATCATACAGCTTCATAGTTGGTATTTGGAACCTTTTGGATATCTCAGCATCACAAATAGGTGGTGCAAAACGAGATATCTTATGGCTCCCATCTGTAATTTCAGGAATGGGTTTAACCACTCCTGGAACGCTGGATATCATATCCTTCAGCTTCTGTAATTCCCTAGCCATAGCTTGATTGATACCTATATCCTGCATAAAGCCATGGTTAGTGTTATAAGAATTATTAAAAGTGTTACCTCCAGGAGTATTCAAGTTTGGAATCCCAGATGTGAATCCATATTGTCGAGATTCTGGTATGATTGAAGGACCAGAAGAAGCAATGGTCTGCATTGGGATGAAATCTCCTTGATGGACATCTGAACTTCCAGGCTGCAAGCTTTTTAAGGATCCTTGATCCTGAGAGACGTTGGATCCTTGACATGCTGTAAACGGGGGTCTTGGAGGATAATCCATGGATCCGAAAACCTGCGATGAGGATCCTTGAGGCTAAAAGGAGGATCCTTGAACCTGAGAGAATCCTTGAACCTGAGAGGATCCTTGAACCTGAGAGGATCCTTGAGATGGCTGCGTCCCCATGTACCCTCCTGAGCTGGTGAAGGATCCTTGATGCTGGAAGAAGGATCCTTGATGCTGAGCAGAGGATCCTGCTGGCTGAAAATAGGATCCTAGGGCCTGAGTCATTGCTGACGATCCGTAACGCATTCCTATAAATCCACCCAAGTATTGGACATCCGGAGTTGCAGAATGCTGGGAGGTTATGACCGGGGTGTCGAAATTCAGAGACCTAGGCACCAATGGAGAATGATCCTCCGTTGATCTCTTCTGTTTTTTGATATCTCCAATTTCCTTGAGAATCTTTTCATTGGTTTTATCCTGCTGTTGTATGTGATCCTTCATCTGCAAAATCAAAGTAAAAAGGTCACTAGTAGTAGGATTAGTAGAAACAGAAGAAGTTGGAGGTTTTGAGAAAATAGGGCTTGGTCTCTTTGCGGGATTTTCAGCATTCTTCTGGGATCCAGAAGGTGGTGGAGGCAAAGGTGGAACGCCCTGTGAAGAACTGATTGCCGACATTGAACTTGAAGTATTCTTTGATGAAGAAGCCATCTGCTTGGAAATAAGGAACCGAAATGATCACAAAGACAAGAATTCCTTAGGAATGAAGCACTAATTGCCCCACGGTGGGCGCCAAACTGTTTTGGTCAAAAATCAAGCAAGGATAATGCAACCAAATCTTTTGTTGTGAGGTGTGATGCTTGAATATATGAACAATTGTATGAACAACTTGCAAATCTAATAAAGAGACAACACGAGGATTTGTACGAGGAAAAAGCCCTTGATCAAAAGATGATCTCCAGCATAAAAAACCTCGGGTGATGGAAACTACCGATCACCAACTAAGATTAAACAAAAAATGTGTTACAACTCTGGATGATAACAAGCTTGTTACAAGGATCACTAGAGTATATGAGTGTAAAAGTGTATAGAAATGATTAGTAAACTGCCGAGAGCTGTTCAAGTGTGTGTGTTTGCCAAATTTGCTAAGTGTTTCTATTCAAGCTTGTTATCCCCTTTTAAATTTAGAAATAACAAAGCTAACTAACTATCCGAACATTGTGCAATCTCCCCACGATCTCCCACAACGTTCACAAGTCCATGCACGTGCGGAATATTATGAGCATATTCCCCAAGAATATCGGTAAAAGTCAGTCCATGCCCATACTCCTGCAAAACAAGCTCATGAACAAGGCAGACAATCGTTAGTACAAGGATAACAATGAGGATCCTGAATCCTGGTCCTGCAACATATTCTGAGGATCCTAAATTCAAACGTAATTGAGGATCCATGATCCTGGCAGCACTTGAGGATCCATGATCCTTGGGAAATCCTTCCCTAACAATATATATATATATATATATATATATATATATGTTGTAAATTTTTTATGATAAATTACATAATGGTGCTATGACCATTTATTTATTTATTTAATAATTTTAATTGAACAACCTTTATGAATAGTGCATTTGTTTTTTTTTGTCTTTTATGGTCTAGACCTATAGTGATATTTTATTTTTTTTCATTGGTATTATCGGAACCTGTATTGATATCTGCTTTGGATGAGTAGAGCCAATAACGACCAAAGTCACATCGCGTAGTACGGAATATAACGATCCAACCCTCGCCACGTAACGCGGTAAGAAAACCTATTTTATTTTTCTTATTGGTTTCCATATCGATATATGGAAACCGAACATATTGTCACCATATCGATATTGCTTTTGTGGTTTCCAATGAGTCGTGCCGATAACGACCAAAGTCATGCCTTGCATCGCGGAGAGAAAACAATCAAATTCCCGCCACGTAGCGCGGGGGAAACATTTTTTAATTGGTTTTATTGGAATGATATTTGTTTTCATCGTTAAAAATAAATCACGATGGATAGTCGGTAATTTGATTTTTATAATAATATATATAGTTTTTGTTTTTCATATTTTTACCATTCCAATATTACAATAGATTATTATTATTATTATATTTACTTATAACATTAGACATATTTCTTTAATTTTAACTCTTTATGATTTTCTTTTTTTGATATTACCTATACCGTCTGAGCAACATCAGTACCGGTACCGCATAATATCGGTATAGTTTATTTTTCTACTCGAACGGGTCATATATAGTTGATTTTTATCATCACAAACCGGACATATACCGACCAAACAACATCGGTATTCGAACGAGTCATATATAGTTGATTTTATTTAACATCTCAAACCGAACATATACCGACCAAACAACATCGGTATTCTAACGAGTCATATATAGTTGATTTTTTTATCATCACAAACCGAACATATACCGATCAAACAACCTCGATAACCGTACCATATTCGTTTTTATAGAATTCTCGATGTGGTGGTATAGAATTCATTGAACACAAAGTAATATACACAACAAAGTATTTTTTGGTATCGTAAGCTATATCGAGTGTTTGTACGATACTGGTATCTTAACGGACCGATACCGATCAAACAACACCGGTACAACTATTCGTTTTTATGGGTTTTCAATCGATGTAAAAACGTGTCGATTGGCAACGATTGCTATGCCGAGTGCTGATATCGTACTTGTAAGACCGATAATGACTAAAGGCCCGCAACGAAGCGCGCGAGAATCCCACTAGTATGCATACGAAAACAAAGAGTTGATGAATAGTAACCAAGAATTTTAAATATTTGATTTTTAATAGCATTTTATTGATTGTACAATTTGATGGCATTCGGTATAGAAATTAACATGTGTTTTACATCGATCGAAGATGATAAAAATGAATATCGTACCAGCACTGATTTCTTTCGAATAGTAGTATCGAACTATCGATTGGTCCAAATTGTCAAAGTACTGGTACTGATATTCATTTATCATGGCAGACAGAGTTGTATAAATGATTTTTTTTTGAAACCGGAAACCATAAAAATGAATCTAGGTACCGATGTTTGGTACGATACGGTAGCGATACAATGTCAGTTTATCTATTAAAAGAGAAAACAAAAAAATAATTACCAGCACCAAAACAGTTGTTGTTAGTTCGTTTCACTACGGCAGTGGCACGGTATCCGTTATCAAACAGTAATCCATAACGGCGAATACATACCAGTAGCAATGTTGTTTGGCTCAGTTTGATATGATGTGGTAGCAATACGGTGTCAGGTTATCGAATGCAAAAACACTAAAAATAGATACCTATATCGATACAAAAGTTGTTCACGGTTCATTTTGATACGATAGCAGCAGAGTACTCTTTTTCAATAAAACATAGAACGCAAACGAACTAAACCAATATCATTTTAACAACATCACTATCGGTATCGATATTCATTTTTATTATTTTCGATCGTTGTAAAGGTTTTCTTTTTCGATTCCAATACCGAGTATCGGTACTGCAACGAACAGAACCAATACCGATCGACTTCCCGCTGTGAAGCGCAGGGAAGTATCACTAGTTTAAACATAAAGCCACTTAGCCACTAAATAAATTAATTTTCATGAAGTATTAACAGCTAATTTGCAGGTGAGCTACAAAACAGTGGCAGTTGGAAATTTGGACTTTAAATGGGCTGCTACTGGGCTGCAACATGGAAACGGAAGTGGGCTTCAATGAATGAAAATTTAGGGTTCGAAGGAGTGGAAAGGAAGTCATGCCTTGACAATGAGCTTTTATGATCAACCCGAGTGTACATTTTGTGTATGTGACTAGTTTTTAATTCTTGTTCTTACTGGGGCTTGAACCCAAAACATGTGGTTATTATCGTAACATGATAGATAGCTGAGGATTTTGGACCGGGTAGGGACAAGCCTTTATAATCAGGTTTGGGGTTGGAATTACCCATACCATCCCAAACCCGCCCGCCATCCCTATATAAGTGAATCATATAGTTAACTCTATTTATTTAACACAAATGTTATATTGATAACCTTAGACGATTCTTACACTACAAGAAAATTGGGTGGTTTCATACGCCTAAATTCATTGGAAAAGGGGTCATGGGAACTTATCCGAACAAAAATTTTGGACTAATTTCCGACCAAAATAGTTTACGACAAATTTTCAAGAAAAGTGAAATAACATAAAATTAAACAATTCATGGAAAATGTGTGGGAAATTTCCAACCATTTTCCGACAGAAATTTTGATTGTCGGTATTTGGTTGCTAAATTAGGGTTGTTAATGGTGTTGGAATTCCGTCAGAAATGGATTCCAATTTCCGACCCATTTCTTTTACTTGGAAATTTTAGTAAGAAATGGACCCTTTTATAGTAGCGTGCTAAGTGTTATTCTATACGTTAGTAGCATTCTATCATTTATTATTAAAAGAATTTATAACTTAGTTATATTTCATCTTTTCTCAATCTGCACAAAAGTCTAAATATGGATTCGGTAAGGAGACATGTTGTTCACGTAGTGATTCTTACTTCTTGTTGGTGTATTTGGAGAGTCGTCAATGATGTCACATTAAACAATAGAAGAGTATTCGTTAAGAGGTACAAGTTTCATATGGGTTAAGTATAGATCAAAATTTTAATTTATTTAAAAGGTATAATTTTACAATTTGAATTTGGTTTCTTCTCCTTTGTATAGTTTCTAGTTTCACGCTAATTCTATCTTTCTAATGAAACTATTTTAGTCGTTAAAAAAATGATATTGTGTTTTTATAATGTTACTCTAGCGGATAGAGAGAATCATAGGAATCGTGAAGTATGAGATGCAAAATGGAATACTAGGATAATTTTGAAGAAACGATATTTTGTTCAGAAGGTGGTAGCGGTGCATCTTGTTGCCCGTCTACCTGTCATTAGTCTATAATCATCTCTGTTTTAATGAAAGTTTACAACATACCTGTGACACCTGTGTCACTTCAACCATCAAACAAATACCAAACCAATGAAATATTGTATTTCATACTTGGGATTTGTATAAACATGTGTATCATTTGTACATATCAACTCTTGTTCGATTTCGGGCTCTAAATCGCTTTCTGGAAGGTTATACGCGCACTGATGCGTAAATATAACCAGTTTAATGCAACAAACACTCCGGAATAGTGACATAGGCTTAACATACCTTAAATAACCCTTACATAACTTAGAAATAAGTTTTGGAAGGTTTGGAGTGCCGAAATCAAGTTTATTCGCTTACAGGGACTAAAATTGACAAACTGCGAAAGTATGCCAATTTGAACTGTAACAAACATTCCGGAACATGATCATAAGTTAAACACACCCTGAATATCCTTTACATAGCTTAGGAATAGGCTTTTGAGGGGTTTGGTGTGCTAAAATAAACTTTTTGGTCATTCAGGGACTAAAAGCGTCAAAAAGTGCATAAGTTTGCTTTTTCGCGCATATCTTACGTTCTAAATACATCCAGACATCCAAAAATTTATGTAAGCATTAAAATATTATGTTTTAGTGTTTGGCTTGTCAAAAATCCATTCGTCACGCAATTTGGAACGTTTTTGCGTCCGTTACGACTTCCATCGTAATTAACCAAACAACGCAATCGTACGGCCAAACGAACCGACATCCAACATATTTTTGAGCACATTTTAAGTTCCCTATACTTTAACATCCTTTTAGAGCTTAAAAATGGGTTTGACGGGTTTTAGAAGTGCCAAAACACGACCATACGCGCACAGGGGCCAAAACTGTCAACTGTTGAAAGTTGTTGATCTGCAGATAGCATACGGACCGTTTTTTTTTAAGCCACACTCCATACGGTCCGTAAGCCAGTGCCAGATAGCAGAAAATGCATTCCATCTTGTTCCAGCTATTACCCACTTGTGCACATGGTTTTTGGGTTTCTATGGGTTGGTTTGTGTGCCCATCAAGGTGCCCAATCAGAATATGGCAAGTGTACGGCTTAGATCGTGCTCCCTTTTGCAAGAAACGATCCTAACGGTTGTGCCATGCCTATATAAACCCAACCCATTTCATCCATTCCTCACATTTGAATCTGGTTCAAGCTCTCTAAGTGGAAGTATAAGCTTCCTACCTGAGAGTGAATCGGATCAAATCTTGCGGGGACTTTCTGTAAGTATTCTTTCGTGCTTTTCATTCGTTTTTATCGTTAAAGTCAAACTGCGTTTGACTTTTTGCTTTGACCAGTTTATGGTCAACGCGAAGTTCGGTTGAACTTCATAACGTGAGCGTAATCACGATGGTTATAGTCCCTAGTGACTATACCTACTGATTACCACGTTATCTAGGCTCAGTGACGAGCCGTAGTTTCGGCCAAAATGCGTTTTCTCGCGTATTTTGTAACCAAACTACTCTAGGGTATCAAAACCGTTTGTTTTGATACCAAACCTGTTTTCTAACTTAACTAAACATGTTCTAGCATGTTTAGCTCGTCACTTTTAGATTTGTGCTTGTTTAGGGTCGTAAAGGTAAGCGATCTAAACAATAGCTTATACTTTCGAACCCGACCCATTTGGTCGATCATTAGGATCCGACCAAACACATTAGGTGACCATAGTTGTATAGGGAATAACCTTCCGAGGTTATACCTTATGGTCACGTCGTTTAAGTAGTTGTATGATAGGTAGTTTATATGCCTTAGGAAAATTACCAAAAAACCCTTTTCACGCATAAATTCATTTTAAGCATATGTAACCTAAATTTTGACATCTAAACTGATTAGGTAACTATATTAGACATGTTAAGGCATATTTTACTTGTCATAGGACTAGTTAAGCGGTCCGAACGCATTTTACGCGAACGGCGCGTTAAAATAGCATAAGCTACCTAAACGGGTCGTAATGGGTCATTAGCACTTAGGTTAGGTTTCATTTTAGTATGTGGGTTTTGTTAAACCATATCATATGAGTTCCAATACTCATTTGGTTTACGAAACCTCATACTATCCAATCTCCCGATTTAGGTCCGGTTATTTATGTAGTTATCTATATAGGGTGCCGTTTGATTTCCATGATCCCTCTAGCTTTGCTTGGTTGTTATTCAAGACTTCTAAGCACCCTCAAGTGAGTACACAGTCCCCTCTTTTACTGTTTTTCAAACGTTTTGGGGTGAAACACATGTGCCTACTTGTTACTTTTGTGCTTTTCATGTTTTCATATCATATACTTGCTATGTTCATTAGTACACTATTAGTACATGATTTCATTATGTTTTTGCTATGTATGTCCATTGTGTGCATACTTAGTACATCGTTTTACATGACATTTTATGCTATGTGTGTTCATTTACCGCATACTTAGTACATTGTTTTACATTACCTTTTCATGCTATGTATGTTCATCATACTTAGTACATTTTACATCACATGCTATGTATGTCCATTTGTTGCATACTTAGTACATTTTCATTTCATCACATGCTTACATTTTGGTATGACATTTGGTTTGTTTAAATGGGACTTATATACATTCATTAACATTGATCACGTCGTTCGTTAGTAGGTAGTGGTACCATAGGAATTGACAACTCCCATTCCTGAGATCCTAGGTTTGTTTGGGTCGAAGGAATGACTGAATTCGTTATACATTTACTCAGATAAACCTTTAATTCGTTAGGGGTTTATCGCCACAGTCGCAAGGCTTGAATGTATGCATTTTCACAACACCGCATGAATCCTAAATCAATAAAGCCTATGTACTCGTCGGCATTTTTATGCTGACGTACCTATTTTCACATATGTTTCAGGTGATGATGCATAGGATTGATCAAGATACACATAGGCGGACTTGGGCCTTAGTGACATTAAAAGATGCAAGACTAGTTAATTATGTTATGCTTATTTGTTGTTTAGACATTGTAACTCAGTTAATCAATAAAACAAAATTTCAAATTTCCATGTGTTATGAAACAATGATTCTGTTACAACACTCCCGGACGTTTCCGCCACGATTTGTTGTTTTACGTGGTCGGGGTGTGACAGAAAAGTTGGTATCAAAGCTCATGGTTATAGGGAATTAGGTTATTAGTAATGCTTTGACCTAGTCTATAACCTTCCTAGGACCCTAACGTGAGTTTACTTACGTTTAGTCATAAAACAATATCGTCACCTATCCTTAGGCGACAACCACAACAAGAACATAAATTTCAAATCTTCTTTGAAAACTAATCATCTGTTCTAGGATGATTGATTACAAGGTTTTGAATCCTCTAAGTTTTCAAATCTCGTCAAAGTTTGGGTCTTTTGATGTCAACACGTGCAAACTGGAAGGGTGAATGCCTGTACTCTGAGTTTTCTGTCTAAGGCTAGAGTGTTCGTACAAATCCGCAAAATCGGACCAGTCACTCTTACCTGGGAACTCTTTGGGTGAGTGTTCACTTATAGGCGAGCATGTCTTCAGTGATACATTAATATGACCCGTTTACTTTGATTAGTCACCGTCTCATTTTGTTTGCCTTAGGTATCAAACAAATGATCGCAATTTCTATGCGTTGCCATTCTGTTTTGATTATCCGATAACCTTTCACTTGTTTCTTCCTATGTCTTTCATTTTCTTCTAGAATGTCTCTTTATCTCAGCAACGGTCAAATGTCCGAGCAAATAGCCAAATTTGCCCAGCAAATAGGCGAAGTGATTCTGAAGTCTGTGGATTTAGGCATTGCCATGTCTCGTCTCAACAATGAAGCCACTCAAGAGTCACCGAAGGAAGCAGAAGTTGAGCCTGCACCAAAATCAAGGAAGCGTAAGGCTTCAAGGAAACCCGCAGCGAGGGCACCTAATCAAGCGGGACCAGCCAAGTGGCAGCGCCACCAGCTAGGAAGCCGTACTTAGGAGCTGCCCCATGGTGCAAACGATGCAATCGTCATCATTTAAACCTCATACCCTGCTCCAAATGTACCTACTGTGGACGGTGGGGACATTTGATTAACATATGCCGCTTTGCTATCCAAAACAAAGTTGCTATAAACCTTGCTGCTACCCAACTCCAAGTCAACCCTACTCAAGCTCGTTTTCCGTCTGGTACTTGCTACAACTGTGGCGCGACGAGCCATTTCAGGAACAAATGCCCGAAGATTGTCAATGCAAATCCAACCCTTGGATGAGCATTTGGCCGAGCAAAAGATGTTGCTGTCTTATGCTTTTGTTTCTTCTGCCTTCTAGTAATGTGAAACAATCTGTTTTGTTTATAAATAAATTGTTATTCACAATTCTGATATGCAAGTGTAGCTACTCTTGTGATTCTCTCTTTCAAGTGATCGCTCATAATTTCCTCAAAAGTTCTAACTACTCGTTTCATTCTAAGAAACGAAGTACAGGAAGTAAAGTGACATTATGAGTAATCGTGCTTTTCGCACATCTGTGCCATTGAATCCCTGGTTAAATAACTGAGGATATTTTCAAAATCTCATACCCATTACATTCTGATTTTCAAGATACATAGCATAAGTTTTCAAAACAACCTTCATGATTTTAAAAACATTTTATATATAGTTCGAAAACGTTTTTTTAATATAGTGTATTTACTCAACATATCAAATGCATGATTTCAAAAACATTATCTATGTTTTCAAAAACAACCTCCATGATTTCAAAAACATTATCTATATTTTCAAAAACAACCTCCATGATTTCAAAAACATTGTCCATGTTTTCAAAAACAACCTTCATGATTTCAAAATGTTTCATATAGTCTGAAAACAATATTAACACAGTATATTTTTATCAACTGCATGATTTCAAAGAACACTATTCATATTTTCAACCTCATACATGATTTCAAAAATTTCATCTAGCATGATTTTAAAACATTTTTATCTAATACACCTACCTATGATTTCAAAAGTATTATGTAAGATTTCAAAAAAAAAAAATTAAACACGTTTTCTTAAAAGAAACCCCATGCATAGTTTTCAAAAACATTTTCTCATACATTAACTTAACCTTCAAATTCTGCTTCATATGTCGCCTTGGCATATCGAGCATCTCAACTTCATAAGCTTGTTTACTTCATGTTTGACTTAAGCACACCCAGTGCAAGATTTCAAAACATCTTTAATTTCTAAAATTCATATGGGATCTTTTTATCGTTACAATTAGATCCTTGTGGATAATTATCATTCAAATCAGAGTCCTTAATTGGATTCCTTGTGTATCTTAATTCGAACATTTCAATTCTTTGTAATCGAAGTCGAATTTTTTTTTCTTTTTAAAGATCTTTCTATCTTTATAGTTAGACTCTTGAAATGTTTAAAGCACCAATCGAAATCCACTGATTGGATACCTGGTGTGCTTTAAATGCATATGCTCAATTAACAAAAACAAATTGACCAAATGATAACAAATCAAGTTAAACAATTATGTGATTATGTGTTTATGCATTTGTGTTTTCTTTTATGCATTTTGTGTTTTTGTATACTCTGGATATTCGTTATCCAAATCCTCGTAGAACCTTTCATATCTTCATATGAGGGATTCGTAGTAGGATATTCAAAAAGGTACTACCTTAAATCCTTATTGGGCTTCTACATGATAGTTAAGACCCTTGGATTATATAGTACCATTCCATGATTCAAAGAGACCCTTTGAGTGGTCTAGTCAAAAGATTGATTCGGAATCTGGTTAAGAATGACATGTGATGATATAAGCTGAAAAGACTCCTTGGCGGTCTAGAGATCATTTATTGACTCAATTAAAAAGGACCCTTGTATGGTCTAGTCACACTCATCACAGGTTTGTTCATTTGGTTTCCCCTACACATTATAAAATACACTGTGCGAACTATGCAAGGAATTAAGTAATTATGGACGCGTACATAATTATGAAATTTGGTGCACAGAAACCCAGTAAAAATTATTATGTGTAAGAACCGATGGTGACAACAATAACAAAATGTGAACGATGTAATGGAGGTACGGTGGACGCACCAATAACGCTTAATAGATTTATATATAAGTGTCCCTCTCACATTGCAAGCATGATGTTATTTAAAGTTACTAGAAGTTCGGGACTCTGACCAGTGTTGTTCGATCTTTTCAACTTCATGTTTCAAACTCTAACAAGTTTCCTCTAAGATAAATTTCGGGACGAAATTTCCTGAAGTAGGGGAGACTGTGACACCTGTGTCACTTCAACCATCAAACAAATACCAAACCAATGAAATATTGTATTTCATACTTGGGATTTGTATAAACATGTGTATCGTTTGTACATATCAACTCTTGTTCGATTTCGGGCTCTAAATCGCTTTCTGGAAGGTTATACGCGCACTGAGGCAAAAATATAACCAGTTTAATGCAATAAACTCTCCAGAATAGTGAATAGGCATAACATACCTTAAATAACCCTTACATAACATAGAAATAAGTTTTGGAAGGTTTGGTGTGCCGAAATCAAGTTTATTCGCTTACAGGGACTAAAATTGACAAACTGCGAAAGTATGCCAATTTGAACTGTAACAAACATTTCGGAACATGATCATAAGTTAAACACACCCTAAATATCCTTTACATAGCTTAGGAATAGGCTTTGAGGGGTTCGGTGTGCTAAAATAAACTTTTTGGTCATTCAGGGACTAAAAGCGTCAAAAAGTGCATAAGTTTGCATTTTCGCGCATATCTTATGTTCTGAATACATCCGGACATCCAAAAATTAATGTAAGCATTAAAATATTATGTTTTAGTGTTTGGCTTGTCAAAAATCCATTCGTCGCGCAATTTGGACCGTTTTTGCGTCCGTTACGACTTCCGTCGTAATTAACCGAACAACGCAATCGTACGGCCAAACGAACTGACATCCGACATATTTTTTAGCACATTTTAAGTTCCCTATACTTTAACATCCTTTTAGAGCTTAAAAATGGGTTTGACGGGTGTTAGAAGTGCCAAAACACGACCATACGCGCACAGGGGCCAAAACTGTCAACTGTTGAAAGTTGCTGATCTGCAGATAGCATACGGACCGTAAGCCACCCTCCATACGGTCCGTAAGCCAGTGCCAGACAGCAGAAAACTCATTCCAGCTTGTTCCAGCTATTACCCACTTGTGCACATGGTTTTTGGGTTTCTATGGGCTGGTTTGTGTGCCCATCAAGGTGCCCAATCAGAATATGGCAAGTGTACGGCTTAGACGTGCCCCATTTTGCAAGAAACGATCCTAACGGTTGTGCCATGCCTATATAAAACCAACCCATTTCATTCATTCCTCACATTTGAATCTGATTCAAGCTCTCTAAGTGGAAGTATATGCTTCCTACCTGAGAGTGAATCGGATCAAATCTTGCGGGGACCTTCTATAAGTATTCTTTCGTGCTTTTCATTCGTTTTTATCGTTAAAGTCAAACTGCGTTTGACTTTCTGCTTTGACCAGTTTATGGTCAACGCGAAGTTCGGTTGAACTTCGTAATGTGAGCGTAATCACGATGGTTATAGTCCCTAGTGACTATACCTACTGATTACCACGTTATCTAGGCTCAGTGACGAGCCGTAGTTTTGGCCAAAATGCGTTTTCTCGCGTATTTTGTAACCAAACAACTCTAGGGTATCAAAACCATTTGTTTTGATACCAAACCTGTTTTCTAACTTAACTAAACATGTTCTAGCATGTTTAGCTCGTTACTTTTAGATTTGTGCTTGTTTAGGGTCGTAAAGGTAAGCGATCTAAACAATCGCTTATACTTTCGAACCCGACCCATTTGGTCGATCAATAGGATCCGACCAAATACATTAGGTGACCATAGTTGTATAGGGAATAACCTTCCGAGGTTATACCTTATGGTCACGTCGTTTAAGTAGTTGTATGATAGGTAGTTTATATGCCTTAGGAAAATTACCAAAATACCCTTTTCACGCATAAATTCATTTTAAGCATATGTAACCTAAATTTTGACATCTAAACTGATTAGGTAACTACATTAGACATGTTAAGGCATATTTTACTTGTCATAGGACTAGTTAAGCGGTCCGAACGCATTTTACGTGAACGACGCATTAAAATAGCATAAGCTACCTAAACGGGTCGTAATGGGTCATAAGCACTTAGGTTAGGTTTCATTTTAGTATGTGGGCTTTGTTAAAACATATCATATGAGTTCCAATACTCATTTGGTTTACGAAACCTCATACTATCCAATCTCTCGATTTAGGTCCGGTTATTTATGTAGTTATCTATATAGGGTGCCGTTTGATTTCCGTGATCCCTCTAGCTTTGCTTGGTTGTTATTCAAGATTTCTAAGCACCCTCAAGTGAGTACATAGTCCCCTCTTTTACTGTTTTTCAAACGTTTTGGGGTGAAACACATGTGCCTACTTGTTACTTTCGTGCTTTTCATGTTTTCATATCATATACTTGCTATGTTCATTAGTACACTATTAGTACTTGATTTCATTATGTTTTTGCTATGTATGTCCATTGTGTGTATACTTAGTACATCGTTTTACATGACATTTTATGCTATGTATGTTCATTTACCGCATACTTAGTACATTGTTTTATATTACCTTTTCATGCTATGTATGTTCATCATACTTAGTACATTTTACATCACATGCTATGTATGTCCATTTGTTGCATACTTAGTACATTTTCATTTCATCACATGCTTACATTTTGGTATGACATTTGGTTTGTTTAAATGGGACTTATATACATTCATTAACATTGATCACGCCGTTCGTTAGTAGGTAGTGGTACCATAGGAATTGACAACTCCCATTCCTGAGATCCTAGGTTTGTTTGGGTCGAAGGAATGACCGAATTCGATATACATTTACTCAGATAAACCTTTAATTCGTTAGGGGTTTATCGCCACAGTCGCAAGGCTTGAATGTATGCATTTTCACAACACCGCATAATTGTTTGTATCAGTATAGCATGCATTTCCACAAAACATAACTTTGGTTTAAACCGAGTTTTACTTCAATACTTTGTTTTGTGCATTTTACCTATGGTTTTGTTGATGCATTTCACTTGCCATACATATCATTTTGGGTTACACATTACATGATTTACATTTGACACATAAACATTTTGACATTGGTTATACATCACATGATTTACATTTTGACATAAACATTTTGACATATTATTCAATACATTTGGCAATTGGTTTAAACATAGACATTTTACATTGGTGGTTTGTTTGGGTAAGTGATTTAAGTAACGAGGCGTGTGTAATATGATACAAGCATGGTGGATATGCCGCTGGTACTTCCTATATATAAGTGCTTGTATGATATTACATATCGCAGCGTTGTTTAAATCATTTCAGTTTAGACAAATAACATATTTTTCACAAGACATTGTTTTGCAAACAACTCATTTTATACAAACTCATTTTTACTTGGTTATTCATTACTCTTTTACATATCATCTACTTTATCATCGCTTTTCAAATGATTTATAAAACAAAAACATTTTACAAGGATCATGACTGACTTTTGCTAAACAACTTTTTTTCTAAACTTATAAGTCATGAATCCTAAATCAATAAAGCCTATGTACTCGTCGGCATTTTTATGCTGACGTACCTATTTTCACATGTGTTTCAGGTGATGATGCATAGGATTGATCAAGATACACATAGGCGGACTTGAGCCTTAGTGACATTAAAAGATGCAAGACTAGTTAATTATGTTATGCTTATTTGTTGTTTAGACATTGTAACTCAGTTAATCAATAAAACGAAATTTCAAATTTCCATGTGTTATGAAACAATGATTCTGTTACAACACTCCCCGACGTTTCCGCCACGATTTGTTGTTTTACGTGGTCGGGGTGTGACAATACCATCTCTACATCTAGTGATTATAATAAAAAAAAGTGAAAAGGAAATTTCATTATCAACAAAATAATTCATTATCTTTTGTTTAAGACCAGAAACTCATTTGTCATTGTCGATCGTAAGTTTAGTGGAACAAGTGAGGTCAAATCTAGAATAAAAGTACATAAGTGCAATGATGGCTTCCTCGTATTTGTGAGAAACACATGACGTTTGGTGGGACAGTGGGTTATGAACTAGTGTTGTCAAAGCTTTATAGGGTCAGGGGAGCCTCGGCCCTCCTGATTTTTCGTTTCGTAGTGTGATTTTACTGAAAATTTCCGTATTTTTTTATTCAGTTTTTATAAAATGCTTGTTGGATGAGCATTTTTACCATCGTTTCATCGAGATAAATGTCCATTCAAGGTCTTTTCTAAAATCCTCTTTGCCCTTCACGTTTGACCTTCCTCTTTCGCAACAAACGGACAAACTTCCTTATCTATACTACCTTATTAAGTAAACTAGGTTTTCTACCCTTATGTTAATTTTACATTGTGTATATATTTTGAAGCAACATGTACAAGGGAGGCAAGCTATTTTAGAGGGGGTAAACTTGCACATTGTCCAAAAATTTAAGACATTTTAGGGGCATTTTAGAGATTTCGGCACATTTGTAACCTATAATTAAGATGACATGTGAAGAGTCTTGTAAATTGATTAAATTTATGCATTGTTTTAATTAAATAAAAATTCAATCACAATTAATTAGATGGTGAATGTTTATAAAAAGTTTATCATTTATAAGGTATTAATTTTGCTTTTTAATAGTAGTTTTTGTATAAGGGTTTTAATTATGGTTTTTAATAAAAGTTTTGGTGTTTTTGGTATTTAATATTTTTTCAATGTCAAGAGAGCGTGTGAAGAGAATCTCATGTTTTTACATTTTAATTTTAGTACTATGTAATAAAAATTTTGGTATATTATTACATCCTTTTAATGTCGACAAAGGTTACCACTTGGGTTGCTAGTCTAGTGCAAGGCAAAGCCTTTCAATACACTTAAGTGTGAAGTCTTGGATTCAAGTCTCATAAGAAGCAAGAAATTCTCTGTAAAAAAAGATCGAAGGGTGTACTATGGTTTTGAAGAGTAAAAGAAGAGACTAATATGTAGGCAGTTATATATAATCTTTGCTGTTATAAACCAGACATTTTAGGCCCAACCCATTACTTATGGGCTTTAGGGTTTATAGTTATGTTTATCCCTATATATTGTAATGTTGAATAGAATGGAATATAGATTTCAGTTTATCTCTATTTCCCTTTGGTTTTTATCACGTTATCAGGCACTTGACTCTCCGCTGAAATTTACAGGCCATCTGCAACAAATCAAACTCGGATTAATTGGAAATCTGAAAGACAGCCTTCTGTTCCTCACATCCTACGGAACACACCACTGATTCTTCAACAGTTTTTCTCCAATTTCAATAACCGTCGTTCCTCAAATCCGGGTACACATCATCAAACTTTCTGCACTACGTTTTAACGTTATATTTATTACAGTATAGATATGAAAATCCAAAGGATCACTTACAACTATCGATTTTACAATATGGTAACGGGAAGAAATTTTTTTTTCATATGCTTCTATGGTGGCATGCCAACATGTTTCATGTATTTTTTTTCGAACTTAATTTTACATCTGATCCTTTGGAACAAACGAAATACGATTTTCTGTCTAGATTTTAGATTACGTGGCATATGATTATTTTATCTGGACTATAGAACACCGTAGGAGTTTTTCTCTGAGTTATACTTACAGACACAACATTTAAGAATTGAAACAACATATCACCGAATCTATTAATTTTTCTTCTTCCTCACTTACAAACGGCGGTCTCTACCGACACACAAACATCTTACCCAAAAACCTTCCTCCGGCTATTCAAGCCACCGGTTAACCGGCGCTACAATCATCTTCAACCAGTCCGGCATATTTCACTGGCAGCGACGACTCGGTTCCTACGATCTCCGCTTGTTTAACCGCCGCCGACTCGCCGGAGATGACGGTTTTGTTGGAGATCCACTGTCCTACATCTGTTTCTTTTTCTCTCTCTAATACCACCGGAAAACCACTCTATTTTTAAGGCCTGACTCACCGATGAATTTTTCTCCGATTTCTGTGTTTGAGGCGGTTGTTGTGAACGGTTGTTGAAATATTGTTTGTGGTGTCAACATTCCATATGTTATAACAATATGTTTCAAAAGAAGACTTTTCAAACCCTAACTAAAACCATGGGCTGGGCCATAATTAGACATTAGTACGTAATGTTCAAACCCTCAAGTTAATTTTTTTTGGACAATAATGTTTAAAAAGATTTTGTTATGTCAACTAAACTACACGAAAGATATAATAAACTTAACAGTTGGGTATTATTAAAATTAGAGAATTTTATTTCAAAACTAATATGTTTATATTTTATTATCTGGTTCTCAAATCCGGTTAAACCGGTTTGACCGATTCGACCAGTGAACCAGTAAAGCGTATATATACACACACAATCACACAATATAAATATGGTGGGGTGAGAGAGGCATATGAAAATTGTCTTCTTGCATAGAACCTGAAGTTCTAATCATAAAGAACCCGAAGTTCTCCTATGGTATCCATTATATACACATGCACGTTCTTAAATGCATGTTTTTTTTCCATTTGTAGATAAAATGTCGAACTTATCAAAACTTGAATTTACCGCACTTGACATCTCGGGTAACAACTACCTCCCATGGACTCTTAATGCTAAAATTTATATCAAAGAACGTTTTGACCTCCAGAAGTTGGTCTTACTCCCCAAAGCCCGCTATGAATGACTTTATTTACGACTACAGGATTTTAAGACCGCTAGTGAGTATAATTTTGCCTTTCTCAACGTTCCATGCCTCAAATATGCTCCTGTCGCAGCAATACAGGGAACGTCAATTTACCAAATATTCTGAATTGATATCATGTCTTCTGGTTACGGAGCAAAACAACTACTATAAAATCATCAATCGCGACCTGCCGGTGCAAGCCCATTCCCTGAAGCGAATGTGGCCAATTATCAAAGTGGACGAGGTAGAGGTAGAGGCCGCGACCCTAGCAGAGCTCGTGGTCGTGGTCGAGGACGGGGATATACATGGCGTCGGAAGTCCCAGAACACTAAAAATAGCGGTGGTGAATCGAGTCGACATAATACGGGGAGACCTTCAAAAGGAAAAGTAGCGGGAACCAAAACAACATTTGTTATAAATGTGGGATGTCAAATCATTGGTCCCGCACATGTCGCACCCCTAAACACCTCATTGAGGCATATCAACGCATTTGTTATAGACTCTTGCAATGTTTCATTTTACTTCTTTGAATTAACTTTTATTTATTTTTATTTCCTGAAGAAATATGTATACTAGCTCCAGTAGAGCTATTATTGGTGATAATGTCTGGTAGATAACGGTAGTACTAACACTATTCTCAAAGATATGAAATTTTTCTCTGAGTTGTCTCCGGCAGAGACACCGATTAGTACTATATCTGGTATCAATAACCTTATCGAAGGCTCCAGCAGAGCACACATAATATTATCTTCGGGTACCCAACTAACTATTGATAATGCATTATATTCAAGTAAATCCAGAAGAAATTTACTTAGCTTTAAAGATATTCGAAAAAACGGTTACCACCTAAAAACAATATCTGAACATAATATGGAATATCTTCAAATTACTTCAAACAAAAATGGCAAAGAAACAATTGTTGAACAATTAGAAGCCTTATCCTCTGGATTATATTGTACTAATATCAATCCTATCGAATCATACATGGTGTGTAACCAAAAGCTATTAGATAAAGACACATTCAAATTATGATGAGACGAATAATCAAAAGTGCAACCGGGCACTCTCTCAAAAACTTAAAAGTTTTGCTACCACAAGACTTATCATGTGCAGCATGCTCTCCGGGCAAACTTATAACTCGGCCCTCACAAACTAAATTGGTACATGAAACCCCATCATTTTTAGAAAGAATCCAAGGGGATATTTGTGGGCCTATTCATCCTTCGTGTGGACCATTCCGCTATTTCTTGGTATTAATAGACGCATCCTCAAGGTGGTCACATGTGAGCCTTTTAGCTACTCGAAATGTAGCATTTGCCCGACTTTTAGCTCAAATCATACAATTGAGAGCCAATTTCCCCGATAATCAAATTAAAAACATCCGAATGGATAATGCGGGAGAGTTTAGCTGAATCTCTGATTAAACGATTACAAATAATCGCTACACCACTCTTAATGAGATGTACATTACCATCTTCTACATGGGGTCATGCTATTTTGCATGCCGCTGCACTGATTAGATTGAGACCAACTGCTGATCATGAATACTCCCCATTGCAACTGGTCTCCGGACGAGAACCAAGTTTGTCCCACCTTAGAATTTTCTGTTGTGCGGTATACGTACCAATACCGCCACCACTACGTACTACAATGGGACCCCAAAGAAGACTGGGTATCTATCTATATTGGTTTTGACTCCCCGTCTATTATTAATATTTAGAACCAATGACGGGAGACATGGTTACAGCACGGTATGCTGACTGTCATTTTGATGAAACGATGTTCCCAGTCTTAGGGGGAGACAAGGACAAAGAAAGACTGGTAACACAAGAAATAACGTGGAATGCATCATCGCTATCAAATCTCGACCCCTGAAGTGGTCTATGTGAATATGAAGTCCAAAAGATCATACATTTGCAAAGAATAGCGAATGAATTACCAGATGCATTCACGGACACGAATAGAGTGACAAAGTCACATGTACCAGCATCAAATGCACATGCTCGAATTGAAGTAATCCCAGAAGCGATTACTATACAATGAAGCGTGGGAGACCAATCGGTTCCAAAGACAAAAACCCACGGAAACGAAAAGAGCAAAATAACGTAGTTGGTGAAAACTCACAAAAGATTATAAGTAAAACCCCAGTAGAGGTAAATGTCCCAGAAGAGACAACTATGAATCCAGAGGAAAATGAAGTTTCAGAAGAAACACCGGTACCGAACGAAAATGAGATCTCTATTAATTATGTACAAGATAGTACAATGTGGAACCGGAATAAAACACGTGTTGATGATATATTCGCATATGCTATAGCAACGGATGTAATCAATGAAAATGATTACGTACCAAAAAACTTTAGAAGAGTGCATGCACATAAATGATTGGCCAAGATGGCAAGAAGCCATAAACGCCGAATTGAATTCGCTCGAAAAGCAACATGTTTTCGGACCTGTAGTCCGAACACCTATAGACGTCAAACCAGTTTATAAATGGGTGTTTGCAATAAAAAGAAATGAAAAGAATGAGATTGTATGATATAAGGCTCGACTTGTAGCACAAGGGTTTTTCCCAAATCCCAGGAGTTGATTATGAGGAAACGCCCCTGTAGTGGATGCTATAACCCTTAGGTTCCTGATCGGCCTCACAATCTCTGAAGGACTTCATATGAGACTAGTGGATGTCGTCACCGAATACTTATACGGGACATTTGAAAATGACATCTACATGAAAATCCCTAAAGGATTAAAATTGCCTGAAGCATTAAAATCAACACCTCGAGATATGTGTTCTATAAAGCTCCAGAGATCTTTATATGGTCTCAAACAATCTGGTCGTATGTGGTACAATCGACTTAGTGAATATCTCGAAAAGGAAGGATACAAGTCTGATGTAATCAGTCCATGTGTTTTTATAAAACGATCACTCTCAAATTTCACTATAATAGCAGTCTATGTTGACGATATCAACATCATCGGATCTCCTGAAGAGATAGAGAAAGCTGCTCAGTTATTAAAGAAGGAATTTGAGATGAAAGATCTTGGTATGACAAAAGTATGCATCGGACTACAATTTGAGTATCTGTGCAATGGCACATTTGTCCATCAATCAAACTACATCCAGAAGATGTTAGTACGTTTCAATATAGATAAAGCACATCCGTTTAGCGTACCTATGGTTGTTCGATCGCTGGATCCACACAAGGATCCTTATCGCCCTCAAGAAGAAGGCGAAGAAGTACTTGGTCCTGAAGTACCGTACTTAAGCGCGATCGGTGCCCTTATGTATCTCGCAAATAACACAAGACCTGGCATTGCATTTGCAGTACATGTATTAGCGAGATACAGTTCGAATCCAACACATAGACACTGGAATGGCATAAAACATATATTCCGGTATATTTGCGGGACACAATACTTAGGTCTTTTCTATCAGAGAGATCAAAAGTCCCAACTTGTTGGGTATGCTGATGCCGGATATCTATCAAATCCTCACAAAGCAAAATCTCAGACAGGTTACGTATTCACATACGGTGGCACAACAATTTCTTGGAAGTCAACTAAGCAAACACTTACAACAACATCATCAAATCATGCCCAATTAATAGCACTATATGATGCTGGTCGAGAATGTGTGTGGTTGAGATCAATGATTAATCACATACAAGAAGCATGCGGATTAGAACAGATCAATAAGGAGCCAACAATTATTTATGAAGACAATGCTGCTTGCATAGCTCAGATCAGAGAAGGTTACATCAAGGGTGATCGAACAAAGCACATCTCACCAAAGTTCTTCTCAACATATGACTTGCAGAAAGAAGGGGAAATCGATGTTCGTCAGATAAAGTCAAGTGAAAATCTAGCAGACATGTTCACAAAATCTTTACATAGAAGCAGTTTCGAGCAGTTATCACACAAGATCGGTCTTCGTAGATTGAAAGATGTTTGTTGAATTCAGGGGGAGAATTATACACGCTGTACTCTTTTTCCCTTAACTAAGTTTTGTCCCACTGGGTTTTCTTAGTAAGGTTTTTAATGAGGCAGCATAGCTGATCCAGTAGTATCAGTTCATTTATTCAGGTCCTGAAGTACATATTTAACATCATCCTGAAGTATGTTGTTAAACTGTGTATAATTCTAAATGTCTGAGGGGGAGTGTTATAAACCAGACATTTTAGGCCCAACCCATTACTTATGGGCTTTAGGGTTTATAGTTATGTTTATCCCTATATATTGTAATGTTGAATAGAATGGAATATAGATTTCAGTTTATCTCTATTTCCCTTTGGTTTTTATCATTTGCAACCTTTTATATAAAACCAAGTTTTATAAAACTATTTTACAAACATACCGAAGGAGTTGTTTCGCCAAATCATCAAACCACATCTCATGAGTTCACACCCAATCACGGCTTCTTGCCTACCATCGTCGGTTTCAATCTTTGCAATCAAAGAGTAATCCACACGGCCATTGAATGGGATGAATGCGACATTCAATCTCTGCTCTACCCTATCATACAATTTGGTATGGTTTTTAGTTCCGCTGCAACGCGCGGGCATTCTCACTAGTAGGCTTAGATAGGAATTTGACCACATTTAACCTTACCTACCATTGTTGTATATATGTTGCTGGTCGCACGAGCCATGGTTATCAGCAAGGTTGGAGAACTCGCTAGTCGCTAGTCAGCCAGTGAGGTGGAGACTAGCGACTACTCAGGATTAATCGGATCGAGTTTTTTATATGTAATTTTCAGTTTTATGTATACATACACACACTTTTATAGGTAAATATTTTAAATAGCTAGGTTTTAACTCTTACTCAACTCGTTTTTTATGTGTACAAGATTAATTGTTGGAATTCACATGGTTTGGTTGGAAACTGCCCGGAATTTAAAGGTTTTGGCCGGAATATACATGTTTTTTGCCGGAATCTGGCCAGAATCGCTGATTTTTGGCTGGCCGGCTAGGTCCGACTAGGCCTGACTAGCGATTAATGGACTGATTAACGAAAAATTATTCAGTTACTGTCCGACTAGCGATTAATCGCCGACTAGCCGCCGCCTATTCGAGATTTTTACAACACAGGTTATCAGACGAAAAAACTTATGGGTGGTCGACCAATGAAATGAATTACACCATCACACAAAATATCGTATCCAGGATGACAAAACTTGGAGTCTACATTGTAGAATAAATGGTAATTTCTTAGATGATAATCATGTAATCACTTTGAGGTTAGGGTATTTCAAAGGGTACTTAAATCTTAATCAATATATTAAGAAAAATAAAGAACGAGTGTGTATGTTTTTTTTATTAAAATGTAGCTGAAATTGACTGAAGATACTTTTGTTTTGGATTCATTGTACTCAAGTAAATCTTAATTACACAAAATGATTTGATATACATTTTATACGTAGATAACTATTTACTTGCAAGGTTCCTTAAGGATAAGTTTATGTTCATTAGAAGTTAACAATACTAATGTTCAATGTAATCTATATGTACTTCTTATTAATTGATACAACAAGTTACAAGTAGCAACAGAATTAAAACTTTTCAACTGAAAGATCACAATACAGCATACCACATTCGTTTATTATATATTATAAAACTTCGGACCCTCGTGAGAGGGAGCTTCTTCGTTCGTTAGAGAAACTAACGTTTCATTTCCCCGGGACCAACCGGTGGCATCACGACTCCTTGACTTTGCTTCGACATATTCTCTTGCCATCCTAAACATCACGCAAAACCGACCATAAAAACACAAACTATCTGGTTATATTGGCTGCTTTTTTAAGGCTCATCTTATTCCCAACCCCCCCCCCCCCCAAAAAAAAATATATATATATTATTTTCGCATCCTTTTCACTCTCTCTCTCTATATATAGAGAGAGAGACCGGTTAGCGTACAAAATGTCTTAACGTACATTGCGTACGCGATGCATTATCAACATGCGAATTGGGTTTATAACATTCGATTTCCCTTTTGTTTATCACATGCGATTTCAAACAAAACTTGTACATGCGACTTTAGGCAATTTTTTAACATGTGATTCCTGTTTTTCCTTATGCCCATGCGATTTCATGATTCTTTGACACATGTGATTTTCATTTTTTTATAACATAACGTACGATTCTATCACCGCATACGCAATGTACGTTAAGGCATATTGTACGATATACTTTCTATATATATATATATATATATATAGAGAGAGAGAGAGGGGGGAGGTGTGTGTCCATATATTTTTTAAACTTGTAATGTAGAGATGGAGAGAAATATATTACCATAAGACGGATTAAGTCCACGGTACTTAAGCTCACGATACTCTTGACAAAGGGCACAGGGCTTGCAAAAAAAATGGACAAGACAATCGTTGCAGGGTTGCTTCGGCAACGAGTATTGATTTCTTAATTTAGTACGATACATGCACGAGTATAAGCATTCGAATCCCGTGAACACGGTAAGTAGAAAATAAACACTCCCGCTTGCACAACAAGCTGTTTATACAAGTTAAAAAAAAAAAAAAAGAAAAACTAATTATTCTTCAAAGTTAATCAAATAACGACATTTAAGAGTATCCATAAAGTGTTTTTTGAAATTTAATTATCACATTTCTTTATTTAAAAAATCATAAACATGATTAGTTTTTTTAATATTTATATTACAGCCCATACATACAATATTTTTACAGTAGTTTTTAAAAAAAATAATGCAGTAGTTTAAAAAAAAAAAATATTACAGTAGGTTTTTATTTTAAAATTACATTACAGCCCATATAGACAATTTTTTTAGAGTTTTAATTTTTTAAGGGTATGTTTCTGCTCGTTTATCATTAAATTAATTAAAATATTTTGAAATATGCAAATTTATGATTAGTTTTATACTTTATTTTTCACTTACATGCTAGATTTTTTGCCAATAGTCTACTTTTTATATACAAGTACTTTATTGTAGTTAATTGTTTTGGCATATCTACTTTATTTTCATATATTTTTCTCTTAGGTACTTTGGAAATTATAAATGATTAAATTATTACGAAGAAAAATAATCTAAAGAGTAAAGTTCTTTTTGAGTTCCTGTGGTTTGTGTATTTTAACCATTTGAATTCAAAAACCAAACTTGTCTTGATTTGAGTCCCTGTGGTTTCTAATTTTAACCATTTGAATCCAAAACGTAAACAACATTCAAATTAGAAACATTTGGTTTTTGGATTCAAATGATTAAAATTAGAGACCACATGGACTCAAATGGTTAAAATTAGAGAGCACAGGGACTCAAATCAAGACAAGTTTGGTTTTTGGATTCAAATGGTTAAAATACACAAACCACAGGGACTCAAAAAGGACTTTACTCTAATCTAAATCATTTAATTTCTTTTTTATCGATATGTTGTTCGTAATTTTACTTCGGGTAAATTACTTTTTGAGTCCCTGTGTTTTAGTGGTTTTAACTAGTTGAGTCCAAAAGCAAAATGTTTAATGACCCGAGTCCCTATAAGCATTTTCTTTAACCATTTGAGTCCTTTTGAGTCCAAATTTTAACATTTTGAGTCCAATTTTTTGGACTCAAATCGTTATAAAATGAATAAAATTAGACTCAAAACGTTATAAAATAAATGACTAGGGACTCAGGACGTTAAACTTTTTTGATTTTGAACTCAAGTGGTTAAAACCACTAAAACACAGGGACTCAAATACTCCCTCCGTCCCATTAAAAGTGTCATATTTTGAATTTTCAAAGTCTTTATTTATAAACTTTGACTTTAATTATATATTTTTTGTGTTGTATAAAACTTGATGAAAATTAACCCGATAAAAACACTTGTAAAACACACTCAAATCATATAACTTTCATCAAGTATTATCTAACACAAACAAAATTATTTAAGGTCAAAGTTTATAAATAAAGACCTTGAAAATTCAAAATAGGACACTTTTAGTGGGACGGAGGTAGTAGTAATTTACTCTTTTACTTCTTACAGACAAATCTCAGTGTCATTAAAAAAAACATTAAACGAATTTGTCTTTTTTTCATTTTTAAACGTTCACCTATACATATCTAAGTTATGTATGTGTGTAAGATATATACCTACGCATGTTGTCTTCCAAAAAAACTTACACATGTGAACTTCCTATAAATAAATTTTCTTTTTAGTTTTTACAATGTTAGAGACAAATAAACATTATATTTCATCAATTCTGATTTACACTTACGATTCAATATAGTCATTCTTTGATTCGTTTTTGTTCAAGATTAGGGTTCGTTTTTCATTTTTTCTACACTTGGCTGCCGCTGGTTGTTTGATTTCGTTGTTAATCTGGACTGGGTATACAAAGAAAGATTGTGTTTGCTGCATTTACAATCTGATTCATCTCTTCTTGATCGATTTTGTACTTGACGGCTGCTAGGGTTTTTCAGGTTTCTTTTGGTTGAAATAGGGTTGGCGGCTAGGGTTTTTCAGGCTTTTCACATAATTGTTGGCCAACATCTCTAAGGGATTAGTTTTCATACGTTCGTGATCAGATTAGGGGCTGAAGTAAGGAGTGGACTCTTGAAGTGCGGCAGCCTTGGTTTAGGGTTTCATTGCAGCTTTAAACTAGGGTTTATTCGTATTCAACACACTTCTGATTGCAACACACTTCGTTTTTTCAGCTTGACGGCGGTTAGGGTTCTGATTCGGTGTTTGTCACGGCTGCCTTTTGCTGAATTTCTGTTGACGGCGATTAGGGTTTGTCAATATTGTAATGGATGATCTTAATTGTTCTGGTGGAAACCAACAAGATATTCGTGGGAAGCCGCGATTATCGTTTGAAGAGATTGCTGCACGGTTTCTTGATGTTGATGGGAACACTTTGTAGCCAAAGCGTGGTGTAACGATTGGAACACAAAGTGACCCTAAGTCTTCAAATATCATTGATGATCTCACCAAGGCCACAGTTCCGGTTCGTTTGGAAAAACGGGATGTTGATAAGTCTGACAATTTTTGGGACTACCCTAGCAAGTTTTCGCCAAAATCAGATCTACTTGGTGCATCTTTTTCGGCTGACAACAGGGCTGCTCACGGTAAAGCACGTACTACGGGAATTGCAAGTCCTGTTTCCTTCGCTCACATTGTAAAGAATACAAAGGAGAAGGTTAAAGTGAATTTTCGGGCGATGGAATCTGCTGAGAAAGTTGATGGGGCTGATGTTGTTATTCCATTGTCGTCGGTTCAACAAGTTACTGATAGGTATGCTAACACTTTGTTTGGATATTTTCTGGGTAAACGGTTGGCATTTCCTGTGGGCGATTACTTTGCAAAAAACAACTGGGCGAAATATGGTCTTTCCCGTCTCATGATGAATGCAAACGGGTTCTTTTTCTTTAAGTTTACTTCTAAGGAAGGGATGAATCAAATGCTAGAGGATGGGCCTTGGTTAATCAGAAGTGTTCCCATAATTTTGAAGGAGTGGTCGCCCTCTATAAAGATGGAAAAAGAGGATATTAATGTGGTTCCAGTTTGGGTCAAGATGCATGATGTGCCGTTAGCGGCTTTTACTGATGATGGGCTTAGCTTGGTTGCCTCTATGATTGGGACACCTAAGCTGTTGGATACGTATACTGCCTCGATGTGTGCTGAATCTTGGGGAAGGAGCAGCTATGCTAGATCGCTTATTGAAGTGCAAGCGGGGGCTGAATTAAAAAAGAGTGTTATTGTTGCTATCCCATCTATGGATGGTAGTGGGTATTCAAAGGTGGAGGTCAAGATTGAATATGATTGGGAGCCTCTTAGGTGCTCCTCTTGTTGTGTATTTGGCCATGATGACAGCTCGTGCCCGAAGAACCCTCAGGTAACTCCAAGTGGGGATGCTGAAAAAAAATAATGATGATTTTCAGGTTGTAGAGGGCAAGAAGAAGAAAGTGAACAACCAAGGCATCCATATGAAAAATCAGAAGCCTAAGTTAGTGTACAGGCCAGTTGCCAACCCTAAACCAAAATCGTCCTCAAAGAGTCCGATGCAGAATCAGGTTTCAACGTCTAACACGTTTGACATTCTAAAGGATGATACTGGTAATCAGGGAGGTAGCAAGGTGGGTCGAGTTGAGAAGAAACCGTCGAATGACAGGCAGGAATCGGATGAGGAAGAGGTTGAAGAAGTCTACAATGAAACTAGTGCATTTATGACATCGGGTACTCATCCTTTTTCTTCGAAAGCAGGGGCAAGCACCTCTTCTACCAAGTTCTCTAATGGATAGGTTGTCTTCTTTTCGTTTGAAGGGGCTGCTGTTTTGTGGCCATTTTATTTTTGATGATGGTGGTTGAGACTATGATTTGTGTTTTTGCATTGTTTTGTCTACTAGATGTCGTGTCTTGATGTATAGTAGACTAGGTTATGGGGTGTTATAGGTCGTTGGTTTTTGTTATGTTTTACATATATGGGGCATGTCCTGTATATGAACTAGTGTGGAACACATTCTCACTACTTGTACTTAATTGCGGTTGTATTTTAATAGAATCACCGGGGTAACCCTTTACCAAAAAAAAAAAACATTATATTTCAACCATTTCTTTTTTTGTTTGATTTATTTTATCTGTGAAAAATGAACGATTTATTTAGGAATATTGGATTTTAATAATTCCAACTATTCACCGTTGGCCGCCAACAGTCCCAACTTAAAAAATAACCACTGTCAGTCCCAACTATTGGCATATTGGGCACAAATGGACCCTGAATAACAGAACCCTAACGCCATTAGTCTCCGGTCACCGGAAAACCGTTTTTTTCCTAGAAAAAGGTTTCTAAAGGTCCGATCTAAGGTTACAAAGAGGTTTGGGACGGAAATGTTGAGTTTTCCGGCCAAAAAGTTGTGTTTTTTTGGCGAAAAAGAAGTTTTCCGGTGAAAAATGAGTTTTCCGACAACTTTAATAATTGGGTCTTTTACTAGAAAAAGGTTCCCAAAGGTCCCTAATAAGGTTACAAAGAGGTCTGGGACAAAAATGTTGAGTTTTCGGGCCAAAAATGAGTTTTCCGGCGACCGAAGACTAATGGCGTTAGGGTTCTGTTAGTCAAGGTTCATTGGAGGCCTATATGTTAAAAGTTAGGACTGCCAGTAGTTATTTTTAAAGTTAGGACTGTTGGCGCGACTTAGCGGCCAACGACGAATAGTTGAGATTATTAAAATCCAATATTCCATTTATTTATTATTTATTTATGTTCTTGCACAAAAAAAAAAAAAAAAAAAAAAAAAAAAAAAAAAAAAAAAAAAAAAAAAAAAAACTATCTTCGACATAGAACCTTCCCCCACACACATATACACATATGTATATATATATATATATATATATGTATGGTTTTAGAGTTTAATTTCACCCATGCTACTAGGATGCATCGGTGAAGATACCATCCATGGTTCGAATTCGTGCGAAAACTGGTCATATGTATATTACTTACAAGTGGTTCCTTTGTCGACAATCTCAGCAATTCTTCCAAAAGAAATGCACGGACACCACCATGTCAAACAACCTGTGCATGGTTCCAAAAAACTGCATGAGTTGCAACTACATATATATAAGACCAAGCACAATAAGAATAAGGAGAGCTAAAAGTAGTGGAGCAATCAACCGAGTCCAAGCTCGACCACGCTCGAGCTTAAGCTCGGTTTGGGCTTGGCTCGTTTATCATATCCTGATATCCTAATTAATTTATATTAATTACAGAGTTAATTGCCCGGATGGTCCCTGTGGTTTCACGTTTTTTCACGTTTAGTCCCCACCTTTTGAAAATAGCAGGTATGCTTCCTATGGTTTGTTATTTTGTTACTCGGATAGTCCTCTGAGTAGATATCAGTTAGTTTGGAAATAGCAGATATGCTCTCTATGGTTTGTCATTTTGTTACTCGGATAGTCCCCTGAGTAGGGGACTATCCGAGTAATAAAATGAAAAAGCATAGGGAGCATACCTGCTATTTCCAAAAGGTAAGGATTAAATGTGAAAAAACATGAAACCATAGGGACTATCCGGGCAATTAACTCTTAATTATAATTAATATGGGATATATATAATTTAGTATTTTTTTATAAAATTATAAATATTAATCATTAGTATTTAAATATATATTTAATATATTAATAAAAAATATATATAAACAGCAGGCTCGTGACACGAGCCGGCTTGAGCTCGATAAGCGAAGTTCGGGCTCGGACTCGGACTCATTTATTAAACGAGCTTGTTTTTTAGGCTCGGCTAGTTCGTGCTTTTTTTCAAGCCGATCTCGATTAGTTCGGCTCATTTCCACCCCTAGCTAAAAACACTAAAAACCATGCTTACTCATCATCCACGTCAAAAAACACCCTTCTTCAAAAACACCTAACACCATCTTTTTACCTTTAACCACTATTCCACTCTCTCTATATATTCAATCTCACCTCAATAATCACTTTTTTAGTGCGGACCTATGAATTATTTTATGGGGTGCAAACGAAAGGTTTAACCAAATTTTTAAAATGTGCGGTTAGGATTTTACCCAGTAAAATACATATTTTTTTTTTTCAAAAGATACGTCCGTCCATCGAACTCTCTACCTAGGTCCGTCCCTGATTTTTTCTTGTTTTTGTTAAGAACTACAACCCAAAAACGACCGCAGAAAACGAGTTCCACAATAATAAAAGCCGATGATGTGGCGTTTTTAAAACTAAAAACATGAAAAAAAAACATCCTATTATGAATACTATATATATATATATATATATATATATATATATATATATATATATATATGTTGTAGGCTTACAACTAGAGCAGTCTTTGCCGCAGTCACAAAGGCCGGTGGACCATTCGCCGGAAGTGGTCATATCTGATCGATCAGTCGGTGGTTTGAACTTTGAAGTGGTGGTGAATCATTTAGGTGTTGTGCACAACTCATTTATAGCCACATCATATATAGTATATTCTGTCTTTTACGTGGACATATTTAATTGTGCATGATGGCACTTGTCTCTACATAAAATAAACATCATGATTTTAAGTCTATACGTAGTGTGGCTTGGTATAGCGTCGTCGAATACCGCTACGAGAGCGTTATAGACTGGATCTTTTTCTCCTTTGCGAAAATTTTCACGGAAGCCGTACCCTCCGTCATTTATTTTTCTTTCACACATATATACATATATATCAATATATGTATAATTGAAAGGGTATAACCCTACTACACACTCAGGTTATATAACCCCTCATAACACCCCCCCCCCTGCGTTTCTTACACATTGCCACTTGTCACATAACCCTCCACTATTATACTCCATAGGGCCTTATGACTACACATGGCCTCATCATCATCATCATACTCAATAAATCTCACCAATAGCAAAACTAAGGTAGAGTTTGAAGAGGGTAAGATGTAGACAACCTTACCTCTACCCCGAAGGAATAGAGAGGTTGCTTCCAGTGAGACCCCCGGCTCGATAGTAGCTTTGCATCAAGCCTTGGACATAAGACACCTGACACTCAACAATCGAGACAAAGGCCAATTAATGTGTGTATCCCCATGTCTTTCAGCTATCAACGCCACCACATGATGCATAATCAATCGTCCGTCACTTTTACCGTTATTTTCACGAATAACTTTAAAAATTAATGCAATTTTACTTTTGCCCACTGAAACCCACACATATATACATTATTACTTGACATGACCTAATAAACTTATAAAAGTTTTTCATCTACATACTGATTTTTTCTTGAAAGTGGCTGAATTATACCAATTAACTGATTTAACTTTAATTTAGTGAAAGCTATGATAGCAATTTGGTTAAAAACAACTAAAAGCATCTCCAAAATTTCTTTTAATAATTTAGCAAGTGACAACATTTCGGTTACAAATACATTCGAGCATCTTCATTGCTAATTAATGAAGAGCCGGCACACTGGCACTGGACAAACGACTAAAAAGGGGATGCAAGAATTAGAGGTGGCATATGCTTCTAGTAATGGACGTTCATACGTTCACTAATTAACTGGTTTAAACTTCTCCTGTTACTTCTTTTAAAAATGATGATTTTATCCTTACAACTAAAGGGAAAAAAATGTGTACGACATGGTTTAAAAAAATTTGTCATAATCTTCACATTTTTTTTATTTAGTTCTTTTCTTTCTTTTACTTATATTTTCTTTTATTTCTTTTTAACTTCAAATTTTTAGGCCACTTACAATTTAGTTGGGTAATTGGCAGTGCCGTTTCCGAGAAAGATAAAAAAATTAGGCTCACTCTTTATAATATAAACTCATCAATTATATATTATGAAACCACAATACAACGATAATTATTGTAAAATGAACAAAACAAAACCAGTATAATAAAATAATCAAACTTATTTGAGCGAATCGTGTGGCTCTTTTAGCGTTTGTAGAAGCAAGTTGATAATATTCAACAATCAATTTATATATTAATCTTGTATGGTTCATTGGTTTGTGTGAAACTGTAAAAGAATATTTTGATTTATTTTTTGGGTTTCTTTCTTATGCCAATAATCCAGAATTCAAAAAAAAAAAATTATAAGTTAGTGCGATATTACATTTTCATCATATAAAGTCTAACTCAACTAATACTTATATGTTTTCAAATATACACTGAAGAATATTGATAGGATAAAATTATTTATTTTAATTATTTAATAATCAAAATTTACTAAACTTGTAAATTAACAAATTATTGAATATATTGAGGGATAATTTATTTTATTTTAAAAATATTAAAATAGGTTGTTCTTTTTAATTTTCTATATATTAAGTATTTTTCATAAAATGGAGTTTCCTCTTAGACTAGAGGGTATGGAGAGCCCCATCCTCAAGAGAATGGGCCGCCACGTCACCGCCACGTAGGAAGGGCTTGAGGGTGATGGACAGGGTGATGGACCTAGGGGGTGGGGGATGAACCTCTTTATATATATATGTATGTATGTATGTATGTATGTATGTATGTATGTATGTATGTATGTATGTATGTATGTATGTATGTATGTATGTATGTATGTATGTATGTATGTATGTATGTATGTATGTATGTATGTATGTATGTATGTATGTATGTATGTATGTATGTATGTATGTATGTATGTATGTATGTATGTATGTATAGATATATGTGAGAGAAGGAGAGAGGAGGTGGGGGCGTTGAGTTCGGCTGGTGGGAGCCGAAGTTGCCGGGCTTGGGGCGGCGACGGGCATGGGGGTGGGGAGTTTGGGGCGGCGGCGGGAGGACGGGCCTCAGCCGACCCTCCATACCGCTTAGTCTTAGAGCATCACCAATAGATAAATATTTAGGTGATGTTTTTAAATGACACATAGGCACTTGCCCAACCAATGAAAACCATTCTCTCTCATGACCTACTCACAAACAATAAAAACATCATTTATCTCTCCTCTCTCCTCACCCCCACTCACATAACTCATTTTTTGTTATTTTCCTCACATACACATCCATACTCTCTCTCCTCCAACTCATCATCTCTCTCATCCACATCATTTTCTCTTTCTTTAAAAATTCCTAAAAATGACTCTATTGGTGATGCTCTTATTTTGTTTTGTCCTTTGATTTTAAGAAAAGGTTTGACATCCAGGCCCCAAAAATACATGTAAACAGAATTTCAAATTTCAGGCCCTTTTAATTTTGGGCCTCGGCATTCGCCCGGGCAGCCCAGCCCATTAACCGGGCCTGGTAATTGGATTTTAATAATCTCGTGTAGAGCTGGTTGGTCACTGGCAGTCCTACCATTATATATACTAGCGGTAAGACCCGTGTGCAAGCACGGGTCGTTTCTTAGAAAACCATTCATAACAAATATTGATAGAACATATAGATACATGTATAGATATTGTACCAAAATGTGTTATCTATTATAGCTAAAAGACAACTATATGTAAATATAAAAGAAATTTAACAAACTTAATAAAAGATGTCTAAGAAACTTAATAAAATTCATCAGTTACATATGATTATTTCCATTCTCTTATTCAAAAAAGAGAGTATCCACCCATTGACAATGTAAATTGTTATAAACATAAGTACATATAAAAGATGTCTAACAAACTTAATAAAATTCGAATACAACTTAACTTTAACAAACATTAACTAAGAACATACGATCACCTGCCTAAACAACACACATCAAACCTCACTCAAGAATTTGTTACGCAGCAACATGTCCTTTGCTACATGTTGTGATCTGGTTAAATATGCTAATGCAAACAATGTAACAGCTGCTGATCCAACAATCTCCCTATACAACAGATGATACGAAAGCTCTTCTTTATTACTTATTTTTATTTCTCATCAACATCTCCCTGATTTGTCCTCTGAATTGTAGTTCAAATTCCAGGGAGAACATGTCTTCTTCATCATCCCTCTCAAGTTGAAGGTCCAACAAATCTTGGAGATCATATGCATTCAGATTATATGCACTATCCATTTTAATCTCTTCAACACTACCATCTGATTTGATCAAAGTCAATACTTGGGTTTTTGAGCATGACTTCCACTTTACTATTTTTGGATCAGTTGGTTTTCTTAGGCAAAGAATTATTGAAGATGAGTTTGGTAATTGTGGTCTGCTAACTAAATTTGCAATTGATTCAGAAAAATTAGATGATGAGAGAAAGTTTTTTGGAGTACCGATTTTTAGAGACAGTGCAGCAGTTGTAGGATAGACGGGGTTTTGAAGAACATTTGAATGTTCAGCTCTAACTTCTTCCAGCTTTTTGTAGGTCTCAACTATCTTCAGTTTAAACCATCTGGCAATGGATCTAACTAGACCATAACCAGCAGCCATAAGCTCTGCTCTCATTCTTTTAAACTTCAATACCTCATCTGAATCCACTGTTTTGACTTTCTTCCAATTAGGTGGAGTTGGCTTTACCAAAGGATCATTGTTCATTTTTGTGATTCTATCGATATGAGTTTTTCTCTTACGTGTGGAGATGATTCTGGTGAAGGAGAATGTTTTGGTAGTGAAGATGAATGTATGGGAAATCTTTGTGACGTTGGAGATTGTTGGATTGTGGTTGGTGTAGTGAAAATGATCATGGCAAATGTTTGACAAACTTCTGCTGAAACAATTGGTGTCTCAGCAGCTGTTTGGTAAACATCTGCTGATACTTTTGTGTTCCCAACATCTATTGACAAAATGGGTGATGATGGTGTGGAAGGTATTTTCTCCTTCTTTTGTGGTGGTTTTTTTGGAGAAGGTTGGGATTTAGATTGAGCAGGAGATACAATTTCTGTAGGATTAGCTTTTGAATCTGGTGGCAACTTTCTCAGTGAATCTTTCTCCCCCTTTTTGGCATCATTATCATCATCATCATCATCTTTCTCAAAGATTGATGTAGAGGTGGAGCCAGTAAGTTTCAACAGATATTCCTTAATGTTCATAATGTCTGCTTGTGTGTCTTTATACCTGGCATTAACCAAATTTCTGATAAATTCCAAACTGAAATTGCGGTTACTTTCATCCAAATTCCTCTGAGCTTGAAGGATGGGTTGCATAGAATTCTAAAGCTCATTGGCAATTTCCTGTCTCGTAGGTTGACTTTTAAAAAGCTCTATCATCTGCTTAATCAATTCTTTCATTTCAACAACATCTGTTTCAATGGTAGACAATCTAACCGTCAAATCCTTATAAGTTAATTCATCACCTACTTTAATAGGATCATCTGAATTCCCACCTGTAGTGGTTGTATTTGATTTGATAATAGGAGAAGTCTCCATATCATCAGAAACAGATGCCCCTTTTTCTTCGTTCTGGGGACTTCCCACTGAAGCAAAGATTACAGTTGTAACCTCATCAGTGGTTGCCTTTAAGGGAGTCTTAATTATATAACCACTATCCAACTAATCACCAATGGGTTCAACAGTTGTAGTGGCTGCTCCACTTGAACTACCACCAAGAGTTTCGTAATACTTAACAGGGATAACCTCCTCAACTGTTTATAGGATAGGAGATTGAATTGGTTCAGACACAGTCATTTGTTGCGATCTACTCTCAGTAATGTGTGCATTAGAGGAACTGTTTTCTTTATGAAATTCAATTGCTTCAAACAAAAGTAATATTGTTGATGGAACTTGTGTCACACCCCGATTTCCACGTGTCTCACCGGTGGGCCCGGTGGGGGATTACCGTGACGTAGTTGGCAACAATATAGTCAAACCACACAATATATGAATGCACAGCAGAAGCATAAAGATAAATACATTTCATCGTTAATTGTAATATCAAAGTATCACCATTGTTGAAATAAAATCCACAGGGGATCAATAATAATAACAAAAGTATTGTTCAACAGACTTCAGGCATCTTAAGCTTGCGAGACTTCTAATGATGCTAAGGAGAAATCCCAGTCAATTACGCATAGTACCTGCATTTAGTCTTTTTGGGAAAATACGTAAGTTTACACTGGTAAATACATTCAACTGACACTTATGTAAAATGTTTAATAAAATTGGTTTAAATGCACAAGGCACAAACTCTTTATAACTTGGGATAATTCATAATTAAATCTTGTAAAGAATTACATGTTTACTATGCGTTCGGTCGCCCGGGTCGTGTCGGGTTAAAGTTTAATAGACACACCACATAGCATAAAACCGTGGCGGAAAAACCGACGGCTATACCTTTATAGTTATGGACATAATGCCGGGTGTACGCCTACACCCGGATGTCAGGGTCGTGGCCATTTCGTAAAATGCTGCCAAGGATATCCGGGACATGGTCATTAAGCCCCCAAAGGCGTAAAGCCAAACAAAACAAATTTTTAAATGGGTCACATTGATAATACCCAACTACTAATGAGTTGGGGTCAATTGCCCGACCAAGCGGTATTTTAAACACCGTAACCCAAGCCCGTATAACGGAAAATAAGTTAAAAGTATTTACCTTTGCAAGTATAATTCCTTAATTGAAATAAATTGCAGATAGCTTTTACTGGTCCCCTAATCTGGAACGAAGGTTTAAATTAACCTATTAGAATCCTAACAGGTCTTTAATTTAGCCGTAGCTTAGACCGGTCAGTTTCGAAGGATAGATACGGTTTAATCGCGTGAAAGGCGAAAACCGGGAATGGAATGTGATTTTGACCCAACAAGTTTGAAGACTTGTTTTATAGGGGTATAATAATCACACTCTGTATTTTGGGGTCAAAACAATATGGTTTGACCCGTTTCGGCTAGTTTATGTAAACTAGTCACATAAGCCGAACCGTGCGCGCAAAAGGCGTAACAGGTAACCGTAAGAGTCCTACACTGGTTTCCTAAGTCAATATGCTTTAAAGAGGTTGTGGTATCAGTAGGATACCTTCCATAATGCCCGTAACGAGTTTAAGTTCATATTATGCCCCGAAGGGTTATTTCGGTCTTTTTAAAGATTATAAAAGAGGTTTCTGAGTTCTACAGGAAATCTGAGTTTTCCGAACAGTTTATAAAGTCTAAAATACTTTATTTATTATTTAAAATCAGTAGCAACTGGAATCGGGTCAAAAGACCTTGTAGAACTCAAGTTATGGCCGAAAAGGGTATATTCGGTATTTACCGAACCGTTGCCATAACCGCAGGTTATGAGCAGGTTAAAAATCTTTAAAAATCCTAAAATATTATTTTACATCAGTGAGTAAAAGGTTTGGTGTCGAAATCCGGTTTTAGATAGGCGTTATGCTAATTGCGCTATTAACTTACTAAAGTTTCCGTAATTTGCGCTATTTAGCATAATTCCTATTCTGGACCTCGGATTGATGTGAAATTTTAGGGACATGCTTAGAAATCAGTAACTAAGGTTATGGTTCTTTCACATGTCCGAAATTCTCGTTTTAAATAAAAAAAGGCGTTACGGTCAACTTTTAAGCGTTTAACGGAAGTGTGTAAAAGACTCGGACAAACAACGAACCGGCCACAGAGGGTTATACCCTCATGTAACCTGGTCCTTAGAGAGTCCTAAGGCATATCTAAATCAAACTTTAACGGGTCAGAACTGAAGTCAAAGCAAAAGTCAAAGCTTTTGCGACTTTCGGCTACGAACCGGGTCAAAACAGTAAATGGTCGGATCAAACAAGCTTAGACTACTTAATATACTTATTATCATGTTTTATGAGTGTTTAAACAGGTTACATATCATCTACATTACTGATTATGCAAGAATTCGCAAAATAGCATTTCTGTTAACTTTTTCTAAGCACGTTTGACTCGACATTTGGACTAGTTAGAGTGGGAATCAGAGGGTGCCCTTTTAGGGTTTTAAAGCCCACATGATTACCATCATATAACTATCTTTGATTCGACAAACCACTGGACCATTTGTGATTTATCGCAAAGTCAATCGTTAATTACGACGGATTGACTTTTAAGCTAAACTAAGCAAAAACTAAGCCACAAAAGGGTAGACACACTTACAGAAGCTTGGTGCACGACTTAGGATGTTAGAAGAGTGCTTGAGAGCTCCAGAAGTGAATTGGAATGCAGATTTGAGGTGTGTTTCATTTGTGCACAATGCCTTGCCTTTTATAGTGAAAAAATTGGCATAGGATCATTACAACTCAACCTACAATGGATCAGCCCTGGGTGTTAGGGGTCATGTAGAGGGCGCCCATGCTTCATTAATTGCCTCAATGATCGTTCACAAGCTCAAACAGCAAGTCTGTCCAAAGTTTCTGCATCTGGGGTCCTTACGCGGCCCGCATTAGGATTCAGACATCATGGACGCGGGCCGCCTGAATCTTCATGTCAGTAAACGAATCAACAGGTGGCTCGCGGCCCACATTAACTTGCTGGTTTCACCCACGCGGGCTGCCTGAGGCCTGAATTTCAAGATTTTCAAATCTTTTGTCATGATTAACCTGACCTTTCGGTTTCGAAGGGGTAACTTTGCGATTTGGCCCTCGATTATTTACAATTAAGGGCCTCGTGACTTTTACCCGCATTGTTAAGTCCCCGGTTAGTTTAATTACTATCCGAAAAGCCTTAACTTTTATTGTTGACGCTCTTAACCCCTCGCATACGAATTTGATCATAACTTTCTCGTTTTAAAACGGAACTTCGTGACATTTATTTTGTATATTCTAGTGAGCATATTTTACTGTTACAAAGCCTCGGGTTCGTCAAAGGGTCACTCAGAGGTATAAATTAAACATGTTGACACGATTAACCCCTGCAGCTCCTAATCTCTCACTTTCTCCCGCGTTTCGCTCCGTACGATCCATGATTTATTCATTTGAAGGTACGAGCATCATTTAGGGTTACTATACAGTATATTTACCCTTCGTTGACATTTATAACCCTCGAATTTACATACATTCAAGGTTTGTCAACTTTAGTCCTTTATTTAATATTTAATGCCACGTGTAAACTCATGACACGTGTTAACACATTATTGGACAAAATTTCGAACGTGTGCCCGAAGATTGCTGGAAGCTTTTCCAGAAATGAGACGTGTATCTAGTATCTCTGTCGGAGATAATAGACACAGGTATGCCATGTAAGGCTACAATCTTATCAACGTATAACTGGGCTAACATGTCGGAGCTATAAGTCTCCTTGATGGGTAAGAAATGAGCTGACTTAGTCAGTCTGTCGACTATAACCCATATTGTGTCATTTGCTTTCCTCGTCTTGGGTAACTTGGTAATAAAATCCATAGTTACACATTCCAACTTCCATTCGGGAAGTTCATGCTGTTGTAGTAAGCCAGACGGCTTTTGATGCTCAGCTTTGACTTGCGCACAAGTCAAGCATTTGGCTATATAAGCGGCTACAGACTTTTTCAAGCCTATCCACCAATAATTTGCCTTTAGATCCTGATACATCTTATCAGCTCCCGGGTGAACAGAATATTTGGAACTATGGGCTTCCTGGAGGATAACATCTCGTAGTCCTCCATAAATTGGAACCCATATTCGTCCATTTAATCGTAAAATTCCATCCTTGCTAAGAGTTAACTGCTCCTCAGTTACTCCTAACTTTTCTTTAGGATAGTTAGCTTCCAACACAGCTTCTCTCTGTGCAGCTAACAACCTTTCAATCAAATTATTCTTCACTTCAATGCTCTTTGCATTGATTCGGATGGGTTTTACCCTTTCTTTTCTACTCAGGGCATCAGTGACTACATTCGCCTTGCCGGGATGATATCTGATTTCACAATCATAATCATTTAAAGTCTCCATCCAACGGCGTTGCCTCATGTTTAATTCCTTCTGATTAAATAGATGTTGAAGGCTCTTATGATCAGAGTAGATCACAAACTTGATACCATACAGATAATGCCTCCACAGCTTTAGTGCGAACACAACCGCACCCAGCTCCAAATCATGGGTGGTGTAATTCTTCTCGTGCACCTTTAATTGTCTCGAACCATAGGCAATAACCTTTCCTTTCTGCATGAGCACACATCCTATGCCAGTGTGTGATGCGTCGCAGTAAACTACGAACTCTTCTGTACCTTCAGGTAATGTCAGCACAAGAGCGTTGCTTAGCTTTTGCTTCAGAATATCAAAGGACTCTTGCTGCTCAGGGCCCCAAACGAACTTTACTTTCTTCTTGGTCAAGGAAGTTAAGGGCGCAGCAATCCTTGAAAAATTTTCAATGAATCGTCTGTAATATCCCGCTAACCCCAGGAAACTACGAATCTCTGTAGGCGTCTTTGGCTCTTGCCAATTCATGACAGCTTCAACTTTAGCGGGATCCACTTGGATACCACGCTCGCTGACAACATGTCCTAGAAATTGGACTTCTCGAAGCCAGAATTCGCACTTCGAGAATTTGGCATAGAGTTTCTCGTGATGTAGGAGTCTGAGAATACAACGAAGGTGTTTCTCATGCTCAGTTCGGTTTTTCGAGTAGATAAGAATGTCGTCGATGAAAACGATGACGAATTTATCTAAGTACGGCTTGCAAACGCGATTCATGAGATCCATGAACGCAGCCGGTGCATTAGTGAGCCCAAAAGGCATCACTAGGAACTCGTAGTGACCGTAACGAGTCCTAAATGCGGTTTTATGTACGTCTTCATCTCTGACTTTCAGTTGATGATAGCCTGACCTCAAGTCAATCTTCGAGAAATAACTTGCCCCTTGTAACTGATCGAACAAATCGTCGATCCTCGGCAAAGGATATCTATTCTTTATCGTGACCTTATTAAGCTCGCGATAATCGATGCACAGACGCATCGATCCGTCCTTCTTCTTTACAAACAGGACAGGTGCTCCCCAGGGAGACGAACTAGGTTTGATGAAACCTTTAGCTAGCAGTTCATCCAGCTGGGTCCTCAACTCCTTCATTTCGGTTGGTGCCAGCCTGTAAGGTGCTCTAGCAATAGGTGCTGCTCCAGGGATGATATCAATCCTGAATTCCACTTGCCTATCCGGTGGCAGACTAGGTAGATCTTCAGGGAAAACTTCTGGATATTCTGAAATGACGGGAATGTCTTCTATCTTCGGTTTAGGCTCTTCAAAAATCACCTGTGCCATGTAGATGACACAACCCTTCTTTAGACATTTTGAAGCCTTGAGCATAGTCACTTGCTCAGGCAATCCGTACTGGGTATCTCCCCGAATGGTAAGCGATTCACCAGACGGAGTCTTTATCACCACTTGCTTTCTGTTGCAGACGATTTGGGCCTGGTTGTGAGATAACCAGTCCATACCCAATACTAGGTCAAAACCGGCCAATTTAAAGGGAAGTAGAGATAGAGGAAAAGAGTGGTTCTTAATGGATATCACACATCCATCTAACACAGTGGAGACGGTTTCTAAGGTGCCATCTGCTAGCTCTACCTCGTAAATCACATTTAAGGTTTTGATAGGCATATTCAGCAATTTGCAAAATTTATGATCTACGAAAGACTTATCAGCGCCCGAATCAAAAAGTACTCTTGCAAAGATATCATTTACGAGGAAAGTACCTGTGATCACGTTATCGTCTAGCACTGCTTCTTTCGCCTCCATCCTGAAGACTCTTGCATTGGTCTTCTTGGCTTCTTCAGGCTTCTTGGCATATTTAGGGCAGTTGCTTTTAATGTGCCCTTTCTCGTTGCAGCCGTAGCAGGTTGCATCCTTTATCTTTTTGCAACCCACAGTCTTGTGGTCCTTGGACTTGCATAACCCGCAAGCATACGACTTCGACTGAGTCTGCGAGTTTGATTCGAGTCTACACTTTCCAAAGTGATGTCTCTTGCAATTCTTGCACTTGGGCTTCTCACCAGACTGTTGCCCATCCTTCCTTGACTCCGACCCTCTCTTGTTATCATCGTTTCCACGGTGCTTCTTGCCCGACCTTCGTGAAGTATCATCTTCACGCTTTCTCTTCTCAGCCTCTTTGTTCCTCAGCGATCTTTGTCGGACCGCATCAAGAGTAAGGGACAAAGATATGTCGGCTACAGATCTAAAGGTCGCTGGCCGAGAGGCCTTCACGCTTGCCTTTATTTCGGGGGCTAACCCACCGATAAAACGAGCTATTCTCTTTGGCTTCGGGGTTACCAGATACGGAACCAACCGGGACATCGTGTTGAAGCTCGTGAGGTAAGCTTGACAGTCAAGGTTCGTCATAACCAACGATAGAAAGCCGGTCTCGATCTTTTCAACCTCATGTTGAGGGCAGTAATTCTCCTTGATGAGAGAAATGAATTCCTCCCATGTCATGCTGTATAAAACAGACTTCCCCGAGGCCTGAACCAGAGACCTCCACCAAGCCAGGGCCTCGCCCTTGAATGATTGTGAAACAAACTTTACCACGTCCTTCTCTGCGCAACCACTGATGTCCACCACGGTGTCCATCTCGTCTAGCCACGTCATACAATCAACCGCGCCCTTCTCCCCGGTGAAATTTTAGGGTTTACAAGATACAAAATACTTGTAGGTACAGCCCCTGGCGCGAGACGCATCAGTATACACTCTTTCTGGACGGACACTGTTTTCATTGGATGAGTGATTATCATCGTCCTTTTTGGGCTTAGACGGTGGTTTGCTGTGAGATTTTGAGTGGGTTATCGGCTTTGAGTGAGGTTTGGATATGGTTCTGCTCCGGGATTCAGTATACTCCTCGTATTGTCGATCCAGGGCTGCCTTAACAGCATTGTCGACAAGAGCTTTCAATTATGCGCCCGTCAAATGAACCTGGGCGTTATCGTATTCGTCTTCTTTCGTATGACTATTCTCCCCACTAGGATCAGCCATGGTAACTTGAATCTGTTACAGAAGATAACAAAAAATTCTATTTAGGAGTTTATTATGGAATTCTCTTTTATGGCAATTCATTAACCATGGTAAACAGAGACCATATCTGGTTAATTTGTTACTCACTTTTTATTTAGGATTTGAATATACTTATCCTAATTACAAACAATATTGTTATTGGCATAAAAGCCTAGTCACGAGGACGTTTTTATAATATTAGCCGGGATTACAGAGAATCAAGGCATGAAGGTTTGAATCGTAGTCCTTTTACCTTTTCTGACAGGGAGTCATAGACTACCACTGCCTTTTGTTTTATATGACAATAATTATGGCCCGTAGGCATGACATCACTAATGGATGTTTTATAATTTGGCCCGTAGGCACTACATCGCTAATGGATGTTTTAATAAGTTTGGCCCGTAGGCACTACATCGCTAATGGATGTTTAATAAATGATCATCTTTATTGATGATTTAACCCATGATTTATAAATCATTAATTTGGGCTTTGGAATCCTTAGAAGGATTTTTACAAGAATGACGCCTGCGATTTTTAACGAATCACTTCTGCCATGAATGTTAACATGATTACAGAGGTTAACAGGGAATCTGAATCTTTTAATCAGGTCTTACCATCTTGGCCGGGTCTTATAAAGACACCTGGCTAGGTTTCACTCTTAAGATTCTTTATTTAGGCAGATTTAAATTTAAAAGGAACGATTTTTGATGTATTTCAAATATAGTAATAACAAAAATGAAATTTATAACATAACATTCCATAAACTTCAAACATGATTACACGCTGCCCTAAACGGGACTTTTTAAATAAATAATTACCTACGCAGAGGTTTATAATAAAACATATCCACGCAGGGATCAAATACAAGATAGATGTCCGCGCAGGGACTAAAAGGTAAGTCCACGTAGGGACTGAAATACGATAATGTCCACGCAGGGACTAAATTGTAATAGTAATACAACAATACATAAGGAGGCTAATGATCTCGTTTCTTCCTCCCTTTTAGTAGGTTTGCTAGGCCCTTGAGAAATCCACAATTACTCTTTCATTCTTGTTCGAAGTCTCGTTCCACACGGTTTAAACGGTGGAGTATTGTCACACCCCGATTTCCACGTGTCTCACCGGTGGGCCCGGTGGGGGATTACCGTGACGATGTTGGCAACAATATAGTCAAACCACACAATTATATAATGCACAGCGGAAGCATAAGATAAATATATAATTTCAACCTCTGATTATAATATCAAAGTATTACAGGGTTGAATATCCACAGTGGATCGTAAATAAAAGTAAAGTATTGTTCCATTAGATACTGCAATCAAGCTTGCGAGGCTTATCCCGACGCTAGGGAGCTAATACCAGCCAATTACGTTTAGGTACCTGCACTTAATCTTTTTGGGGAAAATACGTCAGTTTACACTGGTAAATACATTCAACTGACACATTTGAAAATGTTTTATTAAAATTGATTTGAATGCACAAGGCACAAACTCTTTTATAACTTGGGAAAATTCATAATGATCTTGTGAACGTTTTACATGTTCTTTTATGCGTTCAGTAGCCCGGGTCGTGCCGGGTTAAAGATTTATAGACACACCACGTTTGCGTAAAACCGTAGTACAGAAACCAACGGCTACGTCTTTTAGTTTTAATGTCGACACTTTATACCGGGTGTACGCCTACACCGGGATGTCGATGGTCGTGGCCATTTCGTAAAATGATGCCGAGGATATCCGGGACAACGGTCATTAAACCCCCCAAAGGCTTATAAGCAACAAAACTGTTTAAATGAGCCAATCATATTATTTAGTTATCCACCTAAGCGGTGGATGAATATAGTGCTCAATCAAGCGGTATTAATATACCGTAACCCAAGCCCATATAGGGGAAATAAGTCAAAAGTATTTACCTTTGCAAGTATTAATCCTTAATTTAGATCAAGTCACCGATAGCTTTTACTGGGGCTCCTAATCTGGAACGAAGGTTTTAATTAACCTCTTAGAATCCTAACGGGTCGTTATAATGGCCGTAGCCTAGACCGGTTGGTTCCGATATATAGATATGGTTAATTCGCACGAAAAGGCGAAAACCGTGAATGGAGTATGATTTGGACCCAACAAGTTCAGAGACTTGTTTTTATATGGGTCAATGGTTCATACTCTGGATTTTGGGGTTCAAATAGTATAATTTGACCCGTATCGGCTATTGCACGAAAACTAGTTCCATGAGCCGTACCGTGTGCGCAAATAGGCGAAACGGTTAACCATAAGAGTCCTACGCTTATTTCCTAAGTCAATATGCCTTAAAAGTATTTTGGTATCAGTAGGATACCTTCCGGAATGCCCGTAACGAGTTTAAGTTGGTAATATGCCCCGTAGGGGCTTTTCAGTCATTTTAAAGACTTTAAAAGGGATTTTCGAGTTCTACAGGAAATCTGAGTTTCCCGAACAGCTTATAAAGCTTAAAATACTTTATTTATTATTTAAAACCAGTAGCAACTGGAATCGGGTCAAAAGACCTTGTAGAACTCCCGTTTTGGCCAAAAAGGGCATATTCGGTATTTACCGAACCGTAGCCATAACCGCAGGTTATGAGCAAGGTAAAAATTATTAAAAATCTTTAAAATTCCCAAAATATTATTTTACCACAGTGGGTAAAAGTTTTGGTGACGAAAACTTGTGTTAGATGGGCGTTATGCTAATTGCGCCGTTAATTACAAAATTTTCTTAAAAGTGCGCCTTTTAGCATAACTCTCATTCTAGACCTCGGATTGACGTGAAACTTCAGGGACATGCTTATAATTTAACAAGCAAGGTTTTGGTCCGTTCATGTGTCCGAAATACTCGTTTTAATTTTAAAAGGCCGTTACGGTCAACTTTTAGGCGAATGACGGAAATGCGCTAAAGACTCGGATAACTCATGAACCGACCACAGAGGCTTATACCAACATGTGACCTGGTCCTAAGAGAGTCCTAAGGTATATTTATACCTCACTAAAACGGGTCAGAACTAAAGTCAAAGCAAAAGTCAAACTTTTGCGACTTTCGGCTCCGAACCGGTCCTATATAGTAAATGATCGATTCAAACGAGCGCAAACATGTTTATATACTTATTATCATGTTTTATGATTATCAAAACAGGTTCCATAACACATACATTACATATTATGCATAAATCGCTAAAATAGCTTTCTGTTGACTTTTTAACCGCACGTTTGACTCGACATTTGACATAGTTAGAGTGGTGATCAGGGGGAACCATTTTAGAGGTTTAATACCCACATAAATACCAACTCAAAACTACTTTTGGTTCGTCATAAGACTGAACCATTTGCAAGACATTGCAATGACAACCGTTAGTTACGACGGTTGCGTTTATAGGCTATAACTATGGAAATGTGGAACCAAAATGGTTATGAACGACTTACAGAAGTTAACTCTTGATGAGAGAACAGAAGGGAAAGCTAGAGAGCTCTTGAATGATCAGTTATAAGTGTTTTTGAGTTGTGTGATTGGTAGTGCACAAGAAGTGGCTATTTATAGCCAAAGAAGGCAACTCATGATCATTTCAAGCACTACTATCAGTCCAGAGCTGATGGGTAGTTGTCCCCTACATGTATGGGTCATTTGTAGGGTGCCCATGCCCCATAATTACATGCATAATCGTTCACAAGTTCCAAAAGCCAAGTAGTTACCATTTTTCTGCATCTGGGCACTTTACGCGACCCGCATGGGAGTTCCCATGCTCTTTTACGCGGGTCGCCTAAAGGTTAAGAATCAGACGCGTTATTGAGGAGGCTCGCGGCCCGCCTCAACTTATGTTGAAACTTAACGCGGGTCGCGTGGGGTTATATTTTCAGAATTTTCAAATCTTTTTATAATCATTACAGAATCGGGCCATTAATAACGAAATCTTTCGTAATGATTCACCTGGCCTTTCGGTTCTGAAGGGGTAACTTTGCGGTTTGGCCCTCGGTTATTTACCGATAGGGGCCTCATGTTAATTACCCGCATTATTTAGTCCCCGGTTTATTTATTAATTATATTGGAAAGCCTTAACTTTCACTGTTGACGCTTTTAACCCTTCTTCTACGAATTCGATCGTAACTTTCTCGTTTCATATCGAAACTTCGCGAAATTCATATATATTATTTTAGTGAGGGTATAATACCGTTACAAAGTCTTGGGAACGTTAAAGGGTCACTCAGAGGTATTATTAAACATGTTGACACAGTTAACCCCTGTAGTTTGTAATCTCTCACTTTCTTCCGCGTTTTATATTTGTACGATCTATAATTTATTCGTTTGAAGGTTTAAGCATTATTTAGGGATACTATACAGTATATTTACCCTTGTTGACATTTATATCCCTCGAATTTATATACTTTCAAGGTTTGTCAAAATTAGTCCTTTATTTATTATAGATGCCACGTGTAAACAAATGACACGTGTTAACACATCATTGGACACAAAAATTCGAGGTGTTACATCCTCACCCCCTTAAAATAAATCTCGACCCGAGATTTACTCAAATAAATAGGGGTATTTTTCTTTCATTGTAGCTTCGACTTCCCACGTATATTCAGGACCTCTACGAGCATCCCATTTGACCTTTACAATCGGTACGTGCTTTCTGCGAAGCTTCTTTACCTGTCGATCCTCAATCGACAAAGGTTTTTCTATAAACTTTAAGCTCTCATCTATATGCACATCTGTGTGTGGAATCACCAACGATTCGTCGGCGAAGCACTTTTTGAGATTGCAGATGTGGAACACATTGTGAATTCCATCGAGCTCTTCAGGCAAGTTTAGTTTATAGGCAACTGATCCGACTCGTTCAATGACCTCAAAAGGTCCTATGTATCTCGGACTCAATTTGCCCTTCTTGCCGAAACGCATCACCCCCTTCCAGGGTGACACCTTAAGTAATACTTTTTCACCCACTTCGAAGTGAAAATCCTTACGCTTTGGATCAGCGTAGCTCTTCTGCCTATCACGGGCAGCCTTGAGACGTTCCCGGATCTGGACAATCTTGTCCGTTGTCTGGAAAACAATCTCTGGTCCCGATAATTGGACCTCTCCTACTTCCGCCCAACAAACAGGCGATCTGCATTTCCTACCATATAATGCCTCAAAAGGCGCAGCCTTTATGCTGGTGTGGTAGCTATTATTATAGGAGAATTCGATCAGGGGTAGATTTTTATCCCAGTTACCACCTAAATCGATCGCACATGCACGAAGCATGTCTTCTAGCGTTTGGATAGTACGCTCACTTTGACCGTCCGTCTGTGGATGGTAAGCCGTACTAAAGTTTAAACGCGTGCCCAAAGATTGCTGGAAACTCTTCCAGAAGTGAGAAGTGTATCTAGTATCCCTGTCGGAGATAATAGACACAGGTATGCCGTGTAAGGCTACAATCTTATCAACATAAAGTTGGGCTAACATATCGGAGCTATACGTCTCCTTGATGGGTAGAAAATGAGCTGATTTAGTCAGCCTATCGACTATGACCCATATTGTATCATTTCCTTTCCTGGTCTTGGGTAACTTGGTTATGAAGTCCATAGTTACACATTCCCACTTCCACTCGGGAAGTTCAGGCTGTTGTAGCAAGCCAGACGGCTTTTGGTGCTCGGCTTTAACTTGAGCACAAGTCAAGCACTTTGCTACATGGGCGGCTACAGACTTTTTCAAGCCTATCCACCAATAATTTGCCTTTAAGTCTTGGTACATTTTATCAGCACCAGGATGGACTGAGTATTTGGAACTATGGGCTTCCTGGAGAACAACCTCTCGTAGTCCCCCATAAATCGGAACCCATATACGTCCATTCAGCCTTAGAATTCCATCCTTGCTAAGAGTCAACTGCTCCTCAGTTACTCCCAGCTTTTCATTAGGATAATTAGCTTCCAACACAGCCTCACGCTGCGCAGCTAATATCCTTTCCATCAAATTATTTTTAACTTCAATGCTCTTGGCATTGATTCGAATGGGTTTTACCCTTTCTTTCCTGCTCAATGCATCGGCGACTACATTCGCCTTACCGGGATGGTACCTGATTTCGCAGTCATAATCATTCAGGGTTTCCATCCAACGGCGTTGTCTCATGTTCAACTCCTTCTGGTTGAACAGGTGCTGAAGGCTTTTGTGATCTGAATAAATCACAAATTTAATACCATAAAGGTAGTGCCTCCACAACTTAAGTGCAAATACAACGGCACCCAACTCCAAATCATGGGTGGTGTAATTCTTTTCATGCACCTTTAATTGCCTTGAAGCATAGGCAATCACCTTGCCCTTCTGCATAAGCACACACCCCATGCCCGTGTGTGATGCATCGCAGTAAACTACGAATTCATCTGTACCCTCAGGTAATGTCAACACAGGTGCGTTGCTCAGCTTCTGCTTCAGTATTTCAAAGGACTCTTGCTGCTTCGGGCCCCATATGTACTTTTCTTTCTTCTTGGTCAAGGAAGTCAAAGGCGCAGCAATCCTTGAAAAATTTTCAATAAATCTTCGGTAGTATCCTGCTAATCCCAGGAAACTACGGATTTCGGTAGGCGTCTTTGGCTCTTGCCAGTTCATGACCGCCTCTACCTTAGCGGGATCCACTTGGATACCACGCTCACTCACAACGTGTCCTAAAAATTGAACTTCTCGTAGCCAGAATTCACATTTCGAGAACTTGGCGTAGAGTTTCTCACGTTGTAGTAATTCGAGAATGCAACGGAGGTGCTTCTCGTGGTCAGCTTGATTCTTGGAATAGATAAGGATATCGTCGATGAAGACTATGACGAATTTGTCCAAGTATGGCTTGCAAACGCGATTCATGAGATCCATGAACGCAGCCGGTGCATTTGTGAGCCCAAAAGGCATCACTAGGAACTCGTAATGACCATAACGAGTCCTAAATGCAGTCTTGTGTACATCTTCATCTCTGACCCTTAGTTGATGATAACCCGACCTTAAGTCGATTTTGGAGAAGTAGCTTGCTCCTTGCAGTTGGTCGAACAGATCATCGATCCTTGGTAAAGGATATCTATTCTTTATGGTAACTTTGTTCAGCTCTCTATAATCAATGCATAAACGCATTGACCCGTCCTTCTTCTTTACAAATAGGACCGGTGCTCCCCAAGGAGATGAACTAGGTTTGATAAAACCTTTCGCCAGCAGTTCATCCAACTGGGCCCTCAGTTCTTTCATTTCCGTTGGCGCTAATCTGTAAGGTGCTCTTGCTATCGGAGCTGCTCCAGGAATGATGTCAATTCTGAACTCCACTTGTCTATCTGGTGGCAAACCAGGTAGTTCTTCAGGAAAAACCTCGGGGTATTCAGAAATGACAGGAAGATCCTCGATCTTCGGCTTTGGTTCTTCAATTATCACCTGAGCCATGTAAATTACACAGCCCCTGTTCAAACACCTTGAAGCTTTCAGCATAGATGCGTCTTCGGGCAATCCGTAATGCGTATCCCCTCGAATGGTAAGAGATTCACCACTCGGAGTTTTTAAGACTATTTGCCTCTTGCCGCAAATGATTTGGGCCTGATTACGGGATAACCAGTCCATGCCTAGCACGATGTCAAAACCCGCAAGTTTGAAAGGAAGTAGAGATAAAGGAAAAGAATGGTTCCTAATGGATATTTCACATCCTTCTAGAACGGTAGAGACGGTTTCTATCGTTCCGTCTGCCAATTCTACTTCGTATTTTACATCAAGGGTTTTGATTGGCATATTTAGTAGTTGGCAAAATTTCTGGTCTACAAAGGACTTGTCAGCGCCAGAATCGAACAGTACTCTTGCAAATATATTATTTACGAGAAAGGTACCTGTAAGCACATTATCGTCCTTGACCGCTTCCTTTGCATCCAAGCGAAAAACTCTCGCATTTGTCTTTTTAGTCTCTTCTGCCTTCTTGGCATACTTCGGGCAATTACTCTTTATGTGCCCCTTTTCGTTACAATTATAGCAGGTTGCGTCCTTTATCTTTTTGCACTCCACTGTCTTATGCTCCTTGGACTTGCATAGCCCACAGGATGGAGTCTTTTGTTGCGACTGTGAACCAGACGCAAACCTACACTTCCCGGAGTGAGGTTTCTTGCAGACCTTGCAGTAAGGTCTTCCATCAGCTTGCCCCTCTTTCCTTGCCTCCGACCCTTTCTTGCCCTCACCGTTTCCACGGTGCTTTTTACCGGACCTTCGTGAGGTATCATCCTCACGCTTTCGCTTCTCAGCCTCCTTGCTCCTTTGTGCCCTCAGACGGACAGCATCTAGTGTAAGAGACAAGGAGAGGTCAGTAACTGACCTGAAGGTCGTTGGCCTAGAGGCTTTTACGCTGGCCTTGATCGCCGGCTCTAAGCCCCCAATGAATCGGGCAATTCTTCGTGGTTCTGGTGTCACCAGATATGGCACCAGTCGTGACATAGTGTTAAAACTTGTCAGATAAGTTTGACAATCCAGGTTTGTCATCACTAGTGAGACAAAATCAGCCTCAATCTTCTCAACCTCGTGCTGAGGGCAGTAGTTTTCTTTTATGAGGGTAATAAACTCCCCCCATGACATTTTGTACAAGGCAGACTTACCTGAAGCCTGCACCAGAGCTCTCCACCACGCCAGGGCCTCGCCCTTGAATGACTGGGACACAAACTTAACCACGTCCCTCTCAGCGCACCCGCTGATGTCCACAATCGTGTCCATCTCGTCCAGCCAGGTTATACAGTCAACCGCACCTTTCTCCCCTGTAAATTCACGGGGCTTGCATGATACAAAGTATTTATAGGTGCAACCCTTAGCACTGGACGCATCAGTATATTCTCTATCGCGGTGAACGCTGTGCTCAGTAGACGAATGCTTGTCGTCATCTTTCTTGGGTTCGGAGGGTGGTTTGGAGTGTGTCTTTGGTTTAGAGGGTGGTTTTGACACAGATCTGCCTTGAGACTCAGTATTTTGACGATCAATAGCTGCCTGGACAGCATTGTTGATCAGAGCCTTTAGCTGTGCGCCTGTCAAATGTACTGACGCATTGTCATAGTCATCTTCATTCGTGTGGCTGTTCTCACCATTGGGATCCGCCATTTGTAACTTGAATCTGTTACAGAAGATAACAAAATTTTAATTTAGGAGGTTATTATGTGATTGTCTTTTATGACAATTTGTCAACCATGGTACAGAGACCATATTCGGTTAACTTATTAGTTCATTCCATATTAGGATCTGAATATGTCCTATTTTAACTATATAAATAGTATTGGCGGCATAAAGCCTAATCATGATGATGTTTTATAATATTAGCCGAGATTTCATAGAATCAAAGGCGTAGAGATTTGAACCGTAGTTCTTTATCTCTTTTCGGACAGAGAGTCATAGACTACTACTGCCTTTTGTCTTTATAAGACAATTATTATGGCCCATAGGCACTACACCTCTAATGGATGTCTTAATATGGTTGGCCCGTAGGCACTACATCACTAATGGATGTTTTGATAATATTGGCCCGTAGGCACTACATCACTAATGGATGTTTTAATAATACTGGCCCGTAGGCACTGCATCACTAATGGATGTTTTTATAATATTGGCCCGTAGGCACTGCATCGCTAAATGGATGTCTTTATAACACTGGCCCGTAGGCATTGCATCGCTAAATGGATGTCTTTATAATACTGGCCCGTAGGCATTGCATCGCTAAATGGATGTCTTTATAATACTGGCCCGTAGGCATTGCATCGCTAAATGGATGTCTTTATAGTACTGGCCCGTAGGCATTGCATCACTAAATGGATGTCTTTATAATATTGATCACCTTCATTGGTGATTTAACCCGCGATTTATAAATCATTTAGTTGGGTTTTGAAATCCTTAAAGGATTATTGTATAGGAATGACGTGCGTGATTATAACGAATCACATCTGCCATGAATGTTAACATGCGTACAGAGGTTAACAGGGAATCTGAATCTTTTCAGCTAGGTCGTACCATCTTGACTGATCTTAAAAGACCCCAAGCTAGGTTTCACCCCTTTAAGATTCTTTATTAGGCAGATCAATATAAAAGGAATGGTTTTGATTTATTTTTATATCTATTAAAACAAAACTCATAACATACATTCCAAAATCTCAAATACAATTACATATTGCCCTAAACGGGTCTTTCAAATAGTACATACCTCCAGAGAGGTTTTAAAATAAGTGACAAGTCCACGCAGGGACTAAAACAAGGTAGGTGTCCATGCAAGGACTAAATATAAGTCCACGTAGGGACTGAAATACGATAAGTTGTCCACGCAGGGACTTATTTCAAAGTAGAAATTACAGTAGTACTACTATTAAGGGCTAGTGGTCACGTTTCTTCTTTTTGCCCTTTAGTAGGTTTGCCAAGCCCTTGAGAAAACCTCGGTGGCTTTTCTTTTCTTCCTCGAACTCTCTCTCCACGCGATCTAGTCGATGGAGTATTTCTTCCTGTTCAGGAGGAGAGAATCGTGGTTGTGGCGCTTGATGCGGAACTGGAGGTCTGGGAGGTATTGGATACCCATGAGCTGAGTAGTCCGGTGGTCCCATGTTTCCATGTGCTCCGTCAGGGTAGCGCGCATTATATCTAGCCGACACCACATATGGGTCGCGCTCATAGCCGTAGTTGTATTGTGCTTGTGACGGTTCAAACGGGTTGTAAGCCGTTGGACCTGTGTAAGCTGGTATGGGTTGGTCATACCCAAATGGTGGCGAATTTCGTGCAGTAGGTGCGGAGTTCGCCTCCTGTATAGGACTTGAAGGTCCTTCTTCATGTAGTGGCGGATAGTGGCTACTACTAGAATGTCGAGGAGTGCTGAAGTGGTTACCCCCTCCTCCTCGTGTAGACATACGAGCATTGGTCCTCCTACGCCTCGGCGGATCAGGTATAACTGGTTGTGCCGGTGGCGGAGGTGGTGGCGTAACTGCCTCAAAGCGTGAATCCTCAGAGGGATCCTGTGGATGTCTCGGTTGTTGTGTCTGATGAGATGGTGTGTTGTACCACTCATGTCGGTCAAACAAGGCCATAAAGCTATCTGGGCCTTGATACTGCGGACCATGATATGAAGATCCATCCGATACTTCTATCGGATGCGTGGGCGTACCACGAGCTGGTTCAGTTGGATCCTCATCTTCCTCCATGGGATCTTCAGAAAAATGGTCTTGTGGACCTAGCGGAACAAATCCTGAAGGTTCCTGTATGTAGTCAGCCGGATTGAACTGAGCTACGTAGTATGGACTAGGGTCGTCGTAGTTTCGGTGCGAAACCGAACGTTGTAGAGGTATGAAGGAAGGTTGTGGGTTGTTGGGATTATTTTCTGAATCTGGCCCAAAGGAGTGCCGGTAGGATGGCGTTGAGCTGTGCGAAGTGGAATGCCTCGCGGGTTCGTAAAGATCTCTTCGTCGTTGTGGCTCTTCGCTCCTTGTCATCGAAGGATGTCTTGTACCAGATGGTCCAGCCTCGCTATCGTGATGTGTCACGATTTCTCCTCGGCCTCTTCGTCCCCTTCCTCTTCCTCGGAATATAACAGGTGGCATTTTCCTGCTCCAAAACTTATTAAAAATCAATCGAAAACAATAAAGACAAAAAGGAGTAGTAATCCGAATTTGTCCTAAGTTATTGTCTAGACTCAAGTATGTGCAATTGTGTCATTGAGATTAAACACATTAGGATAGTGTTTAATTCACTCAATGTTGGCTCTGATACCAACCTGTCACACCCCGATTTCCACGTGTCTCACCGGTGGGCCCGGTGGGGGATTACCGTGACGATGTTGGCAACAATATAGTCAAACCACACAATTATATAATGCACAGCGGAAGCATAAGATAAATATATAATTTCAACCTCTGATTATAATATCAAAGTATTACAGGGTTGAATATCCACAGTGGATCGTAAATAAAAGTAAAGTATTGTTCCATTAGATACTGCAATCAAGCTTGCGAGGCTTATCCCGACGCTAGGGAGCTAATACCAGCCAATTACGTTTAGGTACCTGCACTTAATCTTTTTGGGGAAAATACGTCAGTTTACACTGGTAAATACATTCAACTGACACATTTGAAAATGTTTTATTAAAATTGATTTGAATGCACAAGGCACAAACTCTTTTATAACTTGGGAAAATTCATAATGATCTTGTGAACGTTTTACATGTTCTTTTATGCGTTCAGTAGCCCGGGTCGTGCCGGGTTAAAGATTTATAGACACACCACGTTTGCGTAAAACCGTAGTACAGAAACCAACGGCTACGTCTTTTAGTTTTAATGTCGACACTTTATACCGGGTGTACGCCTACACCGGGATGTCGATGGTCGTGGCCATTTCGTAAAATGATGCCGAGGATATCCGGGACAACGGTCATTAAACCCCCCAAAGGCTTATAAGCAACAAAACTGTTTAAATGAGCCAATCATATTATTTAGTTATCCACCTAAGCGGTGGATGAATATAGTGCTCAATCAAGCGGTATTAATATACCGTAACCCAAGCCCATATAGGGGAAATAAGTCAAAAGTATTTACCTTTGCAAGTATTAATCCTTAATTTAGATCAAGTCACCGATAGCTTTTACTGGGGCTCCTAATCTGGAACGAAGGTTTTAATTAACCTCTTAGAATCCTAACGGGTCGTTATAATGGCCGTAGCCTAGACCGGTTGGTTCCGATATATAGATATGGTTAATTCGCACGAAAAGGCGAAAACCGTGAATGGAGTATGATTTGGACCCAACAAGTTCAGAGACTTGTTTTTATATGGGTCAATGGTTCATACTCTGGATTTTGGGGTTCAAATAGTATAATTTGACCCGTATCGGCTATTGCACGAAAACTAGTTCCATGAGCCGTACCGTGTGCGCAAATAGGCGAAACGGTTAACCATAAGAGTCCTACGCTTATTTCCTAAGTCAATATGCCTTAAAAGTATTTTGGTATCAGTAGGATACCTTCCGGAATGCCCGTAACGAGTTTAAGTTGGTAATATGCCCCGTAGGGGCTTTTCAGTCATTTTAAAGACTTTAAAAGGGATTTTCGAGTTCTACAGGAAATCTGAGTTTCCCGAACAGCTTATAAAGCTTAAAATACTTTATTTATTATTTAAAACCAGTAGCAACTGGAATCGGGTCAAAAGACCTTGTAGAACTCCCGTTTTGGCCAAAAAGGGCATATTCGGTATTTACCGAACCGTAGCCATAACCGCAGGTTATGAGCAAGGTAAAAATTATTAAAAATCTTTAAAATTCCCAAAATATTATTTTACCACAGTGGGTAAAAGTTTTGGTGACGAAAACTTGTGTTAGATGGGCGTTATGCTAATTGCGCCGTTAATTACAAAATTTTCTTAAAAGTGCGCCTTTTAGCATAACTCTCATTCTAGACCTCGGATTGACGTGAAACTTCAGGGACATGCTTATAATTTAACAAGCAAGGTTTTGGTCCGTTCATGTGTCCGAAATACTCGTTTTAATTTTAAAAGGCCGTTACGGTCAACTTTTAGGCGAATGACGGAAATGCGCTAAAGACTCGGATAACTCATGAACCGACCACAGAGGCTTATACCAACATGTGACCTGGTCCTAAGAGAGTCCTAAGGTATATTTATACCTCACTAAAACGGGTCAGAACTGAAGTCAAAGCAAAAGTCAAACTTTTGCGACTTTCGGCTCCGAACCGGTCCTATATAGTAAATGATCGATTCAAACGAGCGCAAACATGTTTATATACTTATTATCATGTTTTATGATTATCAAAACAGGTTCCATAACACATACATTACATATTATGCATAAATCGCTAAAATAGCTTTCTGTTGACTTTTTAACCGCACGTTTGACTCGACATTTGACATAGTTAGAGTGGTGATCAGGGGGAACCATTTTAGAGGTTTAATACCCACATAAATACCAACTCAAAACTACTTTTGGTTCGTCATAAGACTGAACCATTTGCAAGACATTGCAATGACAACCGTTAGTTACGACGGTTGCGTTTATAGGCTATAACTATGGAAATGTGGAACCAAAATGGTTATGAACGACTTACAGAAGTTAACTCTTGATGAGAGAACAGAAGGGAAAGCTAGAGAGCTCTTGAATGATCAGTTATAAGTGTTTTTGAGTTGTGTGATTGGTAGTGCACAAGAAGTGGCTATTTATAGCCAAAGAAGGCAACTCATGATCATTTCAAGCACTACTATCAGTCCAGAGCTGATGGGTAGTTGTCCCCTACATGTATGGGTCATTTGTAGGGTGCCCATGCCCCATAATTACATGCATAATCGTTCACAAGTTCCAAAAGCCAAGTAGTTACCATTTTTCTGCATCTGGGCACTTTACGCGACCCGCATGGGAGTTCCCATGCTCTTTTACGCGGGTCGCCTAAAGGTTAAGAATCAGACGCGTTATTGAGGAGGCTCGCGGCCCGCCTCAACTTATGTTGAAACTTAACGCGGGTCGCGTGGGGTTATATTTTCAGAATTTTCAAATCTTTTTATAATCATTACAGAATCGGGCCATTAATAACGAAATCTTTCGTAATGATTCACCTGGCCTTTCGGTTCTGAAGGGGTAACTTTGCGGTTTGGCCCTCGGTTATTTACCGATAGGGGCCTCATGTTAATTACCCGCATTATTTAGTCCCCGGTTTATTTATTAATTATATTGGAAAGCCTTAACTTTCACTGTTGACGCTTTTAACCCTTCTTCTACGAATTCGATCGTAACTTTCTCGTTTCATATCGAAACTTCGCGAAATTCATATATATTATTTTAGTGAGGGTATAATACCGTTACAAAGTCTTGGGAACGTTAAAGGGTCACTCAGAGGTATTATTAAACATGTTGACACAGTTAACCCCTGTAGTTTGTAATCTCTCACTTTCTTCCGCGTTTTATATTTGTACGATCTATAATTTATTCGTTTGAAGGTTTAAGCATTATTTAGGGATACTATACAGTATATTTACCCTTGTTGACATTTATATCCCTCGAATTTATATACTTTCAAGGTTTGTCAAAATTAGTCCTTTATTTATTATAGATGCCACGTGTAAACAAATGACACGTGTTAACACATCATTGGACACAAAAATTCGAGGTGTTACAAGTATTTCTTCTTGCTCCGGTGGAGAAAAACGTGGCTGCTGCGACGGTTGCTGAACCGGAGGTCTAGGAGGTATTGGATACCCATGAGCTGAGTAATCTGGTCTCCAAGAGGTTCCATGAAGCGCATTATAATTAGCCGCTACCACATATGGATCGGCATCATAGTTATAGTTGTAGTGCGTGTGAGTCGGCTGCTCAAACGGGTTGTACGCGGTGGAGCCGCCGTACGCTGGTATCGGATTGTCATATCCGAATGGTGGTGGAGGTGGTGCAACTGGTGCAGAATTCACCTCTGCAGGGTGACCAGAAGGTTCCCCTAATTGTGGTTCTTCTTCAGGTACTGACGGAAAGTGACTAGCACTCGAGTGGCGAGGGGTGCTGAAATGGAATTCCCCTCCTCGGGTGGACATCCGTGTGCCTGATCTTCTACGCCTTGGCGGATCTGGAATCACTGGTTGAACCGGTGGCGGTGGTGGTGGCGTAACTGCCACAAACCGCGAATCCTCAGAAGGATCCTGTTGTTGCTGTTGGTCGTGAGGCGAGAATTGATGTGAAGGTGTAAAGTACCAATTATATTGGTCAAACCTCGCCTGGTAGCTGTCGGGACCTTGATAGGGTGTTCCATGAAAGGATGACCCATCAGAGATCTCGATTGGATGATTGGGAGTACCCCTTGCAGGCTCGACGGGGTCTGTATCCTCGTCCATATCCACTGCATTGTCTTCGGAAAAATGATCCTCTGGTCCTAAAGGGTTATACCCTATTGGCTCTTGGACATAATCCGCCGGGTTAAACTGTCCTATGAAGAAAGGTGAAGGATCGCCATAAGAACGATGCAAAGCAGATCGCTGAAGAGGTATAAAGGATGGTTGAGGGTTATTGGGATTGTTTTCCGAATCTGGTCCAAACGAATGATGGTATGAGGGTGTTGAGCTATGCGAGGTAGAATGCCTCGCAGGTTCAAAGAGGTTTCTCCTTCGTCTCTGTGGTTCCTCACTTCTAGTACTGGAAGAAGCTCGCATGTTCGAAGGACCAGCCTCGTGGTCATTGTGAGTAATGATCGTCCCTTTGCCTCTTCCTCCTCTTCCTCCTCTGATTGCTGGTGGCATATTTCCTGCTTTCAAAACTTTAAATAACAATAAACAATAAAAAGACAAACTGGAATAACAATTCGAATTTGTCCTATGTTCTTATCTAGACTCAAGTATATGCAATTGTGTCATTGAAATAAAACACATTAGGATAGTGTTTAATTCACTCAATGTTGGCTCTGATACCAACCTGTCACACCCCGATTTCCACGTGTCTCACGGTGGGCCCGGTGGGGGATTACCGTGACGTAGTTGGCAACAATATAGTCAAACCACACAATATATGAATGCACAGCGGAAGCATAAAGATAAATATATTTCATCGTTAATTGTAATATCAAAGTATCACCAATGTTGAAATAAAATCCACAGGGGATCAATAATAATAACAAAAGTATTGTTCAACAGACTTCAGGCATCTTAAGCTTGCGAGACTTCTAATGATGCTAAGGAGAAATCCCAGTCAATTACGCATAGTACCTGCATTTAGTCTTTTTGGGAAAATACGTAAGTTTACACTGGTAAATACATTCAACTGACACTTTTGTAAAATGTTTAATAAAATTGGTTTAAATGCACAAGGCACAAACTCTTTATAACTTGGGATAATTCATAATTAAATCTTGTAAAGAATTACATGTTTACTATGCGTTCGGTCACCCGGGTCGTGTCGGGTTAAAGTTTAATAGACACACCACATAGCATAAAACCGTGGCGGAAAAACCGATGGCTATACCTTTATAGTTATGGACATAATGCCGGGTGTACGCCTACACCCGGATGTCAGGGTCGTGGCCATTTCGTAAAATGCTGCCAAGGATATCCGGGACATGGTCATTAAGCCCCCAAAGGCGTAAAGCCAAACAAAACAAATTTTTAAACGGGTCACACTGATAATACCCAAGTACTAATGAGTTGGGGTCAATTGCCCGACCAAGCGGTATTTTAGATACCGTAACCCAAGCCCGTATAACGGAAAATAAGTTAAAAGTATTTACCTTTGCAAGTATAATTCCTTAATTGAAATAAATTGCAGATAGCTTTTACTGGTCCCCTAATCTGGAATGAAGGTTTAAATTAACCTATTAGAATCCTAACAGGTCTTTAATTTAGCCGTAGCTTAGACCGGTCAGTTTCGAAGGATAGATACGGTTTAATCGCGTGAAAGGCGAAAACCGGGAATGGAATGTGATTTTGACCCAACAAGTTTGAAGACTTGTTTTATAGGGGTATAATAATCACACTCTGTATTTTGGGGTCAAAACAATATGGTTTGACCCGTTTCGGCTAGTTTATGTAAACTAGTCACATAAGCCGAACCGTGCGCGCAAAAGGCGTAACAGGTAACCGTAAGAGTCCTACACTGGTTTCCTAAGTCAATATGCTTTAAAGAGGTTGTGGTATCAGTAGGATACCTTCCATAATGCCCGTAACGAGTTTAAGTTCATACTATGCCCCGAAGGGGTATTTCGGTCTTTTTAAAGATTATAAAAGAGGTTTCTGAGTTCTACAGGAAATCTAAGTTTTCCAAACAGTTTATAAAGTCTAAAATACTTTATTTATTATTTAAAATCAGTAGCAACTGGAATCGGGTCAAAAGACCTTGTAGAACTCAAGTTATGGCCGAAAAGGGTATATTCGGTATTTACCAAACCGTTACCATAACCGCAGGTTATGAGCAGGTTAAAAATAATTAAAAATCTTTAAAAATCCCAAAATATTATTTTACATCAGTGAGTAAAAGGTTTGGTGTCGAAATCCGATTTTAGATAGGCGTTATGCTAATTGCGCTATTAACTTACTAAAGTTTCCGTAATTTGCGCTATTTAGCATAATTCCTATTCTGGACCTCGGATTGACGTGAAATTTTAGGGACATGCTTAGAAATCAGTAACTAAGGTTATGGTTCTTTCACATGTCCGAAATTCTCGTTTTAAATCAAAAAGGGCGTTACGGTCAACTTTTAAGCGTTTAGCGGAAGTGTGTAAAAGACTCGGACAAACAACGAACCGGCCATAGAGGGTTATACCATCATGTAACCTGGTCCTTAGAGAGTCCTAAGGCATATCTAAATGAAACTTTAACGGGTCAGAACTGAAGTCAAAGCAAAAGTCAAAGCTTTTGTGACTTTCGGCTCTGAACCGGGTCAAAACAGTAAATGGTCGGATCAAACAAGCTTAGACTACTTAATATACTTATTATCATGTTCTATGAGTGTTTAAACAGGTTACATATCATCTACATTACTGATTATGCAAGAATTCGCAAAATAGCATTTCTGTTGAGTTTTTCTAAGCACGTTTGACTCGACATTTGGACTAGTTAGAGTGGGAATCAGAGGGTGCCCTTTTAGGGGTTTAAAGCCCACATGATTACCATCATATAACTATCTTTGATTCGACAAACCACTGGACCATTTGTGATTTATCGCAAAGTCAATCGTTATTTACGACGGATTGACTTTTAAGCTAAACTAATCAAAAACTAAGACACAAAAGGGTAGACACACTTACAGAAGCTTGGTGCACGACTTAGGATGTTAGAAGAGTGCTTGAGAGCTCCAGAAGTGAATTGGAATGCAGATTTGAGGTGTGTTTCATTTGTGCACAATGCCTTGCCTTTTATAGTGAAAAAATTGGCATAGGATCATTACAACTCAACCTACAATGGATCATGGATGTTCAGCAGGTGGCCCTGGGTGCTAGGGATCATGTAGAGGGCGCCCATGCTTCATTAATTGCCTCAATGATCGTTCACAAGCTCAAACAGCAAGTCTGTCCAAAGTTTTTGCATCTGGGGTCCTTACGCGGCCCGCATTAGGATTCAGGCATCATGGACGCGGGCCGCCTGAATCTTCATGTCAGTAAACGAATCAACAGGTGGCTCGCGGCCCGCATTAACTTGCTGGTTTCACCCACGCGGGCCGCCTGAGGCCTGAATTTCAAGATTTTCAATTCTTTTGTCATGATTTACCTGACCTTTCGGTTTTGAAGGGGTAACTTTGCGATTTGGCCCTCGATTATTTACAATTAAGGGCCTCGTGACTTTTACCCGCATTGTTAAGTCCCCGGTTTGTTTAATTACTATCTGAAAAGCCTTAACTTTTATTGTTGATGCTCTTAACCCCTCGCATACGAATTTGATCATAACTTTCTCGTTTTAAAACGGAACTTCGAGAAATTTATATTGTATATTCTAGTGAGCGTATTTTACTGTTACAAAGCCTCGGGTTCGTCAAAGGGTCACTCAGAGGTATAAATTAAACATGTTGACACGATTAACCCCTGCAGCTCGTAATCTCTCACTTTCTCCCGCGTTTCGCTCTGTACGATCCATGATTTATTCGTTTGAAGGTATGAGCATCATTTAGGGTTACTATACAGTATATTTACCCTTCGTTGACATTTATAACCCTCGAATTTACATACATTCAAGGTTTGTCAACTTTAGTCCTTTATTTAATATTTAATGCCACGTGTAAACTCATGACACGTGTTAACACATTATTGGACAAAATTTCGAGGTGTTACAACTTGAGTCGAGGGTTGTGGTGTAGAAAGCGTGATTGCCCTGGGAGAGGGACTTTTAAACATACTTTCATATGAAAGGTCTACTTCGTGTTGTGGTGTCCCTGTGCTGAAGTAGCAGCAGTGGTTTCAAGTGACATTTGTGTTGTCACTGCATTAACCTCTGGGATCTCATGTCACACCCCGACCGCGTAAAACAACAAACCGCGAAGGAATTAAAGTTTTGTATTATTGATTAAAGAGTTTACATTGTCTCGAAGTTAAACAGAAACATAATATAATTAACAGTCTTTTAAGTCACTAAGGCCCGAGTCCGCCGAAGTGAAGCACAAACATCATCATGCATTAGCACCTGAAACACATGTAAAAATAGGTACGTCAGCATAAAAATGCCTGTGAGATACATAGGTTTTGTTCATGTAGGATTCATGACTAGTAGTTGAAAGAAGTGTTTTACAAAAATGTAGTCATGAACCTTATAAAATGTTTTCTTTTATAAAATCATATGAAAATCAAATGAAATTAAAAGGATAATGCATGGTTAAATGAATAACCAAGTAAAAGTGAATTTGTATAAAATATGTAATTTGTAAAACAATGTCATGTTCTTGTATAAAATGTTTCATGTCTTTGTCAAAGTGGTTTAGATAACGCAACAATGTATAATACAATAAAAGTACTTATATATAGGAAGTACCAGCGGCGTATCCACCATGCTTTTATCATATAACACATAGCTCCGTTACATAAGTCACTTATCAATAATCAACCAAAATGTCTTGTTCAATGTCAAAATGTTTATGTGTAAACCATGTTCAATGTCATGTGTAAAATGTATCATGCATAACCAAATGTAATGCATAGCAAGTAGAAAGTATCTACTCAAACTATATGATAATGTCAATATGTAAACAAATGTCATGTATGGTGAATAACTAGTAATTACTCAACCCCATAGGAAAATGTACAAAACAAAGTTTTTGAATAAACCTAAGTTTAAATCAAATGTTATGTTTTGCAGAAAACAATGCTTTATGATTACAAACATTTATGCAGTAATGTTAATCGCATACACTCAAGCCTTGCGACTGTGGCGACAAACCCTTAAACAAATTAAAGGTTTATCTAAATTATGTATATCGGATTCTGTCATTCCCAACTTCCAAACAAACCTAGGAAGTCCGAAACGGGATTTGTCAAATCCTATGGTACCATTACATACTACCGAGCGGCGTGATCAATGTTAATGAATGTATTATTGTCCCGATTAAACATACCAAATGTCATAACCAATGTAGCACGTGAAAACCATCTACTAGGTATGCTAAGTAAACATACATAGCATAAATGTTCATGAAATCAATGTGCTAGCATGCTCAGTAAACATACATAGCAGAAATGTCATGTAAAGCAATGTGTCCATATGCTAAGTAAACATATGCAACAAATGTGTCTTATGAAATCAGTGTGCTAGCATGCTCAGTAAACATACATAGCAAAACCTAATTGAAAGCATGTACTATATGTGTACTAGGTAAAACTAACATGTTTATGTCGTGAAAGCAATGAAAACACAAAAGTAACACGTATGTACATGTGTATCACCCCAAAGTAGTTGAAAGAGGTAAAAGAGGGGGAACTATGTACTCACTTGGGATTGCTTATTAGTCTTGAGAATAAGACCAAATTAAGCTCCAAGGATCACAGAATCAACAAGGCACCTAATATATGTAACTACGTTAATAATCGGATCCTAAATCGAGAGATAGGATAGAATGAGGTTCTATAAATCAAATGAGTATTGGCACTCATATGGTATGATTTAATAGTCCCAACATTCTGATTTGGAAGTCTACCTAAGTGCTTTTGACCCGTTTCGACCCATTATGGTAGCATAAGCTACTATAATGCGTCGTTTGCGTAAAACAGTGGCGGAACTAGACCTTCAACTCAGGGGTATCCCAAAATTTTTTAGGGGTGTCCTCGTACTTGTTCAGGGGTGTCCTGTGTATAAAAATCGGGAAATTTTTTTTTACACTACTGGTAAAAACTTGAGCCGTAGCCCGGGCTACGCCCGTTTACACTACAGGTCCGCCCCTGGCGTAAAACTATGGTCGGATGGTTAACTATGTGCTATGTCAAGTCTTACATGCCCAATTATGCCTAAACATGTTACGAAATCAGATTATATGTCAAAAACATGTTCACATATGCAAAATACGGATTTATGCTTCAAAGGGGCATTTTGGTCCTTTCCTATGGGCATATAAACTACTTAACAAATAACTAACCAATCCTATGTGATCATAAGGTATAACCTCAGAGGTTATTCCCTATGCAACTATGATCACTAAACATGCTTGGTCGGATGCTAATGAACGACCAAACGGGTCGGGTTCGAAAGTCTAAGCGGTTGCTTAGACCGCTTAACTCACGACCCTAAACAAGCACTAAACTAGTAGTGACGAGTTAAACATGTCAAAACCTAGAAAACTGATTTGGCATCAAAACAAAGTGTTTTGATACCTAAAAGTAGTTCCGTCGCAAAATGCGCACTAAAGCGCATTTTGACCGAAACTTTGACTCGTCACTACACCTGGTTAACGTGGTAATCAGTAGGCATAATCGCTAAGGATTATAACCATCGTGATTACAATCACGTTGCCAAGTTCAATTGAACTTTAACTCGACCAATAGATGGCCAAAACCGAAAGTCAAACTGTTGGTCAAACAGTTTGACTTTCAGCTCTACAAAGCTGAAAAATCATTACTAAAGCCATGAAAGAACACTCACTTGGTGTTCAAAGGCTAGAAGGAAGATCTTAGAACTCAGGCAGGTGGCTCCTTTGCAGGGATTCCTCCACTTAGAGTTCCAAAATGAATATGAGCAATGAACTAGGAAGAATGGGTGGCTATTTATAGTTGTGTTGATGCTCTAGGATCATCACAAGTGGTTTGTGTGATTACCAAGCAAGAAATCCTAGCCATACATGTGTTTATGACAGATTTCCTTTGCTTGGAGAAGGCTTAACTTGATGATTAAGGTGTTAAAACAATTAAACAAAACCAACGACTTCAGCTGTATTGCCAAAATAATTTTTCTGCCCAGATTATGTGGTGGCGTGGTGCCACAGCACAGCCTCTAGGCTGTGGCGCGACGCGACGGGGTAGGCTGTTGTTTCAAAGTTTGGCAGAAATGGTCCCTGCATGTGTTTAGACTTGTTTTCGACGTTTTTAACCTCTGTTAAGCCATTTTCAAGGCTCCACAAGGTCATCAAAGTGTGGGGGTCCTGAAATATGCTCGGAAACATCACGGATGTCGGTTCGTTTGGTCGTACGGTCACGTTGTTTGGTTATTTACGACGAAACTCGAACGGACGTGAAAACGAACGAAATTAAGTGACGAATGGTATTTTTGCATTCCGATCACTTAAATAAAAATATTTTAGTGTCTACAAAAATTTTGGATGTCCAGATGTGGTCAGAACGTAAGATATGCGCGTAAATGCAAACTTACGTTGTTTTTGACACTTTTAGTCCCTGCATGATCAAACAAGCGTATTTTCGCACACCGAACCATTCAAAGCTTATTTATAAGCTTGTTTAGGTTATTTATGGTATGTTTAGCTTATGATCAAGTTTCGGACTGTACTTTCCATACGAAACGACATACTTTTGCAGTTTAACGCAAATAGTCCCTGTAAGCAAATAAACTTGTTTTTGCCATACCAAACCCTTTTTAAAACTTATTTCTAAGTTATGTAAGGGTTATTTAAGGTATGTTAAGCTTATGTTGCTATTCCGGAGTGTTTGTCGCGTTAAACTGATTACGTTTACGCATCAGTTTGCGTATAACTTTCCCGAAAGCGATATAGAGTTCAAAATCAATCAAAAATCAAAACGTGCAAAATGTCAAACATAGATAAACAAACATTGTGATCAAAACACATTGTTTTATTAATATTGTATTGTTCGGAGTCTGTAAAATGATTGCACAAGCACAGATGTCACATCTCATCTTCTAGAGGAACCTTTTTATTTTGTTTGGTTTTTGTGGGCTTTTTGGATGTGACAGCTTTCTTTTTGCGTTTTTATGGTGTGTGAGCAACTGATGCGGACGCATATAAAACAGGCTCATCCCCCTTTGTTTCCATTGTTGAAACTTTTGACTCTTTATCCATAACTTTAGTAAAAGTTTTACTTGTAAGACTATTTATTTGATAAGCTACACCTTGTTCAAAATCTGTTTGTGACACTTGTTTTCGTAGGTAATAGCTTAGAAGTCTTGGATACAACAGAAAAGCATTACTATGAACACCTTTTTTCAATTTTTTTCACATTTTTCACATTATTCAACAAATCAGAAAACAGTGCTTGTGATAAATTGTAATCAGATTTTGTTAAAATAACATAACCTAAATACTGAATGTTCAAAGGTATCTCATTAGATGCGGTGGTCTTGGCTGAGAGACAAGTTAAAAGAGTATGAAACAAAAATTTCATTGGCGGAGGGAAGTTTGGTTTGTAGATACTAACTTCCTTTAATTGTGCATCATACCCTCTTTCAATGAACTCTATATGAAGTTCAAGTTTTTCAAAGTTGGTCTAACCTCCCAAGTCGTCCAATGCAAATGTAGTGGAAATTGTAAAGGGAGAAATTCGTACCACACTTTCCCCGACCTTAGATGTGATGGCAACTGGATTATTATCTTCAGACTCTATTTCAACATTAAACCAAAATTGTCGGAGTGTTTCTGTATGAACCGGAGCATCAGCAGTAAAAATTGATTTGTATTTTGATGACGTTAAAGGTCAATTATTGAGTGATAGCTGGTATTTTTGCTGGTTTTCTCGAAGATGGGGAGGTAGTTGTGAGGGTTTTTGATGTTTAGAGACGTGATCGGAGAAGGAGGTGATTTAGGGATGAAACAGGGTTTAAGTTGGAAGGTTTTTAATATGTTGGAAACTGTTTTTGAGAATTTTGAATTCGAGGCGGCAGTAGTAGAACCTCGATTTAGGGATGAAACAGCTTTTATATAGAGAGAAGAAGTGAATGCTGACGTGGCAGTAGTTACAAATATTTGATGGCTAAGATCTGTCCACGTCAGAACCTCTCTTGCGACAACCGATTACAGTTGTTTGGAAACCTCTGTTGGTCGTCGAGAACAGTGTGAGTCAAACAGTCGTTAGATAAACAGAAGTTATGAGAACAAATGATAACTTTCAGCAGTTGTTTTTATTTTAGCTAACATATGTCAACGTCAGAACCTCTGTTGTAATAATGGATGACAGTCAGCAGTATAGTAAATCAACAGTCATTAGGATAAACAGAAATTATGACAACAGACGGTACCCTTTAGCAGTGGATGTATTTTTAGGCAAGCAGAAGTTTCAAAAACAGTTGTTTTCAATCGGTGTAACTCAACAGTCGTAAGTCTAACATCTGCTATTAGCCCAACCACTGTTAGTATGAAATACTCTGTTAAACATTTTTAAGATTGAATATCATCTATTGTTCGTTAACATCTGTTGACCCATAGCAGACCTTTGCATCTTCAGACATTTATTCATCAGCAGATGCTCTCTTTTGTCAGACTTTAGCTACAACACACCTTTTATAACAGCAAAATATACCGTAAATTCTTCCAAAAAACTGTTATTGATAAACAAAATTATATAATAATACTTATAGCAGACCTTATATAATAATACTTATTCATCATTAGCCCAACCACTATTAGTATCAAATCCTCTGTTAAGCATTTTAAGATTGAATATCATCTGTTGTTCGTTAACATTTGTTGACCCATAGCAGACCTTTGCATCTTCAGACATCTATTCATCAGCATATGCTCTCTTTTGTCAGACTTTAGCTACAACACACCTTTTATAACAACAAAATATACCGTAAATTCTTCCAAAAACTGTTATTGATAAACAAAATTATATAATAATACTTATAGCAAACCTTATATAATAATACTTATTCATCATTAGCCCAATCACTGCTAGTATCAAATCCTCTATTGAGCATTTTAAGATTGAATATCATCTGTTGTTTGTTAACATCTGTTGATCCATAGCAGACCTTTGCATCTTCAGACATTTATTCATCAGCAGATGCTCTCTTTTGTCAGACTTTAGCTACAACACACCTTTTATAACACCAAAATATACGTTAAATTCTTCCAAAAAACTGTTGTTGATAAACAAAATTATATAATAATACTTAGGAATGACTGAAATAATTAAAATGAAGATGCGACAACAAAGATTAATACTATTAAAATTTATTAATTTAGTCAACAGTGGTGAATCAACAGTCGTTAGCATACACAGTTGTTTCATCATCAGCAGATGTTCTCTTTTACCAAACTTTAACTACAACAGACCTTTTAGAACTCCAAATATTGACTCTCTATAATTTGCAGGAGCACAGATTCTTCAAAAAACTACTATCAATGATCAAATTCTGAACATTTGTTTTATCTTTGCACTCATCTGTTCACCATCAAACCAACCCTTGATACTATTAAACCTCTGTTGACTTACCAAACAAATGTTCAGACACAATTCAACATCAACATAATATGTTCACCATCAAACCAACCCTTGATACTATTAAACCTCTATTGACTTAACAAACAGATGTTCAGACACAATTCAACATCAACATTATCTGTTGATTGTTCACCATCAAACCAACCCTTGATACTATTAAACTTCTGTTGACTTACCAAACAGATGTTCAGACACAATTAAACATCAACATAATCTAAATCAAACTCAAACACTAAATAAGTAAAACTAAAACCCAACATAGATTCATAATAGTAAAATTTATTCATTTATTCATGACATTAAAAGTCTAATAATTACATAACATACTGAACAACATTAAAGTTCAAATATAACAATAAGAGCAAGAATTAAGAAACTTTAGCTTCAACTCCATCGATTGCTGAAGCTCTCGATGTATGTCCTTCAGCATTGCCATGAACTCCACGTCTATATCACCGCACTCTATATTACTGACAACACAAAGCTCACGGACGGAAGTTGTAGGCATCCGCATAAGATTTCTAGAAACCTGCTCTCTCGTAAACAGGCCAACTTGCAATCCATCAAAACATCTCTTCAGGTCTTGAAGAGTAGCCCTATCTTCATACACCTGTTCCTCGATTTTCCTGACCAAGCGCTGCTTTAAATCATCTGATTTTACAGAAGTGAATGACGTCATTTGAATAAACTATATTACTCGACTATCCTGAAAGTATGATATCTTCGTAGGAAAACGTGATGAAAAACAGGTGAAGTGACTATGAGTTTATATACTGAAATATCTAACAGTGAAAACGTGTAGATTTAATATAAACATATTAATGTATAAATCAAAACAGCAGTCTTTTAATGCAAAAACCTTTTCAAACCCCAACTTTTATGGGAAAACTATAAAATTAAATACCAAGAAACCCAAGGGACAAAATTTCAAAGTTCAAAGAACAAAAGCAGATTATCACAGTTACAATTAACCTCTTCATTTACCATGTAGACGCGTTTATAAACTCTATAAAAGACCGATGATTACTTTTGATTCAAAACATCAGCAAATTGTCCTACAAATCACTTTCTATAAAAAATTGTTCCAAATCAGAAAAAACAACAAAAAATCTACATGGCAAACTTCAGCTTCTACCACTGGTTAGACACCAGCGATGTTAAAACACAATTCTCGATGTGGTAACTCAAAGAACAAAGAACAGACAAAGAACTAAACAGGAAAGTCGACATAATCAATGACACTAATTACCACAAAACCTGGAACAGCATAGCATTGCTCGATGAAGTCCTCCACTCTCCTCCATCGGAGTTCCAGAAGAATGCAGAAGAGTTTCTGACACAACTTCTAAAACATGATTAGAAAATCTGCAACATGCTAACTGACCTGAAATTCAAAAGAGAGAATGAAATCACATAGAGAAAGGCCAGAGTCTACGAAATCCTAGCAAGTGTTAACTCTAGCGTGTAATACTTTATAAATATTTCATTAAATTTCTATTTTTCTATGTAGTAGTTCATTTTAATAATATCAACATGCATCTTAACATATTCTAAAATGTCAGTGTCAATAAAAACTCTCAACGTCATCAACAGTTAATCAAAATAAGAAACAAACCTAAAATGCAAAGGTCTCCTCTCAACTGTTATAGCACATCTGACTTTTCACGATATTGCACGAATCTATACTTTCTATAAAAGGAGAAAATCTTACTGACGCAAGAAAACCTGACTTTCGATTTAACGAAAATCGAACAATGCAACTCTCCGATCAAAGAAGATAGCACATGCAACTTTTCACGATGTTGCAACAATGATACTGCAACATCGATATTGAAAGGTTGATGTGTGATGGGAAGCTTCATTGAAACGACGATGTTGGAACAATGATACTGGAACGATAACATGTAAACAGAATCAACAAACATTCGAACAAAGAAGTGTAATCGGAGATTAGCGGCTGAATCACGAGAAAGATGCATTTGAGAGAGAGAGAGAGAGAGATACGCTCGCAGATATGAGCGAGAGAGATTTGAATGTGGAGCCAGATAATTATATCTTATTTATAGGATTAGAATATATGGTTTGAATTTTGAATTTTGAATGTGGAGCCAGAATTTTGAATTTGGACAGATGTTTATTGGGAACAGATGTTTGATTATAAAATGTTGAGGGCAGATGTTTAGACAAAATGTTAAATGATATTTTATATTAGGCTTTATAATGTAATAATGACATAAGAAAAGCCTTGTTGGACAGCCTCTCCTGCTGGCACATCAGCTTTTCTTATGTCATTAGAATTTCTCCTTTTATAGAAAGTATAGATTGTTGATGAAGGACGATTAATAGTAACTTTACTTTTATAACAATACATAGTTTTTTGTTATTTTTATTCAATATATTATAATAGTTTATTATTATATTTACTTTTAGAAATTTTTTTAATATTTTTCCTTTTTTAAAACAATATATTTCTTTTACCAGCTTTTAATAATTCTTTTTTTTATCTTTTAGAACATATATTAATTTATCGATTAATTTGATACTTCTTTAATAATTTACATTTATAACTTTTCTAAAAACTTAAGTGTGTAGTTGCACTTGATTTTTTCCCTGACATTCCGTTATAAGTTTTGTTAAAAACGAAGTTGTACTCAAAATAAAGTATTTATTTGGTATTATAAAATGGTACAATGATAAACTAAACTATTCAAATGGTTTATTTTTTCTAAACAACATCCTTTATTTTTAAATTAAGTTTGTTTTACATTATCATTTGCTCGGTTTCGCCGCAACGCACGATGTTAAAAAAACTAGTTGAATATTAATACTGACGGTCTCACCTTTTAAGTAATTTTTTCTCACTGGAACTCCGTTAAAAAAGTTAATGGAGTTAAGTTTTTTTCCGAATTTCAAACTGATGTTTTAGGCTTTTGATTAGAACGAGAACACAAGTCGATTGATGTAAAACTTACCTAGAAACTGTGCTCCAAATGGCTTGATTTTTGTTAATTGGAAGTTTAAATACCCGAATAGAAGCACCGTTTCGAGATAAGTTTTACTTCGATCGACTCATATCCTCGTTTTGATCAAAATCCCTAAACCATCAGTTTGAATTTCGGAAAAAAAACTTAACACCGTTTGCTTTTTTTAAATAGGTTGACCTCACAATATGTTTCTTCATTTCCCATTCATTGCCTCAGTTCCTTGCTCATTGTATCTTGTTGTGTTATATAGTGCCTCGTCTCCCAAGGGTCAAGGGTTCGCGTCCTGCTGTGGACTCTGAAGTAGAATTAGAAGTAGATTAGTTGGATGTGTGTGTCTGTATGTGAGGTATTATCCTAAAAAAAAAACTGGATCTTTTAGTCTCGATTAAATTGTCATTTTAGTCCCTAATGTTTGACCAAAATTGTCACTTTAGTTTAAACAATTTTTTTCTTGCCATTTTAGTCCAAATAGTTTTGTTTTCTGTCATTTTAGTCCCTGACTTTTGTCATTTTTTGTCATTTACATCCAACCCTCTAACTCCATTCAACAAATTTAGTTAACTTAGGTGAATTTTGGCAAAACCACATTTTTCTTTCTTTTTTTTGCAGGTGCGATGGTATGAGGATGGTGCTGTGCCGGTTTACAGTGAAGATGGTGGTGGTGGTTGTTGGTTTTACGATGATGGCGGTGGTGTTGGTTGATGATGTGAGTGGCATAAAAGTGGCCGATGGTGGTGGAAATGGTGGGTGGTGATGGTGGTGGGGTGGGTGGGTGGGTGGTGGTGGTCGATGAAAATGGCAAAAAATGACAAAAGTCAGAGACGAAAATGGCAGAAAACAAAACTATTTGGACTAAAATGACAATAAAAAACTATTTGGACTAAAGTGACAATTTTAATCAAACCTCAGGGACTAAAATGGCAATTTACTCTTTAATCTCACTAGCTCACTACAGTCACTAAAATTGTCGGTTTACCCGTCGTCAACACCATCGAGCATACTCTTAGACGGCCCCAACATGAGTGAGGTTTTCAAGTTCTTCTCCCAATATTACCTTATGTAAAAAAAAAAAAAAAGTATACATGTTCTTGATCAAATATTTGTAGTAGCTCGTGTTAAAATTTTATTTAGAGGCAATGAATTCGTATTGTTGATTTGAGGTTTGTCTCAAATCATCCAATTCAAGTCTTTTTCTTTTTTTGTTGTTTTCAATAACTGATCATATATTTAGGTATTTGTCACGATTAGAAATAAAACATGTAACATGTTCAATGAATAATTCATCTATGATGTAACATGTTCAATCAACAGTTATTGGTCTTCGTCTTTTCATACACGAATTAGCTAGCCTTAGCGTCAAATGTGTGTAAACATCTCCTCGAATCGCAGATTAGGCAACAGTTTCCTAACTAAAACTTTTGTTGTTTTGGTCGAAATGTGATTCAACATATAGAGATGTGTCATATGAATGTTTAATACCTAAATAAGATATTGAATATTAAAATTAAAGAGAAGCTAAAAAAATATAGATTATAACTAATGTGTATAGAATTATACATCTTTATTTCATAGCTTTATCCTCGTTTTGAGTATGTTTATTGGAAATTTCATGACACTTACTTGCCTAAATTTTGAATTTCCAGGTTTGGTTGATGATTCAACAAATATACAAAAAGAATTAGAATATTTCATCAAAGAGTGAAAGATTTGGCGTATGTTGTGGAGAAGCAATGCGTGCCTTACATAGGCAGGAGCACATCGCGCCCAGCATGAACGCAATCGTGCCCCACATGAGCACGATCGTACTTGTGATCTCACCTTTAACCTAGTTTGATGAACCGTAGACTATGCATGTTGAAGAGCCACAACCAATTAAATTTGTAGATTGGTCTTCTTGTAAGCATGACCGCGACCACCTAGGCATGAGCACGCCAACCCAAGAGGAATGACCATACTCGTGTCATGTTGTATGAAAACAACAATGTTATGCTTATTGGACTTTGTTTATGTATTGATCTTTACTTCGAATCTTTTTATTTTCTTCATCAACCTAGAAAGGTGTCATACGAACATTAATAGCAAGGGCGGAGCTTCCTGCCTCCCCCCCCCCCTCCCGATTTTTCGTTCAAGCTCCACCACTTATTAATAGTGAAAACATTCTCAAGATATGTGAAATGTCTTATATTGTACATGTTTTATATAGTATTTGTCATTTTTACAGATGAAAGTGTTAGATACAATTATGTGTTTTGCATATATGAGTTTACACAAATTGACAGAAGGAACAAATAGTGAAGAACCCACAACTAATGACATGTAGCGCTATTCATATACACGTCTCGTCTAAAGTTATTACAACCAAGAATGTGAAGAAGTCTGGCTCTGGAATCACATGGCAATATGGTATGCATCGCCATTTACATAACCATGTAATCCTGTATGATGATAATAAAGAATTTTGCATAAGAAACGCGTGCTCATTCATGTCCCGAGTACATAGTCGTGTGGCCGAGACTCCTTGTGTTTTTTTCCTATCTGTTATGTATTAAAAAGTACAAGGACTAATAATGTCAGTTTGTAATAAAGAATAGAGGGGGTGTGTCTGTCTTTGTGATAAACTTGAGGGATGATAGAGAGTATTAGTTAGTTAGGCGTTAGTTCTGTTATATAATCGTTCTGTAATCAGTTGTAACAATCATCTCGATAATGAATTGATCTTCGTTTCTCTCTTACGATTCTTCTTCCAATTCTTATCGTAACATTGGTATCAGAGCTACCGATCCTCATCGGAGCTCGAATTCCGTAAAATTTCATCAACTCTGATCAATACTATCAGTAAGTCCGGTGGAAAGTCACCATTAATTCCGTCGATTCAACTTGAATTTGATCATTTTCGGTCAAATTCATTCGAATTCGTTTGTTTTCCTTGATATTGATTGTTCCAGTATCATAATTTCACAGTAATTCAATCAAAATTTTCACCACTTTTGACCTAATTTGAACATGACGACGAGGTTACAAGAAATGGAAAAACTCGAGAAATTGGCCGTGGGGAATGCAAGTATGATAGAATGTCAACAAGCAATTCTTGATCAAAATACAGAGGCGATTAAGATGGTGCAAATGAGTATGACCACTTTGGTCACTCAAATGACAGAAATTAGCAACAAATTGAACAATGAAAGAGGGACGAATCATCAAGAACAGAGACTGGTTCGTACTGGAAGGTTAGATTTCCCTAAATTTAGTGGAAATGAGGTGGAAGGTTGGATAATTCGCTGCAATCATTTCCTTGCGGTAGATAAGACTCCAGAAAATGCGAAGGTTCATTATGCTGTCATTAACCCGGAAGGAGCAGCTCTTGAATGGCATCAAGGGTATGTTGATAGTCAGAATAGAGATATTGATGACATTACTTAGGAAGAGTATTCAAGATCAGTAGTTTCACGTTTTTTTGAGAGATTATCAAGATGCTATGGAGGAGTTGAAGAACCATAATCAAACAGGTTCACATCATGACTATACTAAAGAATTTGATTCATTGTTAAATAGAGTTAAGCTTTCGGACGAGTATGCTGCTAGTTTATATGTGGGGGGATTGAAACTTGAAATACGTTGTTTGGTTAAGATTTTTAAACCAAAAACAATGAGGGATGCTATAGCTATGGCAAAACGGCAGAATGTAGTGTACACTACTCTGTTTGGTGAAAAAGATAGCAAGAAAGGGTTTAATAACTATAATGTCAGTAGTTCAGGGTCTAAAATGGGTTCGACAGTGAACAACAAGAGTTTGGTTAACTCTAGCAGTACTTTAGCCCTATTACCTACACCTCCGGCTAATAAGATGTTGAAGAATGTTAAGAAAGTACCTGCTAAAGTGGCTGAGGAAAAGAGGGCTAAGGGAGAATGTTTTTGGTGTAATGAAAAATATTCACCTACTCATAATTGCAAATTCAAGCACTTGTACATTTTAGAAATACATGGTGATGAGGAATTTGATGATAATGAAGATAAGGGTGAACAAGAGGTTAGGGAGACTGAGGCTCAGATTTCGGTGTATGCTATGACCGATGTTACTTCGTTTTCTACTATGAGGGTAGTTGGTACTATTGGCACTAGACAAATACACATCTTAATTGATTAGGGATCAACTCATAACTTTGTTAATTCAAAGTTAGCCTCCAGATTACAGTGTCATACTAAAGAGGTTCCTTTAATGAAGGTGTTAGTTGCAAATGGGAAGGAACTTGATTGCAATCAGTTGTGCCAAGATTTTCAATGGTTGATGCAAGGTACCCGGTTTAAAACTGATGTGTTATTACTTCCTTTGGACAATTATGATATGGTTTTGGGCATACAATGGTTACAATCATTAGATGATATTGTTGTTTTGGTCAAAAATTACCGAAGCAATTAAGTAATCAAATTAGTTAAGTGAGGTAGTGTGCTAGAAATGTGAATTAAAAATATTCAAGTTAAGTTGCTTGTAAAAACAGGTTCAGGATACGGCTCAGGATATAGAGCTATATCTATGATCAAACAATGAGCAAAAATGTAAAGGGTGACATGAGATGTACGAGGAAAGCCCTTGATCAATCTAGATCGCCGGCATAAAACCTCGGGAGCTGACAATCGCAGCTACCTTGTTCTTCTATTACTTCAAATATCAGGATACAGTGCAGTATAATGCGGATCAACTAAGTGTTACAACGAGATTTGAATACAAGTGTTTGTGTGTACTGATTGCTAGTAACTAGAGAGCGAAGTGTGCGAATGAAAGTGAGTGCCTTAGTCTGATCCGATCATACTATTTATAGTTAAACGAAAACAACTAACTATCCTAATAAACCGGGATGCTTCGAATATTCCCCAACTTAACGTTGCAGTCCTGGTCTTTCGGGTTCAACGTCTTTAATCTAACCGATTAGCCCGAGTCTTGGGGGGAAGAAGTCTTCTTGAACGTTGGAGACTTGCACCTCCTAATCTGCACGTGATTAATTCAGTCAATACCAGGATATCGTACCAGGATGTTACCAATATCCTGATCCGGTATCCTGATTACAAATAAACAATCAAGAGCAGAATATTAGTCAGGATATATGTTCAGAAAATGACCCATAACAATTGTCCCCAAAATATACCTGTTGGAATTCTGAGTTCAAACAGATATATTTTAAATTTTATCACCTGGATCGAGGCAATCAATACGACGAGACTTTTGAAATGACAATGTGTAACTTCCAAGACGTTATTTACTCTTTACCCCCTATCATTCAGCCTATAATTAGCCGAAATACTTTGCATTATGATCATTACTTCTCAAGCGAATCTCAGGTATTTCTCTCATCTTCTCTGTTTTTCTTTTCTTTGGATTTCCTGTTTCTCGGTCGATACCCTTTATGGCATCTCGAACAAGATCCCGATCGAACGAGCCAGTCGCAACCCTCACGAGTCAGAACCTCATACGAAAACCTTAAAACGAAATCTGCTCCTTCAATAATGTTGATATCGCCGCTTTGAAGGATTCCAGTGCGTTCCCTACCGGAGTGGTCATTCGCCCTTTTGATCGGGAAGTCCGATCAGACGCGTCGTCAAACTAATGGGTCTGCTTCCTTGCCTATCCCTTTTCCTTGGGACTCCGGTATCCATTTCCACCCTTTATCTCTCGTTTCTTTGAGCTTATCGGCCTCAGTTACGCCCAAACCATGTTGATGGTTTGGCGAGTTTTAATGGTGCTGAACCAAATTAAATCTCTTCATTGTCCTGACCTGTGCATCGAAGACCTTCCCATAGCATACCGACTGAGATCCCAAGGTAACAGCCGCTTTCTTTTGTTTTCTACTTCCAAGAACCCCCTAATCCTTAAGGCCACCAAGAACGAAGATCAGTGGCAACGAAACTTCTTTTTCGTTAAAAGGGACTCTATTGACAAGGGTCTTGACCTGCCTGTTAGATGGTTAACTAAGGGTAGGGTTTAGGGTTTTAGGAATATCCCCAAATATATCCTTAACGTATATCCTAGACTTATATCCTGACATTTTATGCAGCAAATTTTAGAGATCTAACACCCCCAAGCGCGAAATCCGAGCCCAGGATCAAAGAGATCTACCGACTTCCTGTTAGTGAAAGAACCTTCTCCCTGTCTCTCACGAACTCAAGCCAAAAATCAAGCTCAGAGATGTCTGGTAAGCACACAATTATAAGGATTATAAAGTACAAGAGTTACAGATTGAATATTTCTTCCCTCATTCAGCGCCAGTTATCAACCTCAAAGGCTTCCAACTCGACGAGTTGGACAGTTACTCCAGCCTCGCACCTGTTAAGCAAGAATCCAATCTGAAGTCATCCGTCACACCAAAGCCTACCAGTTCGAAGACTACTACCACTCCCAAAGCTCCTCCAGCATCCAGGATCCGGGCCTCTAGCTCCCGGAAGAGAAAGGAAACAGAGCCTCCCGCTATACCCCATGTATTCCCATTTGAAAATCATGGGTTTACAGAGTCCAGCAAATTCATGACCTGCTTCCTCAACCAGGTAAGTATCCTGATCCATATCCTGCAACATATGCTGGTTATTAAAGTTAATTAAAGTTAATACCTGTTTCTTTATTTTGCAGGGTCTTGAACGCCTGGTGTTCCTTTATGAAGATGCATGTGGCCTGAACACCATGTTAGAGAGCAAGCTGAAGAAAGCTGAAGCCACCATTGCAGACCAAGCAGCGATCGTTACTGCTAAATCGGAGCATTACGAGGCTAAGTACAAGGCGATGGTCCAAGAGCACCAGGCTGCCCTCCAAAAGGTCACTCACGAGGCTCTAGCCAGGTCCGATGCAGCCCAAGTTCAACATGAGCAGGATATGGCTTCATACCGGGAAAGCTTCAAGAATTCTGTTATCATCTCCCTTCTCCAGGCCAGGCTAAAGATGGCTTACGAAGCCATGGCTTTGGGTGTCGAATGCCCTTCATGGAATATCAAGGCTTGGGAGACGAAACTGAAAGATCTTGGTGGTAATCCCATGGAGCCTCCTTCAAAGCCTGCTGCAGAGGAGCCCACTAAGGCGACCGAGAAGGTAGATGATGCCGGTGCTTTAAAGGATGCTGGTGGTGATGCTGGAGATGATGCTGAAGGTGATGCTGGAAGAAACGCTGGGGAGGATGCTACCGACGAGGTTATGACGGAAGGAGGAGCTGCTCCTAAAAGGCAGCGAAGTGGGCGATGATGGATATACGTGCCAAGGCCGGAGCCCACTTTTTTAAATTTCATGGTTGTGGTCTGTTTAAACAATTTACTTTTCTTGTCGTTGAACAATTTACATTTCCTGCACAAGAACAATATGATGACCAAAGGTGGATGGGTCCTGGGTTTCAGGATGAAACCCTTGGTCATCAATTAGTATAAATTGCTTTGAATGATGCAATGGTTGGAGGTGGATGGGTCTCGTTTTGAGATGAAACCTTCAACCGTTGCGTAAATATGGTAAAAATTAATCGTGCTTTTGGCGGATGGGCCTCGGTTTGAGGTGAAACCAAAAGCACAACTTTTGACTTGTTAATAATATAATCACCTTTTGACTTATTTGTTGCCGCCTTTTAATTAATTTTTTTTGTCATGCATTGCTTAGTTTAAATTTTAGATTTGCAAAACTAGTGTTACTATTTCTTTGAAAATATCTTGATCAATATACTCAGTGGTGTCCTACAAAGACTTTCGCCAAATAGGACTTCTCAAAATCCAAACAATTTAGACAAAGTTTCTAAAAATAGTTTATTTTTCAAAATCTCAAATAATTTAAATGAAGTTTTCCAAGGAAAAAGATAGTTTACTTAAAATTTATAAACAAATTCAATTCTCATTTTTAAACCCAAGTATCGTATCCCAAATATTCCAACCAAATATCCTGAATCATATTCCGAGAATATATTTCGAGAATATATCCTAATCAGGATACTTAAACATGGTTTCAAAAGTTCAAACAAGTTGTGTAAGATTCACAAAGGAAAGATCATACCAGGAATAGAGTACAACCCCGGTATTGGACTTCACTCCTTTTGCAACTTTTCCCACTAAGATGTCCCCAGTTCGAGATACTTAGTACATTAGGTCCCAATTTGATTTTCTGAGCTCCACACAATCGCCTTAGGAGGAATGTCCCCTGTGCACGAAATCTTCGAACACTTAGAAAATTTTTGAATTCAAGTTTTGACCATATGGACAGTTCTTGTGTTACCGGGGTAAAACCCGAAAGCATTCTGGAGATAAATCCTTAGTATCTTGGGGAAAATCCCATAGGTATCCTGGGGAAAATCCCAAATTTTCATGCACTACAGGCGGGAGTGTATAAACTCCAAGACTTAGAAAGGTGAAAACCTTTAAACCTTAGAGAGTATGAAAATACCCTTTCGCGAGAGAGGGTGATTAATCCTCATATACCTTAGGGATCCAGGATATAGCCAACAGTGACGAAATTGTCAGCCAGTTTTACATGAACTGGTCCCGCCACCTTGAACTATCCCTGGACAACTTGCGCTCCAGGCGGGGTGTTCAAACCCAATTCGTGAGAAAGGTGAATACCTTTAAACCTGTGAAGGGATCAGGATCCCTTAAACGTAAGAGAGGGGGCCAATCCTCTAATCTTTCAAAGTATCCTGAGTGTGCATCCTGGAGCTATATCCCGAAGCATATACTGCAAAACAATCGTACGCTAAGGTGGGTGTTAGCCTGGCTAACACCCCTCCGATGCTTAAGTCAGTAATGGGTTCAGAATAGTAAATAATATTAAACATATTAAAGGAGATAAAATTCATACCATCCTGAGTTAGAAATTAAATTCCTAACTCACTTGAAATAGAGCTTCAAATGTATAGCATTCCAGGATCTTGATAGCATATCCCCCTCCATATTCTTGAGTCGGTATGCTCTTTTCCCTGATTCTGATTCAATCTCATAGGGTCCTTCCCATTTTGGGGCTAGTTTTCCGTCAGCAGGATTAGTAGTATCCTGAAAGGCTTTTCTTAATACCCAATCTCCAACCTGGAACCTTCTAGTCCTTATATTCTTGTTATATGCTTTGGATATCCTTTGTTGATATGCTGCCATCCTTAGCCTTGCTGCATCTCTTGTCTCATCAATAGTATCCAATTCCTGGTATAGGACTTCAGGATTCTGCTCAGGATCCCGGAGGCTGGATCTTGCTGTAGGTATTACCATTTCTGTCGGGATCACCGCTTCTGCTCCAAATACCAAGGAAAACGGGGTTTGGCCAGTTGCACTTTTCACCGTTGTTCTATCAGCCCATAAAACAAAGGGTAATTCTTCTGCCCATCTTCCTTTTTTGGCTCCTAGTCTCTTTTTCAGGTTGTTAACAATTATCTTGTTTGAGGATTCTGCTTGTCCATTTGCTTGAGGATGTACTGGTGTGGATGTGATCATTTTGATTCCCCAACTCTTGCAAAAGTCAGTAGTTACTTATGAATTGAGATCCATTGTCACAAATTATTTCAGCTGGTACACCAAACCTAGTCAGGATATTCCTTTTTATGAAGGATACCACTTCCTGATCTCTGACTTGAACAAATGCTTCAGCTTCAACCCACTTAGAGAAATAATCAGTCATCGCCAACATGAAAACTTTTCCTCCTGGAGCTTTTGGCAATTTTCCCACTATATCCATTCCCCATTTCATGAACGGCCAAGGGGAAACAATAGGATACAGTGGTTCAGCAGGCTGATGTAATATATTACTATGTCTTTGACACTCGTCACACCTTCGAGCATATTCTGCAGCATCTTTCCTCATGGTAGACCAATAATATCCTGTTCTTAATACTTTTGAGAATAACGACCGGCCCCCAGTGTGGTTACCACAATCCTCTTCGTGTATATCCTGAAGCACTTCTTTGGTTTTGGGATCCTCTAAGCACATCAGATAGGGTCATGCAAGAGATTTCTTATACAAAACATTATTTATAATAGTGAATCGTGATACCTTCATCCTAAAGGCCTTAGGATTCTCATCTTTTGGGATGTGTCCTTCCTTGAGATATCTTATGATCGGAGCCGTCCATGATTTAGGATCCTCTTCGGGATACTTAGCATCAGGATCCTAATCATTCATTCCTTCCTTATCCTGAGGATCCGTCGCAGGATGTAGGATATGTAGTATTGGTATTTGGGTCCCCTCTGACATCCTGACTAATGATCCTAGGTTTGATAGTGCGTCAGCCTCAGCGTTATCCTCTCTTGGTACCTGTTCAAGTGTGAAAACATTGAAATATCCTGCTAATTTTTTGACAATTTCAAGGTATTTAGCCAATTTTCACCTTTTACTGCATAGGATCCATTAAAATGATTAGTGATTAACAAGGAATCAACAAACACTTGTAAACTCTTGATATTCATGCTCTTAGCAAATGCTAATCCTGCAATTAGAGCTTCATATTCTGCTTCATTATTAGTGGCAGGGAACTCACATCTAATAGCCTGGGGTAATATGTCCCCCTGTGGCGATTTTAGTAGTATACCCAAACCTACACCTCTTACATTAGATGCACCATCAGTATATAATATCTAGGATTCTAAGTTTTCTCCTAGCTGTTGTACCTCTAGGTCTACTTCATTTTGAATATCACTACTGAAATCAGCCACAAAATCAGCTAGAGCCTGAGACTTTATGGCATTTCTAGGTTCATATACTAGATCATAGGCACTTAACTTTATCGACCACTTAGCCATCCTACCTGACATCTCGGGTTTCCTAAGCACATTTTAACAGGATAGTTGGTTTTAACATGAATCCTATGTGTTTCAAAATAGTGTCTAAGTTTTGTTGAAGCCATAACAAGAGCTAATATCAGCTTTTCTAAGTGAGAATACCCAGTTTCAGCATCTAATAAACTTTTACTAACATAATAGACAGGATACTGCTGACCTTCATGATCTTTTACAAGGACAGCACTTACTGCATTCCCTGATACTGCGAGATATAGGGATAATGGTTCACCATTCTCAGGTTTCATCAATAGAGGTGCGGTTGAAAGATACTGCTTCAAATCCTGCAAGGCTGTTTCATGCTTCTCTCCCCATTCGAATTTCTTATTCTTCTTCAGTATATCGTAAAATTCCTTGCATTTTTCCGAGGATCTTGAGATAAATCTGTTTAATGCTGCTACTCGCCCTATTAATTGTTGAACATCCTTCATATTTGAAGGTGACTTGATATCTAAGATGGCTTTTATCTGCTGCGGGCTTGCTTCTATCCCTCTTTTAGTCACCATATATCCCAGAAACTTTCCTGCCCCCACTCCGAAATGGCATTTAGCAGGATTCAATTTCATGTTATACTGGTCCAGGATATCGAATGCTGCCTTAATATCCTGGAGGTGATCCTCAGCTTTCTTGGATTTTACTACCATATCATCGATGTATACTTCCATGGTGTCCCCCAGTTTGTCTTTAAACATCATGTTCACCAGCCTTTGGTATGTTGCACCTACATTTTTTAAACCAAAAGGCATAGCAGTGTAACAATAAATACCTGTTGGTGTCATAAAAGCAGTATCCTCCTAATCGGAGGGTTCCATTTGGATCTGCTGAAATCCTGAAGAGGCATCCATGAAGGTTAACATCTCGTGGCCAGCAGTAGCACCCACCATTGAATCAATATGAGGTAGAGGAAACGGGTCTTTGGGACAAGCTTTATTCAAGTCTGTGTAATCCACACACTCTCTCCATTTCCCGATTTTCTTTTGCACCACAACTACATTTGCCAGCCATTTAGGAAACTTCACTTCTCTAATCATCTTGCTTTTTAATAGCCTTTCAACTTCCACTTGGATGATCACATTTCGTTCTGGAGCAAATTTCCTTCTTTTCTGCTGGACAGGCTTGAATGACATGTCAACACCAAGCTTATGTGTTATAATATCCTTGGAAATACCTGTCATATCCTTATGTTTCCATGCGAACGTCGACATCCTGCATTTCAAAAAATTAGTCAATTGATTTTCAATATCCTGAGGGATATTGGTTCCTACGAGCACCGAGATATCCGGATTATCCTGATCCAGGATAATTTTCTTTACATCCTGCTTAGAAGCCTCCACAATATCCTAGGCCCGCATCTTTAATTGCTATGATGCATTAGGCTTGGTAGACGATTTCATGGATGATGAGTAACACTCCTTTGCTTCCTGCTGGTCACTATCCACTTTGACAACTCCCCAAGGTGTAAGGATCTTGATGCACTGATGATAAGTTGATGGCACGGCTTTCATATCATGGATCCATGGTCTGCCCAATATAATGTTATAGCAGGATAGTGAGTCCATCACGTAAAAGCGTTGTATTGAACTGACCCCTTCAACATATACTGGTAATTTTATCTCCCCTACAGTATTCCTGGCTTCTCCACTGAAACCGACAAGCACAGTGGATTTCGATGTAATATCCATTGGGGATACATTCATTCTTTTCAATGTCTCTAGCTGAACTATGTTGACGGAACTGTCGTTATCTACCAGTATCCTGCGCACAAAATGGTTAGCGACATATAATTTAATTACTAGAGCATCATGGTGAGGATCCTGAACAGTATCCATGTCATCACTATCAAAAGTGATCACTTTGTCAGTTGTGAGGGTCGTCATTCTGGTCAGCTTTTCTCCTCTTTCTTCCTTAGCTTCCTTTTCATGTCTCTTGGCTGCGGAATATGAAGTCCCGCAAATGTCGGATCCTCCTGAAATAAAGTTAATTATTTTGGCATCTGCCGGGGGTGATGCTGCTCGTTCAGGATCCTTCTTAGGATCCTGTCCTTTATTCTTCTTTCTTCCCAGCAGATCCTTTAGATATCCCTTGCTCAGCAGGTCGCTTATTTCTTTCCTTAGAGCAATGCAGTCCTCAGTGACATGTCCGAAATCCTCATGGAAGGCACACCATTTGGACTTATCCTTCCAATCAGCGTTTTGTTGATTCTTCCGAGGTCACCTGGCTTTGTCTCCTAAACCCTGCATAGCATACACCAATTCTGGTATATTAACAGAAAAACAATATTCAGACAACTCAGGATACTCCTCAGGATCCTCATCTTCAACAACATTGACTTTTTTGCTATCATTTCTGCCATATGGCTTTGAGCGATATGGTTTATACGAGGATTCTGATTTCCTGTTGGTTGACTCATAGGTTGTGGATGAATTCATTCTTTCTTGCATCTTTTTATCATCCTCCAGTCGAATGTATCTCAATGCCCTGTTACGAGCTTCATCCAGATTCCTGCAGGGATTCATTACAAGATCCTGGTAGAATTGAAAATCTTTTTGCAACCCCATCTTGAAGGCCTGCACAGCTGTTGCAACATCAAGATGCGGGATATCTAGGGATTCCCGGCTAAACTTATTCACATAATCCCTCAAGGATTCCTGAGGTCCTTGAGTTATCCTGTAAAGATCACTGGTTAGTTTCTTAAAACTTCAGCTGCAAGAAAATTGACTATTAAATAAATTAACCAAGTGAGCAAATGAAGTAATTGAGTGAGGAGGAACGTTTAAGAGCCATTTTAAGGCAGATCCTATTAAGGTAGAACCAAAACCCTTGCACAGGCATGCTTCCTTGAGATCCGGAGGGATAGGGTTGATTTCCATCCTTTCCCTATACTGGGCAATATGCTCCTCAGGATCCGTACTTCCATCGTAGAGCTTCATGTTGGGGGTCTGAAATCTTTTTGGGATTTCAGCATCACAGATAGGATGTGCAAACCGGGATATCCTGTGACTGTCCTGGGATACTTCTGGAATTGGCTGGACCACCCCAGGTACATTGGATATCATGTCCTTTAGCTTCTGAAGCTCCCTAGATAATGCTGATGTCACACCTGTATCCTGCAAAGATCCAACACCGTTAGTGGCAAGAGTATTATTATTATTAGACACATTACCAATCTGAGGATTTTGGCCATATCCTGAAGCATATCCTGAGCTCCTCACAGTTGACACTCTAACCGAAGAGGGTATCTCAGGAGTAAGATTCTGGGGATGGCTGGGCACAATATTTCCCTGGTTATCCTCATTGTAAACTGCAGAACTGAAGTTCAAAGCCCTGGGCTGCAAGGGAGTGATAGTATCTTCAGTGGGCCTGCTCGAGCTGGATTTGAAGAGTTGTATCTCCCTCATCAGCATCTGATTAGTTTCCTGCTGCTGCCTCATCTGTTCCTGTACACTACCAAACAAATTTAGAATTTCCTCATTAGAAGCTAAAACAGGACCAGATCCTTGGACATTGTGAGTGGGGATAACATCCCGCGCCACATGAATTTCAGTTCCTTGGGAAGAGGCTTGAGATCTCGGAGGAGGTGGTGGAAGCACCGAACCAATCGTTTCAGAGGTTGTAGCAGATATGGTGGAAGAGCTCATGTTTGATCTTGAGGCCATTGAAAATAGTGTAGCAAAAAGTTTTGAAAATAGAAAACCAAGTAGCGATTTTGTGAAAACTTTTAGTAGAAATAGCACCACTTGCCCCACGGTGGACGCCAAATTGTTTTGGTCAAAAATTACCGAAGCAATTAAGTGATCAAATTAGTTAAGTGAGGTAGTGTGCTAGAATTGTGAATTAAAAATATTCAAGTTAAGTTGCTTGTAAAAACAGGTTCAGGATATGGCTCAGGATATAGAGCTATATCTATGATCAAACAATGAGAAAAAATGTAAAGAGTGACACGAGATGTACGAGGAAAGCCCTTGATCAATCTAGATCGCCGGCACAAAACCTCGGGAGCTGACAATCGCAGCTGCCTTGTTCTTCTATTACTTAAAATATCAGGATACGGTGCAGGATATGATGCGGATCAACTAAGTGTTACAACGAGATTTAGGATACAGTGCAGGATATGATGCAGATCAACTAAGTGTTACAACGAGATTTGAATACAAGTGTTTGTGTGTAGTGATTGCTAGTAACTAGAGAGCGAAGTGTGTGAATGAAAGTGAGTGCCTTAGTCTGATCTGATCATACTATTTATAGTTAAACGAAAACAACTAACTATCCTAATAAACCGGGATGCTTCGAATATTCCCCAACTTAACGTTACAGTCCTGGTCTTTCGGGTTCAACGTCTTTGATCTAACCTATTAGCCCGAGTCTTGGGGGGAAGAAGTCTTCTTGAACGTTGGAGACTTGCACCTCCTAATCTGCACGTGATTAATTCAGTCAATACCAGGATATCGTACCAGGATGTTACCAATATCCTGATCCGGTATCCTGATTACAAATAAACAATCAAGAGCAGAATATTAGTCAGGATATATGTTCAGAAAATGACCCATTACAATTGTGTGGAACTTTAAGAATTTAACCATGCAATTTAAGGTTGACTCAAAGGTTATTGAATTAAAGGGATTCATAAGAACAGTTTGTCATTGTGTTCAATGGAGAAATTAATTTCGATGATGCGGCATGATAATACTGCAGTCAAGCTACAACTGTTTAGTATCCAGGAGGATACAAATGGTAATTTTTAGCATCAAGCTAAAGTATCTGAAGATAAGCAATGTAATGCAATAGATGAATTGTTGAAACAGTATGAGGATGTGTTTAAAACACCAGACAGTTTGCCACCTGATAGAAATTGTAATCACTGGATCCAACTAATTGATGAATCGGTTACCATCAATCAAAGGGCTTATAGATATCCAGTTGGACAGAAGGATATTATTGAGAAAATGGTTCAAGAAATGTTGGATATGGGTATTATTCGACATAGTGTGAGCTCCTTTGCTTCTCCGGTTGTTTTAGTGAAGAAAAAGGATGGATCATGGAGATTATGTGTAGATTATAGGTAACTAAACGATCAGACTGTGAAGAATAGGTTTCCAATTCCATTAATAGAAGAACTGTTGGAAGAATTAGGGGGTGCTGAAGTGTTTTCTAAGTTGGATTTGAGGTCCGGTTATCACCAAATTCGGATGAATGTGGCTGATATCCATAAAACGGCATTTCGAACTCGTCAGGGGTTGTTTGAATTTCTGGTTCTTCCATTTGGATTGACCAATGCTCCAGCTACGTTTCAAGGGCTAATGAATTCAGTTTTTCAAAAGTTATTGAGGAAGACAATGTTAATATTCTTTAATGATGTCCTGGTCTATAGTAAAAACTTACAACATCATGTGAAGGATCTGGAAGAAGTGTTACAATTGTTTAGAGAACACCAATTGTTTGCAAAGAAGTCTAAATGCAGTTTTGCTGGATCTAAAGTGGAATATTTGGGCCATGTCATTTCCAAAGAAGGAGTATCAACGGATCCTACAAAGATAGAGGCTATTAAGAACTGGCCAGTTCCTTCTACTGTTAAACAGTTAAGGGGGTTCCTTGGTTTAACTTGCTATTATAGAAGGTTTGTGTCATCCTATGGTACAATTGCTAGACCATTAACTAATCTACTACATAAAGATGCCTTCTATTGGTCTAGTGAAGCTCAACAAGCTTTTGAAACATTGAAATCTGCTATGATTAAGGCCCCAGTATTGGCATTACCTGATTGGTCCCAAGAATTTGTTGTGGAAACTGATGCTAGTTCTAAAGGATTAGGAGCGGTATTAATGCAGAATAATCATCCTATTGCATATGTAAGTAAAGCCTTATCTGCAAGACAGTGTACATTGTCAGTTTATGAAAAAGAATTACTAGCTATTCTTTTGGTTGTTAAGCACTGGCATCAGTATCTTATAGTGAAGCATTTTACAATACGAACTGATCAAAAAAGTCTGAAACATCTGTTGGAGCAGAAGATTCCAACACCTTTACAGCATACATGGTTGAATAAGCTTATGGGCTATGATTATCATATAGTCTATAAGAAGGGGGTAGAGAATAATGTAGCTGATGCACTTTCTAGAGTTCACAGTTCAGTAGTATTTGAAATGGTTGTTTCTTCATATGATCCAGTGTTGTTAGCGGACATCAAGACTCACTGGTTGAAGGATTTGCACGCCCAACAACTTATTCAGCAGCTCTCTCAAGGTGAACAGATTAAGCACTTAAAGTGGGATGGTACTTTGTTAACCAGGAAAAAAAAATTGTGGATTGGGAAAGATGATGAATTACGAAGGAAAATTCTGTTGTTATGTCATTCATCAACATTAGGAGGTCATTCTGGTGTACAGCCAACATTGCAGCGATTTAAAAGTTTGTTTTATTGGAAAAAGGGCTGATAAAGATATTAAACAATGGGTAAAAAGATGTGATGTGTGTTTGAAGGCAAAATATGAGGCAATATCTACTCCTGGATTGTTAAGTCCATTACCAGTACCACAATCTGTGTTCACAGATGTGTGGATGGATTTTATTAGTGGGTTGCCTAAATCAGGAAGTAAAGATGTTATCTTGGTGGTTGTAGATCGTTTTACCAAGTATGGTCATTTCCTTCCTTTAAAACATCCATTTTCAGTTGTTCAAGTAGCTCAATTGATGTTGGATTCTGTGTTTAAACTTCATGGTTGTCCACAAACGATTGTATCGGATAGAGACCCTATTTTTCTCAGCATGTTTTGGAAGGAATTTTTAAAGCTTCAAGGTATTGAACAAGCATTGTCTACTGCATATCAACCACAATCTGATGGGCAGACTGAAGTTTTGAATCGATGTTTGGAAACATATTTGAGGTGTATGGTGATGCATGATCCTAGTTCTTGGGTTAAGTGGTTACCTTTGGCTGAGTGGTGGTATAACACCACTTGGCATTCAACCATAAAAATGTCGCCTTTTAAAGCTTTGTATGGTATTGATCCTCCTATACAATTACCTTATATTCCGGGAACTACCACTGTGGGGAAATTGGAAGAATGGTTGAGTGAAAGAGAAAATATGTTGGGTGCTTTGAAACAATCTTTGGAACGGGCAAGGAATCGTATGAAACAATTTGCAGATTTGAAAAGAGGTGATAGGCAGTTTGACATTGGGGATTGGGTTTACCTTAAGCTTCAACCCTATGTACAATCTTCTTTGAGGCTGCATCGTTATTCAAAGATTTCTCCGAAGTATTTCGGTCCTTTCCAAGTGCTTAAAAGAGTTGGTGCACTTGCTTACACCTTGGATCTGCCTGATGGGTCTTAATTACACCCCACTTTCCATGTGTCATTGCTCAAAAGAGCCTTCGGGCCACCAGTGCAGCCAGTGTTATTACCAAATACTTCGATTCGGACATTGCAGCCTTTAGCCATTGTTGATAGGAAGCTGGCTCGTAGTGGGAATCATGCAGTGGTTAAGTTTTTAGTACAATGGAAGGATCTACCAATCCATGACGCTACTTGGGTAGATGCTGATACATTTGTGGTTCGATATCCAGATTTTAACATAGATTCTTGAGGTCAGGAATCTTATATGGGGGGAGTTTTGTTATGTATTAAAAAGTACAGGGACTAATAATGTCAGTTTGTAATAAAGAATAGAGGGGGTGTATCTGCCTTTGTGATAAACTTGAGGGACGATAGAGAGTATTAGTTAGTTAGGCGTTAGTTCTGTTATATAATCGTTTTGTAATCAGTTGTAACAATCATCTCGATAATGAATTGATCTTCGTTTCTCTCTTACGATTCTTCTACCAATTCTTATCGTAACACTATCACATGACTATGTATTTCTGAATCGCATAGGCGTGTGGTTTGTGGTGGTATAGCCCTATTAAGGGTCTTTATACACCAAACAAGTAGAAGGTGATACCTCCTGTTAAGAATGATATTTCCTTGAAGATTTCCAAAGACCACACTAGAAATCTTTGAAGATTATCACCACTCAATCAAGATCTACAAGCTTTTAGATTGGTGTGATGCAAGTCGAACAGTGTTTGTTTCAAAATTTTTAGGTTTTCACTTACGGTACAATTAACTTATTCTTCTTCTCATTGTTTCAATATGTTTGTTAGATTTGATGAAATAAACCCTACAATGGATACTTGGTTTTTATTAAAGTTGTGATTTTTCATGTTTAATTAATTATGTTTTTATTCTTGGTATCGTATGCATGTGTGTAGCTAAGGTTTTATGCAACCAAGTGGCAATTCAAATTTTATAGTTCTTGAGTATGATGCACTACAAGAAACCGTGGCAATCGCTAATGATACTGAACTGCGCCGCTAAAGGTTTTAGCGGCGACATGTCGCCGCTATTGCTTCGACGCAAATGACCTTGTTGTTGCTGCTATTGATGTTAGACCTTTAGTGGCGACACTTCGTCACTAATAAGATGCCGCTAAAGATGTTCGTCGCTATTACTTGATGATCATTAGCGGCGACATGTTGCCACTAAAAGTCATCTTTTTTATTTTTTGCTGCTTTCACAATATTTTTCGGCTTTTAAGAATATACAAAACCTGTCGATTTCAAGTTTTCAGCAACACACAAACAAATTACATGAACACAATAATTATATGAATGCACATACTAACATTACTTGAAAGTTATTCGCTTAATTCGCACAATAACATCCTAAAACGGCAAAAAACATGAAAAACTACATTATGTGAGGTCGTCTTCATTACCCGCTATTCCTTTCGCCGCTAATGATATCCCTTTCTTGTAGTGATATTGATATGATGTTAGAGTTAGTTGGCAACACAAATACTCTGAGTTCGTTATCGTTAAAACATGACATTGGACAATGCAACCAATAAAATTAGCCAAATATTTATTTAACACTAACCCGATTAGCACTGATGTGTCATTTATACCATTATCAAAAATCAAAGTCAATTCATATATTTTAATGATTATAATATATATAAAAAATATTAGAAAATCATATATTTTAATATTATAATCTATACTATATAATAAAAGAAACCAATGAGAGGACACATGTCATTCATTGAAGCTATCTATTTTTATAATAATTTTATATAAATAATATAGACTATTTATGTTAAATAAAATATATTTTATTTTTATGATTAATAAACTCAAAATAGCTTTTAGGGAACCCATCTTAATCTTTTAGGGAACCCATCTTAATAGTGGTTTTTAGCCGAAACAAAACGATCACATAGATCTTTGAGGCATGAAGTTAATATCAATTATATAAAATTAAATTTAATATAAATTTAAACAATTCGTATAAGAGATAATATAATATTTTAAAATATTTAACAGATTTTAAAATTATTTATCCTAAAATTAACAAAAGATGTACGCTAAATATAATTTAATATAATGTAAATGATTTATTTATTTTATTAAATTAAAGTAGTTAAGAGTAGAACATATTTCAAAAATGTTTATAATGGGTAAACAAAAATATTAATCAATGTTTATTGGTTTATACTTTTATTTTTGTGTTCAACTCTCAACTCAAATACGAAAATCATCATCACCGCAATCATCCTATCCATTGTATATCGGGTATGTGTGTTGGTTTTTTTAAAGATACAATTTTTTATTAGATTAATTCAACCCATGTAATAAACAAGGTTTTTTAAAGATATAACATTTTTATTTTTTACTATACAAAAATACATTTATGCAACTCGTGTAATAGACAGGGTTTTTTAAAATATAACTTTTTTATTACGTAATATATAAAATTAGATTTATTCAATCCATATAATAGATAGGGTTTATAAAGATATAAGTTTTTATTGTTTGGTATATAAAATTACATGTGCTTAACCCGTATAACACATGAGGTTCTTAAAAATGTAACTTTTTTCATTATTTATTATATAAAATTAAATTTACTCAACCCGTACAATACACGGGGTTCATAAAGATATAACTTTTTTATTATTTAATATATAAAATTACATTTATTCAACCCATGTAACAAACGAGATTTCTAAATATATATATTGTTTTATTATTTGGTATATAAAATTACATTTATCCAACTCATGTAATAAATAAGATTTTTAAAGATATATTCTTTTATTACTTGGTATATAAAATTACATTTATTCGACCCGTGTAATACACGAGGTGCTAACCTAGTATATAATATACAATGGTCAAAATACAATATGGAGGATGAGCTTAAAAGGTGAAAGATGACTGCAAAAAAAACGGGAAAAGAGGATGCAAAATATCTGGAAATTACAATTTTACCTCTCTGTCTCGCTCTCCCTCTTTTTAGCTAGATTTTTCTGTATATACTTATTACACAAATATTATGTATTTAACTTTATTGTAATTATAATCGAGTAAATTGTCGAAATCGTCCATGAGGTTTGGACATATTTGTCATTTTCATCCAAAACAATTTTTTTGTACAATATAGTCCTTGGGATTTTTTTGTCATTTTCATCCAAACATCTAATTTGCTTTATTTTTTCTATCAAACACTTAGATAAAAATGGCAAAAAATTCCAAATCACGGGGACAATTTTGGCAAAAAGTCAGACATTTGGATGAAAATGACAAAGAATTCCAAAAGTGAAGAACTATATAGTACAAAAAAGTTGTTTTGAATGAAATCCCAAATATACCCAAACCTAAGTGACAATTTTGGCAATTTACTCATTATAATTATAATTATATTTAGTTTATGATATTGTTTTGTTAATTTAATTTTCAGAAATTGTAATTTCATTTTATTTTCAGTAGTTTTATTAGAATTTATTTCTTTGTTTATGTTGATGCAACAAATAATAGACCAAGGATAGTAGCTAAGCAGGTTAGGCAAAAGGGTTGAAGGGTTTAACTTTGCCTAACGCAGGTCGTGGGGTCCCTCCACGTTTGCAAGACGTGGAGAGAGGTTCACTAGTTTAATTTTGTTGTTTGCTCGGGATCCTCCACTGAAATATGTTCAGTCTCGGATGTGGGAGCAATAAGAATGTGTGTGTTGAATGTGATGGAGAGTGACTTGCATGGAACAAGTACTCAAGAACAATGATCAGAGATTCGCCTGGAATCAGGGCTGATCGAGAATGTCCTGGCACTAAATGAAGTGTCACATTTATAGGGAGAGTCATGGCTCAAAGAGGAAGCTGTTGACTAGTGAACATGCTTGCAGTGGGGGACTTACCCTTTTTGGGGTGGAAGCCTTTTGACCTGCGGGTAAAAGACCGTGCTCTATGCATCCGCCTTACTTTTGCGGCTGGGGAGGTTGGTGAAGCAATCATAGATGTGACTACTTACTGTTTACGTGTTTCTTTATCTTGGCTCCCGGATTTTCAACCTTTGAACCTTTTAACCTTTTGAGCATTCATGTATTTAAGTCATTTTATTTGGTCTTGGGCTACCCCCGTCATCAGCCTCCCAAGTCAGAGGTTTTTGGGAAATGAGCTCAAAGACTTCTGACTTTTACACATGTATCTGTATTGCTTAAAGGCTTCAAGGCTTCAAGGCTTGAAGGGTTGAAAACGGTTGAACTTTTTGAATTTTGAATTTAACAAGACAGTTGATATGACTTGTGGCAGTTTTCTTTTGTGTCAGGCGGCGGTTTTAATTCTTCCGATTAATAATATTATTTTCTTCTCATTGATTTACATTTACTTTCGCAGAAGAATATCATTTGCTTTCTTTCTCTCAAGTTTTCCCCTTTTTCGAATCAGGTTAGTTCCGATTGCTTATTTTCTTCTTATTTTCTATTATCATGGGTGCCCGTAAGGATTTAGCGAAATCGTTTTCTCGAATGACTCAAGAGTAGGTTGATTTGTTTTGAATGCAATGGGGAATAGGGATGAAGTTTAAATCGGTTGCACCGGCTTGTGACGTTTCAATCGATAGATGTCCCCCTGGTTCCATTGCTTTATACTGTCATCATTTCGAGTTTTCTAACCTTCGTTACCCCTTTTCAAACTTTGTTTTGAATATCCTGGAGTATTATCACATATCTTTCGGTCAGATTCACCCTCTTGGGATGGCTAGGGTTTTACACTTTGAGGTTTTGTGCCGGGCTTCCAGGTATGACCCAACTCTTTTATCATTCCGTCGTTTTTTCCGACTGGCTAAGAATGGTGACTGGTTCACCTTCGAGACAACTCAAATTGATACTTGCTTGATCTCGTCTATGGTTTCTACCCTTGGTGTCTGGAAGGATCGGTTTTTCTGGGTGTCTGAGGAAATTGTCCCTTTTAAACTTGTTTGGAGGCACCCTGATGCCGTTCTAAATGAACCTTAACCTTCTGCCTTTGATATAAATGCTCATTTTTTAGAAACTTTTAGGGAGTGCCCTTCAAGGCTTTGTCCCTTTCCTAAGCATTTGTTGGTGTTATTGGGTCTCAGTAAGTTGTGGAAAAAACATAACCGAGACCGAGTGCTTTTTGAGAGATGGGCAGGGTATGCATTTATTCTTCTTATGTTGTTATGTTCCTGTTTCTTGCTTGCTTACATGTTTTATGTTTGTTTTGCAGTCATGTCTGCACTCGATTTTATCAAGAGTGATGATACTTCTAACGTTGCCTTTGATGATGCTGCTGCTACTCCGGGTGAGGATACGGTTGTTAGGGGTTCTGATCATAGGTTCAAGGGTTCCGGAAATGTGAATGTCCCAAATGTCAAGGGTTTTACCAGGGCTGCGGGTTCCAAAGCTTCTGTTCGTCGTTCAAAACGTTATTTGAAAGGTGCCGATCAACCATCTGGTTTGGAGCCTATAGATGTTAGTGATGATATTGAAGTATCAGCAGAGCAAACTATTGAGGTTGACGTGTCAAAGGGTAAGGAGAAAGAGCTGGTTGTTTCTGGAAAAAAGAAGTTGGTTAAGAAAGGTAGTGCTCCTACCATCCAGGGTTCGTCTGCCAAAAGTGTTGAGAGCTTCGAAGGTTCGGAGGGTGAAGAGGTTTATGTGCCCAACTGGGGGGTTAAAGTTGGAGATAGCTTCAAAGATCCGACTGTTTGTGCTGAAACCTTGGCCCACTTTGCTCCTCCTGGTGTTCGAAGCGCTATTTCTAAGTTGGAGGCTGATCATCTTATTTCAAGAATGATGCTGAGCTCCTGCAACCTTTCAGCCCTTTTGGCTGAAGGTGTTACCCGTTTTGCTAAGGGTATGCGGGAGTATGAAGAAGCCTCTAAAAAGAAAGAGAAGATGAAAGCCTCCATGGCTGCCATGAAGAAGGAGATTGATGGCTTTTCTGAGAAGGAGCTGGCCTGGGTCAAGAAGGTGGGTGAATTGACCAGAAGGCACGAGATTGAAGTAAGTGATCTCAGGAAAAGTTTTGAAGCTGAGCAGTTGAAACTAAAAGCTGATAAGGAGGCCTTGGGTGTTCAACAGAAGGCCTTTGATGAAGAAAAAGATGGCTTGAAGGCTTTGGTTGCTCAAGCCACTGGTGATAACCAGCGGCTTATTGAGCAAGGTTTCCACCAAGTTGTTACCTACCTTCTTCACTCTAAAGAGTTCAATTCTGCTCTTGGTGAAGTTTACACTAAACTGCTCAACTTGGGGAAATATCAAGGTCTCATTGCAGGTTACAAGCTTCATGAATCTGGTCACCTTTGGAAAAATCTTCTTTATACCGTCCTGAAGCTTCTGAGGTTTTCAAGGGTTCCGTCGAGCAGATGGAGAGGCTAACCTACCCGTTTGTGAGCCAGGTTGCAGCTTGTTTTGGTAAGCCCCTCTCCGTCTTGCAGGAAATAAAACCAGATGGTCTTAATGAGAAGGTATGTGCCGAAGTACTTGGTTCTCTTTCAAGGAAACGTTCCTATTCAGAAGACAGCGAGGATACCTTCTCAGGAGAGCTTGATGCTGCCAAAGATGCAAGCTTGGAGGGTTCAGCAATCGATGGTGATGGTGTTAGGAAACTTTATTTGTAAGTATTGAAGAAAATCACAATCAACTGGATCTATGAAGAGATAACAGTCCTGAAGATCACAACAAGAAGAAGAAGATCAGATAGGACAACTGAAATGCACAACATCTACTTCAAAGAATCACAAGTTGATCGAGAGCTGAATTGGATTATCAGAGAAGGTCATTTCTGATGGATCTGATGATGAAATATCATCAGTATCTGACGATTCTGATCATCAGATTTTCTGATGATTTGTTCACCAGAATTTCTGATGAAGTGGTTTATCAGAAATTCTGATGAATACCCCACTTGTTTAAAACTCAGCTCTATCCTGCCACAATGACCGAAGCAACTTGACATTATTGGATATCATGATTACAAAGGCAACTTTAATGTTGGATTCAATGAATATGTCAAATTACTACTTTTTGCAGGACTTATTGCATGAATAAACTATTGTTTATTCATGTACCCAGCCTTCTATAAATAGAAGGCTCAACCAGCTGAAGACAATTGAGTTTGAAGCTTAGCATTCATATACACTACACAAACTCCATTGCCCTCTCACCCACAGAATTCAAGATTCATTTGTATTAAATAATAATCTTACAATCACCTTGTAAACTATTGTCACAACCCCCGTCCCATAACAACCCGGGAACGGGCAGCCACGACCAATTTCAGTGGTATCGGTGTTTATCAATTTGGCAGCGAAAAATTTCATCAGGACTGTAGTTAGGAAATATTTTATCAGAGTTAAACACCAAAATATTTAAATTAAAGAAATAGGATAAAACCCAAATTTCTCTGGTAACACGTTTATAAGTAGGACAAAACCCGAATTTTCATTTTGATGCATTTATAGGGAATGACCCTAATTATTGGAAACAATTCTCATTTTTAATTAGGTAACTTTTATTGCCACTTTTCTAAGCCTTCAGTGCTCTCCATCTGGCTTTTATTGGCTTCACACTAAGTTACCTAAAACACGTGTTTAAAACATTTTATCAGCAGGAAATACTGGTGAGTGAATCCCAGTTTAATCAAGTTTTAATAAAAACCATAGTACAATATTGAGGACGCATCTGCAATTACATTTGTTTCCAAGTTATATCAATTACCACCACACGATACTGTCATTCCGACTTATGTTCATGTTACACCTTACCAGGTTGTAACAAAATTTGTATACAAAACCCCAAATTTACCGACTGTAATTGTATCCTTACAAATACTCAATAACTACTTAATGTATAATTAATTAAGTGAGGTTTTGTAAAAACAGTTTGCAAAAAGGAGATTACTCACATTGCTATTATAGGGCATTCCTTTGTGACTTCCTGGTTATAATCTAATTAAATAAACAATGCACACGTGTTAGTATAATAACCCATTTTAACATTAGTAATACCCTCCCTGAGACAACATTCCCTCGACTACGTCGGGCAGAACCATGACAGCCGTTACGGAACCCTAGATCAATCGGGCCTGCGTATCTAATACGTATCTAGGGGTTATGATACTTACAACGAGGCAGAGCTTCGCTATTTAGGGGGGTATTATACCCGATATTATTATTATTCTTCAGAATTTCGAGAGGTAAAAAGTATTGTGAACGAATTGGATGAACAGCCGATCGCTTCTATTTATAGCGGCTGATTTCAAGTTTTATGCGGCCCGTGTAAGACGTAGCTAAGGGCTACGCGGCCCGCAAGGACCCTTAGGGCGACGACGGTGTTGCTGAGTCATCGACACGTGGTGGCTTGTGGTGTCTTCCGGATATTGAGCTGTCGCGGCCCGCGTAAGTCGAAGACATAGTCTTCGCGGCCCGCGAGCGATGCTAAAATCTTGTTTTTATTTAATTTTTATAATAATAAAGGTATTCGGGATCGGTTTTCGTATACGGGGTGTAATTTAAGACATATAGGGCAACTCTAAATATTTTATGGGTGTCGGAAATATTTTAGGAGGGTTGATATATCTTGGTATCTTCTGGATTATTTAATAAAATATATAATGCACTCACATTAAGTATATTAACCCAATTTAACTTTATCCCTACGTCACGAGACAGAACCCCAATGAATTTAGGCAGAGCCTTGACATACGTTACGGGGCCCTACGTCAGTCGGACAGGGCATCAGTGATCAGGGGTTAAAATACTTAAAACAGGGCAGGGCATTATTATTATTATGGGATAAATTTATTAAAATAAAAATATATATAGAGAGTGTGTAGACAGCGAGATAGAAAGACTGAACAAAGAAATTCTGAATGGATTCCTCTCCTATATATAGTAAATTCTAAGAAGTTTGAAGGCCACGCTTCTTTCTCTTAGTGTATACACGTTAAATTTTAATGCAGATGGACACTTGGAGGAATATTAGTCAAGATTCCTTGTGAATCTATACACTACACACACGTATACATTTAGAATCTTAAAATTCAAAATGTAAATTTTATTATTTTATTCAAAATGCACGTCCACTTTATGTGTAAATTTTGATTATCATCATCATCATCATCATCATTATTATTATTATTATTATTAATTATATATTATAATTAATTCAGCTGCTTCGCTCATTTGGCGCTTATAACTTCTAAGATATGACGTTTTATAAAACAATGAATATGCCATTAGAACGAGAATATTGGTATCTACATTTTGAACCAGGTTTTATTAAAAACGGAGTGGGTTCAAATATAATATATTTTTATTATTAAATGATTCCTAGGCCCGTTTAGGTACTCCATATTTCAAACATTCAACTTACCCGTAATCCACTCGTTTAATAACTTTATTTTTAAATTTGAAATTTTGGGAATGTTACATCCTCCCCACCTTGTTTTAAATCTCGTCCTCGAGATTTGGACTATGATGTCTTCTTGGGTTTGCGTCACATCTTTTAGTGGGTTATCAAGGTGTCTTTGATAGAATCAAAATATAAAGATATCATAGGATAGTTGGAATTCAATGGTCCCAAAATTTAGTTTCAGGATTTGATGTTAACTGAATGAGATGAAATGATACCATTATCAAGGTGACTAAGTTTCACAAATTAATAGAGAGGCATAGAATTCGAAGTGCAATGACTTGTAGAAAAAATAGGATTTAATGCCAGAAAAGAACTTACTTTGATTATCAATTGAGGGATATTCTGAATCAATAATCTCAATTTGAGAATGGAAGTATGAAAAATGATTTGTCAATGATCAACCCAGAAATCAATAATATTTATTTAAATGGCAAGGATACACTCGACAATACAATAGAATTTAGTGTATCATGGTCTGAATACATAATTGTATCAAGACTACTTGAATGATGAATCAAATGAATGACGTATGAATAGGGTTTATTATTAGCACAGGCTATAAATTTATACAGACACCGCAAGGTGTTGTAGTGACTGAAAGAATTTAATAATTACGGTGCCTGAATGAATTCACCGTTTTTTTAGATTAACTGAAAGTTTCAAGGAAGCGAATTTGGATATTTCAAAAGATAGGATGTTTTAATTGAAGAAAGAATTGAATAGTGTGGAAATAAATTCAAAGATGAAAGAATTACTAGAGGTACATTGGAATAAGAATTTTAGGTACCTTTATCTTAACACAAATTTGTACTAAGACTGGTTTAAGATAATGAATCAATAAATAGATAAATTCGTACCTCAGGTGTGAGAATGAAATGAGTCAAATTTTCAAAGAAATCGCCACCGCAGGGTGTCATGCCTTAACAAATGATATAGTGAAATTGAAGACTTAAACAAGGTTACTATGATTCAAACAATGAGATTACCTCGAATATGATGATCTCAATTCATCATATAGGATTTTGAATTGAATATATATTGTGAATAAGTTCAAACAATTGAGATTGGTTTGGACATATTTCAACAATGGATATATGTATCGACAAGAAATGGTTTTAATGAAAATCTGGTAATTCTGAAAAGAAGAGGAGTTTTCCAATAAATCGGTTAACTCGATTATCAAAAGTCAGTATTTTAAAATCAGAGGGGGGGGATTTATTAAAACTCATGAGTAGATGATCTTTTGAAGGGAATTCATATGCATGACAAATAATGCCTATACAACATAGGAATTTATCAAGAGATGAGAAAAACAAAGACCTTTTATTGATGAAGTTTTGATCAGAATCAAAAGTCAACTAATAATTAAGTGCAGACAAAATATAAGGGTGCTTTATTTTAGAAGTTGCTGTTGGCTCGGGTGTTATAAATTTTTATGCGTTCTCCTTAGCTTCATCGGGGTTTCGATTCTCGTTGTTGGGTGCCTTGGATAGTTTTGGACAGTAGCGACGGAAGTGGCCTGGATCTCCACATTTGTAACATACGTTAGTTTCCCTTTTCCTTCTACATTCTTCTTCTACATGTCCAGCTTTCTTGCAGAAGTTACAAAGAAGTGTCTTCTTAAAATAACATTCTTTTGCGTGCTTTTTGCTGTTGCTGGTAGGTTGTGTGATTTCTGGTTTCATTCCTTTGTCCTTGGAGGAATTGTTAGAGTAGAATTCCTTATAGGAGTAGCCATAGATTGTGGTTTTCTTTCGTATGGAAGAGGGAGTTTTGATACGAATATCATGACTTCCATTGATACTAGGGCTAGGTATGAAGTGATAGGTATGCTTACAGTGTATAGTACGCTCTTTGTTTATAGGCACTAAAATCTTAATAGCTTCAATGATTGAAGGTATGGCATTCGATATTCCTTGAGCTATCATATTTTCTATAGTATTTTTATCCAAAGAGTTTTCATTACTAGCTTGAATTTCTTGATCACATGCTATATCTTTTGACATCTGAATTGCAAACATGTTTTGATATAATTATCATAGAATTACGCAATTATATAGGCACATTGTGTGTAGCACAATTATAGTCATAACTATCAAGATTATGCGTTGATATGTTAAGATATATATATATATATATATATACACATGTCATATTTTGACATTTTCTCTTACTATATATCTTATCAAAATATAAGGAAAAACGTATATTTTATATGTGTTGTTTCTTCCTTTGGTGCAATAGCTTTTCTATATTGTCTTAATTTAATTGTATTTCAGAACTCATGGCTGGATAGGTATTCAGAAAATAAAGGTAAGGGTTTTATATGAAATTATGAGATTCTCCGTTATTGACTCGTTATTGTTTTTCAAGAGGTGGTGCTAGTACAAATATTCTTAAGGTATCCTTTGAATTAAAGAATAGATTTTGAGTAAACATGTATGTTTGCTTTTTCTATTATATAAAAGCTTTTCCTTCTATAAAAGACATTTGATTATTATATTGTATATATTATTAGAAAAAATTGTATCTTGTATATACATACGTTAAAATTTTCTGTAATATAATATCAAATTATAAGAATCCAATTACATGATTGATTGTGTCAATTATCCTGTTTATCCCCATAACCTTGTTCATTCCTTTATAATAACAAAATAAATTTCTATTAATTTATTGGGCATAATATTTTGGAATAAAAGGAACTTTATCAAAAGGAATAAATTTATTAAAAATTATAAATTTTCTGGATTCTGTTAGAATAATTTAACCTATAACTGACAGGTTGATTAATTCAAATTCTAAAGAATCACAACGGAGAATAAAGTATCATTCTTATCTTAGAATATATGTACATATAACTTAAATATAATTTAAGAAATGAATTAAGCTTATCAAATATTAAAATTGTTTCTTTTGAGATATATGTACATATATTTTAAACTATATCGTTATACTGTACTAAATGTTTTTGTACATATTTTACTACATGAATGAAATATTATTTATAAGATTGATACAAGTTATATATAAAAATATATGTGCATCCGACTTACATATAATTTTAAGAAATAAGTTTAAGTTATTTCCTGTTGATATATAGGTATTATGTATTAAAACCATTTAATTACATAAGACTAGGTTATTGTACATATTCTGGTTTCATAAATACTGTTTTATAAACTATTTTGTATTTCCCGTTGTATACGTATATGGTTTTAAATTTTAGATTCCTCGAACTGTAAAAATTCTTATTTATTATAAAATTAAGGATGACGTTTTATAAAGTCTTCTTTAATATAACTTTATTTAAGAGTCAAATATATATATATATATATATATATATATATATATATATATATAACCTAACATAATAGAAGTTACATATTTTGAGAATGATATAAAATTATTTAGATATAATACATATTATTTAAATATTTATCTTATGATATTCAAAGTATCATATCTGAATTGCATTTATTATATAATAATATTAAAATATTAATATTAACATTCCATTATTATTATAAAAAAATTATTGCATTATGTTCCCACAGTATATATATATATGGACATGATAGATATATAAGATATCACAAAATTTACTAAGACATGATATTATTAATATATATATCATTTATATATATATATATATATATAGCATAAGTGTAAGATACAGATATGGGTAACACATATTGGGAATTCAAAATTCGTTAAATGGCATAAAAGTCATAATAAACGTATTAAGATTTTAGGTTCACATGATAACACATAAGATATTAATTTCCTAACACAAATGGTTAAGGGTTTAGGTATTAGAAGAACATCTAAAGGGCTTAAACCTGTGGCATATCTCTGATACCACCTTCTGTAACAACGCCCATCCCCTAACAACCCGGGAACGGGCGGCCGCGACTAGTTTCACTGGTATCGGTGTTTATCAATTTGGCAGCGGAAAATTTCATCAGGATCGTAGTTAGGAAATATTTTATCAGAGTTAAACACCAAAATATTTAAATTAAAGAAACGGGATAAACCCAAATTTCTCTGGTAACACGTTTATAAGTGGGACAAAACCCGAATTTTCATTTTGATGCATCTATTTGGAATGACCCCAATTATTGGAAACAATTCTCATTTTTAATTAGGTAACTTTTATTGCCACTTTTCTAAGCCTTCAGTGCTCTCCAGCTGGCTTTTATTGGCTTCACACTAAGTTACCTGAAACACGTGTTTAAAACATTTTATCAGCAGGATATACTGGTGAGTGAATCCCAGTTTAATCAAGTTTTAATAAAAACCACAGTACAGTATTGAGGGCGCATCCGCAATTACATTTGTTTCCAAGTCATATCAATTACCACCACACGGTACTGTCGTTCCGACTTATGGTCATGTTACTCCTTACCAGGTTGTAACAAATTTTGTATGCAAAACCCCAAATTTACCGACTGTAATTGTATCCTTACAAATACTCAATAACTGCTTAATGTATAATTAATTAAGTGAGGTTTTGTAAAAACAGTTTGCAAAAAGGAGATTACTCACATTGCTATTATAGGGCTTTCCTTTGTGACTTCCTGGTTATAATCTAATTAAATAAGCAATGCACACATGTTAGTATAATAACCCATTTTAACATTAGTAATACCCTACCCGAGACGGCATTCCAACGACTACGTCGGGCAGAACCATGACAGCTGTTACGGAACCCTAGATCAATCGGGCTGCGTATCTAATACGTATCTAGGGGTTATGATACTTACAACGAGGCAGAGCTTCGCTATTTAGGGGGAGTATTATACCCGATATTATTATTATTCTTCAGAATTTCGAGAGGTAAAAAGTATTGTGAACGAATTGGATGAACAGCCGATCGCTTCTATTTATAGGGGCTGATTTCAAGTTTTATGCGGCCCGCGTAAGACGTAGCTAAGGGCTACGCGGCCCGCAAGGACCCTTAGGGCGGCGACGGTGTTGCTGAGTCATCGACACGTGGCGGCTTGTGGTGTCTTCCGGATATTGAGCTATCGCGGCCCGCGTAAGTCGAAGACATAGTCTTCGCGGCCCGCGACCATGATAGAATCTTGTTTTTATTTAATTTTTATAATAATAAAGGTATTCGGGATCGGTTTTCGTATACGTGGTGTAATTTAAGACATATAGGGCCATTCTAAATATTTTATGGGTGTTGGAAATATTTTAGGAGGGTTGATATATCTTGGTATCTTTTGGATTATTTAATAAAATATATAATGCACTCACATTAAGTATAGTAACCCAATTTAACTTTATCCCTACGTCACGAGACAGAACCCCAACGAATTTTGGCAAGCCTTGACATACCTTACGGGGCCCTACGTCACTCAGACAGGGCATCAGTGATCAGGGGTTAAAATACTTAAAACAGGGCAGGGCATTATTATTATTATTATTATTATTATTATTATTATTATTATTATTATTATTATTATTATTATTATTATTATTATTATTATTATTATTATTGGATAAATTTATTAAAATAAATATATATATATATATATATATATAGAGTATGTAGACAGCGAGATAGAAAAGACTGAACAAAGAAATTTTGAAAGGATTCCTCTCCTATATATAGTAAATTCGAAGAAGTTTGAAGGCTACGCTTCTCTCTTAGTGTATACACGTTCAATTTTAATGCAGATGGACACTTGGAGGAATATTAGTCAAGATTCCTTGTGAATCTATACACTACACACACGTATACATTTAGAATCTTAAAATTCAAAATGTAAATTTTATTATTTTGTTCAAAATGCACGTCCACTTTATGTGTAAATTTTGTTTATCATTATTATTATTATTAATTATATATTATAATTAATTCAGCTGCTTCGCTCATTTGGCGCTTATAACTTCTAAGATATGACGTTTTATAAAACAATGAATATGCCATTAGAACGAGAATATTGGTATCTTCATTTTGAACCAGGTTTTATTAAAAAACGGAATGGGTTCAAATATAATATATTTTTATTATTAGACGATTACTAGGCCCGTTTAGGTACTCCATATTTCTAACATTCAACTTACCCGTAATCCACTCATTTAATAACTTTATTTTTAAATTTGAAATTTTGGGAATGTTACAACTATTTTTGTTTCAAAGTGATATAAACTTGATAATTCTGTAGGTCTTGTTTCTGAAAGTCTGATTTCCATTTCCGCACATCTTTTTCACATCTACTGAAATCACTTGCCATATTACGTGAAAAGAAGTTGTTTAGGCCAAACTGGGTCCAACAATTGGTATCAGAGCAGATTGAATAAACTATTTTTAAACGATCAATCGCTCATCTTCTTTTCTCTAAATATGGCCAGCTTTCAATCCTGGAATAATGCTTTTAATATTGGTTCTATGTCTAAACCTCCGACTCTGGTCAGAGAGGAATACCCACAATGGAAAATCAGGATGGTCAATTTCCTAAATGGTCATGACCGAGCTCTGTTTCAATCCATTGAAAGGGGTCCACATATACCAATGACTGAAATACTAGCTATTCCAGCAACTGACCAATCACCAGGAATCCCTGCCTCCCGTGCTCCCAAAAGTGAAATAAACTGGAGCGCGGAAGACAAGGATCTGGTGGTTCGGGATGAAAGGGCAAAGTAACTCTTAATAATGGCCATCCTCAATGTTGGACCGTGTTATGACCCTAAACAGTCAGTATAAGGCAGTTCATCTTCACATACAGAGGCGGAATCAAAGTAAATGAAGTCACAACAGCTTTTCCTTTCAATTTTCTTCTCTATTAATGCTTTCTGAGTAAATTTTGACAGCATTTCGACACCTAGCATATGACCTGATTTCGCTCCAAACGTTACAAATGTGATCACACATCAGGTTTATATAGTGCAGCTGATTTCGCTCCAAACAGCAGGAGCGAAATCCCATGTGATCATTACAAGAGAAATCACCAAGTAAGCTTTGGAGCGAAACCCCTATGAACCCTAGGAGCGAAATTATAAACATTACATTAGGAGCGAAATTATCAATTCATCTGATTTCGCTTCAAATGACTTGAGTGTCATTTGGAGCGAAATCACTCACTAAAACCCTAACTTGATTTCCGTGCTCCAGTCTAACCTATCTAGACCTAAGACTCGATAAAGACGTAGATAACAGACATTCAGTGCACCAACAGACTCCCCCTTGGATGTTGACGAAGTCTTCGGCGTCGAGTCTTCAGTCTTGGTCTTTTCTCCAACTCTGTCTCCTCATTGTAAAAATTCTATCTTCATGGATTTAGGAACTCAACCTAGCTCCATCTTCAATCTCTCCTTTAATTGTTGATCCAGAACTCTAGACTCCCCCTTTCACAGACTCCCCCTCTCGGAATGCTGCGATCTAGGATCTTTGTCTGGTTCAAGCTTTAACTTTTTGAGCAACGGAGATGATAAAATCTACAACCTGTTACTCAACCAATAACATTACAAACTATTGATTTTAACAATATATCACACAATCTATCAGCTTAGAAATCCACTCAAGTATTCAGGTCCAAATTAATGACCCTGATTACTCAATTAATCTACCAAGTCTAATTTAATGACCTTAGTTGATTTCAGACAAAGCAAACTGATTTAGTTTATCATTTTCAAACATTTTCTGAAAATTACAAGCATCAAGTTAATGAACTTGTTTTTGACTTTTCAACAAACAATCTTTATCAAAATAAGCTCTCCTCATTCTCCAGTCCAGAACTTTTCCTGCATCTGCTTCAGCTTTCGAGAATCCAACGATCAACTCTCCACTTTGGTTTGTCGGAAAATAAAGCAGAAATAAAATCTTTTTGCATTTTTATAATGTTTCTAAACTAGGAAATGAAATACAGAAACTTAAATTGCAGAAAGTAAAGAAATTAAACTATTTACAAACATATTTTTGGAGAGCGTGTCAGGGAATCATATCAGTTATCAAACAAGTTACAAGTACCATTAAGCTTTAATTCATACTCAGAATTAAACAATTCACGTTGATTGTCGATATACTGATCCACTTTAAATTTTCACACAAATTTCAATTTATTCAGGATACGATTTAGGTATTTTATGAACTTAACTCATTCATGTGTCCCATCTCTTGAATATACTCCCGTATCCAGGATCCCAAGTATTCAATCATACAGGCGAGTATACCACAGATGATATCTGTAAGGGGTTAAATGCGAGGGTCGTGAGAGCTCAGGTCGATACTTCCGTATACGCGGAGAGATGACGGCTTCGACTTTTCAGTGTGTCCCCTTTAGAGGATCTTTTGTTTCAACAGCATTGATTATCAATTTTATTGTTTAATCAAGTTGCTGAGGGCGATGCTATGTTTCAAGCATTTTGCAGAAAGTATTATTCGGGGACTAGGTCAGAACTTCCATTCAGCAGAAGTCCCGGAATAATACCCCAGATATCACTGAGCATAAAGACCTAGTATCTCAGAATAAGGGACCTTTCAAACGAGATTTCAGGGGTTACCTATCTATCCAAGTAGTGTTCCCCACGAAATAAGTTTCGTTTTGAAGTTATAGGTTTATATCCCGAATAAATCTACTAAATGTGCAAAAACCTATCGACACATCATCAGTGAGACTGTTTAACGCTTTAATTATTTACAAATCTTTAGCATACTGTAACTGTCAAACTGATGTACTATCATTTTCCATTTTTACACAAACTCTTTTTCAAATTTTCTATTGTTTTTGAATTTTGAAAATTTTATCATGTTTTTGTATTTTTGAATTTTTTACTGTTTTTGTATTTTCTGAAAATATATCTACTCCCCCTAAATACGAAAACAGGTAAAAAAATCGACAAACCATTGCAGATTGTTTCTCATCTTCATCCGCAACAGTACCCTCATCAACGCCAACAATTCCATCTGACACCGAAAGAAGCTTCATACCATTCAGTTTTAGAAGATATTTAAAACGTGTTTTATCAAAAGCTTTGGTATGTAAATCAGCTTTCTGTTCGTCAGTGTGGATTTTCTCAATTCGTATCAACTTTTTCTCGAAACAATCGCGAATAAAGGGATGACGAATTTCTATATGTTTAGTTTTAGCGTGATGTACTGGATTCTTTGTTATATTAATTGCGGCCTCATTATCAACAAAAAGAGGTGTGTTAAGAAACTGCAAACCGTAGTTGCGCATCTGTTGTTGTATCCACAGGATCTGAGAACAGCAACTGCTAGCAGATACGTACTCCGCTTCACATGTAGATAGCGCTATAGACGTTTGTTTCTTACACTGCCAAGTAACCAAGCGAGGTCCAAAGAACTGGCATCCTGCAGTTGTTGATTTTGAATTGACTTTGCAGCATCCGAAATCCGAATCGGGATACCCTTCGAGCATAAAGTCACCTTTTCTAGGATACCACAACCCCAATGAAGGAGTTCCTTTCAGGTAGCGTAATATCCTCTTCACAATAATCATGTGCGAAGCTCTAGGGTTAGATTGATATCTTGCTGCGAGGCATGTTGGGTACATGATATCAGGACGTGAAGCAGTTAAGTACATCAATGAACCTATCATGGATCGATAAAACGTCTCATCAGCCCTGTCTCCGGTGAGATCTGGGTGAATCCCATGATTTGTTGCAAGAGGAGTAGCAGCTGAAGTAGAACTTGACATTCCAAATTTCTCTAGAATATCATGCACGTACTTCGTCTGGTGAATGAAGATTCCCTGAGGTAGTTGTTCAACTTGTAGCCCCAAAAAGAATTTCATTTCCCCCATTGATGACATTTCGAATTTTTGCTTCATCACTGATTCAAAGTCTTTGCACAGACTCTCATTTGTTGACCCAAAAATTATATCATCCACATAAATCTGTACTATCAGAAGATGTCCATCGACCTCTTTAGTGAAGAGAGTGGCATCCACTTTTCCACGAATGAAGTTGTTGGCTAGTTTGAGACAAAGTCTCGTACCAGGCTCTCGGGGCCTGATGTAAACCATACAGCGCTTTATCCAATAAGTAGACCTTGTTCTTGTGGATCGGATCAGTAAATCCCGGCGGCTGACCGACATAAACCTCCTCTTTAACCTTCCCATAAAGAAACGCCAATTTTACATCTAGCTGATATACTTTGAAGTTCTTCCAAGATGCAAATGCCAGGAAAATTCTGATTGCTTCTAGTCGTGCCATAGGAGCATAGACTTCTGTAAAATCAATCCCCTCCTGTTGACTAAAACCGTGGACAACGAGTCGAGCCTTGTTTCGTACAACAACTCCTCGATCATCTCTCTTACACTTAAATACCCATTGTGTATTGATTTTCCTGTGACCATCTGGCAAATCCACTAGCTTCCACACTCCCAACTTTTCAAACTGACTTAACTCTTCTTGCATCGCAATGACCCAAGAGTCTTCAGTAAGCGCCTCTTTGTAAGTTCTTGGTTCGATCTGCGAAATAAAACAACTCAATGAAAATTCAGTTTGTAAAGGTGCTACTGTAGAGTAAAAACATGTAAGCCCTTGATCAATTTGACGTCTCGTGCGAACGCCCGATTGCAACTCTCCAATGATCAACTCCTCTAGATGGTATGAAAGAGTTCGCGGCATTACTTCGCTTGGAACATCCACATCGCCTTCCAGATTAGTAACATTTTGATCTGCACCTTGTTCACTAATTTGGTTTGTTTGACTTGAATCCTGAATCTGCTCCCCCTCAGAATCTGTATCACTGTGATCAAATATCGGCATATTCTCAGATTCCTGATTATCATTCTGACCCGACTGATTATCTTGAGCAACTTCATTTTGTTGGACATCATCATGTTCACCAGCATTGCTAGGACCTGCTTCATTGTCATTTGAAGTTTCCCATGGTCGTCTAGAATACTCAGCTAGGAACCTTTGCTGCGACTCGTACTCTCGCAAAATATCCAACTCATTAAAGAAATCTTCTTCTTCCTCTGATTCTTCTCTCATGTCAAACGAATCCCATAACTTGTCATAATGATAACGCCATGAATCTCCTGGATTCTACGGCGGCATAGTATAACCTTGACATTCAACATTTGCAGCTTCAATAATCCGCTTCTCACTTGGAACGAAGACACGTCGCATAGGACTTGCATAACCAACAAATATTCCTTCAATGCTCTTCGGACCAAACTTTCCATGAGGCTCTATAACAGTACAGGGTGACCCGAACGGTTCTAGATACTTCAAATTCGGTTTGCGGTTATTTATCAGCTCAAAGCATGTTTTGTTGAACCTTTTGATAGTGAGAACTCTGTTGAGCGTATAGCATGCGGCAGAAACAGCTTCAGCCCAAAATTTTATCGGTAACTTTGAATCTGCGAGCATTGTTCTAGCCGTCTCGATTAGTGTCCGGTTTTTGCGTTCTGCGACTCGATTCTGCTGCGGAGTATACATAGCACTAAACTCATGCAATATACCTCTTTCATCACAAAATTCTTCCATCTTACTGTTCTTCAACTCAGTACCATTATCACTTCGAATTCTTTTGATACGCCTTTGGTACAAATTCTCAATCTTCTTGAACAACACCATCAAACTGTCAAACGTTTCATCTTTCGACTTCAAGAAAGAAACCCACGAAAATCTGGAATAATCATCAGTAACGACCAAACAGTAGTAGTCTCCTGTAATAATTTTGACATTCACAGGACCGAATAGATCCATGTGAAGTCTTTCCAGAGGTCTTGAAACTAAATTGACTTTCTTTGTAGGGTGTGACTTTTTCTTCTACTTGCCTTTGACACAACTAATGCACTCCCCTTCCAGATGAAAACCTTTGACATGGACACCCAACACTAAATCGTTATGAACCAAATGATTCATCTTTCGTAGGTGTATATGCCCCATCTTGCGATGCCACAATCTCGATTCTTTCTCAGTTGCTCTGGACACAAAACAATGAGCCTGACCCGTGGTTGTAGTAGCTACGCTCATGTCCAACACGTACAGATCATTAACTCTTGGTGCCCTCATGATAATCCATTCCTCAGGGATTACAAATCCTGGCTTCAAGATCAAACATTCTTTGTCAGTGAAGTGAGTGGTATACATCCTGTCACAAATCTGTGAGATACTCAGCAGATTGTTCTCCAGCTCAGCAATGTAGTTAACTCTTTCAAACGTCACAATCCCATTGGATAACGTTCCTTCACCAATAATCCTACCACCTTGATTACCCGCGAATCCTACGTAACCTCCATTTATATTCCTCACATCATACAACAATGCAGTTTTCCCTGTCATGTGTCGAGAGGCTCCACTATCCATGATCCATCTCGAAACGAGTTTTGGAAGATCCTGCACACAACACAAATTGATTTAAAAACTTCAATAAGGATGCCGATTCATGCTTCGCGATCAAGGAAGCTCCGGCAATTCAAACTGCTTAGTCAAACACTGTGTCCACCCAAGCCTCATCAGTCTTGGGTGTAACCTTGGTACTTTTGACTCTCGCAATTTGAATTTTAAAGTTTTCAGCCTTAAGAGGTGGAAAATTTGCATCATACTCAATCGGAATTGAATCCTCAACCTTTTTCTCCTCAGAAGTTGAAATTTTTGTCTCTGTTTTAGGTTTCCAAACTTGTTGAGATAATGCTACCCGTTTGTAAAACTTGTCATTTTTAGTTACCACTTTCTTTACGGGTTCATTTTTTACTTTCGTGTTGTCATTTTTCAAAACCTTTTTCTCAAAAACCAATGGAGCTTTGCCCTTAGCATCAACTTTCCTTTTCTGACTCTTCACAACTTCAGTCTTAGGCTTCAAGTTGGTACAATTGCGAGCAATATGTCCAACCTGATTGCATCTGAAGCATGTTCGGGTGTCAGCTACCCGACTTGTGCCTTCAGACTGAGATTGTGAGACTTTCTTCTCAAAGAACTCTTCATTTGATTTCAAAAAAATCTTCTTTTCTTCATCAGACAGTGAACTTGAACTGTTCACAAACACCTTCTTTTCAACACATTTCTTGTTTTGAACATTTCTCTTTTGATAACCCTTACCACCCTGATAACCACCCGACCAGTTGTTTCGATTGTTATTATGAAAACGTGGTGGAATAACAGGTTTCTTATAGTAAGCTTTATCTTTTTCAAAATTCACTTGTCTCTTTGTTTGACTCAAACTGTTCACTTCTGACAACTCAACTTCAACCAACTTGTAAACATTTGTCAACTTTTTCACATTAACATTCTCAATGGGAAACTCAGAATCCGAAAACAACTTATCAGATCCCGACATCTTGTACATGACAAGAGTAGGTTCATCATTTAAGTTGTTCTTGGACTTTTGTTTCGGAATGTATTTGTCCAAGAAACATCCATCATCTTCAGCTGAATCAGACATCAAAACACTTTCAGCTGTGCTTTAACAATCTCTGTCTGAACACTATCATCAGATGATGAAGAAGAAAATGTAACATCAATTGAATCAGGAAGTTTCACTTCATTTTCTTCTTCAATTTCAACCAACCCAGATTGTTTTTTCGAATAATTGTCAAGAACTGGTGGTGGAACTTGATGAAAACCCACCCCGGTTCCATCAGAGTAAACATCTTCGCCTGCTTTGTTTTTCCCGATGGGTTTGGGAACAATATGTTGCAAAACAAAGCTTGCGGAGTTATAACTCTTAAGCTTCAACTGGATTCGCTCGTTTTCAATTTCAGCTTCTTGAACTTTAAGCTTTAATTTTGCGATTTCATCCAGTTGTTGGTTGATTAATTCTTTTTTTAATCGAAGAACTGTTTTTAGTTGAACATTTTCTTTATAAGTTTTACCATTTCTGTCATCATTATCCTTCATTGTGCTTTTAAGTTTCTCAAACTTTTCAGTGATCTGACGGTTTTCAAGAACTAACCTTTCATTTTCTTGCCTAATCTTTTCGTGGTCAATTTTATCATTTTCAATTTTGTTAGTTAATTCTTTTAACCGTTAAGTTGAAGCTTTAACCCTTTTATCACGATCAAGGATTTGATCCCCGACGCTTCTGACTCTCGCAGTCAAATCCTCAACCTTCTTACCGTTGCGATAAGTAACTTTGTTACAAACTTTGCATTCCTTGCTGCAATTTTTGCAAACAACATCACCATTGACTTTCTTACCTGACTCAGTCGTTGACATGTTTGAACTGACCTGGCCATTAGACTCAGAGACGGATTTAGAATCTACCTCAAGCGCCTTAGCTGCCAGCACCTTGTCAGCCATTTTTCCAAAATTTTCAGCATTCAACTCCTGCGTCGTGTCAATGATCCCAGTGTCAATCTTCTTTGACTTCTCTTCTTCTATCTCTTTCTTCTCTTTCTCCTTCTCTTCTTTCTCTTTCTCATCTCCACTTCCCCACCATTTCTTCTGCCAATACTCATCTTCATCTTTAAACTCTTTGATTATAGTTTCCACATCAAGAGTTTTATGGTCAACAGCAATGTTTCCATATGGGTCAAGATAACATTCCCTTTCTGGATCCCATCTCTTAGCTCTTACTGCTTCATTAAAAATACCAGCTAATCTGACCAATCTATTCGAAGCCAACGACCTTCTGTAAATGTACTTTTGTTCTTCAGTTCTGTTGTCTTTCCAAGGAATAGGTTCTGTTTTTGCCATGAATGCATATCCAACCGCATCTTCCTCAGGTAACAACTCACTCCAGTCGTAACCTTCATCGTCGTGAATTACTGCAAGAGCTCTAGACTTCTCTTTGTTCTCCTCAACCTGCTTCAATCTTGGCGGCTCAGATTTATTCTGATGATAAATCGCCTTCTTGTAGTAATCTTCTCTGAATGGGTTTTCAGACTCATCAGCATACGCGTTTCTGCATTCACGCTTAAAATGACCTTTCTGCTTGCACTTGAAGCACGTCACCTTGCTTTTGTCAAAACCCAACTTGGTAGAAGGTCCACCAATTGACTTCCTCCCGGTTATCTCCATGAAACGCTGTGCCTGACGAACAGCACTGGCCATACACCACCGTATGTCGATTAGTTCCATTTCTTCAGGATCTATTTGGTCATAATCTTCTTTCGTCAGGTTGGTGTTGCCAATCTTCCCTGCTACAAGGCTTTCATACGATTCCAACACCGACGCTAGGAAAACCATCTGCTGCTTTGCCGACTCTTTGCTAAAATTCTGAGCGTTTTTCATGTCTACAGCGATGTTGCAGTTAAATAAGTTCTTTGCATCAGACTGGTTTGAATTTGATGAAGACCCACTGTGATATCCACTGCTTTGACTTTCTTTGCTCATTGTAGAAACATTCTCAGCAGAAAACGCAGTCTTGGGAGATGTATTCTTCGGCATCATGCTTTTTGGATAACACAAATCCAAGTTCTGCTGGTAAGATGAGTGATTAACTTTGTATGTCTTCTTCAATTCTAACTCGTGACTCTCGAGTTTCTCAATCAGCAAATCTACAGTCAACACTTATGGCGCCTTGATAGTATTTTTCAGCATCAGCGCATAATATTGCCAATCCATCTCGTCTGGTAACGAGTCGAACAATTTGTCAACTAGCTCATCTTCAGAATAAGTAATTCCATGTCTAGCTAGTTCCAGCTTCAGGTGCCCAAATCTCTCAATCATTTTACAAACAGACTCATTCTTTAAACAGCCAAACAAATCAAACTCCTTTCTAAGTAGTTTCTTTTTGTTTTTCACAATTTCTGTACTTCCTAAACATTTGGTTTTCAATTTATCCCAAAGATCTTTGGTAGTAGAGTACTCGATCAAAGATATTATATCTTCTCGAACGGATTGAAATAACAACGCAACACATTTCTGCTTAGCAACAAACGATTCTATCTCCTCAGGTGAAGTTAAACTTTCCCCACTTTTGCCTCCATCCTGGTATCCATTTTTTAGATTCTTCCAGCTGGGAAAGGCAAAGGCTTTCAACCAATCTTCGAACTTCTTGGCCCACCGGCTATATTCCTCGATAGCCATCAACTTTGGTGGTTTGTTGTAAGTTCCGAAAGCACTTTCAACTTCCAAAGCATCCGATAACTTTTTCTTTGCATTCGGAGGATTCTCATTCGTGTTGCTTGAAGAAGTATCGTCTCCAGAATTTCCAGCAAACGCATACATGTCGCTAAACGGGTTCATGAAAATATCATCCATCTTGAAAGTACCTGTGAAAGTCAGCAAACACTTAGAAATTTTTTTTTTTAAGTTTTGAAAAACAGTGATTTCGAGCGAAATCACTTATGAGCGAAATCAAACAGACATAGTTCAAGCGAAATCAGATGTATACTGATTTCGAGCGAAATCAGATAATGTCTCAAGAGCGAAATCAGAACTTATGTCCCTTAGAGCGAAATCAAAACTTCTCTTCGAGCGAAATCAGGTTTCGCTCCAAATGACTATGTGAATTTCGAGCGAAATTAGCCTTTTCGAGCGAAATTAGCGATTGATTTTTCGAGCGAAATTAGGTTTTTAGGCCATTTTTACCAATTTTAATCCGAATTTTATCCTGATTCTTTCTAGGCTTTGTTAATTCTATATTTTACACAATATACTCAAAATTCAGGTCATTTCAACCGTTTGAACTAGCTCAAATCAGAAAAGTATGAGAAGAAAAGAGTAGAAATAAGAAAATCCGGTAGAATGAGGCTGCTATGGTATGAACTCCTTGTCCTGAGCTCTGATACCACTTGTTGGACCGTGTTATGACCCTAAACAGTCAGTATAAGGCAGTTCATCTTCACATACAGAGGCGGAATCAAAGTAAATGAAGTCACAACAGCTTTTCCTTTCAATTTCCTTCTCTATTAATGCTTTCTGAGTAAATTTTGACAGCGTTTCGACACCTAGCACATGACCTGATTTCGCTCCAAACGTTACAAATGTGATCACACATCAGGTTTATATAGTGCAGCTGATTTCGCTCCAAACAGCAGGAGCGAAATCCCATGTGATCATTACAAGCGAAATCACCAAGTAAGCTTTGGAGCAAAACCCCTATGAACCCTAGGAGCGAAATTATAAACATTACATCAGGAGCGAAATTATCAATGCATCTGATTTCGCTTCAAATGACTTGACTGTCATTTGGAGCGAAATCACTCACTAAAACCCTAACTTGGTTTCCGTGCTCCAATCTAACCTATCTAGACCTAAAACTCGATAAAGACGTTGATAACAGACATTCAGTGCACCAACACCCAATGACATATTTTCACAAGTTGATGCATGTGCATCAGCTAAGGAAATATGGAATCAGTTGGAAAATCTTTGTGAAGGAGGAGAAAGGATGAGAAGAAATAAGAGAACAAACAATGTTTCCTCATATGAGAGGTTTAAAAGTTTACCCAATGAAAGATTAAATGATACATATCAAAGATTTACAAAACTTTTAAACGAGCTAAAGAAATTTGGTATAACAAAGTCAAATGATGAAAGAAACATAAAATTTCTTGATGCTTTACCTAGAAATGGAGAAGTCTAACCATGACTTTGTCCTCAACCTTAGAACTAGGAAACATGAGTCTTCATGACTTATACAGCATCTTGATCCCCAGAGAGGAAGAAATATTTGAAGAAACCATTCAAAGAGGGGGATCTTTAGCTCTTATCTCAAACTCACAAAGATCAATACCTACCAATGATCCACAACCATCAAACAGACAAAGTTTTGAAATTTCTGATACTTTATCAGATTTTTCAGCTTTTGCTAAAGCAATAACACTGCTCACCAAAACATTTGAGCAGAGGTTGAGGGGAGGAGGCCAGAGATACCAGAGAAGTGACAGAGGGAGGATAGATGGAAGATCTAAGGAAGAGAGTAGATCTAAGGATAAGGGGAAGGTTGAGGTTGTGTGTTACAAGTGCAAGCTAAGAGGTCACTATGCATCAGAATGCAAGACCAAGAAGCTGAAAGATGTTGCTTATTATGAGAATAAGCTAAGAAGCAGCAGCAGCAAGTCACCTTAATTGCTGGGACAGATACATGGCTATCTGATGACTCTTCTGATGATGATGAAGAAGAAATGGCCAACTTCTGCCTCATGGCACTTTCTGATGACATACCAGAAACTTCAGAACAACAGGTAAATTTAGACAATCTTGATCTTGAACATAAGCTAAATGAGCTCATGTCAGATTTTCTAAATCTGCAAGATAAACATCAATCAGATAGTAAAAAATCTGATGAGTTGCAAAGGGCCAGGAATAAAATCATTCTTGAAAACCAATTACTCATAGAAGAAAGTTTAGATCAAAGATCTAAAATTGAGTTCTATGAAAATGAAAGAAAAGATCTTTACAAGAAAATCAATGATAAAGAAATTAATGTAAGAGGTTTTCAACAAGCCAAAGAATTTATAAACTTCATTGAGTCCACACCAAAGAACAAAGGAGAGGGTTTAGGATATGTAAAAACAAGAGAAAGTAAACCCACTGTCTTTGTAAAAGCAACTCAACAGATTTCTGTTCTGAAACTTGCAAGTCAACCTGTTCTGAATACTCTTTTGATAAACCCAACTTTGAACCAAAAAAATGTGAATGCAAACAAGAGTCTATAAAAACTCCAGAAGCAGTTCACTCATTTTTTCAAGATTATCCCATCATTCCATCACAAGAAAGAATATCAGAAAATTCTGATAAATCTTGTATGTGTGTTGACATACTGAAGCTTGTTCAACACCATCTCCAAAAGAAAAATGTAAAATCTATTTATGGCTCAGCATATAACAGAATTTCTGATGAAAAGAAAACAAGAGAAAAAATGTGTTTAAAATCTCATCAAAAAGAGTACCCAAGCATGCCTGGGTATCAAAAACCCTCTAATCATTCCATTTTCAGGACCATCATGTGCAGCAGATCTGGTACTGCGATTTAGGAAGCTCCAAGCACATGACTGAGGATAGGAGCTTACTCAGCAACTTTGTATCAAAGCTGGGTAAAATGGTAAATTTTGGAAATGGAGTGAAAGGGAGGATCATGGGATACGGATGTATAAGGTATGGATGTCTGACCATAGAGAAAGTAGCCTATGTTGAAGGCTTAAAGTATAATCTGCTAAGTTGTGGTCAATTCTGTGACAAAGGTTTTCAGGTAACCTTTTTACCAGAAAAATGCTTGTTGATAGGTATGGATGATAACAAAATCTATTTAAGTAGAAAAAGAATAAGACAATCAATATACTATTTTGATTTCAAAGAAGAAAATGAACATCCAAAATTATGTTTATTTTCAAAAATCAACAAAGGAAGTAGTTGGTTGTGGCATAAAAGGTTGGCCCACTTAAATTTCAAAAACCTAAGCAAACTAGCAAGCAAGGGTCTGGTAAAAGGATTACCTTTTATATCCTCAAAAAAGGATAAAATTTGTGATGCTTGCGAGATGGGAAAATCCAAAAGAAGCTCACACAAATCAGTTTCTGAGTCTTCTATTACACAAAATTTGGAACTTTTACACATGGATTTGTGTGGACCCATAAGCACATAAAGTTTTTCTGGAAAGAAATATATACTAGTAATAGTTGATGATTTTTCCAGATATACATGGGTCGAATTTTAAGAAAGAAAAGTGAAACACCTGATCTGATCACTAATTTTATCAAGAAAATTGAAAACTGTTAAAACTAACAGTCACAAGGATCAGGTCAGACAATGGGACAGAGTTTAAAAATTCAAAAATTGAGAGCTTTCTTGTAAGTAAAGGAATCTCTCATGATTTTTCTGCTCTCAGAACACCTCAACAGAATGGGGTTGTTGAAAGAAAGAATAGAACCTTAGTAGAAGCTGCCAGAACAATACTTGCTTATGCTAAAATGCCCACTCACTTTTGGGCAGAAACAATAGCAAATGCATGTTTTACTTAAAACAGAACCCTAATCAACAAAAGGCTAAACAAAACACCTTACAACATTATTAATGGAAGAATTCCAAGTGTAAAATTTTTACACACATTTGGTTGTAGATGTTTTGTTTTTAATGATTTTGAAACCCTTGAAAAATTTAACAGAAAAGCAAAAAAAGGTATTTTTCTTGGTTACTCCTTGTCCTCAAAAGCTTATAGAATTTTTATTCTTAACACAAGGACAATCAGAGAAAGTCTGTATGTTTCATTTGATGACTCATCAGAAACAGAGGTTTCTGATGAATACATGAAAGAAATAAATTTTTATGACAAACAAGAAAATTATGAACATCTCTTTGAAATGATATCTGAAGATTTCCTAGAACATGATAAATCTCTCACATACAAATCAATAGATATTTCATGTACTAACCTTGCAGAACAAGTGAGTAGTACATCAGAAAGTCAAAATTCTGGTACATTACACACAACAGAGGCAACTGTTCAGGGGGAAACTTCAAATCCATCAGAACCAACAACTTTTCATAATAAGTTAAGATGGATAAAAGGACATGTTCATTCTAACATCATTGGCAATCCAGCTGATGGTGTGAGAACAAGATCTGCAACTGCACATAAGTGTGCATTTGCTGGGTTCTTAAGCAAGATAGAACCCAAGTCTGTCAAAGAAGCTCTGAATGACTCAGACTGGATTCAAGCTATGCAAGAAGATCTTGATCAGTTTGAAAAGAGCAAGGTATGGGATTTGGTACCCAATCCTAAGAACAAATCTGTCATAGGCTCAAAATGGGTATTCAGGAATAAATCTTATGAGAATGGCATAATCACCAGGAACAAAGCAAGGTTAGTGGTCAAAGGTTACTGTCAACAAGAAGGTATTGATTATGATGAAACTTTTGCACCAGTAGCTAGATTAGCAGCTGTAAGAATTTTTCTGGCTTATGCTGCATCCAAGGATTTCAAAGTTTATCAAATGGATGTAAAATCAGCTTTCCTGAATGGTAAAATTGAGGAAGAAGTTCATGTGCGGCAATCAGAAGGCTTTGTTGATCCAAAATTTCAAAATCATGTTTACAGATTAAACAAAGCCTTGTATGGGTTGAAGCAAGCTCCTAGAACCTGGTATGAAACCTTATCAAACTTCTTACTCAATTATGGGTTTACTAAAGGTACTATTGACACCACACTTTTCCTCAAAACACATAAAGGTCATATTTTGTTGGTCCAGATATATGTTGATGACATTATATTTGGATCAACAAATGAAAAATTTTGTAAAAAGTTTCAAAAGTTGATGACCAGCCACTTTGAAATGAGTATGATGGGTGAGTTAGCCTTTTTCTTAGGGTTACAAGTTAAACAAAGAATTGATGGAATATTTTTTAGTCAATCAACATATGTGAAAACAATTCTACAAAAATACTTACTTGAAAACTGCTTTGTTTCAAAAACTCCCATGGCAACAGGGAACAAATTAGATTCTGATAAAGATGGAATAAGTGTAGATATTAAAACCTATAGAGGGATGATAGGATCATTGCTGTATTTAACTGCAAGCAGACCAGATATTATGTTTTCAACATGCTTTCTAGCCAGATATCAATGTGATCCTAAAGAATCCCACCTAAAAGCTGTAAAAAGGGTTTTCAAATATCTAAAAGGCACATCAGAACTTGGTCTCTGGTATCCAAAGGATACAAACCTTGAATTAATTGCATATACAGATGCAGATTATGCAGGGTGTAATATTGACAGAAAAAGCACATCTGGTGCTTGTCAGATCTTGGGAGAAAAAATGGCATGTTGGGCAAGCAAGAAGCAAAACTGTGTTGCCACATCAATAGCAGAATCAGAATATGTAGCAGCAGCAAGTTGCTTTTCACAAGTGCTATGGATGCAAACTCAACTGAAAGATTATGGAGTAAATCTGACAAAAATACCAATCCTATGTGATTCAAAGAGTGCAATTGCAATAACAGAAAATCCAGTTCATCACTCAAGAACCAAACACATAGATGTCAGATATCACTTCATAAAAGATCATGTGGAGAAAGGTAATATAGAAATGTATTTTGTTCCAACTATAAACCAAATTGCTGATATCTTTACAAAACCTCTCGATGAAAAGAGACATAATTTTTTGATCAGCAAACTTGGCATGGTGAATATAAAAGATGAAAATTTTTCAGAAAACAAAAAGACACATATTGAAAACCAAATTGATGATCATCAAAATTCTGATAATCAAAGATTAATTAAACAGGGTTCTGATACAGAAATCCATCAATCTGATGGAACATCAGAAGGTCTGATAAATCATCAATGAATGTGATGATTTATCAGAAAACCTGAAGAGGTATCAGAAAATCTAATGAAATCATCAGAAATTCTGATACAACATCAAAAACTTTGTTTAAACATCAAAATGATCACTGATCATCAAAAGTCTCTCTATCTTCATACATATCCCATATGTATAAATTCATAATTATATATAGTATGTTTTTGTATTTTTTTATTTAATTAAAAAAACAAAAAGGGGGGATAAGTAACATGCATTAAGATAAAATTCAATACAGCAGAGAAAAATCAACAGTCACAAGAAAATTTTTGCAGAAAATTGAATTATTCTTACACTACCAATGCATGCAACGTCATTTTTCCGTAAGAAGTTTAAGAGACATTTAGGCACTAAAATGATTAGGAGCTATGAAAGTAGCCGCCTAGCTATTAAATGCTTACTCACACATGGGGCTTAGTAGACTGTCATATTCACTGCAACAGATATCGTCTTAATTGAAGAGATGAAAATAAAAACCTTTTGTTGTTAATATCATTTATGAGGAACTATCACTTTCATCTATAAATATTAACAACCTGAAAAGGACTTTCTTCACACCAAAATCATCTCTTCAAAAGCCCTTCATCAGAAATTTCTTATTTTAGAATAGGTCGCCCAAAATCAATGAAAGTTACACAATTCCCTCTCCCTCTACACAGACATCATAATCTTAGGCTAAGATCTAACTTGGAAGGACCTGCATGGGATGACTGCAGGTATGTGTATAATATGATCATGCGAAGTTCCTTGGGCTTTGCTATATCAACACATGTCACTATATATCCAGAACTTCTTCAAGAATTCTGGTGGAATGTTCAAATCATTTTAAGTGGCACTTCCATATGGATAGATAGCAAGGTTATGGGGGTAAAAATCACCCTAAAGGAGGAAACACTCAGAGATGTCCTCCGGTTGGGTGTTGATCAAGAAAACACCTTCCTGGATAAGGCAATTATGCAACAGACCTTGACAGAAATGGGCTATCATTCAAACAACATGTCAAGGGAGGTTGGCAAATTTGGTTTTATACCACCTTTCCAGTATCTGGTGACACAGCTAAGTGTCTGCTTTTTTAAAAAGATTGGGCACTTCAACGAGCTGTCCCATAGTATGATGGAAGTGATTCATGCTGTTGTACAGGAAAAACCTTACAACTACACTAAGTTTCTCATGAGAGACTTAGAAGCAAACATTCATGACCGTCAACCTTTTCTGATCTACCCTTGATTCGTAACCAAGGTGATCACCAGTCAGCTAGACTTCGGAGGAGTGAGGAGCTGGTATCCAAGGGCTGAGCTGGCACTTCAAGAAAACATAAGAGATCCCACCCTGGTTCCATCAATGAATCACACTAGACGAATAACCAGTCTCTAGTTATATGTGAATTGCATGTACAACGTGCTGGATGAGGAGGAGTAGTAGTTTTTGCTTGTTTCGTTTGTGTTTTATGTATGTTTAATGTTTTTTTTGTTATATATTAAGTTTGCCTTAATTTTTTTTCTACTTAAAAAAACAACAACTAAAACATGTCAATAGATCTAGGGGGAACTTAGACAACATGCCTGATAAAAACAAGGAAAATCTGGTGAAAATCAAATGAAATCTGATAGGATTTAGTGAAACTCGGAAAATCTGATGATCAATCAGAAAATCTGGCAATTTTTTTCAGAAAACCCATCAAGCCATCAGAATATGTTCATACACCAGAAAATTCTCAAGATAAACTGAAAATCTGATAATATATCAGATAATCAAATTTTTATCAGAAAAATCTCTTGACAACTAGGAAGTTTGACAAGTCAACAGAAAGAAACATCAGAAAACATTGTCGTTAACCAGATTCAAAGAAACTTATGACCATCTAAATTTTTGAAATAAGTTTCTTTCAAAATATATTTTTTCTGAGGACTGGAACAAGCTATATGACAAATAATTCCTGAAAATCAGAACAAAGGTGTGGAGTTCAAAACTGCAATGTAAGCAAAAATCTTGGAACTCTACTTATTCCCTCTCATCTCAAAAAAAATGTTGATTCAATCTCTGTAAATGAATCAAATGCATTCTGATGATATATATAAAGAAAATCCAACTCTCAAAAGCATTACTCAAAGATTTTCTGATATATATCATCAAGAGGAAAACTTGGGAAGATACACAATCTCAGAAAATGTTTCTATTGGACCTTTTTGAAACAAAAAGGGGTCCCACATGGAGAAAAGGTGCAAGTTGGACATTAGTGTTTATCTGCTAAATCCTTGGAATCTCTGATTTTCATTAAAAGATTTACATTAAATTAGAGATAAACCAAAGGTTTTTTCAAAAACGGTTGTTTCCTAAATGGATTAAAACATCATTAAGGTGTCATTAACCACCTTGAATACAAACAACCCACGAAAAGCACTCAAAGATCTCTGTCTCTATACACTATAAATGTCTCATTCAAAAACAGAGACTTTCATCTTCAACCTTCATTCTCAAAACCCTAAAAACCCTTTTCCGAAATCAAAACCCAAATTCTCAATGGCTGCTATCAACATCAACATACCACCAATCAAACACTCTATTCCCTTCATCACCGAAGCTGAATTTCTTCCATTAAAGAGCAACAATAAAGCAATGAATGATAACATTGAAGAATATGATATAAAGTGTCAAATTCTCATTGAATTTCTGATCAGATGCCTGATAGCTCAAGCTCTTACAAAGGCCAGAGAGGTACCAGAAAAACTCATACAACAAGCTGTAAAAACTCTCAAGGTCTCAAATCAAACAGAGCTAACAGCACATGTTTGGGGAGATATCTTCATTACAATCTCACCGGAGAAAATAAGGGAATGTTTGGAACTAGCCTTAAGCCAAAGCTATGAAGAAGCACCAGAAAAAGAAGATATGTTTTCACTACTTGATGTTGTAATGGGTTACAAGACAAAGATTTCAAAGATCAGTGAATTCAAGAGGAATAAGCTACCTGCCTTCTGGCAAGTGTTAATGGAGATTCTGAACAAGTGTTTATCATAAAAAATTGGAGGTACAGATCAGATAAATATGAATTTCTGACAATCATGTTCAGTCTCATTAGTGGGTTGAACATTGATTTTGGAATAGAAATATTTAATCTGATCAGAAGATCAATTCTGACTCACACTGGAAGGATAGATTCACATCTACCCTTTCCTAGATTTCTGTCAATCATAATTTCTTATGCATTTTCTGAAAGGAACCTAGAAATTCCAGCATCAGGAAAAATGTGTAAAACAAAAATCATGAGACCTTGGACTGCTGTAGGGTCTTGGAAGTCAGATTATGATGTACCTGTTCTGTCAGAAAGAATGATGTATCTGATACCAGAAGATTCACCATACAGAGCAGAATACCTGAAGATGTTAAGCAAAAAGCCAGAAAACAAATAAGGTTTTGAAAATGTGTCCCCCATGGAGCATGATGCACAAGAGTCATGAACACCAAGAATGGAGCAGCAGGGTGAATCTAATCCTCATCCAGCCGATGAAGATGTGAATATGAGTCCTGTGGCAGAAGAACATCATGCTGAAATCTCACATATGGGAGAAACAGGTGCACAACACTCTAAACTTAATATATTTCATAATTCTGAGAGTGATTTTGATGATTCAATTCAAGAAAAGTATGAAATTTTACATAGAGGCACTGTTTCTACAAAACAAAATGTGAGTGAAACCAAAGACTCATTTTCTGAATCAGATTCTAAGGAGGAAAATGTGGTGGCAACAGGTAGAGATCAGTCTACTGATCAAGGAAACCTGGATGAGAAAACTAAGAGTTTCTCAACAACTCATGGAGAACCTGAAAGGGTTCAAGGATATGAGGAAAACCAGGACTTGAATATGTTTCAGTTTTCTAGTGAGGGAACAGAGAATATGGAATATTTCCATCCTCTTAACCTCAGAACAGCAGAGAATGTGTTTTCTGCTGGTGTTAGAGGTGGAACATCTGTTGTTCCTCCTATTTACCAAGGACATCAATCTATGTCCACTGAACAAATTCACAAGAAACTTGAAGATACAACTGCCACTGAGAAAACAGCCACAGAAAGAAAACTTGATCTGATACTGGAAGAAATCAAAAATCAGATATCAAAGTTTTATCAGAAACTGTCAAAGCTGTGCAGAAGCAGACAGAAGACAACACTGCAGCCCTCAACAAACTACAAGAGTCATCAGAAAACAGAGAAAGCTCATCAGAATTCAAGAAAGCTCTTAATGAACTACAAGATATCAAAAAACAGATGGCTGGAGTTGCAACTGCAGGAGAAAGCTCAAGTTCAGGAAGAATTCTTAAAGAAATACAGTTCCTCAGAGCCAACAGCAGCATGATTGAGGCTTTTGAGAAACTGATGGTGGAATTGACTGCACAAAGAAATCAAGAAAACCAGGAGTTTCAGAAAATGAAGAAACAAGAAGAAACAAATACTCAAACTCTTGCTAATGTTCACTTGTTAGTAAAGAGATTGCAGTATAATGTTGCCAGACTAGCAAAAGTTGATCTTCATGAACTGAAAGCCCCAATTCCACAAGAAAGACAAGCAAGAGGATCAGAAACTTCTCAACAACAACCAGAAACCATTCAACAAGATCAAACCAAACAAACAAAAACTTCAACAGCTCAAAAACAGAAGCAGCCCATGGGTCCACCTCCAGATAAACAAAAGTTACTCATGGGTCCTCCACCAAACGTCCCAAAGCCAAACACTTCAAGGGTCCAACAGAAAGAACATGTTCCAGTTCAGTCATCTATTACAGCCATCACAGGAGAAACAGAGTTCAACATAAAGATGGATACAAAAGAGAAGAGAAGAATGGAACATGAAGTGACCTCCTCAAAAAGGCCAAGAAAAGTAATGAGAGAAGATTCAGAAGGAAACATCAAAGAAGTAGAAGTACTGAAAGGTGATTTACACACAATTATGTACCCTGAAGAACATCTAAAGCACTAACTGGAAGGTCCAGAAGACAACCCAAAAAGGCCACTCTCCCCATTGAGTAAAGGTATTGTTGAAATCAGAAACAATGGAGGCTGGGAAACTCTGCACAAACACATGACCAATCCAGTAGTATCTATTGAAAGAATCGATACTTTGACCACTGGAGGAGGCATCTTAGGTAATGAAGGACAAAACAAGTATACCTTGATCAGAAAAGATAAAAGTGAACAAAAGGTTACTGATGTAAATCTGGCTGATGATATTCACCCAATGGTAATAGTCAAAATGAAGAATATCATTGATAACGAGAAAAGCAGTTCAGTCGTGATTAGAAGAGCCCTTGATAGTCTCAAAAGTTCAGGAGCAAAGTTATACAACAGGGTTGCACTGGCAGACTTTGATCTATGTATCAATTTTGAGTATAGCAACAAAGTGCTAATACCTCCTCCCAACACCACAATTCCAGCTGAAATTCCTTCTAAACTGGTGAGAACTGGAGCAATCTTTGACAAACCAGAAATGTGTGTAGTCTTCAAAGATGCTCATGATGAAAAAGCTCTGTTCAAAATCAGTGAAATATGCATGTATTCAAATCAAACTCTGAAATATATAAGGAACTGCATGAATGAGAAACAAGAGTAGCTCAAAAAGAAGGGCAAGAACAATGAACAGCTGAGAAAAACAATTGAAGATTGCATTGAAAACTGGATGGAGTCAAGAGGATGGTACAAAGAAATGTACAAGGAAACTCAAAAGGCAATTGATCACAAGAAAAGGTTGAAACCAGGGGATAAATACAGAAGTGGAGTAAAGATCAATTAATGAATTGATGAGATTAAATTTCTGTTTTTGAACAATATTTTATTTTTGTCCGTTTTGAACAATGGTTGGTTTGATTATGTTTTATGTTTCTAAACTTAGGTGTTTGATTTTTTCTTTTCAAGGAATAGTTGAAAGTTGTTTATGTTTGATATAGATAGTTCATTTTTCTTACAATACTTAGGGGAAACTATTAAGAAACTTTATTTGTAAGTATTTAAGAAAATCACAATCAACTGGATCTATGAAAAGATAACAGTCCTGAAGATCACAACAAGAAGAAGAAGATCAGATAGGACAACTGAAATGCACAACATCTACTTCAAAGAATCACAAGTTGATCGAAAGCTGAATTGGATTATCAGAGAAGGTCATTTCTGATGGATCTGATGATATTTCTGATGAAATATCATCAGTATCTGACGATTCTAATCATCAGATTCTGATGATTTGTTCACCAGAATTTCTGATGAAGTGGTTTATCAGAAATTCTGATGAATACCCCACTTGTTTAAAACTCAGCTCTATCCTGCCACAATGACTGAAGCAACTTGACATTATTGGATATCATGATTACAAAGGCAACTTGAATGTTGGATTCAATGAATATGTCAAATTGCTACTTTTTGCAGGACTGATTGCATGAATAAACTATTGTTTATTCATGTACCCAGCCTTCTATAAATAGAAGGCTCAACCAGCAGAAGAAAACTGAGTTTGAAGCTTAGCATTCATATACACTACACAAACTCCATTTTCCCTCTCACCCACATAATTCAAGATTCATTTGTATTAGATAATAATCTTACAATCACCTTGTAAACTTGATAATTCTGTAGGTCTTGTTTCTGAAAGTCTGATTTCCATTTCCGCACATCTTTTTCATATCTACTGAAATCACTTGCCATATTACGTGAAAAGAAGTTGTTTAGGCCAAACTGGGTCCAACAGATGGCGGCTCGAAAGCTAAGAAGTCCAAGAAGACCAAAAAGGCTAAAGGTAACAGTTCTGGAGCTTCTAAGCCTTCCGTTGATGCTTGATATTCGTAGCTTTCTTAGCACCCTTGAAAAACAATTTATGGTTTGTAATGTTAACTTAAACAATTTTAGGTTTTGCAGGAACCCTTAAGGTTCCTGTTATGTGGTTGTGGTTAGGCCTGGATGGTCGTTTGAACAATTTCTTATGTTTACAAGCCCCTAAGGCTTGTTTTAACTTTGTTTGGATATTTGGAAGTCTGTTAAGACTTTCCTTATTATGCTATTAACTTTCTACTACCTTCCTTGTGTAATTTTTTGTGTTTGTGCGTGTTTGGTAAGGCAGCTTGGTTGGCTTCAAGCCTTCAAGGCTTCTGGCTGTCATGTATATAGCTTGAAGCCTTCGAGGCTTCCAGTTGCTGTTTTGGTTTTATGACTTGGTTTGTATTTTTGAGTTTTGTGTGCAACTTTTTACTTGTGTTGTTGTATTGTTACTGGGATTATTCTTATCTTTATTGTGTTTTTCTTTGTTGGGTTTGTGTTGTCTTCATGTTTTTCATACCTTAAAGGGTTCAGTGCTGCAGTCACTTAGCCTTGGTATTTTTAACAAGAAGACATAGCACCTATCCTATTTATTACTTTCTTTGTTTCATTTGATTTCGTAAGCCTGTTTGTTGATTATTTTTCTAAGGCTTAAGGAACATTTGGTGTAGGCTGTTCAGACCCGTCTATGAGACAACTTTGTTTTTTTATTATAAGTCTCATGGAGTTGTATTAATTTAGGAACTCACCCCTTATATAGGTCCATTCAACCCTTGAACCTATTGAGCGATGTAGCCTGGGAGCTCATCCCCTTACATGGCCCTTGCCATGGAGTTTTTTGCTAGGTTCTCAACCTGATTTTAAGATAGAAAGACAAATTTGATAAAAACAACTTCATTCATTCAAGAGATGTTGTGTTACAAAAGGTGATCATAACTCTTGAAATACAACTTTGTGAAATACAAACCAATCTTTCCTGATTAGACATGGAACCTCTTCAAGGTTTTTCCATTCCAGTGTCTTGGAAGCTTTTTACCTTCTGAGTCTGCTAGCTTGTAAGATCCACCTTTATGTGCTTCAAGGATGGTATATGGGCCTTCCCATTTTGGGCCAAGCTTTCCTTGATTCTCTTTTTTACTAGCCTCATTGTTTCTAAGCACCAGGTCTCCTGGCTTGAAACGTTCATTCTTGACTCTTTTGTTGTAGTAAGCTTCCATCCGTTGTTTGTATTTGGCCTCTTGAATTGCAGCTTGGTCTCGTGCTTCCTCTAGGAGTTGTAAGTTCAACATGGTCTCTTTTTGGTTTGTTTCAGGATCCATATTGACAGTCCGTTGTGTTACAACTCCTACCTCAGCTGGAATCACGGCTTCAGATCCAAATACCAAGCTATAAGGTGTTCTTTTGTGGCTTGTTTTTTCGGTTGTTCTTATAGCCCATAGAACACTTGGCAATTCTTCAAGCCAATTGCTTTCATACCTTCCCAATCTGGCTTTGATTCCTTCGACTATGCTTCCATTCATCCTTTCAACTTGACCGTTTGACTGTGGATATGCCACTGAGCTAAAAACCTGAGTGATTCTGAATTCTTTGCACCAAATGCTGAAAGGCTTCTCAGCAAATTGCTTTCCATTGTCGGTGACAAGCACTCCCGGTAATCCATAACGACAAATGATGTTTTCCCAAACGAAATCAATGATCTGTTTGTCCGTGATTTTTGCAAGTGGTTTAACCTCAGGCCACTTGGTGAAGTAATCTATGGCCACCAACAAGAACTTCACTCCACCTTTGGCTGGTGGGAACGGACCAACGATGTCCATCCCCCATTTATAAAATGGCCATGCCGAGGTTATCGGGACAAGATCATGCTTGGGACTTTTCGGGACCGGTGCATGAATTTGGCAGGAATCACACTTCCTTAGTTGCTCGGTGGTGTCTCGGTGCATAGAGGGCCAAAAATACCCAAGATTCATTATTTTAGCAACCACCGTTCTAGCTCCAAAATGAGCTCCGCATATACCTTCGTGAACCTCTTTGACCAAATACTGGCTTTGCTCGGGACCAACACATCTTAGCAAGGGTGCAAGGTAACCCTTTTTGTAAAGGATTTCACCTTGCAACACGTACTGTCTAGACTTGATTTTAACCCTTTCAGCCTCTGTTAGATCAGCAGGTAATTCACCATTTTTAAGGAATTTCTTGATTGGAGTCATCTAATTGGGACCTTCTTTGGTGATTACATCTTGGACTTCCAACTCATCAATTGATGGAGCTTTCAACACCTCTACCAATACCTTTTTAGTAAGGTGGGCAAAAGTGAGGGAAGCGAGTTTACTCAAGGCATCAGCCTTCTTGTCTTGAGACCTCGGAATTTGCTTGATGGTGCATGTTTGGAAGGTATTCGTCAATTCTTTGGATTTTTCTTTGTATCTCTTCATATTGGGCTCCTTTGCAATGTAACTGTCATTCACTTGGCTTGATACCAGCAACGAGTCTGTGAACACTTCAAGCTTTTAGACCTTCATTTCCTTAACGAATCTTAAGCCAGCTATCAACGCTTCATATTCAGCCTCATTGTTGGTGGTCTGAAAATCAAAGCGAAGAGCATATGTGAATTCTAACCCTTCTGGGTTGATCAGAATTAGCCCAGCCCCTGACCCTTCAACGCTTGAAGCCCCGTCGGTAAAAAGCTTCCAGGCTTCAAGGTTAGAGGGTTCAGTGGCAGCTGTGTTTACTTCAGCGATTGTTGTCTTTGGGACTTCTACAATAAAATCAGCCAAGACTTGGGCTTTGATGGCCTTTCTTGGAACATAGGTGATGTTATGTTCACCTAGTTCCACTGCCAATTTGGCTAATCGTCCTGAATTTTCTTGTTTTTCAAGCACACTCTTAATGGGTTGGTCAGTGACCACTGGTATAGGGTGTGCTTGGAAATACCTTCGAAGCCTTCTAGCTGTTTGGACTAGGGCTAGAGCAAGTTTTTCCAGGGGAGGATATTTGATTTCAGCCAATTTTAGAGTTTTGCTGAAGAAATAAACGGGTACATGAACTTTTTCTCATTCGATGGTGAGGACCGCACTTATTGCTCCTTCAGCAACTAAAAGGTATACCGAGATCAATTCTCCCGTTTCTGGGGCTGCAATGTCAGGTAGGGAAGCTAGGTGTTGCTTCATCTGGTTGAAGGCTTCTTCAGCCTCCTTAGTCCATTTGAAGTCCTTCTTATCAGAGCATCCCTTGAGCGTTTTGAAAAAAGGTAAAGACCTTTCTGTCACACCCCGACCACGTAAAACATCAAACCGTGGCGGAAACGTCGGGGAGTGTTGTAACAGAATTATTGTTTCACAACCATGGCATACAAAGTTATATTTTATTGAATCAAACAAACGAGTTACATTGTCTTAAAATAACTGAAACAAAGAGTACATAACAAGTTTTAACTAGTCTAGTTCCATTTTATCGTCACTAAGGCCCAAGTCCACCCTAGCGTGTCGCGAACGTCCTATGCATTAGCTCCTGAAACACATGTGAAAATAGGTACGTCAGCATAAAAATGCCTGTGAGATACATAGGTTTTGTGAAAATAGGATTCATGACTTAAGTTTAAGAAAATGTTTAAGAAAAGTTAGTCATGAACCTTATAAATTGTTTTGTTTTGTAAATCGTTTAAAAAGTGATAAAATCAGATGATATGTATAAGTAAAAGAATAATGTATGGTTAAATAAATAACCAAGTAAAATAAGTTGTAACAAATAAACTGTTTTGTAAAATAATGTCTTGTGAAAAATATGTTATTTGTAAAAAATGTATAAATCCAAAATGAACATATTTTTCACAAGACATTATTTTACAAAACAGTTTATTTGTTACAACTTATTTTACTTGGTTATTTATTTAACCATACATTATTCTTTTACTTATACATATCATTTGATATGATTTAAATAACGCCCTACGACATGTAATACAATACAAGCACTTATATATAGGAAGTACCAGCGGCGTATCCACTATGCTTGTATTACATTACATACGTCTCGTTACGTAAACCACTTACCCAAACAAACCACCAATGTAAATTTACCCATGTCTAAACCAAATTGTCAAATGTCATTGTGAAAATCATGTCAAAACGTTTATGTCAAATGTCAATCATGTAGTGTGTAATCAAAATGTCATGTATGGCAAGTGAAATATGTATCAACTAAACCATAGGTGAAAATGCACAAAACAAGGTATTGAAGTAAAACTCAGTTTAAATCAAAGCTATGTTTTGTGGAAATGCATGCTACACTGAATACAAACATTTATGCGGTATTGTGAAAATGCATACATCCAAGCCTTGTGACTGTGGTGATAAACCTTTAAACAAATTAAAGGTCTATCGGTTTTTATGTTTAAATCGAATTCGGTCATTCCTTTCATCCAAACATACCCAGGATGTCAGGAACGGGAGTTGTCAATTCCTATGGTACCATTACCTACTAACGAGCGGCGTGATCAAAGTTAATGAATGTATATGGTCCCACTTAAACAAACCAAATGTCATACCCAAAATGTAAGCAAGTGATGAAAAACAAATGCACTAAGTATGATGAACATACTTAGTGTGAAAAGGTAATGTAAACAATGTACTAAGTATGCGCTAAACGAACATACGTAGCATAAAATGTCATGTAAACGATGTACTAAGTATGCACACAATGGACATACATAGCAAAAACACGATGAAAAGCATGTACTATATGTGTACTATTGAACATAACAAGCATATGATATGAAAACATGGAAAGCATGAAAGTAACAAGTAGGCACATGTGTTTCACCCCAAAATGTTTGAAAAACAGTAAAAGAGGGATACTATGTACTCACTTGAGATTGCTTAGAAGTCGTAGGATAACCACCAAGCAATGCTAGAAGATCACGGAAATCAAACGGCACCTATATAGGTATCTACATTAATAAACGGACCTATCGGAGGATCGGGTAGTACGAGGGTTTGTAAACCAAATAAGTATGGGAGCTTATGTAGTATGGTTTAACAAAGCCTACCTACTGACGGGTGGTCCGTAGGACAACCCTTAATGGTGTTAAATGACAAGTTAATCCCTAATTTAATCATGTAATTGTCTTGAATTAGATGACTACAGTTGCTTATGTTTCAGGTACATTCGGAGCTTAAAAGTGTGGAAATGAAGCTTCGTAATAGGCGCGGTTGGACTAGAGGTTGAAAGATGGAGCATACATGAAGAAAATAATTTATTAGAACTGAAGAATTAAGAAGATAGCATGATAGAGGACGAAATTACGAGAACGTAGGCGAAAACGGTGCAGAAAACGGAGTTGAAACGAAAAAGTTATGCTGAAAACAAAATTCCATGCTGAAGCCTACCGTAATTTACGGTGGCTACCGTAATTTACGGTAGACCCCAGCATTTTTCGTCCACCGTAAGGCAGTAGAGACCCACCGTAACACTTTTTGGTCCACCGTAACTTACGGTGGTACCGTAAATTACGGTGGAGTCTGCGAGAAAACATGTAACTGCCTCATTAAGTCAGTTTTTAGTGTGTCTTTTCATGATCTCTCATCATTGGACGGTTCTAGGACAGCATAGGGGCGATTTTTGGCTTGTGGCTTGGTTTGTGAACAATTTCTATCATTCGGTTTGTTTTCTTGATTCGTATGAACAATAGTTTGATGTTGATGACGATTCACCGAGCCATGTCCGGCTAAACTCTTCGGTGATCATCTTAGGTGAATGTTTCTTGAACTTTTGTGTGTTTAATTTCTGCATTTCTAGAATGACAACTTGCGTTGCTTGAATGTCATGGTGTATGTTTGATTGTTTGTAGTTAGTTAATCAATATTGCAATTTCTAGTCTTAATCGTACGTTCTTGGTGCCGTTGGCAACCGAGATATCACGGGAAGGGTTAGGGGTGGTTATTGATTAATAGGTCAACGGGAAACAACCTCGCGTTTATCTAATCCGAGTACTTTGTTCCCTTTTATCACTTCAATCATATATACACGAGTTATGTCTATGTAACTCTTTCTAGTTGGAATTACACACAATTGTTTAAAGAAACTGAAACCTAAGGTGATCATTGTTCTCTCCTAATTTGTTTTACAACCAACTTTGATTTGAATTAGTTTTTAATTTAGTTTTCTAAAACAACAATCCAAACTCTTGAATTTTAATTTTCTGCAATTTAGTCTAATAATTAGTTTAGTACGAGGGTTTGTAAACCAAATAAGTATGGGAGCTTATGTAGTATGGTTTAACAAAGCCTACCTACTAAAACGAAACTTATCCTAAGTGCTTTTGACCCGTTACGACCCGCTTAGGTAGCTTATGCTACTTTAACGCGTCGTTCGCGTAAAACGCGTTTGGAATGCCTAACTAGCCCTATGACAAGCAAGATATGCCTTAACATGTTTAACATTGTTGTTAAATCAGTTTAGATACCAAAAATTATGTTACATAGGCTTAAAATGAATTTTGGCGTAAAAAGGGTATTTTGGTAATTTACCTAAGGCATAAGAACTATTTATCATACAACTACTTAAACATTGTGACCATAAGGTATAACCTCGGAAGGTTATTCCCTATACAACTATGGTCACCTAAAGTGTTTGGTCGGATCCTAATGATCGACCAAATGGGTCGGGTTCGAAAGAATAAGCGATTGATTAGATCGCTTACCTTTACGACCTTAAACAAGCACAAATCTAAAAGCGACGAGCTAAACATGCTAGAACATGTTTAGTAAAGTTAGAAAACAGGTTTGGTATTAAAACAAACGGTTTTAATACCCTAGAGTAGTTTGGTTACAAAATACGCGAGAAAACGCATTTTGGCCGAAACTACGACTCGTCACTGAGCCTAGATAACGTGGTAATCAGTAGGTATAGTCACTAGGGACTATAACCATCGTGATTACGTTCACATTATGAAGTTCAAACGAACTTCGCGTTGACCATAAACTGGTCAATGCAGAAAGTCAAACACAGTTTGACTTTAATGCTAAAATGAACGAAAAACGCGAAAGAAAACTTACAGAAGGTCCCCGTAAGATTTAACCCGATTCGCTTTCAGGTAGGAAGTATAAACTTCCACTTAGAAGGCTTTGAATCAGATTAAATGTGAGGAAGAGGTGGGTATTTATAGGAAAGGCACAACCGTTAGGATTGTTTCTCGAATATTGAGCTTAAATCTTGGCCCTCCACTTGTGTCCATTGTTTTGCAATACAAGGGGCAGCTAAAAACCATCAAAATTTGCCCCTAGATTGATCAAAAACATGTCCAAGTTCAACGAATACCAGCTGCTGTTTCAGAAAATGGTTTTTCTGTTACTGGGCATCTCAGGCAGCCCGCTTCAGATATGTACATGGGCTCACGCGGGCCGCATGGCTAAGTATTCAGAAATTGCATTTTAGTCCCTGCACTTCAGAAACATGTATTTTGGCCCATTTTTGGCACGTTTAAGCCCCGTTAACCTCATTTCAAGGCTCTAAAATGAAGTTAAAGTGTAGGGAACTCAAAACATGCTCAAAAATATCTCGGATGTCGGTTCGTTTGGTCGTACGGTTGCGTTATTCGCTTAATTACGACGGAATGCGCATAAGCGCGAAAGATGATCCAAATTGCGCGACGAATGGATTTTTCTCATGCCAAACACTAAAATAAAATATTTTAATGCTTGCATAAATTTTTGGATGTCCGGAGGTATTCAGAACGTAAGTTATGCGCGAAAATGCAAACTTATGTACTTTTGACGCTTTTAGTCCCTGAATGACCCAAAAGTTTATTTTAGCACACCGAACCCCTCAAAGCCTATTTCTAAGCTATGTAAAGGATATTTAGGGTGTGTTTAACTTATGGGCATGTTCCGGAATGTTCGTTACAGTTCAAATCGGCATACTTTAGCAGTTTGTCAATTTTAGTCCCTGTAAGCGAATTAACTTGATTTTGCCATACCAAAGCCTTCAAAACTTATTTCTAAGTTATGTAAAGGTTATTTAAGGTATGTTAAGCATAAATTGATATTCCGGAGTATTTTTCGTGTTAAACTGATTGCGTTTACGCACCAGTTTGCGTATAACTCTCCAGAAAGCGATATAGAGTTTGAAATCGAATAATAGTCAAAACATGAAAATCATCAAACACAAATAAACAAACATTGGGATCAAATAACTTTATTTCATTGATAACTGAATTGTTTACAATGATTACAAGCACAGATGTGACACTTTCAGCCAATTTTGAGGTAAAACGCTTCAGGGTTGCAAGCTTCCCGTTTAAGCTTTCTACCTCCTTTTTGCTTCGTGGTGGTTTGGTTTCAAGAACAACTTTCACCTTGTTTGGATTAGCCTTTATGCTTTGTTTTCCCACAATATGCCCCAGGAACTTTCCTTCCTCAAACCCAAATGAGCAATTCTTGGGGTTGAGTTTCATGTTGACCTTCCTTAGGTTCTTGAAGGTTTCTTGGATGTCATCGAGCATTTGATACTCCGTTTTGCTTTTGATTACCAAGTCGTCGACATATGCCTCCATGTTCCTACCAAAGTGACTTGCGAAAGCCTTGTCAACTAGGCATTGGTAGGTTGCTCCAGCATTTTTTAGGCCGAAAGGCATCTTTTGGTAACAAAAGATTCCTTTGTCCGTGTGAAAGGCGGTTTTCTCTTCATCTTCTTCCTTCATGAGGATTTGGTGGTAACCCATGTAAGCATCAAGAAAACACTTGAAAGGGTAACCGGTGAGGGAGTCAACCTTGAGATCAATTTCTGGCAACGGGTAACAATCTTTGGGACAAGCCTTGTTCAGATCCTTGAAGTCTATGCACATCCTCCAAGAGTTGTCCGGCTTTCGAACCATGACCAGGTTTGCAACCCAGGATTGATAATTGACTTCTCGGAGAATGCCGGCTGACACAAGCTTTTCAACCTCTTGGCATGCAGCCAAGCTTCTTTCGGTGCTAGACTCCGCTTCTTTTGGACAACAGGCTTGACATCGGGTGGTATTTTCAACTCATGTTCAGCAATGCTTCGAGGGATGCCTGTCATATCTTCCGGGCACCAAGCAAAGACATCACTGTAATGTGTCAACAACTTTTCAAGATTTGAGAGAGTTTCTTGTGAAAGACTTGGATTGACCCTTATCCTCTACTCAGGATACTTAGGGTTTATAATTAGCCTTTACTTGTCTTCTTCACTTTTGGAACTTTCACCTTCAACCATATAGGCCTCTTGAGTAGGTTGAAGGGTTGCGATTCCCCTCTTGGTAGGAAATTTAACACTACCATGGCCAACAGACACAGCCATGTAGAATGCACACTGCCCCGGCCTTCCAATGATCACGTCATAGTTTGAAGGTATGTTGATGACCACAAAAGTGAGAGGTTGGACTCTCTCCTTCTGGCCTTCGCTGAAACGGACGTTAAGGGTCAGCTGCCCTAAAGGCTTAAGAGGAATGTCAGCAATACCTTTTATGGAGGTTCCTGAGGGTTGAAGCCTTGAACATTCTTCATTGCTTAAACGGTTGAAGAACTTCTCGAACATGATATCGGTGGCAGCACCAGTGTCTATGTATGCTCTGCTTGTTTGTAACGTTCCCACAGTAGCCTCAACCACAAGAGGGTTTGAAAGAGGGTTTTTCTCCGTTGGGGGGAAGCAAACACACTGAAGCTCCCAAGCTTCCAACCGTTGCCTTTTGTGAGGAACCTTTCCATCAAAATCCACCATGTTAACTTCCTTGCCCTTTCCTTCAGCCATTTTGCCCTTACTCCCTTCACCAAGTGAGCAAGTTCCCCGGACTTAACGGCTTCTACGATCCTTTTCTTAAGCTGGAAGAAATCATTGGTGTGGTGCCCCTTTTCTTCGTGAAATTCACAGTATTGGGTGGAATTCTCGTTCTTCCTGCTTTTAGGAAGAGGTCTAGGAGGCTGAAAGCTTTGTTTCACTTCTTCCGTGGTAAGAATCTCTTGAGGGGTCTTGGTAAGGGGTGTGAAGTTTGTGGTCCTTTCCCTGCTTGGAGGATTTCGGCCTTCAGACCTTCGTTGCTCTGAACCCTTTTGGTGTCTGTCATAGGAGTTAAAGTTTCCCCTTTTTCTAGCTGGGTTGTTGCCTCGCCATCTTGATCCCCTTTTTCTTTGTTCTTTAATGTCCACAGCCTCCTCTCCCCGGATGTGGGCTTCGGCCCTTTCGAGAGCTTCTTCCAAGGTCTTGGGCAGGGATTTGTTGAAATCTCTTGTGAGAAGCATGAGAGGTTACTCGGCTTGTAAGGCTTGGCCAAATCTTCTTCAACCCTTGCACCCATGTTGCTGCTGTTATTGTTGTTCCCTTGAGTGGCCAGCACCTGATTAATAAAGTGATGTCACGGGAAGCTGGCCATCATCTGGGCCATCATCTGGGGCATAAGGTTGAAGCCTTGAAGGCTTCCGGGTGCTACTGGGCAACTAATTCCCATAGGAGTGCTCATAGCGGCACTTCGGGCCAAAGGGAGTACCGATAAAGCTTGTTCCCATGTAGTTGTTGTTGAGGGTGGAAAACTTGTCACTGGGGACTGTAAGAGCTGATCAAGAGTCAACTCGTGTCCCAAAGGAGCACCGTTTATAGCTGGTTGAGACGAAAAGAAAGGAAATGTTATAGGATTCGGCCTCGCGGACAGATACGGGTTAGGGTTTGGAGGAGGATTACTGGGACTAGCTTCATCCCTAGATGCAAGAGGTTGTGAGTTTGCAAAAGGAGGGATGGGGGTCCAGGAGATAGTGTTGGCTCTGGCTCGTCATAGTCTAAACGAATCCTCACCCCCTTGTCTCTCTCCCTACTCACATATTGGTTGAGAAGAGACCTCAACTCAATGAAATTGTTGGCGACCCCCTCAGGGGTAAGTTCAACATGTGATGGGGTGCTAGAGACACCGACATTAGGGGAAGGAATCCCTGATCTGGATGGAGTTGGAGTGTTGAAAGTGAGAAACTCGGGAGTGCTCCCCGGTGTCGAGAAAGACGTGGGTATAGCCACGTGAGCTTGGCTAGTGCTTGGGGTAGAGGTATTTGGAACCTGATTCACTTCTCCCGGAGATTCACTTTCCGACATGGTAGTTTCAAGAGAATGGAGCTACACTACTAGGTCTTTTGAAGGAAGTTAGTGGCGTAGCCCTGTTGGTGCACTGAATGTCTGTTTACTACGTCTTAATCGAGTCTTAGGTCTAGATAGGTTAGATTAGGGTTTGGAAACAAGAAAGTGGTTTATTCATGTAATTCCGCTTGAAATGACAACTTGTCATTTCAAGCGAAATCAGGTGTCTTGTTATTCCGCTCGAACCATCACTTAGGTGATTTCGCTTGGAACCGGTTGAAGCGGAATCAGGTTCCGCTTGGGCATTTCAAGCGGAATCACATTAGAATAAATAGGTGTGTGGTAAGTTCATTTGTATGAGTTCGAGCGGAATCAGGTCATGTTGTAAGAGTCAAGGTGCTGCCAAAATTTAGTCAGAAACACGTGTAAAGACTCAGAAAGCATTAATAGAAAGAAAGTTAAAGGAAGCAAGCTGTTTTGACGTTGTTTACTTTGATTCCGCCTTAGTAAATGATGATGAACTGCCTTTACTGACTGTTTAGGGTCACGAAACCGATCCGTCAAGCCCCACGGTGGGCGCCAACTTGTTGATGCAACAAATAATAGACCAAGGATAGTAGCTGAGCAGGTTAGGCAAAAGGGTTGAAGGGTTCAACTTTGCCTAACGCAGGTCGTGGGGTCCCCCCACGTTTGCAAGACATGGAGAGAGGTTCACTAGTTTAATTTTGTTGTTTGCTCGGGATCCTCCACTGAAATATGTTCAGTCTTGGATGTGGGAGCAATAAGAATGTGTGTTTTGAATGTGATGGAGAGTGACTTGCATGGAACAAGTACTCAAGAACAATGATCAGAGATTCGCCTGGAATCAGGGCTGATCGAGATTGTCCTGGCACTAATAATATTACATATTGATTTTTTATACACAGATTATTATTATATTAATTAATATAGTTAGAGATAAACGTATAAATTCAAATTTAATTAATAATTATCTATAACTAATATAAAGGATTTAAACGAATATGGGGAAATTAAGATAATGTATGTAAGTAAATTTAGATTAGGATATTTATTTGTGTGATTTATTTTATTGTTTATTTATATATTTTAATTTTTTTATATTTAAAGATTCCAAGATCACATTTATTTACTTATTTTTCCTTTTATAACTTTAGAACAACTTCTATAAAATTCTGAATATAGTGTTGCAACATATTTATTTTAGTATATGTTTGATATAAGTTTTATTAAAAAATTTACTGTTAATTACACAGGGTTATAAACTTGTATATTACACGGGTTTGAGGATTAAATTTATATTATTTAATAATAATGTATGCACAAATTTACATAAATAAATTATTCTCAACCATGCAACTTGAAGGGCAATGGAGATAGTAAATCATGAAACTTTATTTCTGGTCGTGACTTCGTCTAAATCTTAATAAATGGTCAATTGTAATTTCATAATTAATCACTTTGATGTTATGGTTTTTATATCTGAGAAAAAGTAAAATATACTTATAAAAAAGTTATAACAATATGTAAACGTTATATATAACGAAAATATAACCAGAATCAAATCAAATCATAACAAAGCCAAGCTATATAAAAAAGTAGTAGTAGTAGCATAAAGCAAACATGTATCTACATTGGCTTAGCAACTCCATAATAGACTGGATAGTAAGATGAGAACATAATTATTATATTATGGACGACTTATTAAAAATGATTGGATATAATTATAAGAATGTTTCGTTAGTTAAAATATTAGAAACGTGCAAAATAGTTTAGAAAAGCCAATAAAATCACGTAATTATGGAAATGAAATGGTTACCATGGTAAATATGGTATGGTTACCATATATTTGCGATATTTGATTAAGAAAGTAAATCTGACACCTATATCAGTCATGTATATGAGCATTGCTAAAAAAAATTGTGTATCATTATTAAGTTATAAAATTTTATCCTTAAACCCGTGTAATACACGGGGTCTATAATCTAGTATATAATATACAATGGTCAAAATACAATATGGAGGAGGAGCTTAAAAGGTGAATGATGACCGCAAAAAAAAACGGGAAAAGAGAATGCAAAATATCTTGAAATTACAATTTTACCTCTCTGTCTCGCTCTCCCTCTTTTTAGCTAGATTTTTCTGTATATACTTATTACACAAATATTATGTATTTAACTTTATTGTAATTATAATCGATTAATTGCCAAAATCGTCCATGAGGTTTGGACATATTTGTCATTTTCATCCAAAACAATTTTTTTGTACAATATAGTCCTTCACTTTTGGGATTTTTTTGTCATTTTCATTCAAACATCTATTTGCTTCATTTTTTCTATCAAACACTTAGATAAAAATGGCAAAAAATTCCAAATCTCGGGGACAATTTTGGCAAAAAAGTCAGACGTTTGGATGAAAATGACAAAGAATTCCAAAAGTGAAGAACTATATAGTACAAAAAAGTTGTTTTAAATGAAATCCCAGATATACCCAAACCTCAGTGACGATTTTGGCAATTTACTCATTATAATTATATTTAGTTTACGATATTGTTTTGTTAATTTAATTTTCAGAAATTGTAATTTCATTTTATTTTCAGTAGTTTTATTAGAATTTATTTCTTTGTTTACAAAATTATTTACTTTTGCCGATGGAATATCCATTGGTAATGCTCGTCTAATATTAGGGTGCGCTTGGTTCGCAGAAATTTAATGAAATTTAAAGGAAATGGAACCTGAGTTCTATCTCTTAAGTTGTTTGGTTCACAGAATCTGATGGAATTGGAATCTTAATTCCAATCTTTCCGTGTTTGGTTAACAATGGAATTGGAATAGGAATTGGAATTTGTCATGAATTCCTTCAAATTCCTTTAACTAAAGGAATTCAATATCCTTCCTATATGTGAAGGAATTAAAGTAAATTCATTGGAATCTTTGACCATTTCGACTCGCATCGTTTCGACCCGCATCGTAACCCATAATGTTTCGATCCAAACTGTTACAAATCGAACCGATTTGACCATTACACTGTCGAATCGTTTCGACCCGTACCTGTCAACGACACAATATCAATAAAAAAACACTGAATAACCAGCAATGTGTACACGGTTCAGCAAATGAAAAAAATAACACAATATTTAAGCACAAACAGCCGTTGATGTCTGATGATTGGGGCTGCAAATGATCGAACAACAACACAGCACAAACAGCCACTAATTTCTGATGATAGGGGCTGCAAATGATCAAACAGCAACACAGCACAAACAACTGCTAATTTCTGATGATTGGGGCTGCAACTGATCAAACAGCAATCACGGCTTGGATCTCGAACACAGGAACACGTTTTTTGTTCTAGAGAATAGTGAGTAGAGGTTGCGTTCTTCAGTGAGTCAATTGAGGAGAAGCGACAGAGATAAAAGGAGGCGAACCCTAGAAAAAGAGCCCAAAGACTAGCAGCCGAGCCCAAGACATGAGCCCAAAGAACCTCATAAAAATCAGGACAAGAAAAGGAAAGAATATTAGAGATTGAATTGATAAAAAAATATATATAAGTTTTATATTTTTTAACACCCCCTCTCAATTCAATACTTGAAACAATCAAACATGTTGAGGAGGGAACAAACCTTTTCATGCGAGCCTGAAGATAGACCTTTTGTGAGAATATCGGCAGCTTGATCCTCTGATTTGATTCCCACCGTTTGAATAATGCCTTAGGTGATTTTTTCTCTTAAAAAATAAAGATCTATTTCGAAATGTTTTGTGCGTCCATGAAACACGGGGTTGGCTGCTATCCATATCGCAGCCGTGTTATCACAAAATAATTGAACGGGCAGATTGACATCAACTTTTAATTCCCTTAATAAATTGGAAATCCACATGACCTCACATGTCGCAGCACATATCGAACGATACTCTGCTTCGGCAGAGGATCGAGAGACGGTGGACTGCTTTTTACTTTTCCATGAAACTAGATTGTTTCCTAAGAAAACACAAAACCCAGTAATAGACCTTCGAGTCCCCAAACATTTAGCCCAATCTGAGTCAGAGAAGGCCTTCATTCCCAAAGAGTCCCCTTTTGCAAAAAGAATACCTTTGCCAGGGGCACTTTTTAGATATCTTAACAGCCTTATTGTAATTTTAAAGTGAGCTTGAGTGGGAGAATGCATAAACTGACTGAGAAAATGAACAGGATATGCAATATCCGGTCTAGTGTGAGAAAGGTAAATTAATTTTCCAACCAGTTTTTGATAAACAGTTATGTTAGTTAAAGGTTGATTATCTTTTTCACACAAATGGTTTAAAACATGATTGGGTTCCATGGGATAACTAACTGGTTTACAACCAGTCATACCAAACTCAGCAAGTAAGTCCAAGCAATATTTTCTTTGAGTTAGGCAAACGCCAGCAGTATTTTTAACAACTTCAAGACCCAAAAAGTATTATAGGTTTCCCAAGTCCTTTATTGAAAATTTGGACTTTAGTAGCAATTTTATTTCATTAACCTGTTTAGGACAACTACCAGTTATAATAATATCATCTACATAGACAAGAAGGATAATAAAAGTAGAGTCTTTTATCATAGTAAACATGGAATGATCACACTTACTTTGTTCAAAACCTAGATTAAGGAGAACGGAAACAAGTTTTCGTTCCACATCCTAGGGGCTTCTTTTAAGCCATAAAGGGACTTTTTTAATCTACAGACTTTAGTCCCATTAGATTGATCATAACCATCAGGCAAACACATATAAACTTCTTCATTGAGCTCACCATAAAGGATAGCATTATTAATATCAAGTTGGAATATTTCCCAGTCAAAGTGGACCGCTATGGACAAAACACATCTAATAGTGACCATTTTTACGACTGGTGAGAAGGTGTCAAAGAAGTCAATGCCTTCCTTTTGACTGAAACCTTTAGCGACAAATCTAGCTTTATATCTTTCTATTTCACCATTAGATTTGTACTTTATTTTATATACCCACTTACATTCAATAGCTTTCCTATTAGGAGGTAAGTCAACAAGTTCCCATGTGTTATTTTTAAGTAAAGCTTCTATCTCTAAGCTCATAGCATCAACCCAGTTACTATCCGTTTTAGCTTCAAAATAGTTTTTAGGTTCACAGCTTTTGTTAAGGACAACAGCAAAACACATCCCTTCAGGTGATAATTTAGCGTAGTTTAGGACTTTTTCTAGACCATATTTAACCTTCCCATCTACCACAAAATCATCAAGTTTAGAAGGAAATTTGATATTTCTAGAAGATTTCCTAAGAGTAGTGCCTGGTTGATCCTGAATTTCTCCCTCAGAATTGTTGTTGTCCTCATATTCAGTGTCATGCTCAGCCCTGTCTTGTCCTGATTCTTCACTACCGGGTTGCTGATTATCAGCCATCCCTAAAGTAGCACTTGAATCAGTCAACTGCTCAGACCCATGTCCTGATGAGGTGCTCGATTGAATATTCTCATCATTGGGAGTTTGGTCAACATTAGGGTTTTGGGTGTAGTTTAAATCGGATAAATCAAAAAAGTTAGTATTAGTCTCAGGAATATCAAGATCAATAGACATTTTTTTTCTTTAAACGGAAAAATGGTTTCATAAAACCTGACATCCCTAGAATAAAACATCAATTTTTTATCAAGACTCCAAAGTTTATACCCCTTTTTTTCATTTGAATATCCAATCATGACACATTTTTCAGCATGTATGTCAAATTTATCAGGGTTATTTAACACAGTGCTAAAACAAAGACACCTTACTACCCTAAGTTGACTTAAAACAGGGGCAAAACCAAACACCTAGTTCATACGGAGACTTCCCATTTAAAACAGATGAAGGGTCCTGTTAATCAGATAAGCAGCAGTTAGAACACATTCAGACCAGAATTTGAGAGGAAAACCTCCTTGAAAAAGTAATGTTCTAGCAACATTTAATAGATGCCTATGTTTTCTTTCAACAATCCCATTTTGCTGTGGGGTATAAACGCATGAGGTTTGATGTAGGATACCATTTTCATAACAGAAATTATTCATTTGTTTATTAATGAATTCTGTTCCGTTGTCACTCCTGAATATTTTAACAGGTTTACTAAATTGAGTTTTTAGCATATTATAAAAGCCTTTAATATAGTAAAAAACTTCATCTTTTGATTTCATGAGATATACCCACACAGCTCTAGTGAAGTCATCCACAATAGTAAGAAAGTATCTAAAACCATCCCTACTTGGAACTCTATAGGGACCCCAAACGTCTAGATGAACAAGATCACCTAAGAATTTTGATTTGTGGTCACTTAAGGGAAATGGTTCTCTATGTTGTTTAGCCCTATGACAAGTTTCACAAGGTGCAAGCTGAGAGTTAGTTTTAATATTTAATTTATTTCTTAAAACATGCAGAACATGTTGAGCAGGATGTCCTAACCTAGCATGCCAGAGATTAACATCACAATTAGCATTACACACCTTATTCGAAATAGAAGAACTACCACAGAAGTAAAGACCATCAAACTGATTACCAGTCACCAGGACTTTCTTTAGATGAGAATCCTGAATATAACAGTTATTTTCATCAAAAGAAACAGTAAGCTTACAATCTCTAGCAAGTTTATGAACAGAGATTAAGTTAACACAATAATTGGGAACAACTAATACATCATAGAGAATGACCTTGTCACTTAATTTTATATCACCAATTTTAGTTACCAAAGCACTTGTGCCATTAAGGTGTTTAACCTTAATGTTGAATTCAGTGACATCCTTTTGATTAATAAGGCAATCATCAGTCATAACCATATGCTGATTAGCACCAGAGTCAATTATCCACCCAACCTTTTCCCCATTGTTTATAAAGTTTGAAAAACAATAGATAGGTTTAAAATCACAAGTGAGTTTGGATGTAATAAAGCTATTTAGACATATAGAATTTGCACACATACCAGCAAAGTTACTATTCTGAGTGTCACCCTTAGGTTTATCATTCAAAAGACTAAGCAACTGAGCTACCTGGTCATTAGTTAATGAACTCGCAACAGAAGATGAATCAGTAGAATCAGTAGTGACATTATTACTAACCCTGTTACCCTTGTTCCCACCAGGTTTTGACTTCATCCAAGAGGGATACCCAACAAGTTCAAAACACATCTCAATAGTGTGTCCAGTCTTATTACAATGAGAACATTTAAGATTAGGGTTAGGAGTTCTATTATTCTTTTTTCTTGAGTCAATAACTTGACCAGTTTTAACAGAAAAACCAACAGGATTATTAGGGGTTTTATCAAAAATATTTTTAGAGTGAAGGTGAGATTCTTCTCTTGAGATGACTGAAAAGGCATCCTTCACAAAAGGAAGAGTTTCTCTAGTTAATAAATTTGTTCTCGCAGACTGGTAGGAACTATCAAGACCCATTAAGAACTGCATAAGTTTAATAAGATGATTAAAGTCATTAAATTGTTTTGATGCGTCACAAGAACAAGCAGGCAAAGCAAGTAACTGGTCTAATTGCTTCCACATATAGTTTAACTTATGATAATATTCAGAAACAGGCATGCCATTTTGAGTAAAGGAGTTAATTTTCTGATACATATTAAACACAACAGACCCATCTATCTTATCATAAGTATCCTTTAAGTCTTTCCATACATCCGAAGCAATTCTAGAATAAACAAGACCAAGATATAATTCCTCAGATACGGAGTTAAGAATCCAAGTAAGCACAATAGAATTGCACCTATCCCATTGCCTACCCAAAACCTCATCAGTTTTAGACCTAAGGCAAGAACCATCAACAAACCCTATCTTATTTTTTACTTGTAAGGCAAGATACATGGCATTGGACCAAATCCTATAGTTTTCTGACCCTTTGAGTTTTACATTGACTATAGATAAATTGGCAGAGTCACTAGGGTGAAGAAACAGAGGATCACCAGCATCTATTTTGCTAACTAAGGTAGCACTAGGAGATGTTATAACAGAGTTATCATCACCAGACATATTGATAACACAGACAAAAACAGTTACCTAAAAAACAGGCAAAGCAAGCACAGATAGAGCAAAAAGACACAGACTAAACAAATGCAACAGATAAGCAAATAAGACTCGATCAAGAGCCGGCCCGACTAGTCCGGTAAACAGGGATGCCTAGACACACTGACTCAGTGATGCAGGAAACAAAAAAATAAATAAATAAATAAAGGACAGAGATAGAACAATCTCACAGCGGGTGCGAATAGCGGCAGTGAATCAGACCCGTAACCTTCACTTAGGGTTACAAGGATCTGATCAGATGATGAACAAAAGCGTTCTGTTGGTTTGCCCTAAATAGAGACCAACGAGAACCTTCAAGAAGCCGCAGCAGAAAACCCTAAGACTTAGGGTTTCGATCTTCAAAGAGTCACGATCACTAACCAGCCCAGAAATGCTCTTGTTTTAACCAGACTTGAGAAACCCCAAATAACCAAGCAGAGGATCAGGAATCGGTAGATTCAAAACTGTACCACTAAGATTCCTTAGATCTTCAGCGACATACACAGATCCACACAGATCTGTTCTTCAACACGAAGCAGCATCGAAAGATAATAATCTTCAAAGAGCCGATTGTGGCTCTGATACCATGTCAACGACACAATATCAATAAAAAAAAACACTGAATAACCAGCAATGTGTACACGGTTCAGCAAATGAAAAAAATAGCACACTATTTAAGCACAAACAGCCGCTGATGTCTGATGATTGGGGCTGCAAATGATCGAACAGCAACATAGCACAAACAGCCACTAATTTCTGATGATAGGGGCTGCAAATGATCGAACAGCAACACAGCACAAACAGCCGCTAATTTCTGATGATTAGGGCTGCAACTGATCAAACAGCAATCACGGCTTGGATCTCGAACACAGGAACACGTTTTTTGTTCTAGAGAATAGTGAGTAGAGGCTGCGTTCTTCAGTGAGTCAATTGAGGAGAAGCGACAGAGATAAAAGGAGGCGAACCCTAGAAAAAGAGCCCAAAGACTAGCAGCCGAGCCCAAGACATGAGCCCAAATAACCTCATAAAAATCAGGACAAGAAAAGGAAAGAATATTAGAGATTGAATTGATAAAAAAAATATATATATATAAGTTTTATATTTTTTAACAGTACCGTTTCTACCCGAAGCGTTTCGACCCGTGCCGTTTCTACCCAAAGCGTTTCGACCTGTACCGTTTCTACGCGAACCGTTTCAACCCGTACCGTTTCTACGCGAACCGTTTCAACCCGAACCGTTTCAACGCAAATCCTTTCAACCCGTACCGTTTTGACTCATACCGTTTACCCGAATTGTTTAGACGCGAACCGTTTTGACCTGAACCGTTTCGACCCGTACCGTTACGACCCATACTGTTTCTACCCGAACCGTTTCGACGCAACTCCTTTCGACCTGAACTGTTTTAACACGAACCTTTTCGACTCGAACCTTTTTGACGCGAATCGTTTCGACCCGAATTATTTAGACGAGAACCGTTTTGACCTGTACCGAATCGGGGGTTGTTGGTGCCAGGATGATGGATTCTGATTCATTAGACAACCAAACACAATAAAAATGCAATTGAGATTCCAATTCCAACAATTTCCAATTCCAATTGGAATGTTTAAATTCCAAATCCAATTCCTTCAAATTCTAATTCCTATACAAATTCCAATTCCAAAACATTCTACGAACCAAACGCCCCATTAGTTGCTTCATCGGGTAATTATCAATGATAGTCAGTTTGAACGACTTTATAAACGTTGTCGGTGATCTGTCAGTAATGAGAGTGGTGATTCATCGCAAGCCCATAATTTAGATTGCGGGGAGAAGAGGCATGGGTTGGGCGGGGGAAGCCAGGCAACGCTAGCTAACCCACTCCGCGCCAGCTTTGGCTTTGGCGTTGCCAAACCAGCGTCGCTATGAAGCCCGGCGTGGGGCGGGGGGGGGGAGAGCTGACTTGGCTGGCTACTCTTGGTTGTGGCATATGACCGTTGGGCTAGCCGTTTCGCATAACCGTTTGCAATGGCTATTTAAAAAAATTCTTTTATTTATAATCTATATATATCAAACAATACTTACTATTTTTATTATCAAAAAATTCAAAAACCACTACCAACCTCCAATGGATTCTTCATGTTCAAGCGATTCGTATGATAGATTTGTTTTGGCATCCTCATCTAACGACGGAGCGAAAATATTATTATCAATAGTGGCGACGGTCGTGAAAGCTATTGTTGAAGATTCAGATGAAGGGACTTCCCAACCCCAACCCAAACGAAGGAAGTACATACTTCGTGAACGCGAAACCGCAAACGATTTGCTGGTAAGAGATTATTTCTCACCCGAACCAACGTATGATGAAAACATGTTTAGGTGTCGTTTTCGTATGAGAAAATTTATTTTTAAGAATATCAAAGGATTTAGAGGATACAAAGACCCGATGCGCGTGTAAGATCGGATTTACCACGTGGCAAAAGGTCACGGCCGCCCTAAGACAATAGTTCCGACATAATAGACGACTATTTAAAAATGTCGGCACGAGTGGCTAGGGAAAGTCTTCACAATTTTTGTGCGTATATCATTGAACTATATATGAAAAGATACTTGAGAAAACCGACGTTTAGTGATATGCAACAACTTTTGGAACACTACGCTGAATATCATGGTCTCCCCGGCATAATAGGTAGTTTAGATTGATTTTCTTTTTGTTGTAATGTATTATTTTATTGTAGTTTTTTAAAATTACTTTATTGAAATTCTATAATTAATATAAAAAACAAAAAAAGAAATAAAATTCCATGCACATAGGGCACCCTTACGCCGCTAACCCATGTCCCTTCCACACCCTACTTTTTTGGGTGTGAAGTGGTGGAGCCCACAATTGTTATGTGTCATGCAAAGCCAACAACCCAAGCCTTCACTCCACACATTCTTAATGATTGAAATCAAAGACTAAGGTAAGAAGACAGAGAGAGGAATTTCAGGAAAAGAATTTGTGATGATTTTACCCTTCATGAACCGAAGTAATATATTATGAAGGGTGGTTTCCAACATTTACCGACAGCTATAGCCGTTAATGATACTTATTTATATTGTAGTGGAAAATTAAATCCTTAATGATTCCTAACAAAGTATTTAGATTAAACAAATTAAAAAAATAAACCCGATTTAAGTTTAAAAAGAATAGATTAAACAGATTAAAAAATAAACCCGATATAAGTTTAAAAAAAATATATCCCTGCCCAAAAAGAGCCAAATATAAACCATGTATTAGAACTTTTTTGTACCAGATTTATAGAACATTTAATAAACAAACTTTTATTTATTATACAACCAATAAATTCATAACACACGATCAAACTGTAACAAGATATATTATTATGCACTCAACACTTCATTATTAGCGTTTCATTCCTGCTGGAGCATATGGTGGCGTCACAACGGCTTGATGATGGTTTTGCCTCTCCATGTTTCCATGCCATCCTAAATATATTGCAAAATTAATATTATATATATACTAGTTAATTTGAGAGATGGAGATGAATAAAGTTATAACACGTTACCAAGAGACATATCAAATCCACGGTGCTTAAGCTCGCGATACTCTTGGCACATGGCGCATGGCTCGCAACAAAAATGGAGAAGGCAGTCGTTGCAGGGTTCCTCAGGCAACATGTATTGTTGTCTCATTTTAGACCGATACGAACAACTATATATAAATTGACATCCTGTGAGTAGCAGAAGTATGGTGTAAAGAGCCCCATGCACGGCGCTAGCTGCGTTTGCACATCGAGTCAAACTTATTAGTGATCAAAAATTTAGAATTGCTCGGTTTCTGATTCAGTCGGTTTTGATAGAAGTTTATACGTTAAAACGTTACAATTTTAAAAAGAAGGACAAATTAAATCAGTAAGGTCTGTAGGTTGTAATTGTTTGATAATACAGTTTTTGGCAGTTGGGTGGTATAAACCATTTTTTTAATTTTTATATTCAAAATCTTTAATTTGTACGGTCAAACTTATTAGAGCATTCACATCTCATCCATATTTTTTACCATATAATTTAGCTAAAAAAACATATATTTTAAAATTTATCTCACCTCCCTCCCCCCCCCCCCCCCCCGGCGTCCCCATCCACCATTTTATCTTACTCACAAACACTTATTTTGTTTTGTTGGATAATAAATAGTAGCTTTTTCATATTTAAAAAGTTAGTGTAGCAACTTTTTAAAATTTAGGTTTAGGGGATGGGTTGTAGGGTGTTTTTGTAAGATTTTTTTTTGTTTAATTTGAAAATGGTGGATGGTTTGATGGATGGAATGTGAATGCTCAAAAAATTAGAATTGGTTAGCTCTGGTTCAATTGGTTTTGATGAAAATTCTATGTCAAATCGTTAACTAAAGTTTCAAAAGGCGACAAGTCAAATCAGTCGAGTCAGTAAGTTTTAACGATCGTTTGATTATTCAGCCTTGGCAGTTTGGTGGCATGAACCATTTTTTAATTTTTTTTTCGAAATCATTAATTTGCATAATAAATTTTCACTGATATAAATGGTTCATGAATATAATGCATATATCCAACTCAAAGAAACACTTACAAGTAGTTCCCTTATCCAAGATTTCAGCGATTTGTCCGAATGGAATGCATGGACACCAACACGTAAGGCAACCTACATTATCGTAGAAGTGAAACGATCAAAACATTAATACAACTAGGTTAACCTTTTAACGGATTTAATTCGCTTATATGTACAAAATACTTAATTGATGCATAATTAAAGGTAAGTTACAAGCTTACAATTTGAGACATCAGAGGTGCAGTCACAAAGGCCAGAGGACCATTGGCTGGGATACATCATAGACTGTGGTGGTGGTGCTACTGATTGATTGTATGGTGCCTGTGCGGGTTGACCGTATGGTGGTGGTGCTGACGCCGGCATTGGTTCACCGAATGCTGGTTGTGAGTACTCGGAGTTAGTAGGGTACATGATTATAAATTAGTAATGAGATTGCTTGTTTGAATAAATTGGTTGGAATGAAGGATATGCTTTATAGGCACCAAGGTGTGATTTGTGTTTGTAGAGTCAACCTATGTATCTCTATCACATATAGGGATTAAACAATGTGTTAGACAGAGTCAAAATCTGGTAGAGTTTTTGAATTTGTTTATCAAATTAGGTTTTTGTAACTTACTTAGCTAAAACCTACCTATGTAACATATATGGATGTATTTGACTGTTTGCTACCAAATTAACTTTAAGTTTGTATTAGTGTATATGTGCTATTCTACAATGATGTATATAAAAAGTTTTGGATTGAACACCTACATCTATTTACACGTAATAAATAAATATGTGGTTGCGTCACACGTCACACTTATATGAGCACAAATTCTTTTTTTTTTCTTTTATTTTAGGCATTCGTATTTTATTTTTTAATTAAGAAAAATAATCATATTTTCTAAATTCCATTATATAACTTATAAATCTTAATCCATTAAATACCTCGTTAATTTAACTTGTATAAACTAGTTTCTAACCATGTATATAGAGAGTGAGATCAAATACGAATTCAAATTTTCTACAAAGCATGAGAAGTGATAACAAAACCACTTTTATTGTTAACTTTTTCTTTAATCTAATTCCACTTTTATTTGTAATTCAAATAAATTTTATTGCCCTGATGATTCGAATGAAATTGCTTTTTGAAATTAAAAAAATAATAAATTTTATATATTTTTTTACTTTCTTAGAAAAACTAAATCATAAATTAAAAATTTACTATTTTTTAGTATAGTATTGCTATATAATTATTATAAAAAATATGTTTTGAGAAAACGATAATTTATTGTGCGTTATTTCTCTCCTGATTTTCTAAATATATGAAAACTAGGTTAGAACCCCGTGTATTAGACGGGTTTAATAAATGTAATTTTATATACTAAATAAAAAACAATTTATTTTTATAAACCTCATTTATTACACGTGTGTTGAGTAAATATAATTATATATATTAAATAATAAAAAAAATTATATCTTTAAGAACCTCGTGTATTGTGCGGATTGAATAAATGTAATTTTATATACTAAACAATAAAATTTTATATTTAAAAAAACTCCGTGTATTGTACGGGTTGAATAAATCTAATTTTATATAGCAAATAATAAATAAAAAATGTTATATCTTAAAAAACCCCGTGTATTACAAAGGTTTATCTATTGTTAAAAAAAATTTAACCCGTATAATACACAGGGTTATAACCTAGTATCTAAATATATATGATTTTATAAGATTGTTTCTAATAATTTTTACGGCAAACTATTGTTTTATTTGGGTAAAACTTTAATTAATTTTTTAAACGTGGGTATGTGATTATTTTTAATTACAAACTAAAAAATCAATTTAAATTTAGGGTAATAATCAAAATATATTTAAAAGTTTATAATTTTTTATTTTTTTGGAAAAGCAAGGCAAATGCATTCAAAACCAACATATCCCAGCAAGATGTTGGGACCAATACATTTAAAAAAAATATGTTTAAATCTAGGGTAAAATAAACATAATTAAAATTATACGCACCATCCAAACTATTTTTTAATATTTAATTCAATTAATATTTAATAATTTAAATTAAATAATAATTATCTATAATTAGAATGTTCTAGAATAATGACAAGTAGCCCTTTGTTGGTTTCTTTTATTATAGAGTATAGATATAGATGTGCAGATATGCATATACATGTGCATGTAAATGCACATACGCTTTTAAATAAAAGACTATCAACACCATATTTAAGAAAAAAAATCTTAAACATATTGAAATCTACATATATTCTACTTAATTTATAACATAGACAGTAGACAACAGGGGTCGACTCCAATTATTTAAGGGGTTAAGCTATGGCTTGGAGTCCCCCAAACCCCATCTAAATAAAAGAACTATATACTGTAGTTTCGTAAAAAAGAAGATGAATATGATCTATATAGAACGGCAATTGCAATACTCTAGTTGATGAATATGATCTATCTATCTATTCTAATAAAGTAGAATCTAAGTTAATTATCAAGTGTTATTTGGACATATTATTAGGTCTCATTTTTTAGGGAAAGGATTCTAAGTAATTAGACTTACGGGTTATTTGGAAACCTCCATGTAAGTATTTAACCATTAAGAGGTCTAATTGAGTAAGAAATTATGAACTAGTAAGAGACCTGACTTGGTTTGACCCGACTAGTTGGTAGTGAAGGAGGTGGTGGTGGGTCAGGGAGGTGGTGCGTGAGTGGCCGGTTGAGGGTTCTGAACACAGTTGAACGGATGAATGGGTAAAATTTCCATTCAATATCATTTCGAAACTTAATGGGTAAGAGGCTTACTGATAGAAATTTACTTAGCAAACGCCAATTATTTAATTTTATTAGTATTTTTAATTTTTAGATAAACACTTATACAGTTATACTTGTATGTTTATTTAGTAGCAGTGTTGTAAAATTCGGGGACTAGTCAGTGATTAATCACTAGTCAGCCGGTAACTGAGTCATTTTTCGTTAATCGGTCCACTAATCACTAATGGGCTCTCATCGTCCATAGTCGGCCCTAGTCAGTTGGCCAAAAATCGACGATTTCGACCAAAAACCTGTAAATTTCGGCCAGTGTCCAATTAAATCATGTGGATTCAGGCAGTTAATCTTGTATACTTAATAAAATGAGTTAAGGATAGGTTAAAATATATATGTGTACTTAAAATATTTACCTATAAAAATGTGTATGTGTATACATAAAGCTGAAAATTACATATAAATATCTTAATCCATTTAATCCCGATTAATCGTTAGTCGGTACCTCACCGACCGACTAGCGCCTAGCGTTTTTTACAACCTTATTTAGTATTGATTCAAAAGATCTAAATTTTATAAGTTTTATCACTAGCAAAATTACTTTTTTTCAAAGATTTGTAATATTTTAAGACTTGATTTGTAACTCTAAATATTATCCACTTCAATTATCAGTTTCCAAATCTTAAAAGCTTATATAATGTAGTTAGTATAAGCTATTAAACTATTAAATATCTGTAAGTCCTTTAACAATATAAAATTTTTAAATTCGGTCTATTAAATTATTAAATATGTATAAGTGTTTTAACAATATAAAATTTTTAAATTCGGTTTCTAGATTATTGAATGTTTTTATAAACATGCGTATTATAATTTCAACATATCTAAACTGCAATTTTTTTATCAAAAAACATTTATTCAAGCTAAGCAATACACAGGTTTCTAACCTAGTTTACATATAATATAATAATAACGAATGGGGATCTAAACATAAGATTAGCGAAATGTTTGTTTAGGCCCACTCGGGATTTAAGGCGCAAAACGTCGTATTATTACATAAAAACCCCTATTTATTTATTTATGAATAGATACACGGTTAGTCTATATGGTATGTTCGTATTACGACTTTGATACATATTTATTAGAAACTACACAATTGGTCCCAATTTATGTGTAGACGTGACATGATTGGTCCCCGACCATATATGAATTTTAATAGTTTTCAGAATTAGTTACACGGTTAGTCCCTAGCAAAGGACCAACCAAGTTATGTTATGCATAATTTGGACCGGTTATGTAGTTTCCAATAAATATGTATCAAAGTCACAATATGGACATACCACAGGGACTAATCATGTAATTAAACCTTGATTTATTTATTTTTACAAAAAGACTTATTTAAAAAAAACCCACGAGAAAGGTTCTATGCTGAATGACATTATAATTTTTTTTGTTTCAAATAAATTGCGTAGCATACTCATTATTTTATTATTTGATTATATTAATTATAATTTTGACATATTTAATCTTCTGATTGACCGAGTAAACTTTAAAGGAAATTGTTCATGAATATGCATCAAAAATTCAAAACAACATTGACATTGGTTTCCTATTATTCTGAGTGAGAGATCAATTGACTTTTCTTTTTTTTTTTTTTTTTTAACGGCAAATTTGGATCACTGACGGACTACTGGAGTATCATCGTGCCACCAGCAAAACCACCCGATCATATCCATCTCCACTAGGCAATAATGCCTATACACCAATTCAGGAGGAAACCCAATAAATCTGGGAAAACCCCCTTTGTGGGAATCGAACCCATGACCTAATGGTCATAAGCCTTATCCCACCCCCAACTTTTATACAAATATACTAGTTTAAGACCCCGTGAATTTCACGGGTTACACAAAGTCAATTATATAATTTATAAGTGTGTAAATAAAATTTTGAAATGAAAGAAATATATAATACATGCTATTTCATTATGTTATGTACGAATGTACCAATAGCTCTTGATCTTGAAGCCACCATACCATGACGCCGGAGATTTTTAATTCAAAACCAAAATAGACCAAACAGTAAGATGCTATATCGGTCCTAATTACAGATCGTAAGCAACATCATACAACAAACAAACATACTACATACAAAGGAATCAAATCTTTGCGAAATCAAATCTTCGCAATTCATTCCATGTCACCCGTATGCCTTTCGCCATATATGTTTTTCCCATTCAAACAATTCTTCCTTTATCTCTTCCACCACTTTATAAATCGAAGTGTTCCTTTCATTAAAAGACTTTCCGGTTCCTCGTATTCCATAAACTCCTTGGAACTTTTAGCCATATAGATGGCTCCTGCCACACTGAATCTGCAGCACAAAATCGAACCAATAAGTGATCTGTTGTTTCAGCTGCCACTTCACAAAATGCACATGCCATCATGTTTAAAGTTAGACGTTGTTCCCTAGAGCCATTGGTGTGGGGATCTTCCCTCTACAAACAAACCTAGGAATGTTGAGCACCAACACCAGCAGCGGTCCTATTTGATTCCCTACACATAATGGGGACATTAATCTACCCAGCAGACATGTAGTTTAACTTTGCTACAGAATGGATAACATTGTCAATCGCCCGCAAAAGATTACCAACAGTTCAAAATCAATTTCAGTTTGCCTAAAAATGTAAAAAAAAAAAATCGTGTAGTTCCAGAAGTTGATGTATTTAACTTAACTTTTTCATACCACAGAATAGAGATGAGCAAATAGTACCGGTACTGGTTCGGAACCAATACCGGTTCCAAATTTCCCGAACATACTCAATTTTCAGTACCTATACGGACATTTTGTGTTTTCGGTACCGGTTTTTACCTTCAAGTATACTGGTCCGTACCGGTATTGAACCGGACCGTACCGGTATTGAACCGGACCGTACAGGGTATTTTCGGTATCGGTACCCATTTTTTGGGATTTTCGGTACCGGTTCAGTATTGGTTGGTACCGAGCACATCCCTACCACAGAATATTAAAGAACATAGATTGAAATTACTACTTATAGTATGTAAATAATGTAATAACAAAAATTGAAGATAAACCACAGCTTCAAAATTTTAAAACACTTACTTTTTCTAGATGCCACATCATTTTATTTACCTGAGAGGATAAGCCTCTGGCGCCCCCAACATTTCACATTACAATCCTCCACATATTTTCGGCCTTTTAAACCACAACTTAAAAACAAAAACCAACATAATAAAAAAGAGTATGAATTAAATAAAAGAATAGAATCGTAATATAATCTTGATAGCCTATAATGCATACTTAAATATGTCTTTAAACAAACTACCTTCTAATATAAGGATTAATTACTTTGTACTTACATGTAGTTGAGGTCTTGCTGCGTGGGGTGAAACAAATTTCATGAATAATTTAACTAAAGTTACTTTAATTGAGTGTTTTGATTATTCTTTCAAAAGAAATTACCTTTGTGGCATTAAGACGACCTCAGCATGCCCTTCGTTTCCTCCAAATCAACATTGATGTTTGCTGGTGCAGCAATAGCAGTCACAATATACCAACACCCTATGATGACTCTCTGGGCAGTTATTAATCAAACCAAGCAAATATGGTGAACGCAACATACTCAGCATTTCCACTTAGACAATTAAGAAAAAGAACCATTCCTTTCAAGTTCTCTTTGATCAACCGAACTTATGTGATTATCGTATAACCTAGATAGGATACTTGTTACTATCATCTCCTATGACCTAAATGAAAAAGATGCGACTTCGAATTAAAAACTGCAAATTTCACCATACTAACCTCCATTCTAAACTCCTCTACTCCATGTTTCGAGCCTGATCCATCAGCTTCACAACTATTTTTCTCCCATCTTGAAGCACACCCCATTAAACCAACCCAAACCCACCTTGCTCAATCACATTGGATGTTCCAAACCCACCAGTTAGTTGCTGAAAGTAGTTGCTTGAAGGTGAAGATTTACAGTCCTTTCTCAATAACAACTTAGGTTTTTGATTGGTAACTACCTTTCCCATCAGAGCCAGTTTCTTCTAACAGCAACAACAAACAAATACTTTTGTAAATAAAGATCAAGCTCTACTTATAGTGTTGACGCATATCATATCTTTAGGTTAATTATCTGTAAAAAATCATGAGTCAGTCTATCCAAACAACACTCACAATTGAAAGCAAAAATAGAGTTAATTAGCAAATTTGCGAGCTTGTTTGACAACAAAACAAATGAAAGAAGAGTGAAACTGTTTGCAGCAAGTAGGCACTACTATTCAAGGATATACATCAAATAAAACATGTCCTTATTCAAACTAAGTGCTAAGATGATGCAAATTTAGCCAATCTACTCTCGTCAAATCAGTTGTGAAGTTAAAATATTTATTTTAGAATTTATGAAATAGTCATACAAACACATGACGGTTTTGATTTTTAGGCTTAGTTATGAAATGACCAGTACATGAATAAATAATATACCAACTTCCAAATTAAGCAAGCACAATCAGGTAAGCTCAGTTTTGGACAATCAATAAAGAAGTCATCAATAAAATCCCCTTGAAGCAACAAATCATATTCATAACGTTTCTCGCAATTAACCCTAACCCTAACACACCTAACACACATTAACCATAAATTGTAGCATCCAGATCAGATTAATAAAAAAAAATATCCATTTGACTTAGGAAAAAAACTATTAGGGGACACCTTGGTTACCTTAACTGAAAACAGATGACCAGTCATGACGTCATTCGCCAATTCTGTGAAGGATTACTCGCCAGAGCAAGTCGTGATGTTGTTCGCCAACGCCTTGAATGATTACATCGACTGAGAAATAGACCCGGTGTCATACGTGATAGGCGGCACTGAGATTGAAACATTAACACCCAAGAACTGTTCATAGCAGTAATAAAAGGGTCTTCTTACCCTTGAAGGAAGTAATCATGGCCAACGAAAATTCTGATTAAATTGTAATAGAAGAAAACAAATTGAAATAAGAATCAAACCAAACCTGATGTTCATGAAGGTCCTCATTTAAAATGTCATTGTAGACCATGAAATCTGCTCTGCAACTTTTTTCTTACCCAAGATGGCATTTGCATCCATGCCAATTGCAGTAGCAGGTTGCTGTAACAACATAGATTAGTAAATTAGGGAATGATGGTAAACCAACAGAATAAGGACTTTTCAAATGTCAATGCAAAGTTTGAAGCCTTCATACATAATCTATACTACTTTAAAATACCAAAAGACCACCAAATAACCTAAATACATACATTAAAAAGTCATAAAATGTGTATAATACCGAAATCAATGTTATGAATAAGTAAATTTATTGAAGAAAGCAGAGTGTTAATGGATCATTAACGAACCTCTCTAGTGTGAGGATTTATAGTCTTCAACACACTCTCAATTGTCTTGTACTCTATCTTATAAGCCTTCTAAGTCAACCGAAATGATCTTATACACACCACATCTTTACCAGCTATTGTTATGAACCGCAACTTTATCGGAGCCTTTGTTCCTGTTTCCCCTGCAACCTACACCCACACGATCACACACTTAGTTCATAACCATAAAACCCTAAAACGCATTTGAAGCCCCATTTGGCACAGCTTCAAATCATGTTCGAACATAAAAAAATCAATTAATCATTGAAAGAATATGGCATTTAGTTGACGGTATCCTGTTAAACTTTGAAATAAGATAGCACTTAATCAACGACACTACCACAAATCGTTTGAGAGATGCAATGCTTAAGCGACAGCACTACCGCCCTCTTCTATTCCTGAATTACATGTTTAAAATGATAGTATGAGAAATGAAATACTTGAACGGGTGAGAAGAATCAATAGAGAGTGAGATTGAAATAAGAATGAATAAATAAAACCTGGGGAAATAGTGAAAGAGATGATGGATTCGTCCATTAGGGTTTCTCGGGAGAGGGGTGAGAGAGATGATGGTGGCGTCCATTAGGGTTTCTGTGGAGAATTGTTAAAAGGAAAGGTTCTGGAGAAGCGCGTGAAAGAGGGGAAATGAATTTGCCGCCCATGTACCAATTATCTCCTCAAAGAGAGATGCCACATCAATTAAAAATGGTTTAAGAAAAGGACATGTGGCATTAAATGTATTTTTTTAGTATAATAGGTAGATGTTATGCTATATACAAACTATCTTGTAGAGTTAAATAATCACTAGTAACATTACAATACTTTATGATATTTTCATACTTTTGATCAGATGATGATCCTAGATCTTATAAAACAACTTGTCTATCTGATTTTTTATCAAATAAAAAAATTATTTATAATAATAATTACGATAGATAAGGATTTTAAGGTTGCTAATATGTAATGTCAAAGGTTTTATCTAGTTGACCAGATCTAGTTGACCAGACAACTAGGAATACAGTTGTTGTACGTCATTTAATTAAAATTAAAATCTATACTATATAATAAAAGAAACCAACTTTGGGACACTTGTCATCATATTAGGCCATGTCTTATGGATAATTATTATTTAAGTTTAATCTCTTTTTGTTAATTATAAATAACCCTTTTATGAAATATTATTTAACTTAATATCTTATGGATAATTATTATTTAATTTAATCTCTTCATAATTATAGATAATAATTATAATAATTTTGCAAGAATAACAAAGTATTCAAGTTGACCAATTAGATAACGAGGGAGCCAATTAACTTTAACAACAGGACAAACAATTTAAATAATTCGGTTGTAAAAAAAAAAGAAGAAATATAATATATAGTGTTTAAATTTGCTTATATAATATAAAAACATAATAATTTTTATTACATAGTTCATTGATCATCTATCTGTCTACTATAATAAAAAAAAACCAACTTTTGAACACGTGTCATTAATTGAAGGTATCCCCAAATCTATACTTATCTAATATTAATTAAATAAATAATAAATTAATATTAAATCTTATCACACTTTAATAAAATGTTATCCTCAAATCTAAATTATTTTTTTATTATTTGGTATACAAAATTAAACACGGAATTTTTAAAAATATAAATTTTTTTATTATTTACTATACAAAGTCGCATTTATATAACCCGTGTAATACACAAAGTTTTTAAAGATATAACATTTTATCATTTGCTATGTAAAATTAGATTTATTCAACACATGTAATACACGGGGTTTCTTAAGGATATAATTTTTTATTATTTAGTAGATTTTTCAACCCGACTATACACGGGTTTCTTAAAGATACGACGTTTTTAGTATTTAATATACAAAATTACATTTTTATTATTTGGTGGATTTATTCAACCCGATTATACACGGGTTTTTTTAAAAATACGAGATTTTTAGTATTTAGTATACAAAATTACATTTATATAATCTGTGTAACACATATGGTTTCTAAAGATAAAACCTTTTTTATTATTTGATATATAAAATTATATTTATTTAACCCGTATAATATACGGAGTTTATAAAGATATAACTTTTATTACTTAATATATAAAATTACATTTATTCAACCCGTGTAATACACGGGGTTCTAACCTAGTATTATTATAGAAGAATTTGGTAGTGACTTCTTATATAAAATAATAGCTATTTTTTAGTAGATAAGATATTGGTTTTGAATCTTTCAAACAAATATTTTATTTTATTTATTTATTATCTGTGTGCCTGTGTTTACAGATATATGTATGTCGTGCTCATGGTTTCTTTCTTATTACTTTCTAAGAAATAGATTTTGTATTTTGAAATGTTTTTTTAATAAGTTGACTTCGCACCAGTGGCGAAGCTTGACCTGAATGACGGGGTTCGAAAACGTATATACCCAGAAATTTCTATAGAACCGGGAGGTCGAAAACGTATATACCCAAAAAATTTTATACGAAAACTACATATATAACACTACTGAACGAAAAGCTCGAGGGGTCGGGTGCCCCCTGCCCTTCTATACTTCGCCCTTGCTTCGCACTATATATTTATAATCATAAGGATGCACGAAACTAAACTTTATAACATATTTTTTTAACGGCAAACTAATATACTCATAAATATTTTTATACATACACCTTATCGGATTTGGATCATCCACCTCTTTGATAAATGGAAGACATTAAGAAACTTACTACACATACTAGATCATAAATTCAGAGAATTAAAGATGTTTTGTACAATATTGTTGTTTGTTTTTTCACCTAGATTTAAGTTTAACATTCCATCAACTTTTATGTATGTAGTTACAAATAATTTGATATGAATATAACATTAAGGCTATACGGTATGGGGGTCGGCCCCGGCCCGTCGCGGGTCGGCGACGGTCCAAACACCGTGCCGCCCCCATACGTCGCCGTCCTCTCCGTCTGAAAATGGACGTTGGAGACGAAGCAAATTATGTGGGTCCCCCCACTTTTGACCGTTTGAAATATTAATAAAAAAAAAAACCTAACGGCTATATTTCAAAAAAACACCCATTTCACTTCCATTTTTATAAATACTCACATCCTTAACCCCTATTTTCACCACTTTTCACCCACTACCACCCCATCTCTCTCACATTTTATAAACCACTCATCTCTTTTTATAAAAAGTCCTCATATTTTGCATCATTTTTTACCCGCTTCCACACCATTTCTCGCTAAAAAATTATCATGGCTTCACCCGTTTCTTCAATTTCCTCAATTTCATCAATGTCTTCATCGTCTTCGTCCGAGTGGTATTCATCATCTTCGGAAGAGGATGTTATTATGCACAACATGATTATGAACGCGGCTCAAGTGTTCATGTCGGCCGCTGAAGGGTCGTCCCAACCGCTAACCAGACGAGCAAAATATAATCGAGACCAAGAAGGTATTTTAATTTTTTTTCCTTTTGTTTTATGTAGATTTTAAAATGTATGTTTTAATTAGTTTCATTTTTTTTTTGTTCTAAATTTATAGCCGGCCACGATAAACTAGTTGCCGATTATTTTGCCGACGAACCCGTGTACCCAGCCGAGATTTTTCGACGTCGTTTCCGCATGAGTCGTCAACTGTTCTTACGTATTGCAGGCGACATGGCACAGTCTGATCCGTTTTTTACATTGCGAAACGATGCTAGAGGGCAAAGGGGGTTCAGCAATTTACAAAAATGTACGTCGGCCATTCGCCAACTTGCGTACGGTTACGCACCAGATGCATTAGACGAGTACATTAGGATGTCTGACAGAACCGCACGTCGTTGTTTGTACAAGTTTTGCCAATGGGTTGTCAAATTGTATAGCAAGCGATACCTGCGGAAACCGAACGCAAGCGACGTACAAAAATTATATCAGGCACACGAACAGAGACATGGTTTCCCAGGAATGCTCGGGAGCATTGATTGCATGCACTGGCAGTGGCAGAGTTGCCCGGTTGCATGGCAAGGTCAGTATACTAGGGGAGATCAGGGACATCCGACTATCATTTTAGAGGCTGTTGCGTCACAGGATCTCTGGATATGGCATGCTTTTTTTGGTCTACCCGGTTCACTCAACGACCTCAACATCATATACCAGTCCCAGATTTTTGATGATGTAGTGGCGGGTACAGGTCCAGACACAAGCTTTACGGTTTCAGGGGTGGAGTACAGGCGAGGTTACTACCTAGCCGATGGGATATACCCAACGTACTCGACAATTGTTAAAACTGTCCCGCACCCGACCGACGACAAAAGGAAAAAATTTGCAAAGTTTCAGGAGGGCGCAAGAAAAGATATTGAACGAGCTTTTGGTGTTCTACAAAAAAAATGGCACATCATTTCTATTCCAGCACGTTCGCAAACACCAAGGAGGTTACGACACATTATGTACGCTTGTATCATCCTTCATAACATGATCATTGAAGACGAAGGGAGAGCGATATGCGATTACGACGAAAACGCGTCTACTGGAAATTCTGTTCCAGTTAGTGAGGAACAACAAGATTTGAACGCCTTCGCTCTACGTAACGAGTTCACACATCACAACCTACAAGCGGACTTGGTGGAGCATATTTGGAACAACGCTGAAAACGAACCCGCCCACCACATGGAAGACGACGACTAGTAGCTTATTTTAGTATGTTAGGATATTTTTACGTTTTTTTTTTAACTTTAGGTTTTTAAGTTTATGTTTTTTTTAGTTTATTTTTTTTAAGTTTAATTTTTTTATGTTTATGTAATGTTTTATAATATTAATTAAAATATTTTATTACTTTATTTTTAAAATGTTTAAAAAAATGTGGAGATTTAAAAAAAAAATATAAAAGTGGTGGAGGATGATGACTAGGACCATCCTCCCATGCCCCCTAGTTTTGGAGGATGATCCATCCTTGGGAGGACTATGATGTGGCGCCTACGTGGCGGATCATCCTCCAAGGATGGTCCATCACCATACCATGTAGTCTAATCTGATGGGTCTAGGCCCTAGAGGGATAGTCCAAACTTTAAAGAGGCAAAAAATAGTAAAATTGGTATTTTGTAATTGGTACTTTGGTAGATATATGTTGGGACATTTAAACACTAGAAATGAAAGTGTACCAAGTACAAACTCCTAAGGCCCAGTCCGTCACTGTTAGCTATTTGAGTTGCTCCCTAGAAAGTTGAATAGAGTGAGATCTTAAACTTAAACGAATGATATCGGAATTCTTTTAAATTAGAGTAAATTACAAAAATCGTCATTTATGTTTGCATCATATTGCAAAGTATGGTATTTGTTTTCAATAATTACAAAAACCATATTTTATGTTTGCAAACCTTTGCACTATTCGTCCTTTATCCCAAACTCAGTTATTTTCGTGGTTAAAATTAACCAAGTGGACCTCATTTGAGGGTAAATTAGAAATTTTATCATTTTAACTAATAAATAAAAAAAATTAAAAAGAATAACATATCCTCTCTCTCTCTCTCTCTCCTCTCATCCTTTTCTCTCTCTAACTTCAGATCTATCTACTCCCCCCCCCCTCTCTCTCTCCCTCCCTCCCCCTCTCTCTCTCTCTCAAACACATCCATCACAACAGCCTCTGAGCAGCTTTAGGGTTTTACCGATATACAACAGCCTCTGAGCAGCTTCATTAGCATCGAGATTACACTCTTTGAGCATTGTATAGGCATCCTCGATGCTATGCTTTCGAGCAATCTCTCGAATGTCATGAATATCTTCAATCTGCGAGTAGCTTCGGTAGGATCCATGCCGGAGTCGTTAAGCGTTGAGTATACGAAGTCATCGGTGTGGTTGTGCCTTAGGCTTTGGTGACTTGTTGTATAAGTTTACAGGTGTTGTAAGGAATGGAAACCCTAGCCTCGCCGCTGCTCATGGTGGTGGGGGTTTAGAAGAAGAAGAAGAAGAAGAAGAAGCGATACGAACGAGGGGCTGGAATGGGAAATGTAATAATATTATTTGTTGTAACGCCTCGCGTTTTGTAATTTTCTTTATTTAGCAAGTTTATTGTACTTTCCATTTATGGAAACTCGTATCTCTTTGTATTTGTACTTCATTTCATACGTTGTAATCCGAGACTTGAATCATAATGGAAATCTTATCTTTTTACACACTTGTGTTATACATTATACATAGATACTTGGTGATTATTCATGTTAATTACATACTTAATATTTCTTTACATGCAAATTCATGCGTATTCATATTTGTTATACATACAAAATACATATTTACTCTTTTGCTTATGCACGACACTTATACATTGCAAAAATACGTTTAAAACACTTAAAAACGGAGAAATTAACAAAAATCAGCATTTGGGCTTTTGGGCCTAGCGCATCCGTGCGGATGGGCTAGCCTAATCCGCCATTAAAAGCCGATCCGCCATCAGCCCATCCGTGAATAATGGACCATCCGCCCTTACTTGCTCCTCAACCTGTAAATACAAAGCATCCTCCCTCGTTTCAACAGTTCAACACTCAAGTTTCTCTCTTGAACCAATACTGATCAGAAGCATTCGAAGCTCATTTGAGTCACTTTTAAAGTGAGTATGGAGCTGATAACTTCTGTTCTTCACCTTAATCTTCTACACTTTCTGATTTTCCAAATTTTTAAACAAGAGTCTTCATCCTCTTTCACTTGGTTTCTTAGATTTACTTGGGCAATCTGATATAAACTCTCAAACTATTGAGGACCAAGCTAGAATGAAGTTTAATCTATCAAAACCTTGTTTTTACAAACCTTCTGAACTTAACTTGACTGGATCTAAGGTTCGTGAGCTCACAAGCTGGGTAAATGGCTGTGGATTCAAGATATAACAAAGACCAGTTGAGTAGGTAGTCAGTTAAAACAAAACCGAGCTAATAACAGCCGCATCCACCCGAATGGGACATCCCCATTCGCGCGGGCGACAATTCTATTCGCGCGAATGCACTGTTCTTCATGTTCTGACGAATTTCAAGTGTTGAATGATTTCCAGATAGCTATTTTTCATATAGTGAGTTCTGAGATATCAGTGTGTGCTCTATGAAACCTTGGGTTCCAATCTAAAGCCATCACCTCACTTAAACTCGTAAACAAACGCCTAAACAGCTTCCTAGACCTAGAACGAGTGAACCTCGTCCAACCTCCGACACTTAGATTAATTTCTTTCCATGTCGTGTTGGCACACCTGGGTTGTACATTGTTCGGTTGTTTGGTTAACTTTACTTTTCTGTTTTTTCCTTTCTGTAAATCATGACCAACCGATCAGTTTAACTGATTTGTGCTTCGGTGATCAATAATGAGGTGTTAACCTCCATGCATGACTTCTATGAGACTTCTGATATTATTGGACTGATAATACACTAATACTATAACCTATAAATCTAACAGAAAACACGAACTTAACTGATTAATAGTTAAAAACGTTCAAAACGAGACTCTGTTCGACAACAGTCCCATTCACACGGATGGCACGTCCGCACAGATGGCACGTCCGCACGAATGGCGCATCCGTCCAAAACAGCCTCTTACGAACTGTTCGTATTTCTGGTACTGATATTCTAATTTCGTGTTTCTTGTCGCTGACAGTCAGAATACGCTTCTGTTTATTTTACTTACTATTTTCTAATAATACTAAGTACTTAAAATTCTGTAAACTTAATTCCTTCAACTTCGACTCACACTCTTGTTCACCCTGTAGGGTAACCTCGGTGTTCCTGTACTAATCCAATCATCCCTTTGCTCGCAGGGTAGCATAACCTCGGTGTTCCTGTACTACGTCCGCCTACTCCTGCCAAAACTACGCTCACTAGGATTCTATCGAAGAATTTGCAAAACTGTGAGTATATTTGAACCCCCTTTTCCTTAATCCATTCATATTTTATTTTTCTGCTCACTCAGGTTTAACCATCAACAAAGCACGCTGGGCACCTGCAGTGAAGAACAAAATCAATCTACAACTTATCAAGCAAAAAAAGCTACCGGAAGATATGGTACGATTTGGGGTACCGTATAAGCATTGGATAGTCGATTATAAACAAATCGATTTTGGAACTCACCACATTCAATTGGGGATTGCAAAGGGTCATGCGAATTGAATGGAGATTGGATTCGATTAGATAATGAAGACCGATTGTATGTTAAGAGGGTAGCTATGGAATAGGTTTTCTCCATTTAACTATGCTCAGTTATCGTCAAATTGAAAACGAAGAGAGGCAGAGACTCTTGTATATGTGTGTGGGAAGCACAAATGATTTGGGAGGGAATAAGGAAAGGTGGAGAAGCAAGACTGAAATTCGTTCATTGAACAACGACGATTGATGTTCAACAACATAAGAAACATTAATACCTAATTAAAGGGGGGCATATTTGGAAGCAAGAGATGAAAGTGGGGAAAATTTAGCTTGGAATCTCATATGCGTCTTAAAATTGCAAGGAGAAATTACATCTTTGTCCCACTGAAATGCTTTATATAGTACTAGGTTATACTCCCGTGTATATACGTGTTGAATAATAAAAATAGTTTATTTGTAGATAAGACAAGTAGACGTACATGATAGTCATTCCATAAGTTTGTAATCTTTTACTCATAGTAATTAATACTCAACCCACTTGTAAAGTGCTTATCGCGGTCATCAATTCTTTAAGAAACTTTTTAATTATTTTTACACTGTTAGCCAATGAGGTAACGAAGTAATGAAATAATTTTCATTGAATATATCGGAGAATCAGAATCTACAACATATTTGACTATATTTTATTATGTTTAATTGTATCTATATTTTGTTATGCTTAATCGTTATCTATATTGTTGAATATTTTTAATTGTAGTAAATATATTTATTTGTTAATGATAACAAAATTGAACGAAAAATTGTCATGTGGTAATTGTAGTTATACATAATAACGATTAAACAAAATATAATATTTTTAATTGTAGTAAAGTATATTTATTTGTTAATGATAACAAAACTGAACAAAAAATTATCATTGTGGTAATTGTAGTTAAACATAATAACGATTAAGCAAAATAGAAGTTACATGTAGTATAGTTATCCATATTAATTGTAGTTATCCATATAATATTTTTAATTAGTTATCCGTAAAGCATTTTAAATATAAAAATAGAATATAAATTAATATTATATTGAGGTAGAATATAAAAGTAAAATTATAAAAATGAAGAAGAGATTGTCATATTCCATTAATTTGAGTCTTTTATTTAGATTAGATTATAGATATAGATATATGAATAAAATAAATACAAAAAATCTCTTTATCTGTTGTCATCCTTCCAAACAACCTTTTGCCCTCAATCACCATGTTTAATATAATTACTTCATATTTACAAGTTAAAACCAAATTAGGCAAATTGCATCTTTTAATGATTGACACGTATATTACAAGTCACAACAAAGATTTTAGTCATATAATGTTCCCTTAATTACGGGAACTTTACTTTTAAAATAAGGAGCACAACATGCCATGTCGGATATCATAGATTGAATAATAATATTTAGATACAATTGCAACTTTTCCATTTGGAAATCAACACTAATAACGGCGAATAATAAGGGTAAGGCAGGGTGACCAATTTGCGCACCACTACCAATTGAACAACTTTTTAAATCAAGGATGGGCTGCAAAGTAGCCCAATAGTCCCACCAATGGTGCGTTTATGTACGTCGTTGGCTCCGTTTCTTGAAAGAAGGGTCTAGAGTCGGGAAACGCGTCAGTGGTGTTGGGCCCACCAACTACGGCTCCAATCAGTACGTTTGGGTTTGGGTCTGGGCTAAAGAAGTAGCGGGACCCGGCCTGGCAGCCTATGTGGGCTGGATGGACTCTAACCGAGGGTAGCGAGCTACCCCTGTGGTGAATCCTTTGTGGGTATCGTGGACCGTATCCCACCATATACGACATTCTCATCGGATTATCTCCTAGAATATAGTTCACCTATGAATCAAACAACAAATGTATAGTAATTTAGAACGGATAGTACAAGTTTTCATGCACGATATACTAGGGGTGTTAAACAGTTAAACCAGACTAATTTTGCCGGTTTGAGATTCAAACAATTTAGTGTTTAATGTTTGATGGTATAAAGGTTCAGTCCGGTTTGAAAGTTGGAACCTTCGATGTAAATGATCCGGCCATCTAAAATTTACTATTCATTAGAGAACATGAAAAAAGTGGGAACCGGGGAACGGTGCATTTAACATGTTAAATAAATCATAAAAATCCAATTTAAAATGCTAAAAAAATTCAAAATCTTTTTCGGAACTTTTGCATATAAAGATGTGTAGAAGCTATTCCAATAAAAAATCATTTATAAAAAATACTTTTTTTACTGTTTTTTAAACAATTATTTTTATATTTTTAGTTTTTAAATTTTTTATTAGAAAAGTTTCTACATTTATTTATATGAAAAAAGCTCCGAAAAACATGTTTAAAAAATGATTTTTAACATGTTAAATACATGGTTCTCCACTTTTTTAGTGTTCCACAGTGGACCCTATATATATTAAAATTATAATCATGAACCATCTTTATCGATTTAAATCGTCCAGACCATCAAACCCATACAACGGACCGGTCTGGCCGGCAGCTCACACAACCGCTATGGTTTGTTGTTTCTTGAAACCGTAGCTAACAGTTTGGTCTAGATTTTTTTTGTCAAATCGGTCGAACAGAACAGTAAAAAGATGAGTTTGATTTGATGGAAACAATCAATTCATTATGAGGGGCGGTCCAAAGGAGGCCCATGGGCCATGACTCAAGGGAATGTTTGTGTAAAACGTTAGAAAACATTATGACTAAGGAATGTTTGTGTAAAACGTTAGAAAACATTATAACTGCCATATTCTAAATTCAAAATGGGCCCGGAATTAATTGCAGCCATCCATCTGGCAACAACCCATGTCATGTGAATGGGCCCGATATTAATGGATAATTTCAAAGCGCCCATGACGCCTCAATCAAATCCATAATTCCATCATAAAATTCCATTTATTTTCATTCTTTAAAAAACTACTTTTTACCATAAATTCCATCATAAAATTCCATTTATTTTCATTTTCTTTAAAAAACTAATTTTTAGATTTTTATAGAAATGTTTATATAAAAATAGAGTTTTAAGTTTTAACTAACCTGACGTCTGGCCAAACTTTTAAGAAGAGCAGGGGAAGCTGTTTTATCGCCACATGGCACAACACGATTGGCGTGACTTAGGTAGTTGGAATAGGCTAACAGTAGGAAAGACAGTGAAGTCACATGTTGCATATTACTTCCTCCAGCCTTAAATATTAATCCACCTGATTATATATCACCAAATCAAAATTTCAGAAATTAATTATCTCAAAACCGGTTCGGGTCAAAAGAAGGAAAACAAACCTGGTGAGTATTGAACTTGAAGATGTGCGGTTCCTGGCAATAACGAGCATATGAAAGCATCGGCGTTGTTCTGGAATGATTTTAAATTGGGCGATTTTCCCATCAATACTTCCTGTACAAATGTTTTTACACCAGAATTATTAATTGTTCACATAACATTAGTGTTAAATGGGTCGTGTTCACATGTTCAACAAGAATTGACATGAATATGTTTAAACTAACGTAAACATACGAATTTCATGTTAGGTTTGTGATGTGTCTTTGTATCGTGTTATAAATTCAAGTAAAATGTCATTTTCGTCCGTGAGGTTTGGTCAGTTTTACGACTTTCATTCAAAGGTTTGTTTTTCCGAATCTGGATCCAAAAGGTTTAAAATCTTGTCATTTTCATCTGGCTTGTTAACTCCATCCACTTTTACTTGATGAAAATGGCAAGGTTTCAAACCTTTTGGATCCAAATGCGGAAAAACAAACATTTGGACGAAAGTCGCAAAACTGGCCAAACCTCAAGGACAAAAATAACATTTTACTCTATAAATTCACACCCCTACATGCTTTGGGGCGCGTCATAAACGCATACCCCTATACGATATTTGTGTGTGTACTGTATAGCAATATCATATAGCAAAATGCACATAGAAATACAGTAAAAGTTTCATATTGACATATCAAACTTATAAAACTAAACTTTTAATGATGCTTTTGGTCACATAAAATAAAACAAAAATGGATGATTTTTCATATCAAATTGAAGTAAGGTCACTATCTGCCTAAGCTTTATGAAGGTATACTAATTACATCTATCCATAAAGTATGGAAACTAGAAAGGAAGTGTGAAGTGTCACTACAATCCTGTTGCCCCTTTCATTGCCTTTATGCACATGCATTGTTGCAGAAAACTACTGGCCATAGATGGGTCCCACCACATTACTCTCAGAAACCTAAACATTGAAGGGGGTACATAACTATTGCATGAGTCCATTCTATTTGAGAGTAAAGACCTAATAAATGTAGTCCCTGCATTTGTTGTATATAGAGGACACTGTTTCTTGATCAAGGACATGGTCTTATTGTATAAAGAAACTAGACCAATAGACCCACATTTCTTAATTTGTCTAAATGCATATTATGGCATTTGATGATTTGAGAACTAGAAAGTTGTATTTGCCATAGCTTTTGAGGGTAATCAACTTGTTAGTTATTATTATGTTTCTGGATCATAGATAAATGGTTTAGAAATGGTCACATTAAGATTGGTCCCACCTAAGCATGTTTATATGTAAAGTTCTCTTATCCACAACCAACGCATAAGTAGCACATGAATTTGTATTTAGGTACTCGAGTGAAAACTTCCCAACTCATCTTGCATTGCTTCCACCTAGGGATGCAAACAAGCCAAGCAGCTCGCGAGCTGCTCGAGATCGGCTCGAAAAAAGGTCAAAACGAGCCGAGCTTGAGCCTAAAAAATTGCTTGTTTATTTATCGAGCCCGAGCTCAAGCCTGACATGTGAAGCTCGTCAAGACTTAGTTTAATATTAGTTTTTATTAATATTTAATTACCCCTTATTTAAAGTTGTTAGCCCGAACCTAAAAATAAGCTTGTTTAGTAAACAAACTCAAACCCGAGCTTTATTTATCGAGTCCCTGAGCCTAAATGAGTGTGTTACTTGTATTATTTTTGTTGAATATATTAATTAATAGACAATAAACTAGCCGAGCTCGAGCTTGAGAAACTACCAACGAGCCGAACTCGAGCTCTCATAAGTTAATCGAGCTTGAGCTCGAGCCTGGTCTAGCTCAGACTCGGCTCGGCTCGTTTGCACCACTACTTCCACCCAAGAATGCTTAGCTGTGGTTATGGTTGCTTAACAAGCAAGTTGAGCCAGCTTTAGCTCGGGCTCAAAGCTAAACAAGCCAGCTCAGCTCGGCTTGAAACTCTTGACGAGCTGATATTTGAGCTTAAGCTTGGCTAGGATAAATCTCAAGACAGCTCGTGGCTTGACAAGCCAGCTCTCTTATCTTTAAAATTTCAAAATACAATGATGGTTTATGAGTCTATCTATTCAATGAACCTGATGATATTGGATTGAACTAAGATGTAAGAAGTGACAGGCAAGCAAAATCTATTTTTTGACAACATGACCGATTATTGAGTGAAAATGGGGAAGAACCCACTTGGGAATGAGGCCCGCTTGTGTTTTTAACTTTAGATATAAACATGATTTACACCATAGAAACTAAACAACCATGTGACTTGCTGACACAAAGGTGTTATGGAGTATGTCAAATATTAGAATAGACACAGAAGAGGAATATCGAGACACATACATAAGACAAGGCATTTGATAAGATCAGTCATAAATTAGAAAAAAGAAATTGAAGTCCAGATTGTTTCCAACTTCAAGGTTGTATTCTCACTAATTCTAATAAATAAATTGAATAATCATACTTGAAAATTATGAGAATAATCGATTTGTGGTATACGGGGAGATATATTGAAAACCCAAAGATAGTTAGGGAGAAAACCTTGTAAACTCCTGCGTAACAATTTTTTTGAAAAAAATAACACATGTATTATACATATTTTTAAGAATTTTGAGCAAAAAATAAATAAAAAAGGTGCCAAGCCAATGTTTAAAAAAAAGTTTTTATGTAACATATGTAACAGTCGCGTTAAACAGAAACTTGTTTTTTTTTTCAAAAAAAACGCCGAGTCATTTAAAAAAAATCTATGTAACATTGCGTAACTCGATTGTTACATATGTTACACAGAAACTTTTTTTTGAAAAACATTGGCTCGACGCTTTTTTGATTTTTTTTCAAAACCCTTACATAATATTACATGTTAATTTTTCCCAAAAAAAAAATTGTACATGGGAGTTTCCCGGGTTTTCTCCCAATACTTACATTTGCGGTGTATTAATATAATGGACATATGTTGTATATTTATTATATTTTCGGGTATGTAGTAGATACGCTTTGGAATTTACAAGCCTACCTATTTTTTAAAACTGTATATATGAGAAAAGTAATGGATAAAACTAATATAAGAAAATATTTTAGATTTGTATGTTTAGGAATTATGACTGTAAAGATAAAAAAACAAAATGTACTATTGTGCATACCTTTGAAATAAGAACATTGATGCCAGCATGTTTGTTATCCCACCCAAATTCATGAATGGTGTCTCCTGCCCTCAAGATGACCTGATTTCGTACTATGTACTCCCTATATTGCCGTCTTCTTGATGCTTTTTGTAACCATGCTGCTGCCCATAACAATTCATCCTGATAAAATCAACCCGTTAAAAAATGTTGCATACTTAAAATAAAAATATAATAATACAAATTTAATCATAGTCTCTTGATGTGTATAATTCATGCATAGTCACTTGATTTCGCAAAAATGACAATGCAACATGTATCCAACCAGTGGCGGATCTAGGATTCCGACCAAGCAGTAACGTTTTATAAATAAGCGGTAACGAAATCGAAAAAACGTCAAATTTTTCCAAAATTTACACTAAAAACGTCAAAAAATTTCCGACCAAGCGGTAGCGGAGGCTACCCCTTGTTCCATAATACATCCGCCCCTGTATCCAACTACAGCGTTTATAATTTGTAACCCCTCGAATTACACAGTATTGTTTTTTAACAAAAAAAAAAAAGCTAATTACAAACTAACTACGCAATCACAGATGGAGTAAAAGCCCAACTTGAAGCAAAATTATATACTTAGGTAATTTGTAACCCCTGTGGTTTGTACAAAATAACATACTTAGGTACTAATAGTTTAAAATCACCTTCTAGGGTATTAACTTTTCATTTTGTAACGTTTGCAGGTATTAACTTCTAGGGTATTAACATAGTTAGTCCCTGTGGTTTGCACAAAATAACATACTTAGGTCCTAATAGAATGTGATTTTAAACCTAAAAATAACGTTAATACCTCCAAATGTTACAAAATGAAAAGTTAATACCCTAGAATGTGATTTTAAACTATTAGTACCTAAGTATGTTACTTTGTGCAAGCCACAGGGACTAACTATGCAATTAGCTCTATTTTAAATACATTTTCTTAAAATATATCAGATTGACCAAACTTGTTAACTAAAATATCGATCAAATTTATTTTTAAGATATCATTTTGACCGTTACACTTTTCTATGGCATGAAAAACACAATCACAACTAAACATGGGGCACTTGGCGCAAATCTTGGCAAGATTTACACGAATTTGTTTACAAAAATGTTTTGCAACCGTTAGACCAAAAACAAAAACATAAAAAAAAAAAAAAAAAAAAAAAAAAACAGTCGTACGTCCATTTTTGCACCAATGGCACAAAATTTGATAATTTTGGGACAAGTGACATATTTTGGTTGAATGTAATCATTTGTAAAGATCAAGTTGAAAGAAAAAATTAAAACTCAAGGACGGTAATCAAGTTTGGTCAAATGACTACTTTCGTGATTTTATTTACTTGACATCAATTACTGTTTATAAATGTAATGGCATAAATACTATTTTAATATATTAAATTCAAGCGAATTTCAGTAGGGCAATGGAAGAGATCAAGACATATGGTTATCTTTGGATAAAAAATAGAGCGAAGTTTCGAGCTCTTTCATGGGAGGATTGGTGTAATTTCAATGTCGCGTCCTTTGGCGTATAATTCTGTGTATTCGTGTACTGGTGGATGACCATATCGTAATTCTGTGTATTCGTGTACTGGTGGATGACCATATCAGTTTAACGAGATGTTGACCGATGTGCTCTCTTATTTAATAAAATTTTCGTTTGCCTTTCAAAAAAAATATATTAAATTCATATAAATTACTACTTATTCCTATAAAATAATACCTCGTAGCCATTGTTGTCACAGTAAAAAGGGCAAACAGCAGAGCTCAAGTAATCGCTATATGCACCTCTGTAAGTGTCAGCAAACCGGAAGACCTATCAAAGATCAAAGTAAATGAAGGGTATGTAAAATTGCTTTGGAAAGCGTTAAAGATAACAGGAATATGTCCAACTTCGGCCATATCCCTTTGGGGCCCAATTGCTATAAATGAGTGTCAAAAATCATATTAGATTATTTACTTTTGAAAAAAAATTACCAATTTAAAGATGAACACAATCACACATTACATTGACTGATAAGCACACTTTTATTCTATCATCTTTTATTGTACCATTGTTGGTCTCAATCTCGTATAAAACGTAAGAAAAAACCTTAAAACTGAACTTCGATTAGGCGCATGTGAGTATGTGTTTATTATTCACAACATAACATTATAAAACTTTGATTTGTATCCTTGACCAAGGTGTAAAGGCTGCATTAGCCTTAAAACAGTGAAAACACATGGAAAACACTAGGCAATTAATTGTGTAACAAGAATGTAATGCTTTTAGCTTTAAAAGGAAGTTAGTTAACGGAATTTTAATAAATGGCATCCCATGTGAATAAAGTATGTCACATTAGATATAAGATTTGTCTTTTTAAAAGTAACTTTCACTATTCGTCCTCATAATACTTTGTCTCAATGAATTAAATAGTGAAAATACAAAACATAAGTTTCATAGTAATTATTTTTGTACTATTCAAAATAAAATATATTGCTTCTCAACCCAAAAAAGATCCTCAATACCTTTTTCAAATCTAAGAAAATCTTCTTATATAAATTAAAAATGTAATCTAATGTTTGTTAGATATTTCTGAAAGGTGTGTTCATAAACCATTGAAAACCGATTAGTTCAAACCAACACATATCCGCCAGTTTAGTCGATTTGATATCTAAACGTCTCAATTCACAATTCTCTTAGACAGGTTAGGCAGTTTCACAGTCCGGTCAGGTTTAAAACTTCGAATCGACAGTGAATCCTAATTAGCATTTTAACGTTTGTTATTTATACTATTCATTTTCATAATATGTACTTATCAAGAATCACTTTTTAACATTATAAACTTTTTGATAAAAACCAATGATTTAAAAAAATATATATATAGTTCAAACCACCAAAACTAAACCATCAAACCGATTGGCTTTTCAAGTCCCCAACCCGGCCAATATGGTTTTTTGACATTCCTCAAAAACGTAGTTAACAATTCGAGACAATTTTTTTTAATATACGAGCCGAACTTATTGCGTATATCCTAATTCCGGTTAATTTAATATAACTAGGTTAAGGTAATTGCTTTTTTTTACCGACAAATTTCTTTACTCATGTCATTTGTGTGACTTGACCTTGAACCCAAGACCTTCCTTCCTCGCTTCTAAGGTGTTTAAAGTCTTTTGCGTTTATATATTACTTTTACCTTTACTTTCAAAAAATAATAATACCACATTTAATAAAGTAACAAACAAACCAACTAACCAATTGACACGTATGAAAACCATATGAACCGTTACTTTACCCTTATAACAAACTGCCAAGAATAAAAACGCACCTTAACAGCACGGTTAAGAAGAATCCTGGAGTACACAGGATCACGTGACCGGAAAACAATCGAAGCAGCGGCCAAAGCAGCAGCAGTCTCCCCTGCCACCTCAGATCCAGGGTGGTTCCGATCAACCTTATACACCGTCCGCAACGTATCCATATCCTCCGGCCTCTCCCAACAGTTATGGTCCGAAAGAGGATCCCCTACTTGAACGTAAACAACGCCGTCTGTGGCAGTTGCTTTTAGTAAGTAATCTGTTCCCCATTTCACTGCCCTAATTGCGTTTCCGAGCTCTGCGCCCATTAATCGGCCGAAATCGATTACGCTCCATGCCAGCATTGTTGTGGTGAACGCCATTGGGAAGTTGAACTTTATGTTGTCTCCGGCGTCGTAGTATCCGCCTCTTAGATCGACCTATAAGGTTCTTGTTTGTGAGGTTTTGAACGAAAATATCAAACAAAAACAGAACGAAAAAGCACAAATGCACCTCTGTGATACCGAAATTTATAGATTAAAACAGATTTAGATTATGAACTCGTGATTTTAACCTAAACGATACTTATCAGAGGGAAAAACACGTTTGAATAATCAACTCGAGATTTTAACCTAACGAAGCTAATCAACTGATGAAAATTGTACAGAAACAGACTTAAATGAACACAAATGCACCTCTGTAATAACAGACTTAAATGAAACGCACAACTAGACGACTGCACTACAGAATTTCACAGAAAAAGCATATTTAGATCATGAACGCACGATTTTGACCTAAAACGGAGATTATCTGTTAGCAAACGATTAAAACGTCAAAAGTAAGCCTACATTTTGCTAAACGATTAGATACAGATCATGAACGCACGATTTTGACCTAAAACGGAGATTATCAGTTAGCAAACGATTAAAACGTCAAAAGTAAGCCTACATTTTGCTAAACGATTAGATACATTTTATAAACTACTAAACAAAAAAAAATTAAACGCACAATTGCACCACTGTAACACCAAAACTCACAGAAAAAACTCATTCAAATCATGAATACACGCACGATTTTGACCTAAACGAAGATTATCGGTTAACAAACGAGTAAAACGTCAAAACTAAACCTACATTTTGTTAAAACGGTTTAGATACACGTAAAATACGATAGAAAACATAAACAGTTACTTACTCCGGCGGAAGCTCCGTCGTGCATGGCGGAATGACTCCGCCACGTGACGCGTTGATCCGGCGGAAGTCTGCCGGAACGTTGACCTTCGAAGAACAGAATGCATTTCCGGAGAGCATCGGAGTAGTCATGTGCGGTGACGGAGGCGGAGAAGATGAGGAGGAGAGTGAAAATGGCGAAAACCGCCGGAGAAGTTGCAGGTTTTGGCGCCATTTTGAACTGCGGGAGTGAGGGATGATGATGGATGAGAAAAAAGTGAAGCGGCGTCGTTTGGTTTTATAGAGAGAAAAAGTAATTCATTGGATGCTTTGAGTATGGGCCAATGAGAGTGAAACACGTGACAGGGTCCGAAAGGATGGGGGTGTGTGGGTTAAGATACCGATGAGCAGTTGAGCACAGGGGTTTTGGTTTGACTTGTGCAGTTGTGTAGTGTGTGGGTTGACCGTTCGGGTCGGGTTAGTTTCATAGGGTCCTCACGGTGCTTAATTGGGTGGTTAAACGAATGGTGTTCGTGACTTTCTATTTGGAATGGCAGAATCTTGTTTGTAAGGGGGGACGGGGGGTTTAGAGTAGTGGCTTCGGGTATCCTTACCCGCATGTGCACACCCTCGCCGACCGACGGGTAAGGGTTGTTCTTTGTTCAAGCCGCAAGGTTAAATTTCAAGCTAGGAGAGAGACTAGAGAGAGTTGTGTGTATAGACCTAAGGAAATGAAGGATTAGCCTAAAATATATATGTATCTATGTATGTATAGGTGTGTGTGAGAAGGAGGGTCGGCTTGGACGTCGATGGCGCGACGCTGAGGACGACGACAGCCGTTGGTAGAGATGGCAAAAAAGCCCAAGCCCGACGGGTATACCCGAAACATATGGGCCGGGTATACCCGAAGCTCAATGGGTATGGACCGGGTACGGGCTTAAAAAATGAAAAAAAAAATCGGGTACGGGTATGGGATTTAGGGATACCCGCCTGATACCCGGCCTATCATATTATAGATTTTCGTATATATAAACTTAGTACGTGTACTTATTACCTTCTCTATAGTCATATGCAGTGGCGAAACTTCACAATGAAGACAGAGATCGAAAACGTATATACTAAAAAATTTCTATAGAACCGGGGGTCGAAAACGTATATGCCCCAAAATTTCTATACGAAAACTACATATATAACATTACTGAGCGAAATGTTTGGGGGGGTCGGGCGCCCCCTTCGGCCCCTCTTAAGCTGCGCCCTTGGTAGGTGCTTGCTTAGTAAACAAATAACTTATTTTTGAGTATGTATATTAGATATGAAAGCTATCACTCTTTATTATGTGGATGTTTATGCAATTAGGTGGTCCTGATACAATTACTTAATTAAGTAATCGTTTTGATTTAGTTTGGTATATTTGGTCTGAATATGATATGTAAGTTATTAATCATATTTCCATTTGTTATAGTCATTATAATAGTAATTATATGAACATCAAAGTAAAAAATTGCACATTTGTCCCAATAGGTATTTTTATAAAATTAACGGGTATACCCGATACCCGCGGGTATGCCCGATACTCGACGGGTAACGGGTCGGGTATGGGACAAAGAATTACAACCAGGTACAGGTCTGAGATTACCACTACCCAGCCTAAGTCCGGCCCATTGCCATTCCTAGCCGTTGGAAGTGGTGTTTAGGTTGGCGTCGGGCCTAGATGTGGCGGGGACGTCCCAACACCGAGTGCCCTTATAAGTAACCATTACCACTATGTTCCATTCAAAACTAACCTGATATATGATAAGGGTGGGGGTATAATGCTCGGTGAGTGGTGCGGGGAGTGGGAGTCACCGATCGGTGACCACACTCACTTGATTAACTTAATCGGTGAGTGAGAGAGAGTTTAGCAAAATCGGTGTGGAGTCACCGAATGTGAGTGATGGAGTGATGGAGGAGAGAGAGAGGAAAGAGGAGAGAAGAACCAATCAAATTTTTTTATTTTTTAACCTACTCAAACACCTTAGAGTGATTAACTATACTTCTTGATTGAGTGTAAAATGAGGAGTTGACATGAGATAATATTATTGGGTAGTATTTCACTCAATCACCCTAGAGTGATTAACCATACCCTCCACCCTAAATAACCGTTAAGTTAGTCCCCACACAATATAGTGCCGTTAAGGCGTTAACTACCATCCAAGGGTTTAGACCAATCATTTTCATGGTAAATGAAGAGAAGAGGTGGAATGGTGAATGGCGTAAATGAGGGTGGGGGCATTTAAGACATTTTTACCTAATTTGCCTTTTGCCTTGCGCCCCTCTACCCTTCACGGTTTCACCGCCTTTTTATGATATTCACTTGAAACTTTGTGCACTTTCCTTCCCTTTTTATTTATTTTTTTGGCTTATTCTCAAAAACAGAAATAATCCAATTATTCCTTTATAAATGTCTGACACAAGATTATATTATTGTATTTTTATTGATTAAATTATAACTTTTTTAAAGAATCAAACCTTTTCTTCACATTTTATATGCTGTCAAATCTTTTATTTATTTTGTGACATATGTGTATTAACTATTAAGACTATGTAAAGGAGAACAAATGAACAAACTATTTTCTAACACATATGTATTAACTATAAAGACTATGTTAAGGAGAACAAATGAACAAACTATAAGAGTATAAGACTATGTGTAGGCTTCGTTAACGTTTTATTGATGAAAATATGATGTTACGTGTAATGGCGAATCTATAAATTATTTTCTAGGGTGGAAGTGAAGGGTTTAACTAAAATTTCAAGAGGTGTGATCGGAATTATTGCCTATAAGATCATTTGTAGAGTAATTTTAATAATTACTCTATGAGTAAATAATTATGAAAATGTCACCGCGTTTTTCTATATTTTCACCCTATTCGTACGTTTTGTATGATAAGCGTATTGGTATTAGATCTTTTGTCAATATTTTTATATATTTATTATTATCTTTTCTCTCCTCAACTCACAACCACTTTAAAAAAATATTAAAAAAATAATAAGGGTGAACAATGTCACCCCAAATATACAGATGAAAATAACATTTTCTCTTCTCTACTCACAATTACTCAAAACCATTTTTTTATAATATCCATAACTCACTCACGTAAAAATGTGGAATAGGATGTGAATGCTCTAACGCTGACAACTATGAATACAACACAATATAATATTGTTATGGGATTCTTCTACTCGAGTTTAAAGTGAGATCGTCATATTAATGTATTGCTTTAGTGTACTCTAAAGTGTATAATCACTCATGATTTAAACTCGATATCTACGGATACACATGGTAGTGTATTTATGTGTTTTTAACATGGCAAGTAAAGGTCTTTATAAGCGTCTATGAATATGTAGAATCTACGCTTTTAACCTTTTGATACAAATGTAAGAATTCAAAAATTGTTTCAGAAATTTATGTCACTTGTTCAAGAGTTCATTTCATATGGTTATGTATATGCTTATCTATTTTTATATTGTACATATATGGGCACACAAAATATCATTTGGGTTCCCAAAAGATCCCAAAACAACTATAATATTTTTATGGCAAATTTAGTTCAACATCACTTGTTTCACCTAGATGGTGAATAATATTCTACTTTACTTTTTTATGTAATATCATTGCAGATATCTTAAATAGTTAAATGTCTTGTTTTTCCACACCAAATTGCTCATATAGTTGTCTCTAATCATTCCATATATTAAAATCTCACTAACATGATTCGATTTATAAAAGTGATTATAAATATTTATAAGTTGCAAAAAGAATAATCGAAACTCGTAATATGTTCGAATAAACTCAAGTTTAATTCCTCTTCTCAAATCTTTCATCTTTTAAACTGCCAAAATGGTCCCTGAGGTTTGGTCACTTTTGTCACTTTAGTATAAAATTCAAACCTTTTGAATCTGGTCCCTATGTTTTAATTTTGTTGTCATTTTCATCCAAAATCAAAATTTGATAAGATTTTTCAGTTAACATCCAACTTTTTTGACTTTTTCTTCTCTTTTAATGAAGGGCAAAATAGTCGGATTTTTTTAATTTGTTATATTAAAACGTTAAAAGACCATTTTGTCATCCGTTAAAAAGGAGGAAAAAGACAAAAAAACTGGATGTTAACTGAAAATCTTATCAAATTTTGATTTTAGATAAAAATGACAACAAAATGAAACCAGTAGCACACCCTTTAATTTTTTTTAATCGAGTCACTTTTTGAATATGTGTGATACTGATGAACGGGACCCACTATCCTGTGTTATATCACATAAAAAAATTACGAGTATCAAACAATAGATAACACCAAAAAAAATTGTTTGTTACACTTTTTCGGGTTTTTACGCCCCGCTAGCGGTATACGCAATATAATGTATATATGTGTAGGCGCTCGGGTGGCAAAAGTGAAAGTGCACCAATTTTAACATCATTTTACTAATTTCGTGAAAATAATAGAGGGAGATGGAAAATCATGCATCATGTGGTGGCGTTAATAGCCGAAAGAAAAGTGAATACATGCACGAATTGGCATTTGTCTTAATTGCCGAGTGTTATGTGCTTTATGTCCAATATTTGATGCAAAACTACCATCGAGCCGGGGGTCTCACTGGAAACATACTCTCTATTCTTACGGGGTAGAGGTAAGTCTGTCTACATCTTACCTTTCTCAAACCCTATCTTATTTTTGCTGTTGGTGAAATTTATTGAGTATGGTGATGATCCAACAGTTGTGTCTCCCAATACACCAAGCACATAATAATCTAGTTCGATCAGGTCAAATATTCTGATTGACTAAAATGATAATATAAGATAATTTAAACTAGCTACCGTACAATGTTTGAAATGCTTGAAGTAACATAAGGTTATTATAAAATAATATACATATGTGTGGGTGTGTGTGGTGGGGGATGGAGTACAAGATGCGATCTAGTAATGGTGGCTTGTAAATTACATTGTTCGGATACAAAGAATCTAAAGATTAATCCGAGAAGATAACTTATCATCACACACCAAGTGGCCATGCTACCAGCTTTTGTTCCAAAATAATCTATACTATATAATAAAAGAAACCACTTTAGGGACACTTGTCATTATATTAGGTCATCTCTTATAGATAATTATTATTTTAATTTAGGAAAATTGGTATTTAATAAACCAACCTTTAACCAGTTGGTAAATAATAATCCTACCTACAGAATTGGTAGAGAATAATCCTACGTTTTAACTTGTTGGCTCTGAACGAACTTCTCTGGTTAAAAGTTAACAGAGTTATTGTTTTTGATGATGTGGCTAATTTTTTTGATTATGTGGCTAATGGGTGATGACTATGCATAGCTTATGTGGAATTAAGAGTACCTCCCCTATATAAAATATGACTTTAACTTTTTAACCCTAAATTGTCATTATTGAACGGTTCATTTCACCTTCACAAGCGATCTTCATCTTCTCTCAGGTAATACTCTCTCCATTTCTCCATTAACGAGTTCATCATTTTCGTTTTTGAAGGTAATTTCGATCATCTCGTTCTATCGTTTTTTAGGGTTTAATGGCAGCTCATGACCGTATGTATGTACAGCTATCGCATGGAGGTATGTTCAAAAAAAAGGGGAAAAATTAAGTTATGTAGGAGGGTTAATTGACTATTTTGAAGTTGAGATTGATAAAATTTCATACTTTGAGTTAACTGGTTGTGTAATGGATTTCAAATCATATGAAAAAGATGATTTTCAACTGCAATACTTGCCTGTTGGAAAGAAATTGGATAATGGGTTAGTTGTGCTGAAGAACGACAAAGATGTAATGGAAATGTTAAATGGTTTGGGTGGTGACTTCAGCCGTTTGCTTTACCTTTATGCTGATGGTGGTTCTGTTAAGGCAAATGAAAAGCCCAAAGAAATAGCCCAGATCCAGATGAGCCCACTAACAAACCCTAGCCCAGATGAGCCCACTACAACTTCCAGACCTACAGGTAAGTTAACCAAATCCTTAGCTAGAAGGGTTTCAGTTGGCACACCTACACCACCTATAACACCAACAGTAGTTGAAGATGATGTTAGTTCAGAAGCTGATACAGATGATGATGAGTACAAAGAGGATGTTGGTGTAGGAGTTGATGATGGTTTTGAAGATGATGCTGGTGTAGGAGTTGATGATGGTTTAGAAGATGATGTTGGTGTAGGAGTTGATGATGGTTTTGAAGATGATGCTGGTTTAGATGATGATTTTGGTTCTGAAGCAGATACAGATGATGATGAGTACAAAGAATCTGTTGCAACTATTCGAAAAGTAACACAAGAAGATGAGGAATTGAAGAATGAATTACTAAACAAGTTGTTGTATGCACCTGAAGCTGTTGCCTTGCAAGATCTAACAGAACAAGGAACTGTTGACCAAGCAAGTGACCACAGTAGTTATGAAGATTCTGAAGGTGAAGTAAACTCCCCAGGTGAAAGTGAAGATGATGATATCCTTGGTAAGAAACACAAGGTAAATGTGCCAGTTGGAACCGAATGTACAGACTGGACTAAGTGGGAGTGGGTGCCTGGGACTAGATTTGCTAGTAGAGAGGCTTTCAAGGCTGCAATTAAGTTGTATGCAGTAGCAAATGGTAGAGATCTGAAAATAGCTGTCAGTGATAAGAAAAGGCATGGTAGGATAGGTGTGATTTGCAGCAAAAATTGTCCATTTAAGGAGAAGGATAAGGCTTGGAGGTGTGAAGTGTTCCCATCTAGTGCCACACTGTTTCAGGTGAAGGGATTTGATGATGTGTCTGTGGATATAGAGAACAAGAGTTGTTCATGTCGGAAGTGGGATTTGACTGGGTTGCCATGTTACCATATGTGTGCTGTTGCTGGTTTCTTGGGTAGGGAGGCCGAGGAATTTGTTCATGAAAGCTATAAAAAGGAGATGTACCTCAAAGCATATGACTACACAATACCTCCCTTACCATCAGAGAAATACTGGCCTGTAGTTGACCTTCCATTGGACCCCCCACCTGTTAAAATAGGCCCAGGAAGACCAAAGAAGAACAGGAAAAAGGATCCACATGAAAATCCAAAGAAACCAGGGAAGCTGACCAGGCATGGTATGACAATGACTTGCAGTGGTTGTGGGAGCAAGGAACATAACAAAAGGAGATGTCCAGAAAAGGGTAAGGTAGTTAGTGAACCTAAAAGGGCAAGGGGAAGGGGTAGGCCTAGGAAAGATGCTGATGGTCAGGTCAGTACTCCTGTTGATGTTGCTGGAACAAAAAGAGGCAGGGGAAGGCCAAGGAAAAATGCTGCTGGTCAGGTCAGTACTCAGCAATCTACTGTGTCCACTCAGCAACCTAGTCAAGGAGTTGTTCACCTTGCATGATGTTTTGGATGTTTAATGGAATGGTATTTTCATGATGTTTTGGATGTTTAATTTCAGTTTGTAATGTCTTAAACAAATGGATGTTTGTAATGTTTTGGATGTTTTCGTTGTTTTGGATGTTTAATGGAATGGTATTTTGGATGTTTAATGTACATTTGGTCAATATGGTCATATAGCATTCAAGTGGTAATTAACCTGTACATTTGGTCATATAGCATTCAAGTTGTAATTAACCTGTACATTTGGCCATATACCATCAACATTCAATACATTTCATAAGACACTTCATAACCATTACATTTCAAAAGACATTACATAACCATTACATTTCAAAACACATTACATAACCATTACATATTCAGTTCCCTAATTGTGATACACTTCAATGACCAAAGATGCATTTAAAACAAACAAACAACAGAACTAATACTATCACATAAGGGCTAGCAGGGCATTTTGACACTTTCAACTTGTGCTTCAATTTTTTGTTTTCTTCTTCCAACATCAACTTCTCCATTTCCAAATTCGAAAGCTTCATCTCCAATGCTTCATTCTTTTGGATTATGTGCCTGTTTGTTTGACTGATGTTCACTCTACATGATAGTGTTTCATCCACCTGTTCTTTCCATATGAAAAATTTACAATCCTCTCTCTATGAGGATTAATAATGTTGCCAGTTGCTAGAATTGAAAAATTGAAGAAAGAATTACTAAACTTACAGGCCAAAGTGGACATCCATAAAACTCATGTCCTGCTCTTGAACTACGATGCCCTGCAACCCTCCTGACAGCCAGCCGATAATGATGGCAGTACACATTGCCTTCCAAATCAACACTAAAAATCCTAGCTTTATGCGATTGAGATGTGTTTGAAGAAGATGAAGAAGGCATTTCTTTCAATCGGCTGTTCTAGGGTTTATGCGATCGAAGAAGAAGAAGGGGATTTATAAGGGTTGGGGTTAAAATGGTAATTTCAAGACTATGTAATGTTTTAAACACATAAGCTATGCATAGTCATCACCCATTAGCCACATAATCAAAAAAATTAGCCACATCATCAAAAACAATAACTCTGTTAACTTTTAACCAGAGAAGTTCGTTCAGAGCCAACAAGTTAAAACGTAGGATTATTCTCTACCAATTCTGTAGGTAGGATTATTATTTACCAACTGGTTAAAGGTTGGTTTATTAAATACCAATTTTCCTTTAATTTAATCTCTTCTAATTAATTATAATATTATTAGTTTAATATCTTATGGATAAATATTATTAGTTATGAATTTTAACTCTGATGTTAACCTTTCAATATTCATATCATTTTATAATAGATATAGAGCTTTGTTCTAATGAATTATGTATTTTTTTATATCTACAAAATGTAAAGCAAGTATGTAGCCATATAAATCATTTAAACTTATGTATCAAATACCATGTGACTATTGCTATATTGAAAGTTTTGGGTGTCAAATTTAATAAATTGAGGAATCAATTATAGAATGATTAAATATTATTTTAGAGAGGAAATCATAGTTTCAAACTGATTCATTTGATTTTATTCGATTCATGATGTTTTTTTTTTACAGAATTGGCCTGTAATAGTCTCAATTAGAGGTCATTGGTTATTGACAGTCTCACCTTTGAATATTTCACTCATCAATTCCACCTTTCACATATTTTTCCTACACCGGTCCCCCGTTAAAAAATCTTAACGAAGTTAAGTTTTTTTTTTTCCAAATTACAAACAGATTTTTTAGGGCTTTTGATCAGAACGACGATCCAAGTCCATTGATGTAAAACTTACCTCGAAATGGTGCTCCAAATGACTTGATTTTTGTTAATTGGAAATTTAAACACCCGAATTGAAGCGTTGTTTTCATATCGTTTGGAGTACCAATATTCATAAAATCTTAAATATAAAATGACTTATTTCACTCTTTCATATTTAGACCATGCATACTTTACTTTGTGATTTCACTTTACTCCATATTTAGACCATATACTTTAGTTCAATTTCTTTATACTCTATTCGGTTAACTTTATACTCGGTATTAAATTTATAAATAAGATTTTATCCAAAATTATATTTATTTAATACACTATTAATCCAAAATTATATTTATTTAATTAATATACTATTAATCTAAAGTTACATTTATTCAACTCTTGTCATACATAGAGTTTTTAAAGATTTAACCTTTTTATTATTTGGTATATAAATTACAATACACGATGTTCTTAAAAATATAATATTTTTTATTATTTAATATATAAAATTACATTTATTCAATTCGTGTAATAAATGCGGTTTTTAAAGATATATTGTTTTATTATTTAGTATGTAAAATTACAATTTTAACTCGTGTAATACACGAGGTTATAACCTAGTATTTATTATATATGAGATTAATAAATAGACATATTAGTTTTTATAATAATACCTTAAATGGTAGCTGTGTAAAAAAACTCTTAATACTATACATGGAAAACAATATATTAAGGCCCGAATATATAAAAATCGAGGTTTATTTGTAGAATATGCATTATATGTAGGTTTTAAGCCTTTTTTGTAGAATATGCATTATAAAGATATGAAAGTAATATGTAAGTTTTAAGCCTCTTAAGTCTTACCCATGCCTTGGGTTACAAAAACAAGTAAAGTAGTACATGTAATTTTGCAAAGAAGTAAGTTCATCCTCAAGCAAAGCAAAGCATTAGCGTACCATGTTTGAAGTGTGTTTGAACCACAATATGTTATGAAGCAAACATGTAAACTATTTAATATGTTTATTGATAATGATAGTGATTTCAATACGTATTTATAGATAATGATTTTAATAAGTTACACCTATCAACAATATGTATTTTAATACAATTAATGTTATATGCATTTTAAATTTAATACAATTAGGGGCTGTTTGACAACTTCTGAATGGTTAAGTGCTAAACTAGTAAGAGATTTGAACCAGTAAGAGGTCTGAACCATAAGAGTCTGTATAATACTTAACCGTTCAGAGGCAAATGTCTGACCAATTCAGATTAAAGGTCTTAACCATTTAGACCCAATATAATGTTTAACCATTCAGAAACAAATGTTTGAACCATTCAAACATCTGTCCGCAAAACAAACAGTTTGAACTACTAAGTGCTAAACCAGTAAGAGATCCGAATCATTAAGAGTCTCATCAAAAGGTAAACAAGCAGCCCCTTTAATGTTATGGGAAAGTTCTTTTACAAATAATCTTAACATACTAAACATACAAATTGAAGGAAAAGACAAGGTGTCATTTTTGTAATTATCAATAACTTTCAAAGTTACTCTACAAATGTATCTAAAAAACCTAACCCCCCCCCAAGCTAAAATGGTAAAAACTAAATCACCCCCAAAAACCTAAAAAAAACCTAACCCACCCCCCAAAAACCTAACCCCCCCCCCCCCCAAGCTAAAATGTTAAAAACTAAATCACCCCCAAAAACCTAAAAAAAAAACCTAACCCACCCCCCCCCCCCCCAAAAAAAAAAAAAAAAAAAAAAAAAAAAAACCTAAACCCCCCTCCCCCACCCCCCAAAAACCTAACCCCCTACCCCCACCCAAGCTAAAATGTTAAAAACTAAACCCCCAAAAAACCTTAAAAAATAAAAAAACACAAATATATATATAGGTTTGGGATCCTGTACAAAGGGCATAATTTGTAAGAAGTGTAAGAAATATTTCTGGAATGACAAGTGTCCATACTTTTAATTAATTCAAAAGGGTAGATTTGTAATTGCACATTTTTTGTCATTTAATTCAATTTCAGGATATCTGATCCAAGAATAACCGTCAATGAGATTGTTTAGGGATTTGAACGAATTTTGTAAATTACTGCAAGATACAATACGATTGTGTTCTACGCATCTTTCAATCATCGTTAATTATAAATACATAAACGATTATCAAATCGATATCCCCATTCCAGTTGTTTAACGTCTGCGCCTTTTTTCGATTTTGGTGTTTTATATCAATTTCAATGGAGTCCGGCGATGCAGGTTAATCTGTATATTAGTGTTTTAATCTCTTAATAGTTAGCATGTTCCGATAATTAGTAGTTTTTGTTCCTCGTTTTGTTGTTTAGTATGTCGTTTTTACAGGACATTTACTCTTTGTTTGATTTTGTGTGTACGTAGTGTTTTATACATTTAGTTGTTTAGGCGGATTGTTATTTTAAAGTTTTTTTCTTGATTTAGTTTTGTAGTGTTATATGCATGATCTGTAGTGTTTTATAGTCTAGAGATATATGCAAGATCAATTTTATGTTTTATAGTTTTTAGATGGGTAGTGTTATATGCATGATCAATATTCTGTTCACACATCATATTTCCCTTTTCATAGTGTTTTATACATTGAATTGCTTACCTCTGTTTTAGTAATTTTTGTTGTAGTGTGTTATAGTGTCATATGTAAGAACAACAGTGTTAGATTCTATTCACACATCTGAATCCCCATTCATAGTGTTTTATACATTTAGTTGTATGTTCTAGTCCCGTTCTAGTGTTTTATCATTGAGAAAGGTTTTTTTTTTTTTTTATCAGATGCATAGTGTTTTATCCACAATGTGTAGTGTTATATTATATACAGGAATATTAATTTATTTTCATAGTGTTTTATACATTGAATTGCTTACCTCTGTTTTAGTAATTTTTGTTGTAGTGTGTTATAGTGTCATATGTAAGAACAACAGTGTTAGATTCTATTCACACATCTGAATCCCCATTCATAGTGTTTTATACATTTAGTTGTATGTTCTAGTCCCGTTCTAGTGTTTTATCATTGAGAAAGGTTTTTTTTTTTTATCAGATGCATAGTGTTTTATCCACAATGTGTAGTGTTATATTATATACAGGAATATTAATTTATTTTCATAGTGTTTTTCCCGTCACAAATACTGTTTTATTCCATACAGATAGGGTTATTTCTTGATATAGTGTTTATTATCAATGTATTTATAAAAGACTGATTTGTCGTTTTTTCGTTGTAGATATTCCTACATACCAGCCCGTTGGTAATGTTCAGGTGTCCCCAAATTCTGGAAGGAGGACATTTATTCCAGATGTTGATGATTTGATTAAACCTCAGATGCATATGACGTTTGATTCGCTGGAAAATGCGTATCTTTTTTACCAAAGATATGCTAAGGCGGGAGGTTTCACAGCTAGGAAGGGTACTCAATACGAGCCTCGAAAGGGTTTAATACATAATAAATGGTTCGTATGCTCAAAAGAGGGTACTAAACCCTTAAAGGCGATTGACTCGACCCAGGAAGCTGGTAGTTCTAATGTTAACTCGAAGTCTAAGATTACTCGCAGGGTTCCTTCTATAAGGACCGGATGTGAAGCGTGCATTCGGGTTAAGTTAATGAAACCGGATAATCTTTACGTGGTTTATTACTTCGAGGAGTCGCATAATCACTCATTTGTTGCCGAAGATGACAGGTACTTGCTTCCTGAAAACAGATCTATGAATTACGTACAGGAAGAAGCCGTGAATGCTTTGAGTGCCATAAACGTTGGTCCAGTTAGAGCGTTTAACATTATGAGGACTCTTTATGGAGGTTTCGATAAGGTAGGCGCAACTAAAGTTGACTTCAAGAACTTTAAGAGAGACTTAAATAGGTATATAGCTGAGTACGATGCTGACATGGTTATCAAACGCCTAAGAAGGAAGAAAGAATTTATGCCCAATTTCTCTATGGAATACCTTACAACTGCCGAGGGCGTTTTACGTGCGTTGTTCTGGGCCGATGGTGATACAAAGAGAAATTTTAATATTTTTGGGGATGTTGTGTCGTTCGATGCTACTTATCGTCGTAACAAGTTCGTATCCTTCCTTTGTTTCTAGATACATTACATCCATAATAGATACATATCATAGTGTTTTATCAGCATGATAATGTCTTTATATTGTTTTGGTATATGCACGAAAAGACTTGTAACTTTTATATCATACTAGTAGTGTTTTAATTTTGCAAATACTTAAAAATGTATGTTGTTTCATGTTTTTAATATTGTATGGATTTTACAATATCAAATCAGTGATCACTCGCGTTTTTTTTTTTTTTTTGTAGGTACAATATGATGTTCGTACCTTTTACCGGCGTTGACAATCACTATCGTAATGTTACCTTGGGTGCTGCTATTATAGGGGATGAAACTGCCGAAACATATAGCTGGTTGCTCAACGCATTTCGGCAGGCGTTTGGGCGCGCACCACCTGTGATTGTAACTGATCAAGACCCCGCGATGAGGAAAGCTATTCAAGATACTTGGCCTGAAAGTAGGCACAGGCTTTGCATGTGGCATATAATGGAGAAACTCACTACCAAGGTTTATTAAATACCAAAATTATCTTTTACGACGTTATTTATTTTAATGGAATTGGTTTTTTTGTTTTTTTTGTACCTTTTTATATATGAATATGTCTGTTTTTGTTTATTGACGTCGTTTTACTTTTATATAATGTTTTATCTGCTTTTATCATGTATTTTTTTTTATTTAATTTTTTTCATTGTTGAATCGTTGTTTTTTAGGTTGGCGCCAACCTATGCAATAGCACTGATTTTAAGAGGAGGTTGTGTGATATTGTTTGGACCGATGCCTTACTGCCAGAACAGTTTGAAAATGAATGGGGTGTTATATTGGCTGATTTTGATTTGCTGAATCATGAATGGTTACAGTCAATGTATCAGATTAGGGATACATGGATCCCTGCATATTATCGCGATCAACACATGTCTGGGCTGATGCGTACCTCATCACGTTCGGAGAGTGAGAACCACTTCTTTGGGCAGTTTTGCAACCCGAATTGTACCCTTGTTGAATTCTTGGGGCATTTTGATTCTGCAATCGAAGCCCAAAGACACGAGCACAGGAAGAATGATCACGATACTAGGCAAACGAACCCCCAAATATTTGCAAAAGAGTTTGTCTTAGAGCAACAGGCGGCAAACATATACACACGGACAATTTTCTTTGATGCGCAACTTGAAATTCAGACAGCCATTCACAAGTGTGCTGTTGGAAAATGGGAGGATAGAGAGGATAACTTTGTGAACTTCTCTGTGAAGGACTTTTCTCAAGCGTGTACTACATTTTTTCAGGTAACTATAGGATGTAACAATTGTTTGTTTATAATTTTTCTTTGTGCATGGTGTTTTATCTTATAGTTTTGATTTAGTATATATTATTGTTCTCATTTTTTTTTGTTTGTATGTATTAGGTTATGATGCGGCAGCTAGACATGACCGTTAGTTGCTCATGCAATAGGTATGAACAATTTGGGCTTCTGTGTGCGCATATTTTTTGCGTTTTGCGGCTTCTTGATATCAGGCAGTTCCCTGAAAGGTACATAATGCGACGTTGGACAAGGGAAGCTGTTCCTAACAGTGCGCCGGGAGCGATTTTGGGGATTAGTGAAAGTGATGATCGGTACCAGCAAGTTAATGGTGTTGTAAGGGAGATAACAAGGTCAGCCGAGTCTCTTATCAACAGGTTGGTTTATAACTTTGATGCGTTGTGCGCTTTTAGGGACCATGTTGCCCAGTATCAATCGACCGCTGATCAGGCAGTCGTGAACGCTCCCCCTAGGAGTCGTCGCGATAGGTTTGCTGAAATAACTGGATACACGCAAGAAACACCTGTAACTGTTCGTATGCCGAAAACCGTTAGATTTAAAGGTATGGGCAAACCTTCCAGAATGAAGAGTAATCGTGAAATTGCCATTATTCAATCTGCGAAGAAAAAAAAGGGTCGCGAGTGTGGCAATTGCAAACGTCGGGGCCATAATAGACGTACCTGCACGTACCCGGCAAGGGAAAATGCCAACGACTCCTCAGAAAGTGATGAAGCGGATCTTGAAGGAGACGACGAAGAGGAGATAGAAGATGTGGCTGGTGAAGAAGACGATGATGAGGACCTAGACGATGAAGAGCAAGAGTAGTTGATCAATAAATTATGCAAACTTTGAGTTTTTTTTCTATTTTTTTAATGACGTTTAATTTTTTTGTTGGATTCCTTGTGTTTGACGTTTTTATTACTTAATGACCAGGTCGTTTATCATATTTTATAAATATAGTGTTTTATAACTAAGTTGTAGTGTTATATTACAGGTTCTAAATTTATTGTAAAGTCTGACATGTACTTATAGTGTTTTATCTATAAGTATAGTGTTTAATGCAGTAACAGTGACCTGCGGTATGGTGTTATTGTCATACACAGTTAGTTTAAGGTCTGTGTTTTACCATATAGTGTTTTAACTATAATTATAGTGTTTTATGTTTTTTGAATTTGTTTGTTTGTCAACATGGATAGAAATTGTAATTTTTTTTAATTAACATACATGAATTCCTTGGTTTATAATATAGTGTTTTTTATATTTAGATGCAGTGTTTTATCATAGTTTAAACTATGACAACAATAATCATCTGAATCAAACACTTAATTGCTCTCAAATTATGTAATGCAGTGTTTTTGTGATGACATATAGTGTTTTATAATTGATTTGTAGTGTTTTATTATAGGTTATATATTTAGTTTAAAGACTGACCTTTACCTATAGTGTTTTATCTATAATTATAGTGTTAAATGCAGTATTAGGGACCTGCAGTACGTTGTTATTGTCACATACAGTTAGCTTAAAGTCCGTCAGTTACTTATAAATGCAGTGTTTTGTAATGACATATAGTGTTTTATAATTGATTTGTAGTGTTTTATTACAGGTTCTATATTTAGTTTAAAGACTGATCTTTACCTATAGTGTTTTATCTATAATTATAGTGTTAAATGCAGTATTAGGGACCTGCAGTATGTTGTTATTGTCATATACAGTTAGTTTAAAGTCCATTAGTTACTTATAAATGCAGTGTTTTGTAATGAAATATAGTGTTATATTAACGAAACAGACCACTACCATCACTTTTGCAAAAGTGTTTGTAGCAGACAAAATGAAGCAGTGTAATTATAACGTTTATCAAAACATTTCAGAACCATGCTACCAGGCTAATATCTAAAATAAAGTGTTTGTACCAGACAAAATGAAACCAGTCTAATTATAACGTGTATCAGAACATTTCAGAACTATGTGCTATTCTTATTTCAATCGTAGCTCGATCCTTTCCTTTGCAGTCCTAGAATTTTCCAGTCTTTCATCTTGACACTTATTTGCATACTCATGTACTTCTTGCTCCATTTTAGACCGCATCGAGTTTATGTCACTTAACAAGATTTTTTATAAGTACTTTATTCGCAAGTAACATAGTTCTATCGATTGGTCTTTCAACACCTCCCCCGTGATGTCTCGCTCTGGCGATAGCCCGCAGTTCCATTCGCGCACACTTGTCCCTAGTGAACAGAAATGCAAACCAATTTAGGGTACATGCCAGTGTCAACTTTAATAATAAAACTATAATTACAATAACACCTTTAAAAGTCTCCATATGACGCATGACGAATATTCCACAATCTGTTCCGTTATACATGGTTTGCCACGGGAACTTCAGACTAACTGGTGATGTTGATGGCAGTTTTTTAGCAATTGCAGGAGAGTGGTTTTTGACATACGAGCAGAATGCATTGACCTGTGAATTTTATGACGTCAAATGGGGTTTTTTAAAACTTATACTTATTGTATGTCAACTAATATTTTTTAATGGTAGTGTTCTTACAACTTTTTCTACGTAGCCGTTGTATCGTATGTTGATAGGGACATCACCCTCGATATTGTCGATCACCAATATTTGTGATTGTGCGAGATTGAAGAACACTATAATATAGTGTGTATTATACAGCACCGGCACGAATACCATTTGGAAGTTTCTGATGTCCATGTTATCTGCTTGGCCTAGTATTGTTTCCATCCGGCTACTGAACATCAAGCTTCTGTATTTATCGGTCTCTTCAAAATCGCCTGCCACCTGTTTCATAACAAATAACAGATTTTAGTTTATATAAGCAACTTTGTCCGTTTGTTATTTCGACGATATTCAAAAATCTGGGTTATAAGCTGGGCGGTGTAGTGTTATAAGCTGTTTTATATGTATAAAGGCATAATATAAGCTGGGGGCTGTAGTGTTATAAGCCGTTTTATAAGCTACTTTGCAGCATATAGTGTTATAAGTATATTTTTTAATGTATGTTTAGTATTGGGGTGTTATAAGTTTGTCTACTTTATCAACTGGTCTACATTATGGAGTAGTGTTCTATAAGGTGTGAAAAGTATCTTACCAACATTCCGGCATTGCAAAACAGCCTCGCGGGGGTACCAGGTGCCCTTAACCGCTCCTCGTGGTTAAGGACTGCGGCCCAAGCTGATATAATATCTGCATCCAAGCATAATGACGGGTACATCGTCTCAAACGAGCTTCTCAAAATCGAGACACCTGCTGGGCAATCGAATATAACATCCCTACGTGATAAAATGAAACTCAATCATTAATTTTTTTAATAATTTAATTTTTTTGTTGTTTTCGATGCCTACCATTTGTTTGCCGTTGCGCTGAGTATACAGCTAGCCAATGCAGATTCCAATTGTTCTCGTTTATCTGTTAACGAAACCACACGCTGCACGTACGGTGACCTGAAAACATCTGGAAGATTGGTGTTTCTTTTTGGCCTTTGGAGTTTATACTGCAGTAAGGCGTTTCCTTCCTGTTCAGTGGCTGGAATACTTGAAATTGTTGCGACGTTGTCCAGTTCACTTTGCAAGTTTACTGGTTCGATCCCCTCAGCTTTCGATTGTGTGCCTGGGTGTCGTACGGATTGTATTGCAGATATCAGTTCATCTATTTCTGCGCAAACTGATGAAGTCATGGGCGAGAAAGGAGATTGATTACCTTGTGTCAACAGTCCAGTGTTTTTGACAGCTCTGGGGGTTTTTTCTGACACTTCATCGCCTTCCTCAGTATCCGCAATGTCCTTTAGATGTTTGCGGACACTCGCAATCCATGACGTTTTCCTACTCAATATTTGTTCACTGTTGGGGTGCAAACGTAAAGCTTCCCTCATTGCATTTTTTATCTTCTCAACGCAATCTTCAAATTCCTTAAGTGCATCATCCAGATTTGTCGCCATATCCTGCTAACCAAATTATAAAGTGTTATGCGAAACGTCAGTCAGATGTATATAAGTATAAATACTCCTGATATTACACCAAACGTTAAAAAGGTTATCAAGTGGTGTACCTCTTCACTATCTTTTTCTTCTTGTGAGTAGACGGGCGGCGTCCCATACTGTGATACCATTGGGATCAGAAACTCGCCGTCTGCCCCAACTTGACATACAAACGGCAGCTCCTGTGTACTTGGCTGTGTCAACAAATAACTTTTGCAATGTTTATATATTCCCATATGGTCGTCGTCCCCTTCTTCGTAAGGTCCGTATTCTTCGTTGCCACCATCCTTGTTGTCATCCGCACGTTTTTCTGCTGCCATTTCAACTACTTTAGCGCTGGTTGATGCTGCTTTTTTATCATCAGGTATCTTCTTAACCTTATCACTCATCGGTTTTTCTGCATCTACATGAATTTTGGGTATCATTGGGGTGTTATGCTTTATGTGAGAATCCCAAAGTATGTCATCAAGCTTTCCGAGCAGTTCGTCAAGCATCCCGTCATCTATCAATTCAATCGGTTTACATCCCCTCTTATTACGCTTCAAAGCATCCATTTGGTCGTACGCGTATGCAGCCTGCACATATAAGCATTAAATTATAAGGATTATGTACCCATGTTTACTGGTTATGCATGCTTGTTAAAAGTGTTATACCTTTTGTGAAGTCAACTGATGCAGTGTCTTAATATGAAGTCAACAATAGTGTTTTACGAAGTCAACTGATGCAGTGTCTTAATATGATGGTACTGTTTAATATGTATGCTATGGAATATTCTATTCAAAACAGACCTGTTTGTAATACTATATATGTGACTGTAGTGTTATATACTGTAACATAGAGTACTACGGTTCGACTGTAGTGTTTTACATAGTACACTGATGCAGTCTCTTAATACACTATGTGTCTGTAGTGTTATACAATGTAACATAGTGTATTACTGGTTTAATAGACTTTAATGGTTTTGTATGCAATGGTAGCTGATGTAACCAATTTTACGATGTTACATAAATTTTTTTGTGGTGTTTATGCACGTAGTGTTTTAACTTTCATATCATAAACAATACAGTAGAGTCACATACCGCTAGCAACACGATCGGGCCTCTAAAAGCGTCATTCCTCTTCCGGTTCCATGCATTCGTCGTCCGATCCAAGCAGGTTATCATGTAGCTGCTCCAATCAAAGCTTGATATTTTTTCATTTGGGTACACGCATCCCAAGAAGCGCTGGTTAACTGTGTTGCATGCGCTTATCTCTCCAAGTATAGTATTATATAACACCAACCAGTTCAATTCAAATGCCCGGCCACTTGAAGTGTCTGTAACCATCATGTCCTTCAGCCCGACTGACGACACCTTAGTGTTATCATTGAACTGATCCCTCCATTCTTTCACAACCGGGTTGCTGTCTCTCGCTCTTTCTTTTTCTACAATCTTTATACCCCCGTTTGGTATTCCGAATATTGTGTTCACCAACTTTGATGTGATTCGTAAACGGGTATCTCCAAAGTTCAACACTCCTGCAGCGTCGTCATAGTTGCTTGCCAGCCAATATGCTAGCCGCGTCGGTACATGATGTATGTTGAAATTCAGCAATGCACCGAATCCCATCTCTATGACCTTGTTTTTTTGAACTTTATTCAAGCTGTTAACCAATATAACCAGATTATCCGGAGACGTCTTCAGTTTAATTTTTGGCCCGGTAAAGGGCTCATATTTTTTCGATTCAAATGATGCTGGTGGTCTCGTCGACTTCCTCCTAGTCGCTGTTGACTTACGTCTTTTTCCATCGCATGGTTGTTGGTGGTCAACATTGTCACGGCCTTCCTGTGAATTGGCAGCTGTAACCCATATACAGCTCATCATTTAGACTATATTTTCAATGAAACGAAAAGTGTTTTGTGGTTACAACTTTTGTGTGCAAAGTTACCTGATTGATCTGTCGTTGGTGGTTGCGTCACGAAGTCGTCGTCGTTGGCCGTGGCACGGTGTGTTATATCAGCATCAGTATGGTGTTTAGTTGGAACTAATACAAAATGTTAGATGATGTTACATTATGATCCCTATCATACGAAAGATTCCAACATTTAATTTCAGTTATTCAAATTCTTACCTTCCGCGAACGGTACCGGAAGCGGCGTTTGGAAGTCGTCATCGCTGTTTGCATCGGGTGTTGCTGTAGCTGCAAACCGAACACATTTTATTACTTTAAAACAGCAAATTCAATATAATTAAAGTGTCGTACTTTTTTTTTGGTGAGACTTGGTGCAAGAATTCCGACAAAACGTCATAGTGCATAACAAATTATTGAAAGTAAAGTGTACACAAACTGTTTTTTACATGCGTAGTTAATTTTTTTTACGTATACCTTTTTGCATTTCGTTATCATTATCCGAATCGCTCAACTGGATGCTTTGTCCAATTGTGTTATGGAATCCCTTTCCCATTTTGATTTTTGGTATTCGGCCGCTTCTCCGGACTAAAATTAAATCCTTTTTACAATTAGTTATCGAACCAGGAATTTCAAATTATACGAAATGATAAGACTAGTTGTGTTATATGCAATAAACTACTCAACATACTCTATTTCAAAAACACCATTTAAGTTTAACACTGTGTCAGAAACAGAAGTGTTTTATGCAAATAAAGTGTATTTTTGCACTAAAGTATGCACTAAAGTATTCATTAACTACAGAAGTCTAGTTTGTTATGCAATATTGTCACCATCTACAACCATTTCCATATAACACTCTACAAACAACAGAATTCTGGGGTTTTATGCAATATTTGTAGTGTTTTATGCATATAAAGTGTTTTATGCAATACTTGTAGTGTTTTATGCATATAAAGTGTTTTATGCATATAAAGTGTTTTATGCAAAAATTAGTGTTTTTTACACTAAGGTATGCACTAAAGTATTCATTAACTTCAGAAGTCTAGTGTGCACTAAGGTATGCACTAAAGGATTCATCACAAATATTGAGGCTTATGCAAATATTGTAGTGCTTTATGCAATCAGACAAATTTAAAACCCCCTTTATCATAGGTCACTACATTTCTTTCATACGACACTATTTTTCTCAAACCCCCTTTCTTCTTTCATAAGACACTACATTTTTAAAAAACCCATTTTAAAACACCCTGCAGTAATCAAAACAGAGAAGACACCCACTAAAACCCCCTATATTCTTTCATAAGACACTACACTTCTAAAACCCCAATTTTAAAAAACCCTGCAGTAATAAAAACAGAGATGCCAAAGAACAGACCGATTTACAATTCGTCCACATTTAAAACAAACCGAAGTCTACTGATTATACTACACTATTATCTCATTTACATAACATATTACACCCAATAATCCTTTATAAAACTCTAAAGTACTAACCAGTAAACCCTAAAACACTTCAAATAGCTAATAAAAGACTAATAAAACACTATGCCATGAACCGAACATCAAATCACTAATAAAACACTAACCTGGTTTCGCCTCGGATAATTCTCGCTTCCTCTTCGAACCTGCTGGCTTCATAGTTCCTTTTTTTGGGTCCATATAACACTCGTTGATCCTTGATTATCCTGTTAATAGAACACCATTGTCATCTGATTAGTGAAAAATAAAACACATTTACGTTCAACTGGATTTTGACGACGAACCCTTCTCCGTTTACCTATAAAACTCTTCTCTGCTTCTTTGGAATGTAGTTTGATTGACGAAAGTATCCGGAAAGTATAAAACTCTTGCTTTGACGGGAACGTCGCTTGTTTTTAGGAGATTGATAGGGGGTTTTGGTTGTGTAGGATACGGTTACCATATTTGAAAGAATGGAAAAGACACTATTGCCCTTCAATTTTACAAAAGCCCCTTCTAATTAAAACACAATTTACATTTTAATACCCTATTGATCTCAACCATTAGATCAAAGATCCAATGGTTTAAAACACTTCTTACACTTCTTACACTTTGGACACTTTTTACCATATCCCTACCCTATATATCTATATGTGTGTGTTTTTTTTTATATATATATATATATATATATATATATATATATATGTAAATTGCTACTTTTAGTAGCAAAAAAAATTAACAAAATGTAGCGATTTTTTTATAAAAAATATTAAAATATTTTTTTTTGTCTTTTTTAGGTATTTTTGGTTGAGTTCATATTTGTATAGTAACTTTGATAGTTGGTGGTAATTACAAAAATGCCACCTTATCTTTTTGACTTTTCCTTTAATTTGTATGTTTAGTAGGTTAAGTTTGTTTGTATTTGATCTTTTGCCTTAATTTTATATATAGGATATAGGAAGGTTGAAGTGAGACTCACAAACTTGTAAGAACTAGATGAAAACCAATCAATTTAAAACCAATTCATAAATGTATGTATCCTCTATTTTAGATAAATCTTAGAAGTGTGAATTTGTAAAAGATGACACTTTTTAATAATCACCTATAAAAGTTAAATAAGAATATTTTAATAATCCTTAAATTTCAACAAATTAACATGTAAACTGTTATTAAAGAGATTGTGTTTGAGTAACCCATGTACTAAATGAGACATGTTTATTAAAAAGATTGTGTTTTGTGTAGCCCATGTACTAAATGAGACATGTTTGAGTTGAGTAGTTTAATGAATAGTTATATTAACCAAGCTAAAATCAAATTATTATAATTGTGTCTTTTCTTTCATGACGTGTAAGAATTACCGTCACAGATAATTAGAGGAATATAATAAAAGTCACATTTCAAGATTCCTCATTAAACAACATTCTCATTGATAAAAAAACGACGACATGCATATGTGTTTACATCCCTTTTCAAACACCATAAAAATTATATATGTAGGGTTAACATATAATGAAAACTTATACAAGTTGTGAGAACTTTGAAAACTCAGCCTTACGAAAGGCTTTTTAAAAAAAATTACCAAAAATCCTTAAAAAATCAACATTTTCCAAAAAAAAAAAAAACTTTTTTTCATTTACGGCAGTCGTAAATGCTTTAAAAAGTGATGTCATGCTTATATTATCATCTTTTTACAGCTGCTCTACGAGGCCGAAAAACACCACTTCGATTTTTTTTTAAATTGTTTTACAGTAGTCTTTCTAGACATTTTAATCTTGGGTGTGAAAAAATGGGGGCAAAACTCGCACGGGAATGCCAAGTTCTCTAAGTTCTTACAACTCGGAGTGGTTTTCCCTTGATCTTGATCTTATATATATATATATATATATATATATATATATATATATATATATATATATATATATATATATAGGGAGCCGCTAAAATAGAAACCACCTCCAGTTGTAACAACCGTGAGAACCCCTCTCCACCAATCAGAATATGGGGTATTTTGGTCATTTAACTCAAATGTCTAATCTATTATCTACTTTAAGCCTCCAACTCTCTCTCTCTCTCTCTCTCTCTGTCACTTCAATTAATTAAAGATCTTCTCTCATCTCTCTTCAAAACACATAAAAGACCTCTCCTCTCTCTCTTCAAAATTCCCAAAGCTTCAAACACCAAATTCACAGAGCTTCAAAATTCTCTCCTCCTCCTCTAACAATTGACTATTTGAGTTGTGCGTTCACCACGTCAAAGAAACTATCACCAACACCCATGATAATTGGCACCAATATCCACTTTTTTTCTCTTCAGTTTTCCTTCATTTTGAGATCCTAAATCACTAATCTTTCCTTCAAAGCTAGTTACTTTACCATCTGGGTACCTCTTAGTTTTGACAATCATTGATAAATCTTGATGGGCTTGAACAATAATCATCAAGATGTTGGATGAAGGCGGTGGTGGTGGGTGAAGGCGGTGGTGCGTCACCCACACCTGTGACGGCGACGGTGGTGGATGGGTCACCCACACCTGTGACGGCGGCCCCCACCTTTCTCCGGCGACGCTGAAGAACCGGCCACCACCACATCGCAACCACAGCCCCCACCTCCTCGTTACACGCTGAAGAAACACCACCACCACCACGGCTCCGATTTTGGGTTTTGAGGCCGACGACTCCGATGTTGGGGGTTGATGTCGACGGTGGGTGAAGGGCGACGATGGTGGTGTGTTATTAAATCTGATTTAATACCATCGATGCTGGTGGTGCCCGTCGATGCCGGTGGTGCCCCGTCGATGCCGGTGGGTGCCCGTCGATGCCGGTGGTGCCCGTCGATGCCAGAGGTGCTGGTGATTGAAGTGAGTTGCTTTTTGTTTTGATTTTGTGTTTGCATAAAGCGAGTTGCTTTTTTTTTTAATTAAAGCTGTGATTCTGATGGTTTTTTGTGTTTTCATAAACTGAGTTGCTTTTATTTTGGAACTTGGATTGATATGTGTTTTTTATATCGGGGTTGAGCTGGCAGTGAATGAACTTTGATTTTTGATATGTGGGTTTGATCTCATATGTGGGTTTGATCACTTATGTGGAAATTTTTGATATGTGGGTTTGATCTGTTTTGATATGGTCGATTGGGGCGGCAATGATGCAAAAAAAAAAAAAAAAAGAAAAAGATTTTGATGACGATGGCGTGGCAAGGACGGCGGAGGGTAGGTTTTTGAACCTGCAACTCCACTTTGCAGCCTTTTTGATTATCGGAAAATCTGAGCCAAACCACGTTTTTTTTTTCGAGATACGCTTTGTTTTGATGTTGTTGTTTCAAAAAAAAAATTGAGGCGTCGATGACGATAACAACCTATCTGACACCTACCGAGTTTGCGATTTTTGGGTGCATTTGTTTTGCGATTTATGGGTGCGTTCGTTTTAACGTAAAACGTAAAAAACGTAAAAAGTTTTACGCAAAATGTAAAAAGTTTTACGTAAAAATTTAATGTAAAACGTAAAACATAAAATTTTTACGTAAAACGTAAATTTTTTAACATAAAAAGTAAAACGTAAAAAGTTTTACGTAAAATATTTTGTTTGTTGGGTTTTTTTTAGGCGTCGATGATGAAAACAATATATCCGAGACGCTTCACCGAATTTGCGATTTCTGGGTGCGTTCGTTTTTTCCTAAAAACGTTTTTGTAAAAAATAATAAACCGTAAACTTTTTGACGTAAACCGTAAACTTTTTAACGTAAAAAGTAAAAAGTTTTAGGTAAAACGTAAATTTTTTTTACTAAAACGTAAAAAACGTTAATGTAAAAACGTAAAACGTAAAAATTTAACGTAAATCGGAAAACGTAAAACGTAAAAAGTTTTACGTAAAACGTAAAAAGTTTAACGTAAAAAAACGCCGCTTGAAAAAATCGAGCGTAAAACGTAAAATGTAAAATTTTTAACGTAAAACGGAAAAACGGCGCGTTGAAAAAACGACGCGTGAAAAAGCCGGGCGTAAAACGTAAAAAACCGACGCGTAAAACGTAAAAAACCGACGCGTAAAACGTAAAAAACCGACGCGTAAAACGTAAAAAACCGGGGCGTAAAACGTAAAAAATCGGGGCGTAAAACGTAAAATAACGTTAACGTAAAAAATTGGCGCGTAAAATGTTAAAAAAACGTTAACGTAAAAAAACGTTTTTGTAAAAAAAAATTAAACCGTAAACTTGTTAACGTAAACCGTAAACTTTTTATCGTAAAACGTAAAAACGTGAAGCGTAAAAAGTGTTACGTAAATTTTTTCGTAAGTTTTACGTAAAACGTAAAACGTAAAACGTAAAAAGTTTTTCGTAAGTTTTACGTAAACTTTTTCGTAAAACGTAAAAAGTTTTACGTAAAACGTGAAAATTTTAACGTAAAACGTAAAAACTTTTACGTAAGACGTAAAAAGTTTAAATTTTTAACGTAAAACGTAAAAAGTTTAAATTTTTAACGTAAAACGTAAAAAGTTTAAATTTTTAACGTAAAACGTAAAAAGTGTACAAAAAGGGGCGCGTTAAAAAAAAGTGAAAAAACGGCGCGTTTAAAACGGCGTGTAAAAAAACGACGCATTAAAAAAGTGGAGAAACGGCGCGTTTTGAAAAACGACGCTTGAAAAAACGGCGCGTAAAAACGCGTAAAAAAACGGCGCGTTAAAAAGCTTCGGAAAAACGGCGCGTTAAAAAACTTCAAAAAAACGGCGCATTAAAAAACTTCGGAAAAACGGCGTGTAAAAAGCGTGTAAAAAGTTTGGCGCGTTAAAAAACGTGGAAAAAAACGGCGCGTAAAAAACGTGTAAAAAACCGCGCGTTAAAAAAACGCCGACTGAGAAAAACGACGACTTAAAAAAACGGCGCGTTAAAACGGCGCGTAAAAAACGGCGTTAAAAAACGGCGCGTAAAAAACGGCGTTAAAAAACGGCGCGTTAAAAAAACGCCGATTGTGAAAAACGACGCCTTTAAAAAACGGCGCGTGAAAAACGGCGCGTAAAAAACAGCGTTAAAAACGGCGCGTTAAAAAACGGCGCGTTAAAAAATCGGTGCGTTAAAAACAGCGCGTTAAAAACGACGATTGAGAACGACGCGTTAGAAAACGGCGCGTTAAAAACGCCGATTGAGAACGGCGCGTTAAAAAACGGCGTTAAAAACGGCGCGTTAAAAACGGCGCGTTAGAAACGGCATGTTAAGAAAACGCCGATTGAGAAAAACGACGCCTTAAAAAAATGGCGTGTAAAAACGGCGCGTAAAAAACGGCGCGTGAAAAACGGCGCGTTAAAAAACAGCGTTAAAACGGCGCGTTACGCTTGAAAAACGGCGCGTAAAAAAACGGCGCGTTAAAAAACGGCGTTAAAAACGGCGCGTCAAAAAAACGTAAAAAGTTTAACGTAAAACTTAAATTGTAAAAACTATAAAAATCTTTTAAAAAAATCTGAATTTAAAAATGTTTTTAATAAAGAAATTATGTTTAAAAAATAAAAGTAATAAAAAGTAATTAATGAATAGGACAAAAAAGGTAATTTAAAATTAATATATATAAAAAGACAAAATAGAGTTATTTTACTTAAATACCCTTTTGTATTATAATATTAAAGACATAATAAGACAAAAAACTTTTAATATTAATATTAACTACTTTTAATCACATCCATCATATAGTTGATCTAAGGGCCATTAAGTGGTTCTCATGGTTTTTACAACTAGAGGTGGTTTTCATTTTAGCGATCCCATATATATATATATATATATATATATATATATAGGGTGGAGTTATTGTAAAAAAGACAAAAAGTGTGAGAAAGGTAAGAAAGAATCTCAACCATTAGATCTAAATTAATTGAAAAGGGTATGATTGTAAATGCACTAACAAATTCAAATATGGTAATCCTTGATTTAAGGATTTGGAGAGAGAAAATCCTTGATTTAAGGAATTATAACCGTCCATAATATCATTCATTTTAACACCATTCAGTAAATGTTCAATTCATGGTGTCTTTACAAAAATAATATAACACCATTCAGTAAACAAAAAACACCATTCAGAAATAAAATAACACCCTTCAGGAACAAAAAACACTATCTAGTAAACAAAAAATAACATCATTCAGTAAACAAAATAACACCATTCAGTAAATAATATAACACCATTCAGTACAATAATATAACACCATTCAGTAAATAAATATAACACCATTCAGAAAAAAAAAAAAAACACCATTCAGAAACAAAAAAACACCATTCAGAAAAGATAACACCATTCAGTAAGATAACACCATTCAGTACAAGAATATAACACCATTTAGAAAATAAATATAACACCATTCAGAAAAAGAAAAAAACACCATTCAGAAAAAGATAACACCATTCAGTAAAAATAACACCATTCATAAAAGATAACACCATTCAGTAAAAAATAACACCATTCAGTTAAAAAAAACACCATTCAGAAAATAAAAAAAACACCATTCAGTACACAAAATAACACCATTCAGTACAAGATATAACACCATTCAGTAAAGAAAAAAATAACACCTCTGTATCATCTTCTCCACTTCCGGCACCACCACTGCCACTTCCGGCACCACCACTGCCACTTCCGGCACCGCCACTGCTGCACCACCGATAATTTTCCTACCACGTAACTACACATCTCGCCGTCGCCGCTGCCGCTTGCAGTCACTTTCCTCCGAGTGTCGGACCGTAATTCCCCATCGGACATCAACATCGCCCGTCGTCGGCCTTCGTTCCTCAGCCGTCTTCTTCAGTCTCCGATCAACAGTCGTCGGCCTTCGTTCCTCAGCCGTCTTCTTCAGTCTCCGATCAACACCCTTCACACCGGAAACCCAAACCGTCGCTGGTTCAGATCAAAATCCATCTTCTTCGCTACTCAAGAAGAAGGAGAGAGAAAGATCTCTCTGATCGTGCGATTGTAGAGAGAGAGAGAGAGAGAGATTATAGGGATTTTGATTACAGTTACCTATTTTGAATGGATCTAAAAGACTTTATTACCCCTATAATTTTCAATTCAGTCCAAAAAATAAAACAAATTTTACAATTTGGTCCCAATTAATCTAAACCATTAGATCAAAAATCTAATGGTGTAGATTCTTTCTTATCCTTCTCACACTTTTAGTCTTTTTTACAGGATCCTAACTCTATATATATATATATATATATATATATATATATATAGGGTAGGGATCCTAAGAGAAGTCCACCCTATATGAGAAACTTGAGAAGCATTCTGGACCACACATTTTTCTAAGCCTTTCGTAATATACACATGTGTATAGTTTAAAATTGACTATATACATATATGTATATTGAGTTATACACATATGTATATAGTCAATTTTAAACTATACATATGTGTATATTACGAAAGGCTTAGAAAAATGTGTGGTACAGAATGCTTCTCAAGTTTCTCAACTAGCCTATCACTTCTCACATGATCCTTATCCTATATATATATAGGGGAAAGATGTATAGAAAACCCACTTTAATTTAGAAAACCCGGAAAACTCAAAGCTCCCGATGTTTTTTTCTCTTGAAAAAAATTACACATGTTATATACATGTTTTTAAGGGTTTTGGGCCAAAAAAATCAAAAAAGCGCCGAGTAGATATTTTTTAAAAAAATAAACAAGTTTTGGTGTAACACATGTTACATTCATCTGACATAATTGTAACATGTGTTACACCAAAGCTTGTTTATTTTTTTTTTAAAATATCTACTCGGCGCTTTTTTGATTTTTTTTTGCCCAAAACCCTTAAAAACATGTATATAACATGTGTAAATTTTTTCAAGAAAAAAGAACATCGGGAGCTTTGAGTTTCCCGAGTTTTCTAAATTAAAGTGGGTTTTCTATGGATACTTACATTATATATATATATATACATAGAGGGAGCCGCTAAAATAGGAACCACCTCCAGTTGTAAGAACAACAACGTACGTGATTTGTTCTATAACATGCGTGATTAATGTTTTCAATATGCGTGATTATTGTGTTTCAACATACGTGATTTTGGATTTTTGAGTTATAACGTGCGTGATTTTAAAATGAACGTGCGTAATTACCTGTCGTACGTGATGTACGTTAAGCCGTAATGTACGTTAACCTTCCTCTCTCTCTCTCTCTCTATATATATATATATATATAGAGTGGTGTTCTAAAGTGAACACTAGTGTATTTGTGAACTGAATGAAAAATATAAGGACAAAGAAAAATTAAAAAAAAAAAAAAAGATTAGGAGTATTGTTCGATTAAGCAAGTATATATGTTTTGAACAATCGAGTAATGTATTACTATATATGATACCCGTCTCGTACCAAATATAACTTTTTATGAAAATTAATCTCATTTCTATTCTCATACCAAATGCCCAACCTATAGAGGGGTGGCTTTTCATTTCAACATACATTTGCTCTAAAAGAACAACATGCCTGCGACAATCATGGCATAATAGCTTTTTGTCAACAAATTGGTTTGTCCAAGTTGCCTTAACTTTTTTTTATAGTAATCCATACGTCTTGTTTTTAAATTCCACTACTACACGTGTTTTCGAATCAAGTATGTCCTTGAGGTGTAAATTAGTCTTCGGCTCGAGCCCACTAAAATCGAATTTTGTTCGTTTAACATAAAAGAGCTTAAGCTTAAATCTGACTCATTCCTAACTCTATTTAGAAACCCTAAGTCTGCCACATAAATAATGTTACGAACTTGAGCTCAACTCAATTTTTGTAATTATTTTTTATATATGTATAACATTTTTTTAATATTATCAATTATAGTATAGTATATACGAATGAACTACTATAGAGGAACCAGGCTACGTGACGCGGTGGGGAGCATAGACATCGGTAATCAAGTAACATGCTTATTTTTTTTTAATTAAAAAACTATATTAATATCATATTCAAGTTAAAGAGAATAAAATATTTGTTTTTATGGGGTAACTTTTTTAAATATTAACGTATGGAAAAGGTGATCATTTAACAATCGTGGTTGGTATGTTTTAAAAGGCTTTACCATATGTTTCAAAAGTTATACTTAAACTTTTAAAATGGTATAAAATATCTCTTTGTTCTTCTACGTATTATACATGTCGATAAAAATGGTGATAAAAATGGTATTACTATTGATGCTATAGAAACTCGCATAGCTAGGCTTGAATCTCGAGTAGATCACGAGACAAAAAGGTAAATAACTAGGGGTGATGTTTATAGACCACACCCACCCACACAACCATAACCATCACAACAAAACTATTTTACACGACCACCAAATTTTTAAGGCCAACAATACTCACCTAATTATTTTTTCACAACCTATGGTTCCACATGTTCAACTCGATTTCTCTCAAGAAGCTCTCAATAACTTCGAGTTGTTTGGATCGTATACGAGCCCACCTCAATCCCCCCCCCCACCCCCCGAAATTGTGGATGGAGAACCCTCAGTTTATTATGAAGACGTTGATCATGACGAGAGTGTGCAAGAAACACAATTCTAAACAATTTGGATGAAATGAACGTGCAAGGTGATGAGTTTTATGAGGATAATGTAGTTGAAGATCAAGGGAAGAAAATGGGGAAAGTTATTAATCGAACTGATCGAGCGAATTGGACTCCCAATGAAGAAATATCTTTAGCTCAAGCATACGTTCATGTGTCCAATCGGATGAAAGGAAATCAACAAAAAAACCACAGTTTGTGGAAAGCCGTTCTTAAACATTTCAACGATCTTAGGGGCAGAAGCGAGCGAATGGTTGATTAGCTAAACTCAAATAGGGGAATATGTTGACTAAAATGAATTGGTTCAATGTTTTTTTTTTCATTCAAGTGGTACAATTTATATTTAATTTTAGTTAATTTCATTATATTACTAAATTTAATTTTGTTTTATATTTATTTTTAATTACATTTGTTATATTTTTTTATTTAATTTTAGTTTATATTTATTTTTAATTACATTCCTTATATTATTTTGATATAATTTAATTTTAGTTTAATTTATTTATAATAACATTTGTTATAATATTTTTTTACTTTACCCCTATAGGGTCGTATACATAAAAGTGGGTGCAGCGATTTGGATGTTATGGAAAGGGCGCTTGAAGATTACCGAGAGAAATTCCATCATGGTTTCAAGCGTGTTGGTGCGTGAAAGATCGTTAAAGAGCATGAGAAATGGAGCAAGATCTCATTGTTGAACGAGGAATCCGGTGGTAGTTCTAGCAAAAGAAAATCATCGGATTCTACCAACTTCGGTGCATCCAAAGATTGGAGGACAATTGATATGTCGATGCAAGACTTGAACGAAGAAACCGGTCCAACGCAACCGAAGAAAAAGGGTAGACAAGCCGATTCATCTAACCAAGGTGGATTGAGCGACAAAATATACGCGTACACGTCAAAAAAGGAAACGACGATTCAAGTGTTGGTGGATGTTAGACAACAAAATATTTTGAAAGCTAGAGCGTTGATTAAGGAACAACACGAAAGTGTTGCCCAATTAACAATGGACAAAGACTTTAAGACGTGTACTCGGCCACACGGGCATCTAGAGTACGAAGTGCAAAAAATCGCTATAGCCCGCAAACAACAACTTGCGGAAAAATATATATGGCCGAAGGATCAGTTAAAGGATATTTATTTCTTACAAAAAATCAAAAATTGACGAAAATTGAGGAATCTTTTTAGTTTGAATTTTCGTATTTTAGATTTTTAGTTTGAATTGTCGTATTTTTATTTTTCCGTTTTTCAATTATGTAAAAACTAGGTTATCGGCCCGTGTAATACACGGGATGAATCATAATTCTAATGTGAAATAAAAAAAAATATGTTTATAATATGATCTAAGTATATATAATATAGAGTAATATGTAGACCAAATACGAAATAAATATTGAAGTTTGTATAGCTATTCATAATAATATGATCTGTTATTTGTTTTAGGATTTATCATATGAAGTTAAAATTTTGTACCACTACTAATATTTATTGTGACATTTTATTGTTCAAAGGTAACGTGTCTGATTTTATCTGATAATAGATTATTCTGACGGTTAATGTTGGCATAATATTATATTTTCTACCATCCAAATATAGTATCCTCACTTTCGCTATCATTAACATTAATATAAGGTATGCTCGTATTCAAAGCTATAAACAAATATGAATTGTACGAAATAATTACTTTTAACACAATTAGTAAGGAAACTAATAAAAACTATTGATAATTTAATATGTCCCATACCATTTGAAAGGTCTGAAAAGGGATTTCTAGACAGATAAAAGTAATGTAAATGAATAGACAAAAATTGAATCAACCAAACCAATTAACTATAGTTGAAAAAATACTATGTATAGTGTAATACTTTACATGTACAATTGAACCAATGAAACATATATATAAGTGAAAAAATAAAAATAAAGACATGAGACATCATACGACAACTAAGTAAATCTAAATGTAAAAAAAAAGTTATGACATTCCGCATGTGAAGATACCTTTCATAGACCTCTACATCTTAGTTACAATAAGAAAAAATATGTATGTTAAGAGTTTACCTTGTGTTAAAACACATATATCTAACTTATCTAAAAATACATGATGTTTTCTATGTGACATAGATAATATGCATAGCATATGAAGAGTAAAAAAAAACATACCTAGTATTTAGAATGAAGTGAAGTTTAATTCTAAATATTTGATGTAATATATTGAATATTAAATAATGATTTTTTATATTCTTGACAAAACTTTAATTATCACAAAAATCTAATTTAATTCTAGAAAGGAAAGTAAAACTTACGAAATTGATTAAATGGTTATTAATTTTATGGGTTTTTGTTTAATAATTTCAAATCATAATTAAATCCAAAAATTATAGATTAGATTTAAAACACATTTTAGACTTTATATTTACAATCAAAATAAAATTCTAATATAATATTTAAATCTTTTTAATTTAGAATTTAGAATTTATCAATAAATTATTGATGCCCTCATTGAATGACATGTGTCCCAAATCAGATTTCTTTTATTGTATAATAAAGTATAGATACATATATTGTAATGACCCAAACTTCAAAAAACTCAAATTAAATGATTTATTTGTTATATATGCTAATAGTATAAATTAACTATTTGAGAATTTATGAAAATTATGTTGTTATCTTTTCAAATTAAATCGGATAGAAGATATTTAAATTGTTTATTAGATATAAAATGAAGTAAATAGTTTTTATGAAAAATAGGGATTTGTATCTATTAATTAGATAATTAGTTCAAATATTAAAGATATCTAAAACACATTTTAGACTTTAGATTTACAATCAAAATAAAATTCTAATATAATTTTTAAATCTTTTTAATTTAAAATTTATCAATAAATTATTGATACCCTCATTAAATGACATGTGTCCCAAATCAGGTTTCTTTTATTATATAGTATAGATTTAATTACATTTAATTGTTGAATTTGTTTTAAATTAGAAAAAAATGTTAAGATACTTGTCGGTAGGTGCTATAAACGTTTTAAGGGTTCTAGAGTACTTAAAGGGGGTTGTGGTTTGGCGGAGCTTCGGCTGGGTGTGGTTTGGTGTGACTTCGGATAACGTGGCTAGCCATGTGTAATTTGTTAGTTTTTTTTAACTATTTAAATTTTCATTTAACTAAAATAGAAGATTGCATATATTTTTTAAAAAAACTGCAAATAAAATTAAGAAAAAACTAAAAAAAAATTACATAATATAGGAAAATTAAAAACTTCATGATTTATCCATGCCATATTTTTTTCAAGATTTCTTGTTTTATTTGCAAAGAATTTTTTTTTTCAAAGAAATAATTTTTTCAAGATTTCTTGTTTCATTTAAAGAATGGATGATATTGTTTAAAAAGATTTTTTTTAAAAATAAACTAGCCATTGGCAACGACTACCCAAACGTCAAGTCTCACCAGCCACCTCACCCCCCCCCCTCCCCGAACGCCAGGCTTCAAAGCCACGCTAGCGAGTCAACGCCGTGGTCAACACTGGCATGGTGTGAGTTAACCAGCGTTGTCTGGCTTTTCCATCCCAACCAACGCCCCACACCTGCTAGTCTAACATGCCCCTTCCACGGTTAGGCATGCCCAAAGGAGGGCTTCCTTAACAAATAAGTTATATCAAAATACAAATATATATAGTAATTTAATAACATTAAAACATAGTAAAAGCAAAATGAACATAGCAAGTGTACTCGCTTGAAAGGAAATATCACCACTTGGCCATAACTTGACTGTCAGGATTTGTATAAAACAATCCTCATTTAGTTTCTCGTGTCTTATCCATTTTGTAACAATCCTCATTTCGTTTCTCGTGTCTTATCCATTTTGTAAGAGTTTATAATAATAATAATAATAATAATAATAATAATAATAATAATAATAATAATAATAATAATACTAATAATAACAATAATAATCTATATCTATACTATATAATAAAAGAAACCTTATTTGGGACACATGTCATTCAATGAGGGCATCAATAATTTATTGATAAATTTTAAATTAAAAAGATTTAAATATTATATTATAATTTTATTTTGATTGTAAATCTAAAGTCTAAAATGTGTTTTAAATCTAATCTATAATTTATGAATTTAATTTTGATTTGAAATTATTAAACAACAACCCATAAAATTAGTAACCATTTAATCAATTTAATCCACATTATATTAAAAAAAGAAATGGCTCTATGTTATCCCTAATGAAATAAGATATAACCCGTGATATGAAAATGAATCATAGAGACTTTTCATATTGCTAATGTATTCCATGTTTACATTAGTGTAAAAACCAATACATTAAATTATATACTAATCCATTAAATAATTTACGTAACCTAATTTACGTAAGTGTAATTTTTATATTTTTTTATTAGGTTATAATCAATGAATCACGTACATTAAATTATATTAACAGTTTTATTATCCTAATAAAATTATATTATAACAATATTTAACTAACTATACATAAATAATATTTATATTATTCAATTTATAAAAGAAACAATGAATCACGTACAAGATACATCTTATTATAATTATATTAGTTTTTTTATATTTTTATTAAATATAATTATAATGAACGTGCGTAATTACCTGTCGTACGTGATGTACGTTAACCGTAATGTACGTTAACCTTCGTCTCTCCCTCTATGTATATATATATATAGAAAGAGAGAGAGAGGGGCCGGTTATTGTACAAATTGTCTTAACGTACGCTACGTACGAGATACAGTATTAACATGCGATTTTGGTTTTTTTCAACAACATGCGATTTTGGTTTTTTTTAACAACATGCGATTTTTTTAACATGCGATTTTTTTTTTAAAATGCGATCTTTGGTTTTTTTCAACATGCGAGATTTCCTTTCTGGGGTTATAACATGCAAACTTGTCATAGCGTATGATTCGTATGTTAAGGCATTTTGTACGATACACCACATATATTATTTTTTTGACTTATTTGACTCTTGTCTTTTAGTGGAGGTCTTCGGTTCGATCCTGACTATGCTGATAATTTGACGTAATTTAGTAGAGATTGTTGGAAATCTGGGCCTTGATCGAATAAACAAACGAGTGACATGAACAAATATGTAATTATTTGTAATCTATACTATATAATAAAAGAAACCTTATTTGGGACACATGTCATTCAATGAGGGCATCAATAATTTATTGATAAATTTTAAATTAAAAAGATTTAAATATTATATTATAATTTTATTTTGATTGTAAATCTAAAGTCTAAAATGTGTTTTAAATCTAATCTATAATTTATGGATTTAATTTTGATTTGAAATTATTAAACAACAACCCATAAAATTAGTAACCATTTAATCAATTTAATCCACATTATATTAAAAAAAGAAATGGCTCTATGTTATCCCTAATGAAATAAGATATAACCCGTGATATGAAAATGAATCATAGAGACTTTTCATATTGCTAATGTATTCCATGTTTACATTAGTGTAAAAACCAATACATTAAATTATATACTAATCCATTAAATAATTTACGTAACCTAATTTACGTAAGTGTAATTTTTATATTTTTTTATTAGGTTATAATCAATGAATCACGTACATTAAATTATATTAACAGTTTTATTATCCTAATAAAATTATATTATAACAATATTTAACTAACTATACATAAATAATATTTATATTATTCAATTTATAAAAGAAACAATGAATCACGTACAAGATACATCTTATTATAATTATATTAATTTTTTTATATTTTTATTAAATATAATTATATTACAAATAATTACATATATACACGTGTTGATAAAAAAATATTATTAATATTTATACACGGGGTACAAGATGAGGTCTTATCTAAACTATAAAGTCTTATCTAAATTATTGGCATAAACTTAACTTCAAATCATAAAGTCTTATCTAAACTAAAAAGCATTATTTCACTTAACATAGATAAACATGCATATTATTTATTGTTTTAGATTTATTCAACCCGTATAATACACGGAGTTTTTTTTAGATATAATTTTTTTTTATTATTTAGTATATAAAATTACATTTCTTCCACCCGTGAATATACAGTTTTTTTTTAAATAGAACGTTTTATTGTTTGGTATATAAGATTACATTTATTCAAACTGCACAATAAACGTGGTTCTTAAATATAACTTTTCATTATTTAATATATAAAATTGTACTTACTCAATACGTGTAATAAATAAGGTTTTTAAAAATATATTATTTTTCTATTTAGTATATAAAATTACATTTATTCAACCCGTGTAATACACGGGGTTCTAACCTAGTAATAATAATAACAATCATCACTTCATCAACTATACAGATGGTCATCAATCGATAATGTTAAATCCGCAAACAATAAAATCAAATATTATTTTGGTGCTAGAAGTGTTCATTATTTAGTTTCAAACCATTTAAATCGAAAACCGAACAGAACCAAGTTACATATTCGGTTTTCGCCTTGGTTTTAAACAGAAAACAAATTAGTTATTCTGTTTCATTACCAAATAAACCGAAAAACAAGTAATGGTTATTTAAGTTTTGTCACTTAACTCAGTCCACTTACAATTTCAGCTCAACCATGTTTAGCCTAGCCCAATCCAATAGGTAAAAGAAAGTAAAACAGGCGTATTCAGTCGAAACCGAAAAACAAACGCAATTGAAAATTTGGTTCTGGTTCTGGTTCAGTTTGGTTTTTGGGGTTCAATTGAAAAAAATCTTCAAACATATAGACCAAACTTATGAACATACTTATAGTTGCATAGATTTGCTAGGGCCAAAACAATTTATATCTTCAATAACAACTAATGGGCCTCCAGAAAGTGTTGGGCTTTGAGGTCCAAATTTCAACTTGTAAACACATCATATGCAGTTTAACAAATTTGTCTATACATGCATGATCCGTGAGAACACACTATAATGCTATCAAGTGCATTTTGTGTTAAAATAAACATTTTAAATCATGGGCTACAACTATATGTATTAGACACTGTTCATCTCATTGCTATCCAAATGCTGATTAGGGAGGTTGCCTATATATCCATCAATCCACCTCTAGGTATTGTGTTTCCTTATAAGATAACTTACTATCATATCATGGTCTTCTATGCGTTAGGCAGGGCCGGCCCTAGGGTGGGCGTTGGAGGACCCCCGACCAGGGCCCAATATTTCGAAGGACACACTATTTTTAGAAAAAACCCGATATCTATACGTAAAAATTTTCTTTTTAATAGGGTATACCTATACAAATACCAAAATAGGCTCACTTACAAAACTATTCTTATGCTTTAGATTAGTTAATAGCCCAATGGCATTAGATTTAGACCTTTATTCAGCCTAATACCTAATTTCGTTAAGGCCTAAGGGCACGTTTTTTTAGAGCTCAAACAGGGTACACGGATTCTCAGGGCTGGCCCTGGAGCTAGGCCATTATATATCGTTCTAGTGTTAAAGTAGAATATTGTGAAGTTGCTAATGTTGTTGTCGAGACATGTTGGATGCGTAATCTACTTCTTTAGTTTCATTATCATTTACTCCGTGCATCCATTGTCTACGGTGACAGCGTTATGTTGGTTCAGTTCTGTTTATGCATGAAGGAAAACAATATAAATCATACCTGTCACAGCAGATAGTGCAGAGGAGAATCCTGTGAGGGAGTTCGACATGCCTGTCATCTTGATCTGGTTCCTCCTTAGGGTGCTAACTGATGATGGTGCTAAGAAAACCGAAAAGGGTATCGGTTATGGAGAGGAGGTTTCGTGATGATGTTATGGCTAATGGGGTGTGTGAATTGTGTAACTGAGTAACCCTTAAACCTCCACATAACTCTCCTTATATAAGCACCCAGGAGGAAACCTAATTAGTTACTAAGGGTAATATGGTCCATCAACAATTACCAACTAATTAAATAATAGGTTCTAATATATTTTGATCTCTATAATGTAAATGATTAAGATGGCTATAGATTAAATATTAAACATAATATATTTAATCTTACATTCTCCCACTTAGCCGAGTAATCATTTACTATGAGTATTAGCTAAGCCTGATCAGGAGTTAACACTCATTTTAGCCTTAAACAAGTACTATAGCAGAAAAATACAGCCGTTGAATCATTATGCGACTCAGGACCCCCATTAATCATACTATAGCCTTAATTTAAAACCTAATCGTCATGATCAAAATACGCGTAAGCCCTTTGTTTGATTTGTAACTTTTTATTTGTCTATATGCCATTATACCGGTTGAACATATTCTAATAGACATACAAAATCAAACTTGAGGAAATTTCATTAAACATAAAACATAAGCTAGTACAATATGCTCAAATAAGGTCTTTACATAATCCCATATTCCGAACATGTTCTTCGTAAACCTTAGGAGGGAGACCTTTAGTCATCGGATCCGCAAGCATATCCTTAGTACTAATATACTCGATACAAAGATTATTTTCCTCAACACGTTCACGTACAAATAGATATTTCGTATCGAGATATAAACCAGCTCCAGTCGAACTGTTACTGTTCGAGAAACTAACGGCAGCTGAATTATCACAGTAAAGCTTCAATGGTCTAGAAATGGAATTAACAATTTTGAGTCCAATGACCAGATTTCTAATCAACATTCCATGACAGGTTGCGTTATAGACAGCAATGTACTCTGCCATCATTGTGGAAGTTGTGGTCAACTGTTGTTTATGACTCTTCCAAGAGATAGGGCCGCCTGCTAACATAAAGATATAGCCCGAAGTGGATTTCTTGTCATCTTTGCATTTGGCAAAGTCAGAATCAGAATAGCCCACCACTTCTAAATGATCACTTCTTCTATAAGTCAGCTTATAGTCTTTCGTCCCTTGCAGATATCGAAGTACCTTCTTAGCTGCTTTCCAGTGATCTAAGCCAGGATTAGTCTGATAACGGCCTAGCATTCCAGCAATATAAGCGATATCTGGACGAGTACAGAATTGAGCATACATCAAGCTCCCGACTACTGATGCATAAGGTATCTGGCTCATTTGCTCCTTCTCAACCTCTGTTGTCGGACACTGAAACGAACCGAAAACATCTCCCTTAACTACTGGAGCGACGGAGGGTTTGCACTGTTGCATGTTATACCGTGTAAGGACACGATCTATGTAGGCCCTTTGGGACAATCCTAAGATCCCTTTGTTTCTATCTCGGTGAATTTCGATGCCAATGACGTAAGAAGCATCTCCGAGATCCTTCATGTCGAAGTTATGCGAGAGTAAACGCTTCGACTCATGCAACATATCTAAACTATTACTTGCCAATAGAATGTCGTCAACGTAAAGGACAAGTATAGTAAAGTTGCTCCCACTCATCTTGAGGTAGGTGCATTGATCCACTTGATTCTTCATAAAACCTTGCTTCTTCATGACTTCATCAAACTTGAGGTACCACTGACGTGATGCTTGTTTTAACCCGTAAATGGATTTCTTCAGCTTACAGACTAGATGCTCCTGACCTTCAGGCTCAAAGCCTTCAGGTTGCTTCATGTAAACATCTTCGTCCAAATCTCCGTTAAGGAAAGCAGTTTTAACGTCCATCTGATGCAGCTCTAAGTCGAAATGAGCTACTAGGGCCATGACGATCCTTAATGAATCTTTACGAGAGACAGGTGAAAATGTCTCTTGATAATCAATTCCCTCTTTCTGAGTGTAGCCCTTTGCAACCAATCTTGCTTTGTAGCGTTCAACGTTTCCATTCGGATCCAGTTTTGTTTTGAACACCCATTTGCATCCTACGGGTTTGACTCCGTTGGGTAATTCTACCAAATCCCAAACGTCATTTTTCTTCATGGATTCAAGCTCATCAATCATTGCTTTATTCCATTCGGAAGACTGATCACTGCTAATGGCTTCATTGTAAGAGATAGGATCATTGAGCTTTCCGGGATCCATTTCAGTCAGGTAGGTAACATAATCATCCCAATTAGGAGGCCTTCTTTGCCTGGATGACCTCCTGAGTGGATTATCGGGTTCAGCGTTGTCTTGGTTTTGAGCGTTTGATGTGCCTTCGTCATGAGGTATAATGGGTTCTGATTGTAGAGGTAAATTTGCGGTTGGTGCAGTAGCTTCAGGAACAATAGTTGCATTGGGTACAAGAGGAGTAATCGGAGTAATGGTAAGCGACGAGTCTCTCCCCCCCCGCGTCTTGTACTTCTTGCAATTCCTCGTAAGGGTTGGTACTGCTCCCACTGACCTTGAAATCCTCCAGGAACGCGGCACGCTTGGTTTCAACAATACGGGTGACATGGGAAGGACAATAGAAACGATAACCCTTAGAGTTCTCGGGATACCCGATAAAGAAACAGGTAACTGTCTTAGGGTCAAGTTTCCTTAGGAAAGGATTGTAAAGTTTTGCTTCAGCAATGCAGCCCCATACTTTCATATATTTAAGACTCGGTTTCCTTCCTGTCCAAAGTTCATAAGGAGTTTTAGGGACAGACTTAGAAGGAACTCTATTGAGTATATGAACAGCTGCTTTTAACGCTTCAGTCCAGAGGAATAATGGTAAGTTAGTGTTGGCTAACATACTGCGCACCATGTTCATAAGGGTACGGTTTCTTCTTTCAGCGACACCGTTCTGCTGAGGTGTACCAGGCATGGTGTATTGGTTCACAATCCCCTGGCCCTTACAAAACTCATAAAATGGACCAGGAGCTTGACCCACATCAGTATGTCTTCCATAATACTCACCGCCTCTATCTGATCTCACAACTTTAATCTGACGATCTAATTGCTTTTCAACTTCAGCCTTATAATCTTTAAATGTTGTTAGAGATTCAGATTTCTCCTTAATAAGATACAAGTACATGTAACGAGAATAATCATCAATAAAAGTGATAAATGAAGTATGTCCTGTTATGCCAGCGATTTGGTAGGGACCACTAATGTCAGTGTGAATGAGTTCTAATAAATTAGAACTCCTAGTGGCACCTTTCTTATTCGCTAATGGCATTTTACCTTTAAGACATTTGACACATGTTCCAAAATCAGAGAAATCGAGAGGAGGTAAGACTTCATCCTTTACGAGACGATTTAATCGCTCTTTTGAAATGTGGCCTAAACGCTGATGCCACAACATGGATGAAGTCTCTAAGTCTCGTTTCTCTTCCATCTTTGTGAGTGATTCATTAATGTTATATGACAACAAAGATTTGGAAAAGCCATCATCTAGTTCTAATCTATAGAGACCTCCATCCAGAACACCAGTACTATAAAGAACAGAATCATAATGGATAGAGAGTTTGCGATGACCATGGGAAACAATAAAACCGTCCATGTCTAACTTTGGTCCTGATACAAGGTTCCGAGTTACCTCAGGAACATATAAGGTATCATAAAGTTTAATACATAAACCAGTTTTCATAACTAATTGTAATGTTCCAATGGCCTTCACTTCTAATTCTCGATCATCCCCAACCTTAAGCGTTCTTTGGTTTCTTTCCAGCTTCCGGATTGAAAGGAATCCCTGAGTAGAATTGGTAACATGAACCATAGAACCAGAATCAAACCACCAAGAATTAGCAGGAACACTTAAATTATAGGACTCAAGTATCATAAAATAATCGTTACCTTTCTTAGCCAGCCACTCCTTAAAGTCAGGGCATTCCTTCTGCATATGTCCTGTCTTTTTACAGAACTTGCAGCGGATACTGCCTAAGGAGTTCTTAGAGCTGGAAGGTGTACTTGTATTAGAGTTAGGATTAGACTTATGGACTTTAGAAGCATCCTTCCTCTGATAATTGTGCTTCCTTTTCTTAGGATTGGAGGTAGTGAAATTTGCAACATCAGTAGTGTGATCCATCCTCATGCGCTCTTCCTCCTGTACGCACATGGCGACCAGCTCACTCATCGTCCATTTTTCCTTCTGAGTGTTGTAGTTGATCTTAAATGCTTCAAAAGAAGAAGGAAGCGAAGTAATGATGAAATGAACAAGGAAACCATCACTGATTTCCATTTCCAGCCCCTTCAGCTTATTGGCCATGTCATTCATCATCATGATGTGCTCGCGAATGCCGCTCCTCCCATCATACTTAGTTGTCACCAGCTTGAGAATAAGGGTACTAGCGTGTGCTTTAGACGTCCCTTTGAACTGAGCCTCCACATGTTCTAAGTAGGTTTTAGCATCTTCAGAATCAGGAATAGCTCCCCTGATTGCATTGCTTATGGATTGCTTCATAAACATGAGAGACATGCGGTTACACCTAGTCCACTTTTCATGAGTTAACTGCTCAGCAGCAGTACTTTGAGTGGTAAGGTCCGCTGGCTTTTTCTCTCTTAGAGCATAATCGAAATCAAGCAATCCGAGAGTAAGTATGAGAGCATCCTTCCATGCAGCAAAGTTATCACCAGTCAAAGGTGGAATCCCGCAGTTGGGTGCTGATAGTGGAAATAAGATGAGCAAGTTATGATACTAAGGAAGAAATTCTAATGTGATCTATGGGCACGTTAAACTAAGGCATGCAAAATAATGACCATTTTACATAATGAAGCTGTGATAATGTCTATTACTAACATCAAAATAATAGACTTAACTAAAAAATTCTACTTAAACGAAAACAAAACAGCTTTGGCCAGAAGTGTAATCATTTAAGCATATGTGCAAAGTGGTTGTAACAAAACAGCTTTGGCCAGAAATTGAAACAATCACTTTAGTTATGCACTTGCTAAGTATGCCATCTATGAAAGAATTAAATCAGCTTTCGCCAGATATTAAAACATTCATGCTTATGATGCACACTTAGCATAGCTTTCGTAATATTTGAATGATAAGTAGATGTATCAAGTCAGCTTTGGCCAGAAATGATATATCAAAGCTCATTCAAGTTAAGCTATTCTGGTTTTGTAAAACATTACATTATCTGATTCTGATTAATTAACTAAGTAAATTACAAAACCATTTATTTAATAGCAAACTACCCGTTAGCGCGGATCGAACTCCGCGGTGAGTTCGCTGGGGGGTGCGGGGGACAGCGTGCCCCCGCCCGGGGTTCGGGGCGGGGCCCCCAAAATTTTTTTTTCTTTAGTTCACATTTAAACAGCTTAAAATAATGAGATTTCGAGTCGCAACTACGGTCTCGACTAATCACGTTATGGTTGCGAGTCGCAACTACGGTCTCGACTAATCACGTTATGGTTGCGAGTCGCAACTACGGTCTCGACTAATCACGTTTTGGTTGCGAGTCGCAACTACGGTCTCGACTAATGACGTTATGGTTGCGAGTAGCAACCTCATGGTTGCGAGTAGCAACCTCATGGTTGCGAGTAATGACGTTATGGTTGCGAGTAGCAACCTCATGGTTGCGAGTAGCAACCTCATGGTCTCGAGTAGCAACCTCATGGTTGCGAGTAATGACGTTATGGTTGCGAGTAGCAACCTCATGGTTGCGAGTACCAACCTCATGGTCTCGAGTAGCAACCTCGCTAACAGCTGTTAATTGTGATATCATAACCGAAAATTCGAAATCTAAGGGATTAAGAGATATTCTTTCCTGTTTTAAGCTGATCTAATTTTGTCAACAGATTTCGAAATTGTAATCTACTTATCTTTTAACAATTTTCTAAAAAATTTAGAGGACAAAATTAGATCAAAACCAGGAAAAACACTTAATAATCCAAATCATATTCCAAATCATAACAGAATACTTCGAATTTTCTCAAGAACATGATGAACCCTAAAACATAAAACATAAATTCTGGAACCCGAAACCTGAATTTTGATAGTTTTTCTAAACAGATTTCGGTTAAATATAAACAAGTTAATTCCGAATGAACATATCATTGATCTTTTTCCGAAAATCATGATTTCGAGTTGATACTTATGACTCGAAACCGGCTGTTCAGGTTTTAAAGGTTTCAAAATTCCGTTTTCCAAGTTTCAATCCCAGAATTATGGATACGAAAACAGAACTGACTAATCAACATATGCTCTGATACCACATGTTGGTTCAGTTCTGTTTATGCATGAAGGAAAACAATATAAATCATACCTGTCACAGCAGATAGTGCAGAGGAGAATCCTGTGAGGGAGTTCGACATGCCTGTCATCTTGATCTGGTTCCTCCTTAGGGTGCTAACTGATGATGGTGCTAAGAAAACCGAAAAGGGTATCGGTTATGGAGAGGAGGTTTCGTGATGATGTTATGGCTAATGGGGTGTGTGAATTGTGTAACTGAGTAACCCTTAAACCTCCACATAACTCTCCTTATATAAGCACCCAGGAGGAAACCTAATTAGTTACTAAGGGTAATATGGTCCATCAACAATTACCAACTAATTAAATAATAGGTTCTAATATATTTTGATCTCTATAATGTAAATGATTAAGATGGCTATAGATTAAATATTAAACATAATATATTTAATCTTACACGTTAATGTCGTCTACATGTCCACTAACCGGGTGAAACATCAATGCACCGGACGTATTGAGAATGAAATTCATTTTTTAAGAAAAAGTGGTGATTGGTCAGCTTTGTGTTCTTCATGGTTCGCCCACTTCTCAATATGCTTACATCTTCACCAATTCGAATGTATGTCTTCCTTCCGTTCAAACTGTATCGGATATTGTACATTATGGTTAAGTCCACTAGGGTTTGTATTACGGTTTACCGGAGGAAAACATGTCTGTGTGGATCTAACAGGTGTTTCCCCGCTTGTTGGCTTAGGAGATAGTGCTTTCACGATGGGTCAGGCTGCGTTAAAGGCTGATTCGGATAAAGTGACCAAACACGAGAAAGCGTGCCATGACAACCAGCACGTGTTTATCCCATTTGCTTTTGATACTTTTGGTTTTCTGGCGCCAGAGGTTGTGGACCTACTTAGTCGAGTTCAAATGGTCATGCATAGTAATGCTATGACCCTGATATCTATGGACGTAGTTTTTAAAAGACTTACTTTTGTTATTCAAAAAAGGGTAACGACACAGCTTGTTGCCCGTTTACCAACTACCTCAATGTAAATTCATAACACGAAAAATAATTGATATATTAGGGTACATTATCACTTTGAGGACATAGAGAAATATACATAGAGACTAATTTGAATTTCGCCTTTTGAACCGAGTTGATAATTGGTGGCATCCGACTCGAAGAGGTCCAGTAATTCATACTGTATATATTGTATATTATATAATAAAATATAATATAATATTAGACTGAGAATGTATTTTTCTTTTCACCTAGTTCAGTTAGTTCAAGTTAATCGAATTTCGATACGAAATTACGAGTCTATACATCTTCTCTCCTAGTTCAGTTGGTTCAAACTAAAATTAACCGAAATTAGAACCAAGATGAAATTTTGAGTTTGAGTTGGTTTTTCAAATTCGGTTTTGAATCCGACTCAAATTACATTAGCAACGATACCATAAGCAACTTATAATGGACAAGTAGTTAACTAAATTAGTGACTTGCGGATAGGTAGGATGAAAATACAAATGAGGGGGTTTTTTCAGATTTATTGGGTTTTCTCCTAAATTGTTGTATAAGCGTTATTATCTAGTGGAGATAAATATGGTCAAAAGGTTCCGCTTGTGACACGACAGTACTCTAGCGCTAGTGATACAAATTTACCGTTAAAAAAGTTAAATTTAATTACATGTCTATTAATGCCCTCGCTTGCGGTATGCGCATATAATGTATATATGTGTGGGCCATTGTGGGACAAAAGTGAAAGTGCAATAATTTTAGCGTTATTTTACTAATTTCGTGAAAATAACGTTAAAAGCTGAGGACGGTTAATCATGCATCATACGGTGGCGTTGATAGCTGAAAGACAAAAGGGTACATGCAGTAATCGGTCTTTGTCCCGATTACTGAGTGTTATGTGCCTTATGTCCAAGGCTTGATGCAAAACTACAATCGAGCCGGAGATCTCACGGGAAGCAGCCTCTCTATTCCTACGGGGTAGAGGTAAGGTTGTCTACATCTTGCCCTTCTAAGATTCTACCTTTGCTTTGCTATTGACGAGATTTACATAAACTATGATAATGATGATGATCATAATGATAATTAACATGTCAATTAAAAAAGGTTGGTTGCAAAATTAGCCATATATCCCGGTAATAGGGTAGATAGGCCACAAAATCCGGTCCAGGGTTGACATGTTAGATGTAATCACGGCCAATCCCACATCATAATTGTTTTGCTCTATTTTTATTTTTATTTAATCTTAAATCAATATTTCCATATTTCTTAATAGAAAATAAAATGATCACTGGTCGGGATGGTTTCTGGTTTTGGATTTTCATAATCAGACAGTTTTAGTTAAAAATGATTTGGTTATTTTAATTATGGAAATATGGTTATGTTAATTCGGTTAACTACTGACGAGGCATGATTTAACTTATTTTAATTGATAAATCTTCCTAGTGCCTAGTGGCATTCTGGGGTGGGATAAGACTTTGTGACCTATAGGTCCTGGGTTCGATTCCCATAAGGGGGTTTTTCCATATTTATTGGGTTTGTCTAATGGTGATGGATATGATCGGGTGGTTCCGCTGGTGGCACGATAATACTCTAGTGGTCCGTCAGTGATCCAAATTTGCCGCTAAAAAAAAAATCTAACTCTTTTTTTTTTTTTGGAAAATCTGAAAAAAATAAACATGTAATATGTTACTCATAATACGATAATAACAAAAACTATTTATATAAAAAATAATAAAAAATACAATCGTTAATGTTGGTTTGGTTCAACTACTTCGGTATTTATACACATATTTTTTTTTGAATGGGAATCTTTTTTCTTAACTGCCTTTTGTGAGAATTGAACTTAAGATCTCACACTTTTTCAAGGTGTTGAAAGACTTTTTTTTAAAGAAAAGTTCATTAGAAAACAACCAACTCACAAGACGGGGCGGCCCCAAAAACACAAACTACATATTCACAAAGTTACACCAATCGCTCCACAAAAAAAGACCTCGACTTACATCTACTTCTAATCCATAAAAACCCGATAGATTTAATCTCACTTAAGATATCTTCAACCCCAACTTGTTTATCTTCAAACCTGAGCGTGTTCCTCGAACGCTAAATGCTCCAACATCCCACCCTCACAATCCCTTGGAAAACTTCTTTCGACGTATTAGATAACCCAGCCGCATTATAAACTTCCAAAAGCTCTCTAACCTATCCAGTAACAATAGGAGGAACCTTGCACTACAAAATTGTCTAATTAGTGAATTAAAAAAAAGTTTAATCAAGGAAGCATCATAAGTTTTTCATCCATGTTTACAGACCATTCAATACCGGGCAGGTCCGGACCTGTAGTACAAGTAAATCCAGACTTAAGTCTAGAACCTCCAAAAAAATAGGGTCTCCACTTAAAAGAAAATTAATATGCTAACTATTAATATTAATGCAAACTTATTGTTTTAGATTTATTTGATTCCTTATACAAGCAAACCACTTTCTCTTATAGTTGTGTCAAATGTTTTATTGGTTTTAAACATGGATAAATGGGTATCATTTATAATAATTAAAGAAGGAAAAAGGGACCCAAAATTTCATTTCAACTGTCTTCAAAAAGATTGAAACGACTCTGATACCTGTTTATTATCTTACAATCAAACAAGCAGGACCAAAGCAGGACCAATGACATCCGGTCCAATTTTCAAAAGAAGTGTTAGATGGTAATTGTCAACTGACAAGATATACTAGGGGAATGCATAAAAGCTTAGGATGAGAGGGGCACTCCTCTTTTAAGGGAGTGACCTCTCTTACACACACCCAATCAGCACGCGCCACGTCAACTTTCCCCTTAACTCCCTCACACCCTCAATTTGATGGCGGCACTCCTCTCTTGGGAGACTTGTTTTTTTTATTTGTTGTAATTATGCATGTTTATAAATTAAACAAATATTAATAAAAATTAAATAAAATTTAATAAAAGACATTTCATTAAATTAAAAATAAAAATTACATTCAAACTAGAAAAATAAAAAAACAAACTACTCGCAGAAATAATCAAGACACTCACGAGAGGTCCTTTCAGCCATATTTAAATACTCGTCGTTTTCGTCTGGTGGGTTACCGGTTGCAAGTTGTTTAATCGCAGAAGTAACCTTTTGCAACGCCGTGAAACTTTTCTTCATTCACCCGTCCAAGCCCTCTTGAAACCACTCGTTATTCGTTTCCACGTCACTAACAATTTTTAGGAACAAAGACTTGGACATACGAAACCTCTGACGAAAAATATCGGCATTAAATTTTGGATTATCGACAAAATAATCGGCCATGAGTGTTTCGTGGCCTCCCACACGATCTCGACGGACAATTTTTTTTACTAGACGATGTCGTGTCTAGTAGCTCCGCTTGTTGGATGAGATTTTGGAAGAAAATTAAACTACCATCGCTTGACGATGAATCTTCATCGTCGGGAAGTCGGGCAGGGGAGAAAAAAACGAGAATTTGGAATCCATTTTTTTTAAAGATTGGTTAAAAAAATTAGATGAGTTGAATGTGTGAGAGTTGTTTTGGGTTTGAAAAATAAAAAGATTGAAGTGGTAGTATTTATAGGGGTTAGGAATTTTTTTTAACATATAACGGATATATAGGCGTTTAAAATCAAGTCCCCTCATCGGTGAATACCCACCGATCCCATTCCCCGATTGCCTTCCCCGAATTGATGACGGCAGTGTTCCCACTCGAGGACTTGGCTCACCGCTGGGCTCCCCGCTAAGTGCCCCGGACACCCTCGTTAATCGAAAAACAAACCAAGTCAACAAGAGATAACAAATGAACAAAAAGGCTGCTAGGTGTGTCATAATGTCAGCCCTATGGTCAATTGGCTAAACAGGAACGAAAGAAGAATTTTTAAAGGCATTTACAAATCAAATACAAAAATTATGGAGGAACTCTTTTTTGAACGGCAAGAACGACGTTTCAATCACCGTGACATCGGACGCTGTAACAAGGTCGATTACTCGACCTCCGTCAGCCCTTTGGCTCTTCCAGATGCGCAGAAACCCAACCTCCACCCGCTCGAAGGCACGACAGTGAAATAATCGGTAAAACCTCGCCTCCCATCCAAGACGAACCGGCGCCACCCATATTCGCCCTTCACCTGGATGCCGCAGAAAATAATGAGGAGAATGAGAGTCGAACCTAAGTCACAAGGAACACCAAGTCTTTTCCCAACCACTCCACCCAAGGGCGTAGCTATGAAGGGGCCCGGGGGGACCCCCCGAACTTTTCGCTCAGTAGTGTTATGTATGTACGTTTCGTATAGAATTTTTTAGGTGTACACGTTTTCGACCCCCCGGTTTTATAAAAAAAATTAGGTATATACTTTTAGGTCCGGTGACTTCCGACCCCCCGGTGAAAATTTTCAAGCTTTGACTCTACCACTACCTCATTGGGTATGCAGGAACTAAAGGAGAGCACTTGAATTGGTTGACAATTAGCAGCAGGACAATTCATGGTCTAGAAGTATTAGTTGGATAGGAATGAATGAATGTATGAAACTATTGCAATATTTTTCTAGCGTTTCAGCTAGCAGCTAGCTTATATACGAAATCCTTTACGTTAAAAAAAGAGAGAACACAAATAAGCAATGGCTTGGTTTAAACTTTTCAAAAACAAAATTTTAGGAGAGTGGCGCAATGATGTGATATGTACCACTTGGAATTCTTGATAAGTATAATGGGATTGAAGGAGACCAGAAGAATGTTAGAGAGAAACTAGACTCGATTCATAATTTATCATTCATAATCTAAACAAAAACATACAAATGATATTTATAGCTATTACTAAAATAACTAAACCCACTACTCAAACAACTACCTATTACATAGAAGTAACTAATAAACAAAGAAAATGTAGAGAACATGCACACAACGTGGCATTGTGACGATGTAAAGAATTAGCACGTAACAATCCCGCCCTCTTGAAACATCGTTGTCCTCAAGGATAAATCGAAATGAGACTTGGCGAGCACTATGGCGCACGCCACTCGTTTCATTCTCTAACGAAACATGTCCTTTATTAAACTTTATTTATGGGTATTATACTAGATTGTTGTCATGGACCGCGCGTTGCGGCGGTGACGCCTTAATTGTTTAAAGTTAGCATCTTGGAGGCACGTTATGTGAAGCGTTAACCAAATGAAAACGTGTGTTTCAGCCTATTCGATCTAAAGCATTGTTGTTACAAAAGAAACGGAATCGAACCCGAGTTGGTTTGTTTAGTGAGCGTTTCACCTAACTACTACACCACCCTTATCTTTGCATAAAGACTTAGCGATGTCAAAACGTACAACTCAAATTTATATCGTTGAAGGAAAACATATTATATTTGACCCGACTCGTTTACGAACATTGCTTACATCAAACCATAGACTACCCGAAAACGTATGCAAAAATAAGTATGAAAACATATTATATTTAACCAGACTTTTTTCGAAAAATAACTATGAAACGTGAAGTTATATCAATTATGTTGAAACATGAATGTATACCGACACGTACATTTAAACTTCAAGACGCAGACCATTTGAAAATGTACATAAAAATAAGCATGAAATGTGAATTTACACCAACACTTACATACAAATAATTACTTCCGGAAATAGCTTTTTTTTAAGCTAAATAATGAAAATACGTGGGTAAATTTAAAAGGTTAGAACTTAAGGGGTAAAAATGTCAATTTCAAAAGTTTAAGGGTTGTTTTGTGAAGTTCTAAAGTTTATTCGCTATTTTATCTTTTTGAAAGGAATTTTTTATGTCAAGTTTCAAACTTGAGGATGTTAGTTTGTTGGTGAGGGAACCCTACCTACCTTTGTTTTTAAGTTATAGATAATTTTTATTATTATTATTATTCGTTGCAAATGAAGCAAATAAAAGAGAGAATTGGAATTTCAATTTAATTAAATACAAAGTACCAATAAACAAAGTTACGATTTATGACTTCTTGTTACCATTTGGATTTGAACCATGAATTTTTATTACCATCAAAAGCCAACAACCACACAACAGCCAGCCCAAACAAAAAGCCGAAAAGGCCAGCAGCAAAGGAAAAACAAACACTACATTATCCACTCAATAAATAAGCAACCTCTTTAAGCTTTGGGTAGTTGTACCCTTGGCTTTGGGTGGTTTTCAAAAAAATATGAGAATTTTACTTTTCAACCCAATTCTTTCTTTTTGTTGCAAATTTAACTTATAAAATTGATTTTGTTCACCTTGTAGCCAAAAATTTTCTTCCTTTACAATTTAAACTCACAATTTTCTACTTTTCATCTTTCGCAAATTTTCAATTTACCACGGAGCAACGTGCTTGCGTGGTTCCACGCTTTTACGTTTTGTTCATAATTTTGCGAGTTATCCACTCAATAAATAAGCAACCTCTTTAAGCTTTGGGTAGTTGTACCCTTGGCTTTGGGTGGTTTTCAAAAAATATGAGAATTTTACTTTTCAACCCAATTCTTTCTTTTTGTTGCAAATTTAACTTATAAAATTGATTTTGTTCACCTTGTAGCCAAAACTTTTCTTCCTTTACAATTTAAACTCACAATTTTCTACTTTTCATCTTTCGCAAATTTTCAATTTACCACGGAGCAACGTGCTTGCGTGGTTCCACGCTTTTACGTTTTGTTCATAATTTTGCGAGTTAACACGGCACAACGTCCATGTGTAGTTCAAAGTTTTTACGTCTATTGTTTTTCAACTTACAGGTTCGTCACAACGCGTGGGTCATTGATCAACTTAGTTATTAAATTAAAATTAAAACACTATAAAAAAGCAACATATTTATGCATATATGTGTTGTAATCTTGGCTTTGGGGGTTTTCAAAGAAAAAAATGGTTATGTATATGGTTGTTGTAACCTTGGCTTTGGGGTTTTTTAAAAAAATGATTTTTTTTTACTTTTAACCCAAAACTTTTTATCTTTTACAATCTATCATCACAACTTCTTTTACTTTCAACTTCGGTTCTTTATAATTTTCATTTTCCGCAAAATTTTCGCTTTATGATTCGTTCTAAATTTTGTGACTTAACACATCGCAACGTGCGTCTTTGGTTTAACCTTTTTACGTTTCGTTCTAAATTTTACGAGTTAACACGACTCAGTGTACGTGTGTGTAAACGTTTTTACATCGTCTATTTTTTCCTCCGTTTGACAGGTTCAACATAACGTGCGGTTTCTAAATCGACTTAATTATAATTAAAGAATTCCCGCCGCATTGCGGCGGGTCGTAATTCTAGTTATCTAAAATTTACACCATATCTCCCATTCTATTCTTAGACCATTGGGTGTAGTTTGGGTAGTCCTTCTGGGGACTATCCGCCACGTCACATTGGTGGAGAATTATCCCTTTAGGGATTATCCAAGGGTGTAGAAGACTACCTAATTTAATTAAAAAATCAATATATAATTGAAGGAGAGAAAGAGAGAGAAACCTGAAGGAGAGAGAGAGAGGCAGGCTTGTCGCTTCCGTATTCCAGGCGACGCCGGCGACGTGACGAGGGGGAGGGGGCGGTGTGGGATGAGGGGGACGAGGCGGAGACCGGGGGGGGGGGGGATCCCCACACCCTTCCGTCTTATATACATGTAGGAATGAGCATGGTACCGGTACCAGTATCGAAATTTGTCAAAAACGGGTATCGTTACCGATATCCGAAATATTCGGTACGATACGGTACCGGTATTTGAAGGTTAAAATTCGGTAGTTTCCCTGTACCGTATCAAACCGGTACGAAAGTACCGATATCAAAAATGCCAAAAAGTGAGTAGCGGTACCAAAAAATTCGGTACGGGAAATTCGATACCAAATGCTCATCCCTATATACCTGAACTTAGACCTGTTCTTAAATCAAAATGTGCTTGACTTCTTTGATGATGTCTTCAATAGTTCATTAATTCAATCCGACGATATTGGCCCGAACATAATTTGTCATTTCTAGTTTAAGAATTTTTTTAATGTCAAAGTTTTCTTTCACGATAGAAAAATTACATAAGAATGACAAGTAAATGGACAAAAAGTTATACCACAACCCCTTTTGAATAGCAAATCCAATGCTACCGAAAATAAATTTTGGTTCCTTGACGTCGAGAAATTGCTGCACACGACACTCTGCACTCCATTTTTTTGTAGGGAAAATTACTAAAATAGTCAAAGTTAACCAAAACATTTTTTTTAGAAATAGACATGGAAATTAGCCTTCACTAAAGCAATCACCTATCATTTCCTCCAATCAGAAGACGCCAAATTATCTCCACCCGTTGAGACGGCCAGGATCTAGCTTACACTTTTTGGTGAAAGGCGCCGGCTAAACCCACAATTTTGGTGAAAGCGCCGACTAAGCCTAGTGAACGTCTATTTTCAAAATTTCATGGTCAACTTTAATTGTTTTTTTAATTTCCCCATTTTTTAAAATTCTTTCATATACTTTCATGTTAGTAAAAGCTTGTCAAATCAGACTATAATTTTATAACAACGAGATACAGAAGATAAAATATCATAAATGTATCAACGATAGAAGATACAGAAAGTGTATCAAAAGTTCTAAACTCGCAAATTGGCCAAACTTTTTAAGAAAATAAATAAGATAATTAATACTCGAAAAGTAGACATACCACTAAAATTATGTGAAATTATAAAAGAAAAAAACCAGAAGCATGATACTTTTGTACGTTTCAAGTTATTATTGGTACATAAAATAGATACATGAAATGATTTCGCACATTTAATTGTTAGACCACCCGTAGTCATGCCCATTTGGGTGTTTTGTGTGCCGGAAAACGCCCAAACACGTCGGGGATTCACCCCCCGGTCGTGTTTGGTTGCAAATCTTGTTTTGGTGTTGTTTTAATCACGCTGTACGGGGCTTGTTTTGGCCAATCAGACCGTTAGCAGATATTATAATAAAATATTATAAGTTCTAAATTTAAAAAAATTAATAATTGTGTAATGATTCTTTGGGGCATTAGGTCATTATTCCACTACACCCCTTTTGTAAAAACGTCCAATAATGCCCTCTTGCTAACTGGACTGCCACGTGGCAGAAAACGCCCAAGAGCGAGGGTACACATGGTCTTAGAGAGAAAAAAAGTATTTGAAACTGACACATACATATAAATACATAAAAATGTTCTTTGCCAATTCTTACATAAAATGGTATGTATTTTTAAATGAACAATAAATACATAACTTTGTTGCTTTCAATATTATCGGATACTATTTTGGTACAAAGTTTTACTGTATTTTTGCACGAGAAGATGCAGCACTTGATAATGAGTCATGATTATGTGGGCCCATTTATATAGGCCGTAGATTAATGAGGATGTACAAACATTATCATGAAAATGGGTCACATATGCACTTGGGTAAGGTTGTTATAGGAATCCGTTAAACCTCTTTATACCTTTTAAAAACCCAACAAACTATTTGATAAAAAAAAGTAATTGTAAAACATACATGTTTTAGAATATTATATTCACTACACATCATTGAAATAATCTAATGTCCCTTATGAGTTATGACAAAACAAAATTATGTGCCATTGTGCCAACAAAAGTATATCTACGTGGATATATATATACACATGAATACGCACACACATACACTCTTATACACATAAACATATACTGATATACACACTGATTGTTATAAAAGACAACCTGGTTGAAGATCCACTTAGCTACCCACACGTGTCATGTGCTAACTTATGAAAAACTTATCGTGAGCCTCATTTAAAGGTACAAAGTTGTAACCCTCGACCCATTTTCAGTCATTTGATATTTTAAAACAAAATATGTTCGGTATCGGAACTCACTTTTTCCGTTTTTCGATACCGGTATTTTTGGTACTGAATGGGTACCATGCTCATCCCTAGATGTGACATAGACTAATTACATTCTAGCTACTTTTATATGGTTTTCTTACTTAAGTTAGTCAACGAATAAGCTAACAACTTAAAAATTATATGGTTTTCTTACTGAAGTTACACGGATTTTTGGTTCATACGGATAGAGCATAATTATAGAATTTTTAGAGGAGTGAACCATGCCACTGAGATAGTTTGTGAGGAGATCATTACGACTTTGTTTAACTTGATCAAACATAGGTCGAAGCATAACGATTGGAGCTGGTCAAATTGGGTTTCTAACCTCTTCGGTTACACTTTGCCGTTTTTGTTTGGTTATTTTCATATCGTTTTATTTCTCGATGTATCTCTAATTCATGTTTTGTAATCCAACTTTTCGTTGGAGGGCTCTCACACCATACTAACCCGACCCAAATTCAATCGAATTACAAGACCCGACTCGGTAGTTTAGTAATTGATCCTTATTTATTTTTTTAACCATTTACCATACTAAACCTTTTCTTTTACACTTTCATATTCTAGTTTAAAAAAAAAAGTCAAAAACAAATTTAGTTTGACTTTGGACCAACCTCTATTATGCCAATTATGCCAATCTATAACAAGACACAATCATACCAACAAAGGACATTATAGTAATCTCACACCAACCCAAAAACACTACTTAAACCCTTCACTCCATCAAACCCTCAAAACTCATTTTCAAACTCTCAACCAAAAAAAAAAAAAATGAAAACCCAAATCCCAATCATCATATTCCTCCTATCAACCACCTTAACAACCATAACCACCACCACCACCACTAGCAACCCCTTACCACCATCACCATCACCACAACCAAATGAGTCAAATGACAAAGATTTCATCCGTACAAGTTGCAAAACAACCTTGTACCCACAAACATGTTTCACCTCTCTATCCGGCTACTCCGTACAACAAGACCCGGGTCGGCTGGCTCGAGCCGCAATCGGCGTGACACTCTTCCAAGCCAGCCACATGGCTAAATACGTAGCCAACATAACGCGCCACGCTGACTACAGCTGCAGCCCAAGAGCCGCAGCCGCGGTACACGATTGCTACTCCGTGTTCCGCGACGCGGTGGATGAAATCCGGGGGTCGTTAAGCGAAATGAGAAGGCTGGGTGGGTCCCATGAGGGGATGAGGTTCCACCTCAGCAATGTGCAAACGTGGATGAGTGCGGCGTTGACGAATGTGGAGACGTGTACGGATGGGTTTGATGATGTGGCGGATGATGTGAAGACAGATGTTTGTGAACGCGCGGTGAAGGTGAAGGAAGTGACTAGTAATGCGTTGGCGTTAATTAATAGTTTTGCGAGTTCGATTCAAACCCCGTGAGTGTGGATTAGTGACGGTAATTAAAGTTTTGCTACTTGTGTCCAAAGTGAGTGAAAAATGGTTTGTGACTGATTGTATCAGTCAAAAATGTAATTAAATTAAGCATTAGAGATTTAGAAGGGATTGTTCAAATATCAATATTGTTTTCCCAAATTAAAAAAAGAAACTGATTTGTGTATTGTAGTTTATGTTTTTAATCTTATATGGTGTGGTTTGTGTATTTATTTTTTGTGTTAAATAAAATAGCTCTTGTATTCTTGTGTTATATAGACATTTCACCGTATGTTCGGGTTGTCCCTTTTACAAAACATTGCCAAAATATTCCGTCATCCTTTTACAAAACATAGCCAAAATACCCCATAATCCTCATTAGTGTGGTCTCTCAAGTCACACTACTAAGAGTGTTTACATGGTCCTAAAGTATATTTTATCATATCATTGTTTTAAGTTGTCTCCAAAAAAAAAAAAAAATTGAACATGATTAAAAAAAACATAGGTCTAGCATCGCATGATAAATCATCTAATGTAATATATATTTAAGGCATAATATAAGATGTTTGCCACTTGAAGTGTGCCTCAGATTAACTAAGATTATGTTAATGACATGGACTAGCTTTAATTATAGATAATGTATACATATTTGTTACTTTTTTATAGCTCAATTATTTTGGTGATCTTTTAGAATGATTTGCGAACCTTGTGGGCCTAGTCTCTCCCTGTATGTATATATGTATGTACTTTTAGGATTAGGATCAAATATAAAGGATCTTAATTGTAAGAAGTGTAAGAAAAATTTATAGAGTGACAAGTGTCCAATAACCTAAAAAAACCCACTACAAAAAAAAAAAAAAAAAAAAACCCTTAAACATTCACCACCACCAAAAACCTAAACCCCCACCACCCCCCACACCCAATTTTTTTTTTTTTTTTTTTTTTTTTTTTTTGCCGAGGGGGTGGGGGTTTAGGTTTTTGGGTGGGGGTGGGTGTTTAGTTTTTTTAGGTTTTGGGGGGGGGGGGGTTAGGTTTTTTTTTAGGTTTTTAGGGGGTGGGGGTGGGGGGGGGTTTAGGTTTTTTGAGGGTTTTTTTGTGAGGTATAGTTTTTTTTTTTTTGTTTTTTTTTGCCGGGGGGGGGGGGTGGGGGGGTTTAGGTTTTTTGGTGGGGGGGGGGTTAGGTTTTTGGGTGGTGGTGGGGTGGGGTGGGGGTGGGTGTTTAGGTTTTTGGTGGTGATGTAGTGGGTTTAGTTTTAAGTTATTAGACACTTGTCACTTTATAAATCATTCTTACACTTCTTACAGTTAGAAGCTTTTGTAGAATAACTTCACCCTGTACTTTTAATTTGCTAAGCTTTTTTAAGGTTTTACTTTAATCTTTTGCTTTTGTGAGATTTGTTTTTCTAACTTTGATGGGGGCAATTTCAATTAGTACTTTTGACCTTATAATAAACATAAATAAAAATGGTGAATTTTATAAAGGGGGTGCACATGCACTCATGACTATTTTTTACTTTCAAAAACTAACAAAGCTAATATAGCACTAATATATAAAATAATTTAAATTGTCATTGATTGTATAAAAAACTGACTGTATCTTTTGCTATATACATGTGTGTTGACAAAATAATAGGATATTTCAACAAACTATACATAAAGAAACAAGAATAACAACTATTTTGCGTCTCATGTTATATTTAAACTAGTATTAAGCATCACTACGTTGCAGCAAGGACGAACACCAGTGTCACACTACTGTCAGTGACCATTAACACTGAAGTTGCAGCGTGTTAATGCGAAGAAACTAAACCAAAACGTAAAACATATAAAAGAATAACTAAGTCGATCTAGGACCCGCGCGTTACGATGAACCTGTCAAACGAAAAAATATAGACGACGTAAAAACATTTAACCACACACGTTCCGCCGTGTTAACTCGCAAAATTTAGAACGGAACGTAAAACAAGAATTTTGCGAAAAATGAAAAGTTTAGAGGAAAAGTTGAAAGTAAAAAAGTAGTGAGACTAAATTGCAAAAGGTGAAAAATTTTGGGGTTAAAAGTAAAAAAATCAAATAGTTTTGGGTTAAAAGTAAAGATGAAAAGTTTTGAGATTAAAAGTAAAAAAATCAAATAGTTTTGGATTAAAAGTAAAGAATCAAATAGTTTTAAGTTAAAAGTAAAAAAAAATCATTTAAAAAAAAGCCCTTCAAAGCATAAAATACGACATATTGAAAATATAGTATTGGGTAATGGCATGGCCGGCCCTGAGGGTGGGCGTGGAGGATCACTGGTCAGGGCCCGATATTTCAAATGATACGTTATTTTATGAAAAAAAAAACCCGATATGTATATGTTAAATATTTTTTAATAAGGTATATACTCGTACAAACACCAACATAGGTCCACTTACAAAACTATTATTATGGTTTAGATTAGCTATTAGCTCATTGGCATTAGGTTTAGACTTTTAGTGAGATCAATACCCAATTTCGTTAAGACATAAGGGCACGTTTTTACAAACTCGAACAAAGTACACGAATTTTCAGGACCAACCCTAGATAATAGCAAACATAAAACTATTGGAAGTTAGCTTAAAATAAAAAGCTATGTATGTACCAGATGAAACCTGCGGGCCTCATATCCTCTAAACGGATCATCCATTATCATCTCAGCCATCTCTCATCCACTCATCGTCTGCTAGGGTCAACGGACCTCATCACATATAACTGTAGGAAACATCCTACAATCAGGGGAGTTGCTATTAAGGGGCAGGGGGCGCCTGACCCCTAAAGTAGTATAATATATGTGGTTTTCGTATAGAAATTTTTGGGTGTATATGTTTTTGACCCATTGGTTCTATAGAAATTTTTGGATATATACGTTTTCGATCCCCCGTTGAAAATCTCAAACTTCACCACTGCCTACAATTATTGACAAAGGTAAAGGACATTTTTAGTTTTATATGATTTTGTTTTTAAATCAATAAAACTTGCAAACTGTATTATTTTATGTTGTGGATGACTTTCACATAGCCTATCATTTACTTTTTTTTCACCTTTTGTTGCTTTTTTTTTACTTTAAAACTAACTATTATTAATATTCACGAAACATAATTATATTTTCGTAGTTTTGTTGCATTTGAATTAATTAATTATGGATACACACAATTACAACATGTGTAAATTTTAACATGAATTAATTAATTAATTAATTATGGATACACACAATTACAACATGTGTAAAGTTTAACATATTTTGGTTTAAGTTATCAGTATTGTCTAGGGATGAGTATTTGGTACTGAGTATCGGTATCGTACCGGGCCCTATACCGGTACCGAATTTCCTATACTGGATTTTTCGGTACCGATACCCACTTTTTGACATTTTCAGTATTGATACTTTTGGTATCGGTACCGGTTCGGTACGGTACCGGAAAAATGCCGAATTTTACCTTCAAATACCGGTACCGTACTGTACTGTACCGAATATTTCGGTACCGGTACCGATACCCAGTTTCGATGAATTTCGGGATCGATATTTTCGGTACCGGTTCGATACGATACTGGTATCATTCTCATCCCTAGTGTCGCCTAAATAGTTTCTTAGTTTCAGGTATATCATTACATAAAACAATGTAATATTCAAATTCAGTATATTTAATAATAATAATAATAATTTGCATCATACAACAACTACAATACATGTCAATTTAATATATACTTAACACAATTAATCATATTAATATATGTAGGGGAATAATTTACTAATAAGTGAGTTTTGTCTAAATGGTCTAAAAAGGATTGTGAATATAACATGTGGCACTCCTTAGGCAGGATAGAAGAGTATTTTGGTCCTAAAACACAAACTTCAACCCTTTTATTTTTTAAAAATACAAAACAAAAAATATTATACAAAAAAATTCGCAAAACAAATCTAGTAAAAAAATGTATCACAAAAAATCTAGAAAAAAAATTGTAGTATAAAAGTTCTAGAAAAAAAGAACTTTTTTGTTAATTTAGATAAGATCAACTTTTTAGTTGATCTTACTCCTAAATTCGTGTATGGACATATTTATATAAAAAGTAATAAAAATTGTTGAGTTGTCATGTGAATGAAAGTGATAGGGATAGATAAAAACAAGACACACAATAATGTATTTGGGAGAAGGTTTTTGGGGATTGATTTGGAGTGTGCTCATGCGATCAATTTGTCGTAGGGTTATGGACAACTTGTCTTTTTTATGAGGGGTTGGTTCTCGTCACGGGTTTAAGTTTCTATCCATTGTTTATTAAAGAAATCTTGATTTTATTTTCTCAAAAAAGAATATGCATTTATTATGCATATTCCTTCTCCCTCTTAATTTTACAAAGTGTTTTTTTTTTTCCTAATTTTACAATTTACGTCAAAATTTATTCATTGACAACGTTTCTCGTAACACATCTCTTGCTTGCGTCACTATGAATATAATTTTTTAATCCATGAAACGTTATGAACCAAATAAGTTTTAACTTTAAAGTAGTTTCTAGTTCTTTAATTAAAGTAGAGTATGTTTGATATAAATTAACTAAAACGGGGTGATTTTGAAAGTTTCTGATAAAAACTTAAGATATTTACTTTTCTCCTTGTACAAATACTTAAGATATTTGCATTTCGAAGTAAGTTTTACATCAATGGACTCGTATCATCGTTCTGATCAAAAACCCTAAAAAATTTGTTTGTAATTTGGAAAAAAACTTAACTCTGTTAAGTTTTTTTAACGGGGGACCATTGTAGGAAAAATAAGTGAAATGTGAGACTGGTGGGGGGAATATTCTGAGATGGGATTATTAATGACCAATAAGGTCTAGGTGAGATTATTGCAGGTCAATTCCCCTTAAAAGAATTTGAATTGAATTGAATTTATTCGAATTCAATTTTTTAATCGAATACAAATCGAATCGAATCGAATACGAATTGAGATTTTTATTCGAATATGAATTCGAATCGAATTGGGTAGGTTTTAATCGAATTTGAACAAGGGAAAATAAAAATTATTCGAATAATTCGAAAATTCGATATCCGATTCAATGAACACCCCTACTTAATGGTTCAGACCTCTTAGGGGCTGTTTGTTTACCTCTTGATATGACTCTTAATGGTTCAGAACTCTTACTGGTTCAGCACTTTATGGTTCAGACTGTTTATTTCGCGAGCAGATGTCTGAATGATTCAGACATTTACCTCTGAATGTTTAAGCATTATATTGGGTCTGAATGGTTAATACCTCTAATCTGAATTGGTCAGACATTTGCTTCTGAACGGTTAAGCATTATACTAGTTCTTATTGGTTCAGACCTCTTACTGGTTCAACGCTTAATGGTCCAAACCTCTTACTCGTTTAGCACTTAACCATTCAGAAGTCGCCAAACAGCCCCTTACTAATTAAACCTTACTCATTCAAAAGTTGTCAAAAACACCTTTGTTACTTAATAGAGGGACATGAAATATACTCAAATAGGAGGGGCCAAACAAGAACGAAGCATCTCCCAACTTATAAATATGTTATATCTATACTAATCAATCGTATAGAACAACGAAGAATGTGACGGTAGGGGAAGGATCCACTAAAAAGTGGATTTTGTCTAAGTAGACTAAAAAAGATTGTAATGATGATATGTGTCACTTCTTATAAGTAGAAAGGAAATGTATTTTGGTACTAAAACATTTTGGTTCTTATAAGGAGTGTGAAAATGACATTTGGCACTATTTTTGTTTTTTCTAAAAATACAACAAAAAAAAACTAGTCCAAAAAATCTAGAACAAAAAATCCAGTATAAAAAAGTATAGCATAAAAATCTAGTACAAAAAAAAGATAACACAAAAAATCTAGTACAAAAAATATAACACAAAAAAATTAAGCACAAAAATCCTAGCAAAAAAACCCAACACAAAAAATTCAGAAAAAAAATTAAAACAAAAAAATTCAGCCAAAAAAAAAATTGGTACAAAAATATAGTTTAAAAATCCAACACAAAAAATGGTATACAACATAAAAATACAACACATTTTTGTGGGTTTTTTTAGTTGTTATATTTTATATAGCAATATGGTCCTCAAATTAAAAAAAAAAAAAAAAAAAACGCTTGATTTAATGGTGAAATTTTTATGAAAAAATAAAGTCGTATAAAAAAGTTATGAACGTTTAAAAAACGGGAGTGAAATATGCATGTGTCTTGTATGTTGAGAGAAAAAGTCAATAAATGTGATTTTTCAAAGATACCTTTACATTCCTTTTTTTTTTTTCCTATATTTACATCTTAACCATTTATTTAAAAATTGAAAGTTTAAGATTCCTTCTCATTCTAGCAAAATAAACTTTTTATTTGATCTTGCACATGTGATGTTACGGTATTCAAAAAGTGTATGTGGATGTTAGAGCCATAAGCCCATATATTAGGGTGGGCGGTATCGTCTTGGGGAGTTTGATCGGGGAGGGGGGTTGCCGGCGAGGAATCGGGGAGCGGGGAGGAGGAGAGAAGTGGTGTGGGCAGTGAGTATTCACCGAAGGTGAAGAAGAGGTGATGGAGCAGAGAGAGGGGACTTGACCATTATTCAACCAATCAATTTTTTTTTTTTTTTTTTTTTATAAATTGAGTGGGTGTTTAAATCGTTGCTAGTGTTTGAGTAGAAAATGGAGAGTGAAGGGGAAAGTTGACATGGCATGAGATTATTGAGTAAAGAATAACTCAAACACCAAACACCCTAGTAACCGAAATGATACCGCCCGCCCGTGTAGCAATGTTTTTTTTTTTTAATTAACTAGGGTTAAGACCCGCCCGCGTTGCGGCGCGGGTACATCGTAAACATTGAATGGATTAGTACAAACGTTATATGATGCATTAACCACATGAAAACACACATTTCGACGTATCCAGTTGAACTTAGTGTAACCTGTATAAGCATTGTTATTAGATCAAACGTAAAGTAAATGGAATTCATATCGAACAATCATAACGTATTATATGTGACCCAACTTATACAAAGAAAACGTAATGGGTATGAAGGAAAATATGCACATGTAATTGAAAGGGATTAATTAGAGCTTTCGAAAAAAAGGGACAAAAAGAAACCATAATTTGACTCCACTCGGTTCGAAACAAACTTTACGGAACGTACATAAAATAAGCACGAAAACATATTATATTTGACCTGAATCATTTCCCAGAAAAGTTTACGTCGAAACGTAGAACAACTTGAATTTATATGAAAACATACATAGAAATATGCACGTAAAAATGGTTTCTTTAAACGAAAACGTATTATATTTGACCTGACTCGTCTATAAAAAAAGTTTACGTCGGAATGTAGAAGAAATCATATTTACACATACCCGTATATAAAATATGCACGTAAAAAATAGTTTTTAAGTAAAGGAAGTATAGGTGTAAACCGAAACAAAAAATTAGTAAAAAAATTAATAGGTTAAAAACGTTCGTAAAACCGTGCCAAGTAGCACTAATGCCACAACCACATCGACTCTCAACATCGTAAAAATAAAATAGCTAAAATGGTAAAAATTACACTGAACGAAAAGCAGACCAAAATCGTTGAACCACACACACCCGTTACAGTATCTTAATACGAAGGAATTAACCAGAAACGTAAAACGTAGAAAATAATAACTTAGTCGATCTACGACCCGACCGTTGCGACGAACTTTTTAAAAAGGGAAAATGGACGCGTTGCGACGTGTCAGTCAAATAGTCAAATATGAAAAAATAGAGCAAAAACGTTGAACCTCACATACACGGTACGACATGTTAACTCGCAAAATTTAGAACAACACGAAAGATAAAAAGTATGGGGTACGAAAGTTGTAGATAATAAAGTGTTGTGTTAAATTATAAAAGATGGAAAACTTTGAGTTAAAAGTAAAATAAATGAAAAGGGCTTAAAATGTAACATATTAAATGTTTGGGTTAGAAGTGAGAAAATTAAGTTTTTTTTTTGCTTATTAATATATGGAATAATTTTTTTTAAAACACTCCCTAAGCCAAAAGTACAAGTGATGATGCATATATAAGTTGCTTATTAATATATGGAATAATACTGTAATATGGCTGTTGAACTTATGTGATATTAGAATCTTGAAGATGATCATTTGCGTTAGGATGACTGATGACAAGTCGATTAGAAAATTTATTTGTTTGTTTGTTTTTTGTTTTTTTTTTTTCGATAACCCAACAAACAAGGAGAATCTTGAGATTAAAATATTAAGTTGATTATTTATTTAGTTTCTTTTAGAGTAAACTGCTAAAATCATCCCTAAGGTTTGACTCAAATTGCTAGATCAGTCCAAAATCAATTTTTTTTGCTAAAACAGTCCCTGAGCCTAGTTTCTGTTGCTATTTCAGTCCAATAAATTAACACTGCTAGAACCTCCGTTAATGAATGGGTAAAACTGCTAAATTCGTCCCTGAGGTTTGATTCAAGTTGCTAGATCAGTCCAAAATCAAGTTTTTTGAATTTGTTAATTATAAACTTATTTAGGTATATAATTTTTCTAGACTTGCATTAATTTTTTGAATTTGTTAATTATAAACTTATGTAGATTATAAACTTATTTAGGTATATAAATCATTAATATCACAAGATTATAAAGTTATTTAAGGCGGGTCCAGTTATATTTATGTTCGTTGAATAAATCATTAATATCACAAGAGAAAAAAAAATGGTAAATGACAGGTTCTTAATGCATCAATACTTGTACCAAATGCATTATATATTTTCTTAAATGTCTTAAAATTTAAGATAAATTACAAGTCTACCCTAAATATATAATTTAAATTTGTGTTTAGTTATAAAAATATAAACAGAATGTAGCTCTTTTGGAGAGCGCAATTTTATTTGGCCTGTCTTAAACACTGGTTTGACCCGAACCCGTTTTGACTCAAACCAAAATAATCTTTTTTATGAGACTTGTTCTGGCACGACATGTTGTCCGACCTCACCTGAATGATAAGTATTATTAAATAAGAAACCACTTAATTAAGTAGAAAAAATGAATAAAAGAACTTTATAATACAAATATTAAATTAAAATAATTGATAAATATTAAACATTAAATATTACAATTTAAATAAAAACAAATAAAAATTATGTTAATTTCTTAATATTTAAATTTACATATAATGTTTGTATTTTTCATAACTAAATATTGTTTAAATTAACTGTTGTCTTATTTAAATCCTTAAATAAATACTAAATATTTACATGGTAACAACAACAAAAACATCAAAATAAAATCAGTATTTAAGGCTGGGTCGGTTAAATTACGCTCTTCAAAAAAGCTACATTTATATTTTTAAAACTAATTTTATTTAAATTAAATTAAGTATTATCTTATTTAAATACTTAAGTATATAAATAGTAAACATTTAATGATAATAATAATAATAATAATCAAAATAACTAACAAATAATTTTTCAAAATAACTAACAAAAGGATTTTTTCTCTTGTGATATTAATGATTTATATACCTAAATAAGTTTATAATTAACAAATTCAAAAAATTAATGCAAGTCTAGAAAAATTATATACCTAAATAAGTTTATAATCTAAATAAGTTTATAATTAACAAATTCAAAAAATTAATGCAAGTCTAGAAAAATTATATACCTAAATAAGTTTATAATTAACAAATTCAAAAAACTTAATTTTGGACTGATCTAGCAACTTGAATAAAACCTCAGGGACGAATTTAGCAGTTTTACCCATTCATTAACGGAGGTTCTAACGGTGTTAATTTATTGGACTGAAATAGCAACAAAAACTAAGCTCAGGGACTATTTTAGCAAAAAAAGTTGATTTTGGACTGATCTAGCAATTTGAGTCAAACCACAGGGACGATTTTAGCAGTTTACTCTTTCTTTTAATCATTTATATTTATATTTATATATAATGTAACTTTCAACAATTCTATGCAATGATGCTTGTACATTCTACTTCTAGGTGTGTACTATACTTTGTAGGTTGGGTCTTCTTATTGTATAGTTTAGGCGATGAATGCCTCATCAGCCCACCGATACACGTGTCATACTGAAAAGTGAAAACCTAATGTATCATCATTGTTTTCATTTTACTCCCCCACACACAAAGAGAGTGATCGGTTGAAAGAGAATCAGGAGAGAGAGGGATCCGAACTCACTTCGGCGGCCTCCCTTAGCGGCAATGTGTGGTGGTTTCTATCCAGATGGTGATGATGACGAACGGTGGTGGTGGTTCGAGCAAGTGGTGGTTGGAAAAAAATTGGAGGTCGGAGTGGCGGTGGTTGCGTGTGGAGTTTGCAGTGGTGGTGTTTGAGCGTGGAGGGTGCAAACGGTGGTGGTCAAATTAGATTTGGGGGTTGTTGCTCTAATAATCCTACGTTTAATCTTAGATCCATTGTTCACTATCTGTTTCCTCATTTTGTTATCATTTTTGGTGCCCTAATTATATGTGATTATTCGATTGAATGATTTGTTATTCATGTTTTGATTAGGGTTATGGAAATATGCATTACAACAGGAACATACGTTTTTAAGTTCAACATGTGAAGTATTTTGGACTAAATATTGATCTTCAAGCAGTGGCTAATATGATAGATGGCTTCTCGACAAGCAATTTGGAGGTCTTTGTTATCCTTTCTCTCTTGAACTGCACCTTTTTTTACATATTTTTATGTTCAATTTATTTTGTAGACATGTGCGTTTTTTAAGTAACAATCCGTTGTGGAATTTTCTTCTCCTCTGATAGTCACTACTGATTGGTAACTTCCTAACTTTGAATTTGTTATATGAATGATCTTCTCTAGATTTAGCATCCTTTGCTATTTGATTCGTAGCCAAAACACGTTATAGTTTTAACCTAGGTTACCATTAATATGTTTATGCATTGAACTGGTACTAATCATGTTGTTTTTTAATCTTATGTTGTTTTGTTAATTCCATCCAACCTCTATAGGTGTGGGGTGGTGTTCCTTTAGGTTCATTGGCTAGGCTGGCGTTTTGAATCCTATGTTGTTTTGTTAATTCCATTCAACTTCTACTTGTGCCAATCAGGTTGTTTTTGAATCGTATGTTGTTTTGTTCATTCTGTTCATGATTCAACCTCTATACTTTTGGGCTGGCCTTTGATTCTGGTCTACTTGAATTAAAAGTGTTAAAAATATATTCTTTAATACAATTAGCGTATATACCTTTTTAGTGGATTTATTTTGTCTTTTTTTACAAGGGGTATTCTTACCTTTTTGTACTTGGTGAGTTGCTGCTTTCTTACACTGAGACAGGAGCCAACTGTTCAAGAAGGGATTTATAATTGTTGTTGTGTCTAGGATTCATTTCACTTTTTCCGTCTGAGTCTTTTCTTGTCTCTTTGGTAGTCTCTGTCCGTGTCTTCATTTAACCGTCAAGATACAACCTGGTTGTGGTTGTTAATGCCTTTACATTGTACAATTGTTTTTGGTCACACACATCACAATGTATGTCCGCTCGTATCGACTACACAGACTACATGTCAATTTGGTTCGCCGCCTAAAGTGGTATGGTCCTAAATCTTGGGCCGACCAGGCAGGTCGCACGTGAGACCATACCCTTAACAGACTAATTTGGTTGCTTTCTCGACCTTGCACCGACCAAACAGGTGTGGCCTAGGTCGCGCGTGGGGTCAAGGGAAACACAAGATCAGATTTCACACTTGACTCCTTGGATAAAAACCCTCACTTCCTGGACGTCGCGTCGGCTACCTGGGACATTCCTGATAGCCGCGTGGATGACAGAAGCGCAGCTGATCTAAGGACAAGTACTAAAGGTACAAGTTGCAGAACAACGGGACAATGAGCGTCTAACAGGTAGTATCTGATCGTGCTCCATGATTGACAATCGTGCAGGAGACAAGAAGGTACACAAGGACGCTTACGTGGCACCAATCAGCGTGCGCCGACAACTGCACCACGATCTCCACTTAGCCGCTAATGACAGAACAGACAACAAGGATAATGGTCAGGCCACATGGATCTAATCATCGTGCGCCAGCTCTCCTCTCGCCCAGAAGCGCCAACGGTCATGGCAGGGGACAAAACGGATATATCTTTTCGTCGATCACAAGGCCCAAGGCCCATCAGCCCATCTCCTTTCGCACCACTCTGGCTATAAATAGGAACCTGCACCTCAGTTTTAAGCATCCACTTCCTTGCTCTCTTACTCTCTTAATTACATACTTAATCCTCAAAACATATATCTATTCTTACACCGGAGAGTGGTTACGAGGATAACCCCTCTATTCCCCTCCTCGTAATGAGCTTAACGGGGTGTTTAGTGTTTTGCAGGAGAATCACCATCACAGCTTGAACGAGACAAAGAAGATTAACCTTATTTGTCGAGGCACGATCCCAAACTAATCACCAGATTAGTTCTCTGTTTCTTCATTGACGCCCACCGTTTTTTACAATCACTTTTTCATCTTCTTCTCTGAGCTGTTCTTTTTTCTCTCGATCAATGGCTGATCAGGGAATTCCTTTCTCACCGATAGGTGCACGCTCTCAAGCCGGTACGGAAGAGGACATTATGCATGTTCAAAACCTGCCTATCGACCAGCCCACTGAGGGAGAAGGTACAAATGGTGGGGGAATCCGTGCGAGTGGTGTCCACACCACTCAAATAGTAACCCCAATGAGTCATGACGCTGGTCGATCCGCGCCAGCATCAGCAAACATCTTTGCGCTATTAGGATTACCGGAAGGAGAAACTCTCGCCACATGGTATGCAAAATCCCAAGCGAAACTCAATCTGATCTACGCGCAACTGAGCGCATAACAAGCACTGATTCAAGCGCAAATACAACCATCTACCTTTGTGAGTCCCGCTCCACGACAGGTGAACAACCAGACTCCACAACATGCGCATGTGCAGAGCCAACAATATGAAAGGTCCTCCTCACTAAGAAGACATAGTACATGCGATACACACGATACTTATAGAGAAACAGAGAGCAACTATGAAAACCACACTCACCAACAGCGGAAGCCTCCGTTGGGTAACCGTCTAGGGCCACGCAACATTAACAAAGAATAGGAGTACAACACTGAGGAAGAGGACTCAACTTACAAACAAGAAGAATCCTCTGTTTTTAGCAGACTTCAGAAGAACCATGACGCTTGTTTTGGTCAAAAATTACCTAAGCAATTTAGTGATCAAATTAGTTAAGTGAGGTAGTGTGCTAAGAATGTGTGTTGTAAATATGCTGAATTGATTGTTTGTTAAAACAGTTTTAGGATATAGCTCAGGATATTGAGCTATATCTACGATCAAACAATGAGCAAAAAGTAAAGGGGGTGACACGGGATATACGAGGAAAGCCCTTGATCAATCTAGATCGCCGGCACAAAACCTCGGGAGCTGACAATCGCAGCTGCCTTGTTCTTCTTATTACTTCAAACGTCAGGATACAGTGCAGGATATTGATCAGACTGCTAAGTGTTACAATGATTTTTGTGAAAGTGAGAGTTGCGAGAGAGTTGAAGTGTTAGAGAGCAGTGAGTGTTGTGTCCTATTCAATCTGATTTATCCATCTATTTATAGCTAAGAAACAAAAACAAAATCTCCTATAAATGGGGGATGCCTTCGAATATTCCTTAGTAAACGTTGGAGACCAGGTAAAGTGGGTTCAACGTCCTTCTTCGAACAACTTAGACCGAGTCTTCCGGGGAAAAGGTCCTCATGAACGTTGCAAGCCTGGACTCGCGCTCCTGCACATAATCCGTTAGTGATCCCCAGGATACCATGTCAGGATGTTACCAATATCCTGAATCAGCATCCCGGGCATGAACAGACTTCATATATAATCAAGATATAACTTAGGATATTATCCAGAATATGGGCTCAGAATTTCACCCATAACAATTGTCCCCAAAAATGTTACCGTTAAGTATCCTGATACTAACGGTTACATTTTTTCATGAATAACGAGGTAATTAAGAGATAAGACCTTGATGTGACTAGTTGTAACCACGCAACCTATAATTACTCATTATATCCATATAACTTCTCATCTGCGTCATCATTTAACCTTTACCCAAGAGAAAAAAGGTAAACATTTCTCTCTCATTTCCATCTTCTTCCTCCATTCTGTCCAATATTCCGGTAACCATATGGCGAGACAGACAAGATCGAGTTCCGGTGACTCTGCTCCCACGTTCATCCACCAGAATATTCTCCAAGATCCGGAGAAGGAAATATGCTCCTTCTATAGTGCCCACTTGTCGGCCCTCAAAACCTCCGGCATCTTCCCGAAAGGGACGGTGTTCTGGCCATTTGATCGGGAAATCCGGTCGGATATGGTTTCCGACGAGTGGTTGTGTTTCAATGCTTTTCCCTTTACCCTAGGGTTGCAATTTCCTTTTCCAGATTTCATCACCGGGTTCTTTAATACTACGAAAATCTGTTTCAGTCAAACAATGCCGATGCTCTGGCGAGTCTTGTCCGTCCTTGATCAAATCAAGAAGAATCACATCCCTGACCTTTCTATTCATGACCTCCCCTTAGCATACCGGCTTAGATGCCATGGTTCTTGTCGATTTTTGTTCTATTCCACTTCCAGCGATCCACTGATACTCCGAGCCACCAGGAACGAAGAGGAATGGAAATCAAAGTTTTTCTTTGTAAAAAGAGATTCAATCCCTGGTGGAGCGGATTATCCGGTAAAGTGGTTGAGAAAGGGCAAGATTTAGGGTTTTAGGATTGTTTTGGTCAAAAATTACTGAAACAATTAAGTGATCAAATTAGTTAAGTGAGGTAGTGTGCAGTGTGCTAAGAGAATGTGTTCAAAAATGTGTTAATTAAGTGGTTTGCAAAAACAGTTTCAGGATACGGGTCAGGATACTGAGCTGTATCTTTGATCAAACAACGAGCAAAAAAGGTAAAAGGTGACACGGGATATACGAGGAAAGCCCTTGATCAATCTAGATCGCCGGCACAAAACCTCGGGAGCTGACAATCACAGCTGCCTTGTTCTTCTTATTGCTTTAAACGTCAGGATACAGTGCAGGATATTGATCAGATCACTAAGTGTTACAATGATTGTTGTGAAAGTGAAAGTTGCGAGATAGAAAAGTGTGAGAGCAGTGAGTGTTTGTGTTGTGTCCTATTCGATCTGATTTATCATCTATTTATAGCTAGTAAACGAAAACAAAATCTCCTATAAGTATGGGATGCCTTCGAATATTCTTTATTAGCCGTTGGAGACCAAGTAAAGCGGGTTCAACGTCCTTCTTCGAACAACTTAGAGCGAGTCTTCCGGAGAAAAGGTCCTTATGAACGTTACAAGCTTGGACTCATTTCTTGCACATAATCCGTTAGTGATCCTCAGGATACCATTCAGGATGTTACCAATATCCTGAAAGCGTAACACGGGGTATGAACACATATCATATAACCAATATATAACTTAACATATTGACCAGGATGTAGGCTCAGAATTTCACCCATAACAAGGATGATCCTGTCTTGTATCCTGTTTCATATCTTGTACTAATTAGTTGTTTATTTTCTTGTATACAGCCGATTTCAGGAAGCTTGCACCTCCCTTAGCCGAATCACAAAAGAGAATCGATGCCATCAGACTCTTCCCAGAGGCTGAAAGAAGTTTCAATCCGTTTTCACCATCTCCCAGTCCATTTTTGTAGTGCAAACATGTCTGGTAAGGATCCTGCACGATATCCTGCATACATGTTTTTATTTGATATATTTAGGAAAGAGTTTCATTCCTTGTACACAGACTCCAGCAAAGTTCCAATCCTCCTGGATCTTGATGAGCTTGATAGTTACCCCACTCCAGTCAACGTCAAGAAAGAGACTCCTGCTACTACCAGCTCCAAACCGCTCCCGGCTCCTAAGCCCAACCCGAGAGCTCGTGCTTCCACCACCAAGAAGAGGAAAGGCTCTGAAGTTAGCACCCCAGACTCTGAAGAGTTCTCCTATGAAGAACTCAGCTTCACTGACTCCTTGGAGCCGATGACATCCTTCCTCAGTAAGGTAATATCCTGGTACTATATCCTGCACACATATCCTGATAGAATATCCTGACAGAATATCCTGACAGGATATCCTGTGTAACAACTCTCACTAAAATTAATATTTAGTATGGTAATTAACTATTAAGGAAACCCTAATTAAGAAACCCAAGCAATTCTGCATATACCCTAAAATATTCATAACAATCGGAATCAGGATCAGGGCCCCTAAAACTCAGGGGGGGGGGGGGGTAAACCCTAGCTGATAATTATCTTAAATTCTTGCTGTAGAAGTAAAATTTCGTTTCAGTGTCAACTCATCCAAGCTATCTGGACATGAACCTACCCTACCCTAGAATTGCTACCCGTCGCGCCACGCGACAGGTACATATGTCCCTGTCGCGACACGCGAGAAAGACAAAATTTCAGTATAAATAGGTGGGGTTGGCACTTGAAGTTTTCTATTCATTCGACTTCAAAACTCAAAATACACACAGAGATATTGTCTGAATACTGCACAAACACACACAATTCACGAATCGCTGCCGCAATCAGGGTAATAACTCGATCGCTATTACGATTCAACGTCCGATCGATTATAACTATCCAACGATTGTCCGAGTGCTGCTCAAATTGAGCTTATACTTTGTTATTCATTGTGATTTCGACTTGAATGTTTGAGTGATGTTCGAATTCAGACTATGCTCTGTCATTCGTTGTGAATCCATTGGATTGTTAAGTATCGCACTTGATAATAGTTGTGAGGGTTTAATCTCGTGAATTGACGTAACTGCTGAATTAGTTACTAATCCTGTTTGTATGTGCATTTTTATCTAAATTAGGTTAAAAAGGCTAATCAGTAAAGCTTATACTCTACTCGTTAAATCTGCAAAGTGAGTCATTCTCTTTTTATCAACTGTTTTACAATACTCCAAATTATTTTCCAAAAGTTATAATTACAGGGATTAAGTCTTTGTAATCACCAAATTACAGCCGATATGTGGGGTATTGTGCACATTACTATTGTTTGTATCATGTTAGGTGAGCGAGCCTAAACCATGATATACACTATTAGGTAGTCGGACCTAAATAGTGATTTACGTCACTTGTGGGTGAACGGACCCAACAGTGATATGACCACAGTCATAGATCCGGTCGAGTGACAAGTACTGTGGGTAGTTGGTTGATATGAAAACATTGTAATCACTCTTAATACTGTAGATTATAACAACGAGTCACTTTAGTAAAACTGAATGATTCACTCAGTATTTCCCTGCTGACAAAACCTTTTTCAAACATGTTTCAGGTGATCTGTTGTGATCCAAGAAAAGTGCCGTGAAGCACTACAAGCTTAAGAAAAGTGGCTCAATGTGAATAAATAAACATGTTTTGAGAAATAAAGATTTCCCTGGGAAATCATCTTATTGTAAATTACAGGGTTTTATCCCTAAAGTTTATGTAATAAACTAAACGGGCATTTAAGTATTTAAAAGATCCTGTTTTAAAAAGACTTCCGCTGTCGCCTAAATTAAATACCACGGGATTTCCTGTCCCGCGGCCCCTGAAACGGGTCAAACCGGGTCGAGGGCCGTGACAGGAAAAGGTGGTATCAGAGCCACTGTTTTAAGCTTACTGATTTAAGCCTACTACTGATTTAAATAAATTAAGTATTTAGCAAAATACTTAAAAGTTACTAATTGCCATTCCGTGATTACGTGTTTTATTAACTGATTATTTACTAGTTACAGTATGGGTAAACAAAAGCTTTCTACTATCTACCACAAATTAGATACTGCACCCGCAGAAAAAGGAACCTCTTCCTCCAAATACCTAGCAGACCGGGAAGAAGGGATTTTTGTCCGTAAGGCAAATTATGAAAATCCTCTTACCCCAGAGAAAAGAAATTCAATTCTTAGGAAGGGTCAGGAGAAAAAGAAAACCCAAGCCAAGAAAGTGAGATTTAACCCAGAAATCCAAGAATTAGGCAATAATCCACCTTGGGAAGACCAATTAGATGAAAAATGGGCAAATCTTTATATGCAAGCTACCGTAGCAGAAAATGCAAACCTCTAAACTATTAATAAACTTGGTCTAGTAGAAAATTCCTACCCAGTAAATAAATAAATTCGAGTGTGTTTTCTTGTTGTCCTTTGTATAAATTAGTGTGCAATAAAACTTCAATGCTTATTTGTTAAACTTTGTTCCAAAGTTTTAACTTAGCATTTTTGTGCATTTTGTATATATGCTATCCAGCATGAATGAGATATCGGAAGCATTTCAGAATCTCAACCTCTACCCAGTACCAATTGAAGTCTCCCACGACTTTACTGGATATATTGCTGACATAGAGGAACCTCTGGAATTCCAAGCTCCACCGCCGGAAAAAGCAAAACCTAAAAAGAAAAGAAGATATGTAGGATGGAGGAAAGTGCGCAGAAGAAAGCCAGCCACTAGGAAACTCCCTAAAATAGAAAACCCGGTGAGCAAAGGGAAAGAAATAGAAACCGGAGAGAGTTCCAAACCAGCAGAAATAGAAATAAGGGAAGATATTAAGCAAAAGGGAATCGAGATCAGAGAGAGCTCTAAACAGCCTGAGGAAATCACATTCCAGGACGAAATAGACCGTCTACTGGATAATTGTGATATACTAGAGCCTATCAACGATAATCTCTTCTCTTACCCCGTTACAGCCCAATTCCCAATAAACTTAGAACCAGCCATTCCAGAACCACTAATCCACACACGACCTTTAGGACAAATGGAAGAATGGTGGACCAATGACTGGCAATTCCAAAACATGATCAATAGTCCTTATTCCTTCCTCCCACAATTTGATCCAGAACCTATCCCTAATCCGCCAATGAGCTATGAAAATTTAGCTGAACTGCGTCAGTTTGGTGAAGAACTGATAGGAACCGAGAATAGGATCCGGGAAATGGGGGAACAAATCTCCTGGAAGTACGACGAGAGGGAGTGTCGTTACTGAAACTGCCAGTGAACCAAAAGATAGGAGGGGTTTGGAGAAGTTTGTTTGTATTATAACTAATATAGTAAAACTGACTCTGTAAAATGGGCAATAAAACAATGTAAGATAAACAGTGTGTATTGAAGCAGGTATAATATATAAAACAAAACAAAAGTCGAGGCATCGACAATTTTGGTTATGCTTACATGTTATAATGATTTATATGTTTATTTGTGATTTTGTTATCAATAATTAGACACTAATAATTCCTTCTAATTAGCAGATGGAAAACGCTAATAGTGAACCAATTAATCAGTCTGAGCAAAATCAGGAAGATCAATATATAACTAGACAAGATATTGAGCACTTTATTGCTCAAGGGATAGCCAATGCTATTCCAGAAATTGTGGCTGCTGTTCAAAAACCTGCCGAACCACAACAATTAATTCCTAGTAAACGTACTCCGGAAGATAACGGCAGTAACAGCATAAATGGAGGCGGCAATCATGACAATCATGATCCGCAACAGGCCCCACTCCCAAAAATAATGAAAGCTACAACACCTGGTTGCACTTACAAAGAATTTCTTGCCTGTAAACCCGCAGAATTTGCAGGTAATGAAGGGGCAACTGCAACACTGCGTTGGTTAGAGAAAACCAAGGCAGTAATTGCAATAAGTAAATGTACTGAAGAAGATCAAGTGATGTATGCGTCAAATCTATTCAAAGAAGGGGCGCTAGAATGGTGGAACACAGTCCTACAAGCAAAGGGAAGAAGAGTGGCTTATGCGATGACCTGGGAAGAATTTAAGAGTCTTGTAGAAAGAAAATTCTGTCCCGAATACGAAAAGGAACAAATGGCCAACAAGTTCCTGAGCCATCGTATGATAGGCGTAGATTGTCGGGGATATACTTTGACATTCTTCGAATATGCGAGAGTGGTACCTACCCTGGCTTCGCCAGAACCGGTACTCATTTCCCGCTACATTTGGGGATTAATTAGTGAAATCCGTAACATCGTTAAAGCTGCGAGACCTCGCACTATTGACGATGCTGTGGAATTAGCTAATACCCTAACTGATGAACTGGTACGTGCAAGAGAAGAAGATCGAAAAAAGGAATTGGCACAAAAGATTACCCAAGGATTTCGTGTGGGTAATAATAGTAGTAGATTCAAGAAGAAAGGAACGAGGCAAGCTGCAAATCCGCCTTTTTGCAGAAATTGCAAAAAGAATCACTTTGGAAGGTGTAATGTGACCTGTAACTTTTGCAAAGCTATAGGACACCGGAAAGAAGAATGTAGAAGGAAAACAATAATTTGCTACAACTGTGGAGAACCTGGACATTTTCAAACAAAATGCCCTAAGCTAGCAAAACCAGCAGATAATAAAACTAAGACGGCCGACGGAGCTACCAAGAAGAATGCACGAGCCTTCCAGTTGACTACGCAGGAAGCGGAGCTCATTCCAGACGTGATAGCCGGTACATTCTTAGTTCATAACGTTTATGCAAAAGTATTATTTGACTCTGGTGCAAACCAAAGTTTTATCAATACTTCATTCTGCCAAGCTCTTAACTTACCCTTAACCACCCTTAGGCAGATTTTTACAGTCGAAACGGCAGATGGAAATTCTGTTAACATAGATAAGGTATTGCAAGAAGGAAAGATAGAACTTTTAGGCCATAAATTTTCTGCAAACCTGTTACCTATGAAATTTGCCGGATTCGATGTAGTGTTAGGAATGGATTGGTTAATAGCCAACCATGCTCGAATCCTGTGTGATAAGAATTCCGTAGAAATCCGTACTCCCACAGGAGAAGTAATTTTAATTACAGGAGATAGACCTCGAAAGCCACTGAAATTCATTTCAGTAATGAAATTGGCCAGTTATTCAAGAAAACAAGAAATGGTGTATATGATTTCTGTAATCATTAACACTAAAAGTAAGGAACTTCAGGACATCCCTATTGTCTCAGAATACCCAGACGTCTTTCCGGAAGAATTACCTGGGTACCACCTAATAGAGAAGTAGAGTTTAGAATTCATCTAATTCCGGGTACTACACCAATAGCCAAAGCACCATATCGATTAGCACCCACCGAAATGCTAGAATTGAAAAAGCAATTAGACGAATTACTAAGCAAGGGATTTATACAACCTAGTTCATCCCCTTGGGGAGCACCAGTGTTGTTTGTGAAAAAGAAGGATGGATCAATGAGAATGTGTATCGATTATAGAGAATTAAATAAGATTACAATTAAGAATCGATACCCATTACCTAGGATTGATGATCTTTTTGATCAACTTCAAGGAGCTAGGTATTTCTCTAAAATAGACTTAAGATCTAGATATCACCAGCTGAAAGTACAAGAAGAAGACATACCTAAAACTGCTTTCAGAACTAGGTATGGTCATTATGAGTTTACAGTCATGCCCTTTGGATTAACGAATGCACCCGCAGCATTCATGGACATGATGAATAGGATCTGTAAACCATACTTGGATAAATTTGTAATCGTATTCATCGACGATATACTTATTTATTCCAAAAGTCAGGAAGAACATTGCGAGCATCTACATGCACTCTTAACTTTGTTAAGAAAAGAGAAACTTTATGCCAAATTCTCGAAGTGTGAATTCTGGCTACAAGAAGTGCAATTTTTAGGTCACATGGTGAATCACGAAGGTATTCACGTAGATCCCTCCAAGATAGAAGCAATCACCAAATGGAAGGTCCCACGAACGGCTATGGAAATTAGAAGTTTTCTAGGCTTAGCTGGATACTATAGACGATTTATTAAGGATTTCTCTAAGATAGTTGTGCCTTTAACTAAGCTAACTTGTAAAGCAGTTAAGTTTGAATGGGGACATAGACAAGAAGAAGCTTTTAAGATTTTAAAGCACTGATTGACGAATGCTCCAATTTTAGCTTTACCTGAAGGAACAGAAGATTTTGAAGTATATTGTGATGCTTCAAAATTAGGATTTGGATGTGTATTAATGCAACGCAAGAAGGTAATTGCGTATGCCTCTAGGCAATTGAAGAAGCATGAGGAAAATTACACGACTCACGACCTAGAATTAGGAGCCATAATCTTTGCCCTTAAAATCTGGAGACATTATCTGTATGGAAGTAAGTTTACTATCTACACAGATCATAAAAGTTTAAGGTATATATTTGGGCAAAAAGAGTTAAATATGAGGCAAAAAAGATGGATGGAAATCCTAAATGATTACGACTGTGATATTCAATATCACGAAGGAAAGGCGAACGTAGTCGCAGATGCCTTAAGTCGTAAGTATCATGAAAAGCAAAAGCGAGTCCGTGCTCTTAGATTAAATCTACAAATAGATTTAATAAAACAATTGAAGAACGTTCAGGAAACGGCAATCAAGGATGATTCTGAAGGAGGGACTTCATGATAGAGAGTTTTGGTCTAGTATCCGTGTTGTCACCCTTCAGTAAAGAGGGTGTGTACGTAATCCCCAAACCAGGAGATTACGCAGGTTCCGATTATATTCTTATCACGTGTTGTCACCCTTCAATAAAGAGGGTGTGTACGTGTCCCAAACCAGGAGATCACGCAGTTTCAGTTTAAATCCTTTACCCATTCCCAACCCCTGGGAATCCCATGCCTTGTAGAAAAGTGTGAACTCACCTTGGTTGCTCGGCAGATAATTCACTTGTTAAAACACTTTAGTCTGTTGCGTCCTATTATAATTTACTACATCTTGTTAGATTCGTACTTCAAACGCTTCCCGTAATAATACATAATAATAGTTCCAAGTAGCACGTAAGCACGTAGTTATATCATCATAGCATACGTATCCGCACATTAACCACGATTAGTCGTTTAATCTAGTCCGTAGGGTGCAACCCGAATAGTTAAGGGCCCACACCAATGTGGCCCAATTTTTATCACGAGCCCAGGTAGCATGTGAGGCCCAATACAGTTTTTAATCCCAACCCAGAAAATACAAAGGTCTCAACAAATTATCCTAAATCAAGCAGGTAAAGAAAAAAATACCATTGATCATCCAAATCATTCTCCTATTTGCCAGCTGTAGTATGCAACGAGACAAGCATATAATGCACCAATTTTTTTAGAATTAATCACATTGCATGTCATCCATTCTAAACCAAATCATATAAGATAGAAGCGTTTTCAAGCACATTCAAATTTTAAGTAAAGGGAGTTGTACCTTATGCAATCTTTCATGTACGTTTCATTAGAAGAAAACCCATATTCAACTAACAGTCATCATCTTCTTATAAACCCACATTAATTCCAAATATATGACTAACATCTAAACAGAGAAACTCACATTAATTCATATCTCATGTCCATAATGCATCTATAGAAACTTACAGACCACCGACATGTCTCGCAACTCACATCCTTGCAAATCTATTCCATTAACACGACGGATCGCACACGAGTTCCCTTTTTTTTAAACGAAATCGAACCGGAACTCGTTCTCAAACATACTCCTTAAATTTCTTTCGGTTACAAATATATATATATATATATATATACATAGTTACGTAAACATGTACTGTTAGAATTCAATTACGGTGTTCATGACCTTGAAATGACATCGAGCATGAATAACACCGAGCATGAATAACATATACAGATGCAAACTGAACACACAGGCCACCTACACACTTATCATTCCTAACTCATGTATAACATCAAGCATGACCAACGCATGTACAGATCATCGAGCAAGTATATAAGTCTTTCCAGTTAACCGTTTAATCACGACACATGATCATGCCCAGTTTTATACACTTAAACAAGTTCACATATCACAAACATCCATGCACGGTTCTACGTATTATCAAGCACGGAGATCACATGAGTAAACTTTACTAAACGAAACCGTAACAAGTCTACTGCTAGAATTACGAACGAGGGGAAGGTAAATGATCGTACCGGTGTTTGGCGGAGACTGAACTCGCCAGAGAAGACGATGGTGGTGGCCGGTTCGTCGTAGGATCTCGAGTGAGAAGGGAAGAGTTGCGACCGGGGGGGGGGGGTCTTGTTGCTGCCGTAGGGTTTTGGGTTCTTGTGAATCGTTATGTGATATATATATATATCAATTCACGAAATTTGATGGCTGAACGAAAATATAAGTCGGTGATTGCATGAAGGGAATGTGGGCTGACTTGGGCCGTAGCATGAGGGGGGTCGGTTTGGGTTTCCTAGGTTGGGCCGAGATCAAGGAACTTGGACTGCTAAACAATTAATGAGGGTGTTGGGCTGCACTAGCAATTCGCTGCAATTGTGGTTGCATTCAATTAATATCTATTTATATATTTTTTTTTACACATACATACATGTATATCATTATTATTATTATTTATTTATTTAACACATAAACCAACTAATAGTAAGTGTATAATTAGTCATCCCTAATATGATATATATATTAAACAAGTTATAGCTCGGGCTTCATAGGTTTTGAGCTACGTGAGTGGATTTCAACAGTTCGGGTCGGTTCATTACCAAATGGGCTTGGTTTCGACTACACGTCTGCACCCTATAAACTAAATGAGTATAAGTTTAATTCGTCGAAAATAAATAAGTATTTATTTATTTGCAAGAGCGAAACGTACGATTTATACTTCGAAGTTACGGGTTGTCACATCATCCCCAACATGAAAGAAATTTCGTCCCGAAATTTAGCACGTAGTCACTGAGGAAGCTAGTTAAGTTGCGTGGTTTCCTGGTTTTTCTTGGGGTGTCACATCATCCCCCCATTGGTTTGGAATTTCGTCCCGAAATTCCTCAGAACGATAGGAATGAGGTCGATAGAAAAGGTCTGATCGGCAAGAACAAGATTGCAACCCTAAACTATGTGTGTGGCTTCTAGACTTTTACCGTTTGCTAGTTCTACTATGCGCTTGGTGTTCAGAAGTGTTGGGGTACGATTAAAAATTTGACTTACTTTTAAAGACACGAAACTAGTATCGGCACCCGAATAAAATAAAACAGTAACACAAAAGTCGTCAAGTAGGAACTCACCTTGACCGATCACGAAGGCACGTCCCCTAGCACCATTGCCGTCGTTGTTACCCCCATTGTTGTTCCCGTTTCCTGGGTTGTTGTTGTTCTGATTCTGATTCAGCTAGGGGCAGTCTCTTTTGAAATGGTCTTCAGCACCACACTGAAAGCATCCTTTGTTGTTACCCTGCTGCTGCTGCTGGTTCTGCCGTCGCTGATTCGCAGGGTAGAGACTCCTGCAAATCCTTGGCCGCATGGCCAGGTTTGTTACACCTCTGACAAGTGCTCTTAGTACACGGTCCGCTATGATGGAAACCACATTGATTGCATTTGGGGTGGTTCCCCTTGTACCCACTCTGCCCTTGACTACCAGAAGATTGTTGACCAGGGCTTTTGTAGTCGTCAGTCTTTCGCTGCTGAGACTGAGACTGAGCTGATGTTGAACCCTTGCTTGAGACTCCATCCCATTTGCGCTTGTTGTCATTGGGAGTAGCGGAAGTAGTAGCACCGATAGCACTGATACGTTTAGGCAGCCTGTCTTGTTCCACTGCCTGATCTGTGAGACGATGAGCAAGTCGCTGAATATCCTGGATGTTATTAAGATTGGCCGACGTCACGTGGCTTTGAATTTCTGGTGCCAGCCCCTTGAGATACAACTCTATACGCCTGATAGGAGGGTCCACCATAGTTGGACACAGCACGGCCAGCTCGTTTGACCTTTTAGTATAGGCTTCAATTTCCGACCCAGTCATCTTCAAATGAAAGAACTCCACCTCTAACTTGTGGATGTCGTCTCGCGTGCAGTATTCTCGTTTGATCAGCTCTTTGAAATCATTCCAAGGAGTGGCGTTAGCAGCTGCCAATCCTAAGAGTTGAACTTGCGCATTCCACCAAGTCAGCGCGATTCCTTCCAGTGTTCCAGTGGCGTACTTCACCCTGCGAGCCTCAGGGCATTCACACATTTCAAACACCGACTCGAGCTTTTCGAACCAGTGGAGGAGTCCTACTGCTCCCTCCGTGCCACTGAAGGTACTTGGACGACAATCCATGAAATTCTTGAAGGTGCAGACAGGTGGCTGAGCATGTTGACCTATTGTGCATACGAATAGGACAATATTAAGCACAAGAGTTGGTTTATGAATGTAGGATCTAAAGATCCTAGCGGAAATCACGACTGCAGGGTATGCTACCTGCTTGTGCGGCTGCAAGCGCCGCAGCAACCTGTTCGTTGATGAGAGCCGTCAACTGGGCTTGTGTCAAGTTAATACGTCCAGCCATTGATCTTCATATCAAAGGCAACATAAGTGAGAAAAGTTCGCGAAAGTGTGATGACAGAAGAGAGCAAGCACATAAGTGTTTTCGAGCAATAGCATATAATAGGCAATGTAATCTAAGCATACCACGAGCAAAGTTCTATGTAATTCTAGCATGTAGGCAATAAACATAAACCATATTACCTAGGATGTTGAGTCTTGCACGTGGAGCGAAGCGTCGTTGTGGATCGTTGAGCACTGTACAGGTTATAGTCTGATTTTAATAATAACTTTTTCCCTTATTAAAACCAAGTTCTCTATAACCAATGGCTCTGATACCAATTTGTCACACCCCCAAAATCCACTAGAGGAGTATCACCGCATGGAGGCGTGACTGACCAGGATCCAGCCACCAATCATATTGAACAATATAAATTAAGTAAATAAAAGTCCAATCCAATCAATATAATTGGTGTCAAAACAATTCAACCAAGTCAAAGTAATCAGCGGAAGCATAAAGTTTAAAACCCAAAACATAAGTTAAAAGTTCATAAGTTTAACATGGAACTCAACAGTCCATGTCCCACAACGTCCACGCCTCCTCGTGCAAGCTCCTGAAATACCTAACGACCTGCAAGGCATGTAACAACGAGTCAACAACAAAGTTGAGCGAGTTCACAGTTGGTGTTCATTATTAAGTTGTTTCAAAACCAGGAGTTCTTTTGTAAGTTGTAAGTTAATCCGTTTACCCTGTTTCCCAGAAAATACAAAGGTCTCAACAAATTATCCTAAATCAAGCAGGTAAAGAAAAAAATACCATTGATCATCCAAATCATTCTCCTATTTGCCAGCTGTAGTATGCAACGAGACAAGCATATAATGCACCAATTTTTTTAGAATTAATCACATTGCATGTCATCCATTCTAAACCAAATCATATAAGATAGAAGCGTTTTCAAGCACATTCAAATTTTAAGTAAAGGGAGTTGTACCTTATGCAATCTTTCATGTACGTTTCATTAGAAGAAAACCCATATTCAACTAACAGTCATCATCTTCTTATAAACCCACATTAATTCCAAATATATGACTAACATCTAAACAGAGAAACTCACATTAATTCATATCTCATGTCCATAATGCATCTATAGAAACTTACAGACCACCGACATGTCTCGCAACTCACATCCTTGCAAATCTATTCCATTAACACGACGGATCGCACACGAGTTCCCTTTTTTTTTAAACGAAATCGAACCGGAACTCGTTCTCAAACATACTCCTTAAATTTCTTTCGGTTACAAATATATATATATATATATATATATATATATATACATAGTTACGTAAACATGTACTATTAGAATTCAATTACGGTGTTCATGACCTTGAAACGACATCGAGCATGAATAACATATACAGATGCAAACTGAACACACAGGCCACCTACACACTTATCATTCCTAACTCATGTATAACATCAAGCATGACCAACGCATGTACAGATCATCGAGCAAGTATATAAGTCTTTCCAGTTAACCGTTTAATCACGACACATGATCATGCCCAGTTTTATACACTTAAACAAGTTCACATATCACAAACATCCATGCACGGTTCTACGTATTATCAAGCACGGAGATCACATGAGTAAACTTTACTAAACGAAACCGTAACAAGTCTACTGCTAGAATTACGAACGAGGGGAAGGTAAATGATCGTACCGGTGTTTGGCGGAGACTGAACTCGCCAGAGAAGACGATGGTGGTGGCCGGTTCGTCGTAGGATCTCGAGTGAGAAGGGAAGAGTTGCGACGGGGGGGGGGTCTTGTTGCTGCCGTAGGGTTTTGGGTTCTTGTGAATCGTTATGCGATATATATATATATATTAATTCACGAAATTTGATGGCTGAACGAAAATATAAGTCGGTGATTGCATGAAGGGAATGTGGGCTGACTTGGGCCGTAGCATGAGGGGGGTCGGTTTGGGTTTCCTAGGTTGGGCCGAGATCAAGGAACTTGGACTGCTAAACAATTAATGAGGGTGTTGGGCTGCACTAGCAATTCGCTGCAATTGTGGTTGCATTCAATTAATATCTATTTATATATTTTTTTTTACACATACATACATGTATATCATTATTATTATTATTTATTTATTTAACACATAAACCAACTAATAGTAAGTGTATAATTAGTCATCCCTAATATGATATATATATTAAACAAGTTATAGCTCGGGCTTCATAGGTTTTGAGCTACGTGAGTGGATTTCAACAGTTCGGGTCGGTTCATTACCAAATGGGCTTGGTTTCGACTACACGTCTGCACCCTATAAACTAAATGAGTATAAGTTTAATTCGTCGAAAATAAATAAGTATTTATTTATTTGCAAGAGCGAAACGTACGATTTATACTTCGAAGTTACGGGTTGTCACATAAACCTTAGCTGATAATTATCTTAAATTCTTGTTGTAGAAGTAAAATTTCGTTTCAGTGTCAACTCATCCAAGCTATCTGGACATGAACCTACCCTACCCTAGAATTGCTACCCGTCGCGCCACGCGACAGGTACATATGTCCCTGTCGCGACACGCGAGAAAGGCAAAATTTCAGTATAAATAGGTGGGGTTGGCACTTGAAGTTTTCTATTCATTCGACTTCAAAACTCAAAATACACACAGAGATATTGTCTGAATACTGCACAAACACACACAATTCACGAATCGCTGCCGCAATCAGGGTAATAACTCGATCGCTATTACGATTCAACGTCCGATCGATTATAACTATCCAACGATTGTCCGAGTGCTGCTCAAATTGAGCTTATACTTTGTTATTCATTGTGATTTCGACTTGAATGTTTGAGTGCTGTTCGAATTCGGACTATGCTCTGTCATTCGTTGTGAATCCATTGGATTGTTAAGTATCGCACTTGATAATAGTTGTGAGGGTTTAATCTCGTGAATTGACGTAACTGCTGAATTAGTTACTAATCCTGTTTGTGTGTGCATTGTTATCTAAATTAGGTTAAAAAGGCTAATCAGTAAAGCTTATACTCTGCTCGTTAAATCTGCAAAGTGAGTCATTCTCTTTTTATCAACTGTTTTACAATACTCCAAATTATTTTCCAAAAGTTATAATTACAGGGATTAAGTCTTTGTAATCACCAAATTACAGCCGGTATGTGGGGTATTGTGCACATTACTATTGTTTGTATCATGTTAGGTGAGCGAGCCTAAACCATGATATACACTATTAGGTAGTCGGACCTAAATAGTGATTTACGTCACTTGTGGGTGAACGGACCCAACAGTGATATGACCACAGTCACAGATCCGGTCGAGTGACAAGTACTGTGGGTAGTTGGTTGATATGAAAACATTGTAATCGCTCTTAATACTGTAGATTATAACAACGAGTCATTTTAGTAAAACTGAATGATTCACTCAGTATTTCCCTGCTGACAAAACCTTTTTCAAACATGTTTCAGGTGATCTGTTGTGATCCAAGAAAAGTGCCGTGAAGCACTACAAGCTTAAGAAAAGTGGCTCAATGTGAATAAATAAACATGTTTTGAGAAATAAAGATTTCCCCGGGAAATCATCTTATTGTAAATTACAGGGTTTTATCCCTAAAGTTTATGTAATAAACTAAACGGGCATTTAAGTATTTAAAAGATCCTGTTTTAAAAAGACTTCCGCTGTCGCCTAAATTAAATACCACGGGATTTCCTGTCCCGCGGCCCCTGAAATGGGTCAAACGGGTCGAGGGCCGTGACATCCTGGTTAGTGAATTTTGATTCATACCTGAATTTTGACTTGCATGGTCTCCAGCATCTGCTTCACCTCTACACCGATGCCTGCAGCACGGCCAAGTTCCAAGAGGCCAGGATCAAACAGCTCGAGACCACTGTTGCTGACCCAAGTCCTAGTAAGCTTTACCCAGGTCCTTGCAGGATCTATACACTGAACAAGGCAAGAACCTTACCGAACCATTCCCTTAACCCCCGACCAGGTAGCCAACATATCTCTATATAGACCGTAGAGATATGAATGGTGAAAATCTTTTACTTTATATAGACAATAAAGTAATGCCAAGACACCACGGACAAATGAAAAGGAAGTTTCACCTTCAACATAAGAAACTAGTTATTAAAGTCATTAATACAAAACCAAATAAAAAGTGCGAAAAGATTAAAAATCAAAAGTAATACATAAAATGCTTGTCTTCACCAAGTGATGTAAGAGACATAGTCAAACATGGCCTTTGATTAACAAGAACTCTTACGATTAATCTTGGATCCCGAGACTACTACACACACTCTAAGGTGGATGATGGATGATGGTGGTGGATGTGGGTGTTGTAGTGGTGGTGGAGTGGTGGCAAAGTGGGAGAGAGGTGGTTTGCCAAGGGATGCCTTTGAAGTGAACCAAGAACCCCTATTTATAGCCTGACATAGAAGCCCGGCCATGACCCCGTGTCCGCTGGACACGCCCCGTGGCCAATCTCTTTCTCTTCCTTCATTAATTGCAATTGTCTGTATTAGGCTCCACACGGCCTCGTGTTCACTGGGCACGGCCCCGTATGCAGAAGCGTATCTATACTATCAAGATTTGCAAGATTCTGCGAATCTTAGCGTTGACCACGCCCCGTGCTGAGCTGGGCACGCCCCCGTGGTGGGCGTAGAAGCTTCTATAGCTTTGTACCTTTCTGCATACACCTGACAACGCCCCCGTGTCCAGTGGGCACGGGCCGTGGTCAGCCTTCTGTTTCTTGTTTTTGCTTGTGGAGATGTTGTCGAGGGGTCGGGCATGCCACATTTATTCCTTTTCTTTGTATTTATGTTAGTTTTTTACTGCATATTTGTTCCTTTTGTTCATTTAAGCTTATTCGGTCCTGAAAATACAAAAGGAAGACAAAAGCACACTTTTTCCAACATTAGTACTAAAAAAGGGTTAGTTTTATGCCTCATTTGATGTAATATGTTGCATTTTACACACATCAAATACCCCCACACTTGAATCTTTGCTTGTCCTCAAGCAAAACTCTTTATTATATGGCTTACACACCCAAATGGAATGGGTAGGAGAGAAGTTTTTAGGCTTGTCTTGCGTGTCGGGAATCCAAGATCTTTATTGGGTTTTATTTTTATACTATTTACAATCCTATTCGTTATGATTTATTTAGAATGTTTCATAAGAGAAGTTACTTATTTGGGCATAACATGCCTCTTTAAAATTCCATTTATATACAAGTTCACATACCTCACGGGAGATCACTCAACACTTCGCCGAAGATGTATTTTTGTGAAACACTCAAGACCGGCATGGAACTTACTTCTACCATATGCTTGCCAAGCAATCAATCCTCCTCCTTTTTAACTATAAACCTTTGTAAATATCAAGAGTACTTGGGAAAGGGTTAGGCTTGGGCTAAAGGTAGGTGGTTTTGGGTTAGTGGTTAGTAAAAAGGGCTAAAAGCGTAAAAGACGTCGGTCGTCGTAAAACTTTTTGTTTTTGTGACTTTTATTCAAACTGAGCATTTTCAAACAAAGTTTATTTGAGGAACTTGTTTGTTTATTGCTAGACTTTCATTTTTTTATAGAGAAACATCACAAGAAAACCGAGCTTTTTACTAAAATAAAAAAAAAGTTGAAAAGAAAAAGGGTTTTGGTGGTTAAGGGGTGTTTGTTTTGTGGGTTTAGAAATGAAAAGGTTTAGGCTCAAAGGGGTTAACTAGGGGGATTTTGGGTAGGTGATAAAGAAAAAGAAAAATAATGGTGTTGAAAGGAAAATGGGTTAGTCCTAATGCCTCCATCATTTACTTACTTAGGTTTAAGTTGGTAAGGACCGGGAATGTATCGTTGTGGCAAGTTCTAGAGTCGAAAGAACCAAGCGGCTATTCACACAAGAAACGAAAAATGAGCATTTAATTTAAAGATGTATGCTTGTATGCTCAATAAAGGCTCAAAACTCACTTATTGTGGGAATGGGTTTATAATGTGATTAAGTATATATAATCAAATTTTAACTAGATTTGTCATGCCTTTTCATAATTTTCTTATGTTGTTTTTTTTATCACGACGCTATCGGTTGTAAATTTGTAAAAATATAAACTTTTAAAACTTGTTATTCCCAGATTAAACCAAGACAAGTAAAAAACAATGAAAATTTTTTATGAAAAAAATTTGGGGTGATTAGCGGTTATAGAGTTTTGTGTAAGGCTTGTTATTAGGACTTGCAAAATTTAAGGTTTTGGAATCCCCCCCCCCACACACACACTTAAATTACACATTATCCAGTGTGTCCGAAAAATAAGTTTTTAGGTTGATTGAATGAATAAAAAGGTGTTGAAAAACAAAATTTATATTACTAGGCGTCTGGCCACGGGCCCGTGTTGATCCGGGCATGGCCCCGTGGTCAGATTGCCAGTATCATATTAAACAGAAGGCTGGGCACGGGGGCGTGTTCAGTGAGCACGGCCCCGTGTCCAGTTACCTGAACTGAACCTCGGGCATGGGGGCGTGTTAGGCTGAGCACGACCCCGTGCTGAACTTGCTGTAATGAAGGAAAATTGTCGGGAGGCTCTGTTTTTGTGCATGGGGTGTGGGTTTAAAGTTCACTTGGTAACCTCCACCTTTTCGAGTGTGTTCAACCATATTACAACATCATCCAAACACCATTTAATTAATTAAAAACCACCTTTCATTCAAGAGTGAATTACATAATTCCTAGAAAATGAAAAGTACACACTAAAAACTAGATAAGTAGGTCATAAAATGCAAGAAATCTTAAACCACAAAGAAGTCCTAGCCTAGATGTTTTTATTATAAGAACAAAATTTCCGAAAAGATGATTCTTTCGGTTGAGAAAGGCTTGTAGAACTTCTTCTCCGGAAAGGGCCCCTCACACATCGTTAAGCCATTCTTCTATCTCCCGGGGGAGAAGGAAGGCGGGCTCATTGTCTTCCTCGTGTTGAGTGTCACACCCCAACCGATGGCGGAAACATCGGGATGAGACGAACAAATCGCTCAAAAGCATCATAACACTATTGTGACAATATAATTTAAATCAAATTTCATAAATGACTAAATTCAAATACATTGTTTCAAATAAAGACAAATTGCAATAAACATGGTTTATTATTAAAATGGGTATCTAGTCCATCCTAACTTGATTCCTTCATCATCTTGACTATCAACCTGCAACATGTATTAAAATAAAATCAACAAAAAGTTGGCGAGTATACAAGTTTGATACATAGCATAGTAGAATAAAATGTTTGATAAGATTCCTTGATTAAAAACCTAACAAATATCACAATAAGGCATGAAAACATGGAGATTTCAAGCTTTACTAGAGGTTTTGAGGAGTTTGTCAAGAAGAAGGCAAGAGACAAAAGTAGTAAAGACAAGATGGTTGTTGAGAACCTTCTTTGGAATATACCTTATAGGGTATATGTAAAGATCCCACCAGATCTTTGTCTTTGGAATGGATCCAAATGTGCAGGAATCTTGCTGCATTTACAGAAAACGACAGCACGCTGACCACGGCCCCGTGTCGGCTGGACACGGCCCCGTGGTCAGACAAACTGTCACACCCCAACCGATGACGGAAACATCGGGGCGCGGCACTGAGCAAAACAGATTGTCCAGGAGAAATCCATAACAAATAAAGAGTAAATTACAAAAACCGTCCTTTATGTTTGTAACACCCCGTGTTTCGAAAGTGAAAGTCAAAGTCAAGATTGAAGTCAAAGGGAGAAAAGATTGCTAATTGCAATCTGTCTCTCCCTGACCAATCACTGTTTTGACTTCTTTGACTGTAGTTAGCCTATTTTGTGATTTACGTTAGTTGTATTATGTGGAGTAATTTGCAAAATCGAAGTAATCGAATTGTTTATCGCTACGAACCGCTTTACGACTGTGAATAATAGGAAGTAACAATGCGATAAAGTTAATTAAACGCTAATCGAACTAATCTAATCAACATCGCGCTCGCAACTCGAACTACGCATTTTGGTGACTATTATACGTGTGTGTGCGCCTTATGTGTTACTTGTGCATGTTTATTTATGTTATGTGTGGTCATTAATCGAAACGCAGTCGAACTCAATCATAATCGAATAGCAATCGCAAACCGAAAACGAAATAAGGATACTTTTATGTAGATATAGTAGTTGGGATTAAAAGTAATTTGAAAAGAAAACACAATTGCATTCGCATCGCTCGCAAACGAAATCGAAATATCAAAAATCATCGCGCCGCGCACCCGAACCAGATGCCAGCCGGCCGGATTGCCATCCGACCGGGCTGCCATCCGGTCGGTGTGCCATCCGACCGACCTACCAATCGGGTGTGGTGTCATCCGACCGACCCACACTTTCCTCTTTTGGAAGCCTATAAATACCCCTGTCATTGTCAAACTTTCTACTTTTGGAAACTCTCTGTCCGAGCAGCACACTCTCCTCACCTTTTCTTCGATTTCTCTCAAACCAGGTAAGATCTCGTCCTAAATCTTGTACTTTCTTGATCTACACGCACTCCTACACCTTTCTATCTTTTGATTTTTAACTTTTAACCGTGAAATCATCAAGATTCGAGTGTTCTATGATGACGTCATCATGGTGTTCCTCAGGAACTTCATGTTTTGGCCTCAATCCTTCAAGAACAACTTGAATCTAACCGATTTCCACACAAATAAACAAAGATCTGCCAAAGATCTAAACATTTTCACTAAGAAAAGGATTGAAAGATGGTTTTTCTACTTTCTTTCAACTCTTTTACACTCAATGCACTCAAAAACCGATAGAATCGGGCCTTGTGTCAACATACTACTCATTTTGTGGTTACATTAGCTCAAGATCCGGCGCTATCCAAGAGGTTCATCGGTTTCGGGTTAAACAAGAACTCCGTCTCGAACAGTTCACTAGTCGGGTTTGGGTGATTCATGTCCGATCAAGAGAACCAAGTATTGACAAGTTTCCCGATGCTTGACTCGTTATCAAAATAACTCGAATAGAATGACAAACTATCAAAAACAACCAAGTGTAAGACGAACGGAACGACCAGGACGGAAAGCTGTCCGATCGGATGACCATCCGATCGGATTGTCAACCGGACAGGTTGCCACCCGATCGGCTTGCACTATGGGACCCACCCTTAATCACTTTTTAAAGTTTGAGTATTGAACGAACTACTGTCCGATCGGACTACCATCCGACCGGATTACTCTTCGGATCATGAGATACTTGACTTTAACACTTAATCAATTTTTCAAACATGTTCAATAGGGATGCCACCCGACCGGACGGCTGTCCAATCGAGTGACATTCTGCTGTGAACTTGTTCTCAACAAAGTGCCCAGCCGACCGGGTAGTCGTCCGATCGAACGATCGTCCGATCGACTGACCTGAAAGGTAAAGGTACTTCAATGTTTTAAATGCTACAACAAAAACTTTAAAAATCAAACCATCATACACAAACACATTCCTCTCATAGGAAGAAACAATCCACTCGAATAGTCATCCGACCGGACTACCGCCCGACCGGATGACCATCCGAATGGATTGTCATCCGCACGAACTGGTCGTCCGATCAGATTACCATCCGACCGAACTGCCATTCGACCTATCAACACTTGCCCTCGTTTTGCGAATCACTTATCGTTATTCTATCAAACTACTCAGGCTAACATCACTCTCAAGCGCTCCCTTCAATCCATTCAACCGTTGTGAGTATACTCGATCCCTTTTTGCTTTAAGCACTTTTGGGTGTTACATGCGTTACTTATACGAAATCACATCGAACACACTACACAACATTTTAAACGCTAACCGTTACCGCATGTTATACGTGACTTAATGAATGCTTGTTTATTATGTTTACACATGGAATGCTGTCTACCTGCCTTAACGATAATAGTACTATAGTTTGGACTCAGCACCCGCTCATGCGGGGGTTGTTAAGGATAATTACTTTCATGGATTACAGTGGTGATCATGTATTGCGAACTGCCTTGGGCAGTCAACCCGCAGTCATTGGTATCGATAGATCCGTGTCGATAATTAACATGCTTCGTTTTCCTCTGTGTACGTGCTGGTTATGCATAAACTATTTCGAACTCTATATGCTATTATCAAACTTGTATGCTCACATTTACACTATGTGTATTGACTTTTATTTTAACGTATGTGACAGGTAATTAGGATGCTTATCTGCAAGGAAAGCGAGGCTAGAATAAACTTCTAGAGCCCAACAAATAGTTGTCTGTAGATCTGAAAACAGGAGACTTTAGAAGCAGATAAACAATTGGGCAATTTTTGTAAAATCTGAGTTGTCGGAATAGAACTATTTGCCTGAATTTTGTCTGTAATAATTTGTTTACCTTTTAAGGCATGGTATGGGACATGTTAATTTAAATTAATTGGTAATGATAATTGTTATGGAAACTTCTGGACAACCTGTTTCGCTCGGTGCCACGCCCCGATGATGCTGCCATCGGTTGGGGTGTGACAGATTGGTATGAGAGCCATAACTATAGGGAATTAGGCAGACTCGACCTAGTTCGGGTAGATGTCTTAGAAACCTAGTCTATAGTTAGGACCCGATAGACCGACTCGTGTGTGCCCATTAGGGACTATGTACGAGCTTATTACTATTCTTCGCTATTCTCGCCTACGCTACACTATCACTGCACTCGAGTTTTCAAATAAAGTCAAGCGATTAAGTCAAGATTAGGTGTGAAAGCCGCAAATTCTCGACTAAATTGCTTGATCAACCCGTATTTTCACTATCATTGATGTTTTTGAGAATCATGACATCTTCACTTGGAACAGATTCTATCAACTTATCAATGATCTCTTCATTTCAAGTTTAAGATGACAGAATCTTTCAATCATTTATAGAACAGTTTCACCTTTTATACAAGAAAACAAATCAGATTCTTTTTCAATAATGAACGCTTGTTTAATGGGGAGAATTATACCAAACTAGGAGTGAAATCCATATTTTGATGAATAATCTCCTCTATTTTTCTAAAATCAAGGGGAAGTTGCCAAGCCAGGGGTGAAACCCTAACCTTGACGGCTTGTCCATGGTTTTACCAAAACTCTCACCAAAGTCTCGACGGACTCCAACGACCTGAACTCACAGTATGGCCAGAAGGTTTGCGCCGGATGTCCAAGAATCGAGGTAGAGGCCCTATCCTGAAAGTCAAAATGTGTGTGACAAGTCCTTGAGAATAGTCGAATTGCTTTGGGTAGTCAATGTCTAATAGCCGCAGACAATCTATCTCTTGATTTTTATGTGTTTCGATTTTGAGCCCGCAACTGCTGACTCTGATGACTCGTTGATTGTATGTATTTATATGCGGTTAACTGCTTACGTGTTTAAAAGTTTGGAAACTTATTCGATTTTTTTTGCACTCATTTCGATTGACACACACGACCCGCATTGCTTCCCTATCTCAAAACGTTAACAAATCGTTACTACTATAAGGAAACGTTGTACGCTATGATGCTCGCTATACTATACGCTTATGCTATACTAATCGCTACGTTAGACGCAATCGCTATATTCGAGAAATCGCAGACTTTGAATGATAGGTTTCTGTATTCTGACTGCCTCTATGACTAAATGCGTACGTGCCTCTGTACTTCTGTGCTTTACGTGCTTACGTGCTTATGTGCTTATGTGCTCCTCTGTGAATCTGTGATTTCGTGTCTACGTGTTTATGCAATTATGCGACTATGTTCTTAAGCTTTGTAAGTACTAGACGTGTGAGGTGAGATTCGACTATGACGTGTCTGAGACCTATGACAATGTCTATTGCAGACAATGTCGTCATCTGCACACCGTCGCCCATCACTTTCTCGCCAAGAAAAGAGAGACAAACGTCTTGCTGCTATCATCGCCAAACAAGTAGCAAAAGCTGTCAGTGATGTCTACGAGAACGTCAGCAAATCATCTGAGGAGTCGAAAACCGAAGCTCCTAAAACTACCCCCAAAGCTGCCTTCAGTTTCAAGTAGTTCAAGGTTTGTGGGCCAAAGGAATTCACTGGCGAGGGAGGCCCCACAGCGTTGTTCCACTGGTTTGATTCCATAGAGGTCACTCTACGACAGAGCGGTTGCCCTGACAACCTACGTACTCTCAACGCTACTGGCGTCTTCCAGTCCCGCGCACTAGACTGGTGGACGGCCGAGAGAAACAAGAGGGGAAACGATGCAGCCTACGGTCTGTCATGGGACGAACTCAAGGAGGTCATGCTGGAAGAATTCTGCCCTCCTCATGAACATCAAAAGTTAGAAGATGAATTCTGGCACCTTAAGTAGAAGGATGGAGAAAACACTGCTCTCACTGCTCGATTCAAGCAGCTCAGTATCATCTGCCCTGATCAGGTGAAAACTTCTGACATGGCAATCAAGAAGTATATCCGAGCCCTGCCTGACTGTGTCGCAGATTTCGTGCAAGCGGCTAAGACTAAGACAATCGAGGAAACCTACCTACTGGCCGCTGAAATCAACGACAAGCGGGTTAAGGCTGGTGTCTGGGATAAAGCTCCGAAGCACCTGCATCAAGCTACCACCGCACCAACCACTGACTCCACCGCCACCGCACCTCAGTCATCAAAGTCCTCGCGCCGAAAGAAGAAGAAGAACAACAATAACAGCAGCTCCAGCAACAAGAACTTTGCTGCCACTACCACTGCTGCTCCTCTCCAGGCCGTACCGGCCCAGCAGCAGCACCATCACCGTCTAGCTCCAACTACTTATGCACCTCCAGCAAAGCGTGCATACACAGGTCCCCACCCGGTTTTCCCAACATGCTCTTATCATCATCCGGTGGGTGTTGCCTGTCGTTTCTGTGCTCACTGCAACGTGTACGGCCACTTCACTGTCAACTTCCGTACTGGTCCTCGCAACACCGCAGCTCCTGCCACTGCTCATCAAGCTCTGCTCCCTGCCCCGCAAGGCCAACACGCGGCTCCGGCACCCGCGATCAACGCCAGAGTCTACTTCGCATGTGGTGATCCCAACCACTTTGCAAACATGTGCCCGAACAGGGTGGTGAAACAAGAGCCCCAGCAGCAGCAACCTCACCAGCAACCGTAGCACCAGCAGCAACAACAAGCCGCACGCGCCAGAACTTTCAACATCAACGTGCGCCAAGCTCAGACCGACAACAATGTGGTCAATGGTACGTTCCGTGTGAATGGTATTTATGCATCATGTTTGTTTGATACTGGAGCCGATAATTGCTTTGTGTCGTTCGAATTTGAGAAGCTCCTTAGTCGTAAGCGCTCTTATCTCTCCTCGACACTCGATGTTGAAGTCGCTACCGGAATAACTGTCACCATTAATTCTGTTCTCCGTGATTGTACTCTCGAGCTCAACAATCACATCTTCCCAATCGACCTCATTACGATGCAACTCGGAAGTTTTGATGTCATAGTAGGCATGGACTTTCTTCGCGAAAACCATGCTAAAGTTGTATGCTTCGACAAGATGATTTGATTCTCACTCGCGAATGGTGATTTACTATGTGTCTATGGCGAAACTGCTTCGAAAGGTCTCAAACTTATGTCCTGCGTCCAGGCTAGCAAGTATCTCCGCAAGGAATACAGAGCTTTCTTGGCTAACATTGTAGTAGCGGAGAAGGAAAAGAAAAGGAAGACATAAGTGAAAGACGTCCCTGTGGTCCGTGAATTTCCTCAGGTGTTCCCTGATGATCTTCCTGGACTACCGCCAAGTCGTGATATCGACCTCCATATCGACTTCATCCCAGGAGCCAACCCTGTTGCCAAGGCTCCCTACCGACTCGCGCCATCCGAAATGCGTGAACTCTCAAACCAACTCCAGGAACTACTTGAGAAAGGCTTCATTCGCCCGAGCACCTCTCCTTGGGGCGCGCCAGTCCTCTTCGTTAAAAAGTAGGACGGGTCGTTCCGGATGTGCATTGATTATCGGGAATTGAACAAGCTAACCATCAAGAACCGCTATCCCCAACCCCGTATCGATGATTTGTTTGATCAGCTACAAGGTGCTACGTGTTTCTCAAAGATTAATCTACGTTCAGGCTATCACCAGCTACGCATACAAGAGGAGGATATACCCAAAACCGCTTTTCGCACTCGCTACGGCCATTACGAGTTCGTTGTTATGCCTTTGGCTTAACCAATGCACCCGCGGTCTTCATGGATCTGATGAATCGCGTGTGTAAACCTTATCTCGACCGTTTCGTCATCGTGTTCATCAACGATGTCTTGATCTATTCTAAGTCAAGAGCCGAGCACGCGCAACATCTACATTTGGTTCTCGAACTACTCTAGGGGAATCAACTCTATGCTAAGTTCTCCAAGTGCGAATTTTGGCTAGGGGAGGTTCAGTTTCTGGGTCATATTGTCAATAGTCAAGGTATTCATGTTGATCCTACGAATATTGAAGCAGTCAAGAGCTGGATTACACCTAAGAACCCGTCCGAAGTTCGTTCTTTTCTCGGACTAGCGGGTTATTATCGTCGATTTATCGAAGGATTCTCCAAGATCGTTGTGCCGCTTACTGCTCTCACGCAAAAAGATAGGTCTTTTGTTTGGGGAACTGAACAAGAGTCTGCTTTCCAAACCCTCAAGCACATGCTCTGCAATGCTCCTGTTCTCACTTTGCCCGATGGGAACGACGGTTTCATTGTCTATTGTGATGCTTCCAACCTTGGTCTTGGCTGTGTTCTCATGCAACAGGACAAGGTTATAGCTTACGCGCCTTGTCAGCTCAAAATCCACGAGAAGAACTATACAACCCATGATCTCGAGCTAGGCGCGGTTGTTTTTGCGTTAAAGATTTGGCGACACTATCTGTATGGTACCAAGTGTACGATCTTCACCGATCATAGGAGCCTCCAACATATCTTTAACCAGAAGGAACTTAACACGCGTCAACGCTGATGGGTAGAACTTCTCAATGATTACGACTGTGAGATTCATTATCACCCAGGCAAAGCAAATGTCGTTGCCGACGCTCTTAGTAGACGGAGTTATTTGCTCAGCATCCGTGATACCCAAGCCCAATACGATCTCAAAGCCCTCATCCGCGAAGCCCAGCATGCCTCTTTTAACGAACGCACTCTGAAGAAGGAACGAATCTATCACGATGGAGCTCAACTGGTAAATAAGTCGAATGGGATATTCCACTTTCTGGACCGAATTTGGATCCCTAAGCGGACCAATTTGCGACAGATTCTGATGGACGAGGCCCACAAATCCCGGTATTCTATTCATCCCGGTGCCGATAAAATGTATCAGAATCTTCGCTACAAGTACTGGTGGCCGGGTATGAAAAGGGATATTGCCCTCTACGTTGGGAAGTGCCTGACTTGTGCAAGGGTCAAGTCTGAACATCAAAGGCCCTCTGGCTTACTCGAACAACCCCCAATCCCTATGTGGAAGTGGGAGAGTATAGCTATGGACTTCATAACCAAACTTCCGCACACGTCATCAGGTCACGACAGCATATGGGTTGTTGTTAATCGCTTAACCAAATCGGCCCACTTTTTGCCAATATGAGAAGACTACAAGGTAGAACGATTAGCCCGAATCTACACCGACGAGATCATTTGTAATCATGGGACGCCTCGTGACATCATCTCCGACCGTGACGCTCGGTTTACCTCGCGATTGTGGGAAACGTTTCAAGCAGCTCTTGGTACTACGCTTAATCTGAGTACCGCATTCCACCCTCAAATCGACTGTCAGACTGAAAGAACGATCCGTACTCTTGAAGACATGCTCCATTCGTGTGTCATAGACTTCGGTGGTAATTGGGACAAATACCTGCCGTTAGTCGAATTCTCGTATAACAACAGCTATCATACCAGCATCCAAATGGCACCGTTCGAAGCTTTATATGAAAGAAGATGTCGATCGCCTATTGTATGGCACGAGATCGGTCACTCGCAATTAACCGGTCCTGAGCTATTGCAAGAAACGACTGACAAAGTCCTCCAGATTCGAGACAACTTGTTGAAAGCTCGAAGTAGACAGAAAAGTTACGCCGATAGATGACGCAAGCCCCTTGAATTTGACGTTGGCGACTACGTACTCCTAAAGGTATCACCTTGGAAGGGTGTGGTCAGATTCGGCAAGAAAGGGAAACTAGCGCCTCGATATGTTGGACCTTTTAAGATTCTGGAAAGGATCAGAAAAGTCGCCTACAGAATCGAACTACCGGAGGAACTTAGTAACGTTCCCCCGACTTTCCATGTGTCAAACCTTCGAAAGTGCCTGGCTGAGCATGATTTGATTGTACCCCTCGACGACCTCTAAATAAACGAAACGCTACACTTCGTGGAGAAACCTGTCGAAATCATGGATCGCCAAACCAAGCAGCTCAGACGCTCACGCATTCCTATTGTGAAGGTTTGATGGGAAGGCAAACGAGGCGCAGAGTTCACTTGGGAACTCGAAAGCGACATGAAGACAAAGTACCCACAGTTGTTTGCTACGGCTTCGACCTAATTTCGGGACGAAATTCCCTAAACAAGGGGAGGCTGTAACACCCCATGTTTCGAAAGTCAAAGTCAAAGTCAAGATTGAAGTCAAAGGGAGAAAAGATTGCTAATAGCAATTTGTCTCTCCCTGACCAATCACTGTTTTGACTTCTTTGACTGTAGTTAGCCTATTTTGTGATTTACGTTAGTTGTATTATGTGGAGTAATTTGCAAAAATCGAAGTAATCGAATTGTTTATCGCTACGAACCGCTTTACAACTGTGAATAATAGGAAGTAACAATGCGACAAAGTTAATTAAACGCTAATCGAACTAATCTAATCAACATCGCGCTCGCAACTCGAACTACGCATTTTGGTGATTATTATACGTGTGTGTGCCTTATGTGTTACTTGTGCATGTTTATTTATGTTATGTGCGGTAATCAATCGAATCGCAATCGAACTCAATCATAATCGAATCGCAATCGCAAACCGAAAACGAAATAAGGATACTTGTATGTTGATATAGTAGTTGGGATTAAAAGTAATTTGAAAAGAAAACACAATCGCATTCGCATCGCTCGCAATCGAAATCGAAATATCAAAAATCGTCGTGCCGCGCACCCGAACAGGATGCCAGCCGGCCGGATTGCCATCCAACCGGGCTGCCATCCGGTCGGTGTGCCATCCGACCGACCTGACAACCGGGGTGTGGTGTCATCCGACCGACCCACACTTTCCGCTTTTGGAAGCCTATAAATACCCATGTCATTGTCAAACTTTCTACTTTTGGAAACTCTCTGTCCGAGCAGCACACTCTCCTCACCTTTTCTTCGATTTCTCTCAAACCAGGTAAGATCTCATCCTAAATCTTGTACTTTCTTGATCTATATGCACTCCTACACCTTTCTATCTTTTGATTTTTAACTTTTTACCGTGAAATCACCAAGATTCGAGTGTTCTATGATGACGTCATCATGGTGTTCCTCAGGAACTTCATGTTTTGGCCTCAATCCTTCAAGAACAACTTGAATCTAAGCGATTTCCACATAAATAAACAAAGATCTGCCAAAGATCTAAACATTTTCACTAAGAAAAGGATTGAAAGATGGTTTTTCTACTTTCTTTCAACTCTTTTACACTCAATGCACTCAAAAACCAATAGAATCGAGCCTTGTGTCAACATACTACTCATTTTGTGGTTAGTTAGCCCAAGATCCGACCCTATCCACGAGGTTCATTGGTTTCGGGTTATACAAGAACTCCGTCTCGAACAGTTCACTAGTCGGGTTTGGGTGATTCCTGTCCGATCAAGAGAACAAAGTATTGACAAGTTTCCCGATGCTTGACTCGTTATCAAAATAATCGAATAGAACGACAAACTATCAAAAACAACCAAGTGTAAGACGAACGGAACGACCAGGATGGAAAGCCGTCCGATCGGATGACCATCCGATCGGATTGTCAACCGGACAGGTTGCCACCCGATCGGCTTGCACTATGGGACCCACCCTTAATCACTTTTTAAAATTTGAGTATTGAACGAACTGCTGTCCGATCGGACTACCATCCGACCGGATTACTCTTCGGATCATGAGATACTTGACTTTAACACTTACTCGATTTTTCAAACATGTTCAATAGGGATGCCACCCGACCGGACGGCTGTCTGATCTAGTGACATTCTGCTGTGAATTGTTCTCAACAAAGCGCCCAGCTGACCGGGTAGTCGTCCGATCGAACGATCATCCGATCGACTGACCTGAAAGGTAAAGGTACTTCAATGTTTTAAATGCTACAACAAAAACTTCAAAAATCAAACCATCATACACAAACACATTCCTCTCATAGGAAGAAACAATCCACTCGAATAGTCATCCGACCGGACTACCGCCCGACCGGATGACCATCCGAACGGATTGTCATCCGCACGAACTGGGCGTCCGATCGGATTACCATCCGACTGAACTGCCATTCGACCTATCAACACTTGCCCTCGTTTTGCGAATCACTTATCGTTATTCTATCAAACTACTCAGGCTAACATCACTCTCAAGCGCTCCCTTCAATCCATTCAACCGTTGTGAGTATACTCGATCCCCTTTTGCTTTAAGCACTTTTGGGTGTTACATACGTTACTTATGCGAAATCACATCGAACACACTACACAACATTTTAAACGCTAACCGTTACCGCATGTTATACGTGACTTAATGAATGCTTATTTGTTATGTTTACACATGGAATGTTGTCTACCTGCCTTAACGATGATAGTACTATAGTTTGGACTCAGCATCCGCTCATGCGGGGGTTGTTGATGTGCGTGAAGTGTTATATATTTTAGGTATAAATTTTAAGCCCTTTTACACTTTCTAGCCAAGTTTTAAATTTATAAAACACGATATTTACTAACACTAAACACACATATGGGCAAGTGCACCCATCGTGGACGTAGTATAGTGTTGGTAAGATACCGAGGTCGTCCAAGGACACAAGAGATTTTAGTACCGGTTTATCCTCAACGTCTAATCAAACCAAAAATGTTAGAAAAAGATTTTTAAACTAAGAAAATAAAACTAACTAAAATGCTGAAAATAAAAATAAAAATAAAAATAAAAACAGATAGACAAGATGAATCACTTGGATCCGACTCGTGTGTTAGTGTAACCTTTGATTATTTTCGCACTTTTGCACTTATTTAAGAGATTATCTTAGTTATTGTAGTAGGCCCCTCTTTTGAAGGCGACGTTACCCTTAACCCAGTAGTTTGAGTCAGCAAGGATACAATCCTAAAGGGTTGGATTATTGAAAGATAATTAATTAAGTTATTAATGCATAATGTGGTAGGCCCCTCTTTTGAAGGTGACGTTACCCTTAGCTACGTAGTCTAAGTCAGCAGGGATACAGTCCTAAGTAGCTGGGTTAAAGTTTTAATAGTAGTTAACTTATGAGGGGATCAAAGAGTTTGGACCCCCGCCATCCAATACCTTTAGGTATTGAAGGAGGTCCTACTAAATTTGACCCAGGTCCCTTGCAGGATCTCTAAACGCTGAACAACGGCAAGACTCTTACCAAACCGTTCCCTTAACCCCCGACCAGGTAGCCAACATACCTCCATATAGACCATGGAGATATGAATGGTGAAAATCTTTTATTTTATATAGACAGTAAAATAATGTCAAGACACCACGGACAAACGATAAGGAAGAATCACCTTCAACATAAGAAACTAGTAATTAAAGTCATTAATACAAAACCAATTAAAAAGTGCAAAAGATTAAAAATAAAAAGTATTACACAAAACATTTGTCTTCACCAAGTGATGTAAGAGACTTAGGCAAACATGGCCTTTGATTGTCAAGAACTCTTACGATCAATCTTGGATCCCGAGGCGACTCACACACTCTATGATGGACAATGGATGATGGTGGTGGATGATGGTGTTATGGTGGTGGTGGGTGGTGGGTGAAGTGTGAGAGAGGTGGTGTGCCAAGGGATGAATTGAAATGTCTCCAAGCACTCCTATTTATAGGCTGAACAGAAGCTCGGGCACGGCCTCGTGTCCATCCTTGTCTGACCAATTACAATAAATGCGCCTGCAGGAGTCTGACCACGCCCCCGTGTCCGCTGGGCACGGCCCCGTGGTGGGCAATAGAAGTTTCTAAAGGTTTGTCTTTTCTGCTGCTTCTTGGGCACGGCCCCGTGCTCGTTGAGCACGGGGCGTGTTCAGTCTTCTGTTTTCTTGGTTTTGCTTGGGAAGATGCTATTGAGGGGTCGGGCATTCCACTTTAGCTCCTTTTCTTGTATTTATGTTAGATTTTGCTGTCTTTTTACTTCTTTTGTTAATTTGAGCTCATTTAATCCTGAAAATACAAAAGGAAGACAAAAACACACTTTTTCCAACATTAGTACTAAAAAAGGGTTAGTTTTATGCCACATTTGATATAATTTATATGTTGTATTTTGCGCATATCAAATACCCTCACACTTGAATCTTTGCTTGTCCTCAAGCAAAACTCTTTATAATGTGGCTTTATTCACTCCCAAATGGAATGGGTAGAAGAGAAGGTTTTTAGGGCTTGTCATAGAGTGTCGGGATTTCCAAGATTCTTTATTGAGGTTTTATTTTCATTTATTTACAATCCTATTCGGCATGATTTATTAAGAACAGCACTTAAGATAAATTACTTATTCGGGCACAACGTACCTTTTTAAAATCTTATTTATATACAAGTTCACATACCTCACGGGAGATCACTCAACACTCGGGCGAAGGTGTATTTTTAGTGAATCACTCGAGAGCGGCATGGAACTTACTTCTACCATAAGCTTGCCAAGCAATCAATCCTCCATCTTTTTAACTATATACTTTTGTAAATATCAAGAGGACTTTATGGGTTTTTTGGCTTGGGCTAAAGGTGGGTGGTTGGGTTAGTGGTTAGTAAAAAAAAGCGAAAGGCGTAACAAACGTCGGTTTGAAAGACTTTTTATTTTTCATATTTTTATTTTATTTCGATGGATTGTTCAAACAAAGATATTTGATAAACTTTGTTTGTTTGTTTGGCTTCATCGAAATAGAATTTTTTTTTTTTTTGAAAGTCATAAGAGAACCGAACGTTGTTACTAAAAAAAAGTTTAGGTGGGTAAAAAGGGTTGTTTTGGGTTAAGAAATGAAAAGGTTTAGGCTCAAAGAGGTTAACTAGGGGGATTTTGGGTAGGTGGTAAAAAAAAGAAAAATAATGGTATAGAATGAAAAAGGGTTAGTCCTAATGCCTCCATCATTTACTTACTCGGGTTTAAGTTGGTAAGGACCGGGAATGTATTGTTGTGGCAAGTTCTAGAGTCGTATGAACCAAGCAGCTATTCACACAAGAAACGAAAAATGAGCATTTAGTGTAAAGATATATATATTTGAATGCTCGTTAAAGGCTCAAAACTCACTTTTGTGGGAAAAGGGTTTTTTTTATGTGATCAAGTATATAATCAAATTTTAACTAAGTTTGTCATGCCTTTTCATAATTTTCTTATGTTGGTTCTTTTTATCACGACGCTATCGGTTGTAAATTTGTAAAAATATAACCTTGTTGAGTCTTGAATTCCCAACTTAAACTTAGACAAATAAAAAAAATGAAAATTTTTGGAAAAATTTTTTTTGGGGTGATTAGCGGTTCGAATAGAGTTTTGTGTAAGACTTGTTATTAGGACTTGCAAAATTCAAGGTTTTAGCATCCCCCCCACACTTAAATTACACATTGTCCTCAATGTCTCCCAAAAATAAGTTTTTAGGTTGATTGAATGTGTAAAATGGTGTTTAAAGCAAAATTTTATGTTACTGGCAGTCTGGACACGGCCCCGTGTTCAGGTGCCAGTGACAAAATTTTAAGAAAAGAAACAGAAGCCTGGGCACGGGGGCGTGTCCAGTGAACATGGCCCCGTGTCCAGTTACCTGAACTGGGCGATTTGCTGCAGATTGTGCAGCAAGGGGCCGTGTTGGGTGGACACGGCCCGTGCTGAGCCTACTGTAATGGGAGATCGTTGTCGGATTGCTCTGTTTTAGTGCATGGGGCGATGTTTCTTGTTTCCCTTGTTATCCTTCACCATCCAGAGTGTGTTTTATTTCTGCAAATTAAAATTAAACTAAAAATTAAACTAAACGAAGGATAGTTCCGCGGAATGCCTCCGTGGTGCGTGTAACACCTTGAAATTTTGCGTCCAATAATGTATTGACACGTGTCATAAGTTTACACGTGGTATTAAATACTAAATAAAGGACTAAAGTTGACAAACGTTGAAAGTATGCAAATTCGAGGGTTAAAATGTCAACGAGGGATAAATATACTGTATAGTAACCCTAAAGTGATGCTCGTACCTTCAAACGAATGAATCATGGATCGTACGGAACGAATTGTGGAAGAAAGTGAGGAATTTCAAACTACAGGGGCCAAATGTGTCAACATGTTTAAATTATACCTCTGAATGACCTTTGGGCATACCCGAGGCTTTGTAATGGTAAATTATACTCACTAGAATGCTCGATATAAATTTCGCGAAGTTCCGATTCAAAACGAGAAAGTTATGATCGAATTCCTTAGGAAGGGTTAAAAGCGTCAAACATTGAAAGATAAGACTTTTCGGGTAATAATAAATTAACCAAAGGTTAATAAGTTGGGTAAAAATTCCGAGGCCCTTATTCGTAAATAAACGAGGCCCTAAAACGCAAAGTTACCCTTTCGAAACCGAAAGGCCAGGGCAATAATGGCAAAAGATTTGAAAATCTTGGAAATCAAGCCTCAGGCGGGCCGCGTTAAAGATCTGAGTGATGTTACGCGGGCCGCGAGCCATGTGCAGATTTGTTTACTGACAATAGGATCCAGGCGACCCGCGTAAAGGTAGCCTGATCCTTAACGCGGGCCGCGTCAAGGCCCCAGTTGCAGAAAACGTGCATAGGTTCACTGTTTGCTATTTTAACCGACCTTGGATGCAATTATGGCAGCATGGGCGCCCCCTACACGTCCCCTAACACTCAGGGACAGTTGTTGAACATCCATGATCAATTATAGACCTTGTTGTCATGATCTAATGCACCAATTTTTACTATAAAAGGCCATAAGTTGTGCACATTGTAACCACACCTTCATTCTTCACTCCTGGAGCTTTCTGGAGCACAACAATCCTCTCTTAGCATCTCTGGTCATTCACTAGACTTCTGTAAGTATGCCTAATCCTTTGTGGTTTAGTTTTTTTGCATAGTTATAGCTTGAAAGTCAATCCGTCGTAATTAACGATTGACTTTACGATAAATCACAAATGGTCCGGTGGTTTGTCGAATCAAAGGTAGTTATATGTTGGTAATCTTGTGGGCTTTAAACCCCTAAAAGGGCACCCTCTAATTCCCACTCTAACTAGTCCAAATGTCGAGTCAAACTTGCTTAGAAAAAAGTCAACAGAATGCTATTTTGCGATTTTATGCCTAATCAGTAATGTAGATAGCGTGTAACCTGTTTTAACACTCATATAACATGATAATAAGTATATTAACTAGTCTAAGCTTGTTTGATCCGGCCATTTTCTGTTTTGACCCGGTTCGGAACCGAAAGTCACAAAACTTTGACTTTTGCTTTGACTTCAGTTCTGACCCGTTATGGTATGATTTAGATATGCCTTAGGACTCTCTTAGGACCAGGTTACATGAGGGTATAACCCTCTGTGACCGGTTCGTTGTTTGTCCGAGTCTTTAGCACATTTCCGCTAAATGCTTAAAAGTTGACCGTAACGCCCTTTTCACCTTAAAACGAGAATTTTGGACACGTGAAAGGACAATAGTCTTAGTTACTGATTTCTAAGCATGTCCCTAAAATTTCACGTTAATCCGAGGTCTAGAATGGGAGTTATGCTAGATAGCGCAATTACGGAAACTTTAGTAATTAAACGGCGCAATTAGCATAACGCCTATCTAAACCCAGATTTCGACACCAAACCTTCTATACACTGATTTAAAATAATATATTGAGATTTTTAAAGATTTTTAATCATTTTTAACCTGCTCATAACCTGCGGTTATGGCATCGGTTTGGTAAATACCGAATATACCCTTTTTGGACATAACTTGAGCTCTACAAAGTATTTTGACCCGATTCCAGTTGCTACTGATTTTAAATAATAAATAGAGTATTTTGGACTTTATTAACTGTTCGGAAAACTCAGATTTCCTGTAGAACTCAGAAACCTCTTTTATAATCTTTAAAATGACCAAAATACCCCTACGGGGCATATAAAGGATTTAAACTCGTTACGGGCATTATGGAAGGTATCCTACTGATACCACAACCTATTTAAAGCATATTAACTTAGGAAACTTGTGTAGGACTCTTACGGTTACCCGGTTACGCCTTTTGCGCGCACGGTTCGGTTTATGTAACTAGTTTACATAAACTAGCCGAAACGGGTCAAACCTTATTGTTTTGACCTCAAAATTCAGGGTGTGGTTGTTATATCCATTTAAAACAAGCCTTCAAACTTGTTGGGTCCAAACCACATTCCATTCTCGGTTTTCGCTTTTCACGCGACTAAACCGTATTTATCCTTTGAAACTGACCGGTCTAAGCTAAGGCTAAATTAAAGACCCGTTAGGATTCTAATAGGTTGTTTAAACCTTCGTTCCAGAATAGGAGACCAGTAAAAGAAACTTGCATTTTTTTATTAAGGATATTACTTGCTCAGGTAAATACTTTTAACTTATTTTCCGTTATACGGGCTTGGGTTACGGTATTTAAAATACCGCTTGGTCGGGCAATTGACCCCAACCCATTAGTAGTCGGGTGATTTCAATGTGACCCGTTTAAAAATTGGTTTTGTTGGCTTTACGCCTTTGGGAGCTTAATGACCATGTCCCGGATATCCTTGGCACCATTTTACGAAATGGCCACCACCTCGACACACGGGTGTAGGCGTACACCCGGCATTGTGTCTATATTAATTAAAGGTATAACCGTTGGTTTTCCCGCCACGGCTTTATGCTTTGTGGCGTGTCTATTAACCTTAAACCCGGCACGACCCGGGCAATCGAACGCATAGTGAACATGTAATTCTTTTACAAGATTTAATTATAAATTATCCCAAGTTATAAAGAGTTTGTGCCATGTGCATTCAAATTAATTTTATTAAACATTTTACAAAAGTGTCGGTTGAATGTATTTACCAGTGTAAACTGACGTATTTTCCCCAAAAAGATTAATGCAGGTTCTACACGTAATAGGCTGGCCACTCCTTAGCATCGTTAAAGTCTCGCAAACTTGGGATGCCAATTTCTGTTGAACAATTATTTTTCTATCTTATTCTGATCCCCTGTGGATTATATTTCGACGATTGTGATAATCGGATATTACATTCAATAGTTGAAATATATTTATCTTTATGCTTCCGCTGTGCATTTATATATTGTGTGGTTTGACTATATTGTTGCCAACTACGTCACGGTAATCCCCCACCGGGCCCACCGGTGATACACGTGGAAATCGGGGTGTGACAGGTTGGTATCAGAGCCAACGTTGAGTGAATTAAACACTATCCTTATGTGTTTAATCTCAATGACACAATTGCACATACTTGAGTCTAGACAAGAACATAGGACAAATTCGAATTTGTTATTCCAGTTTGTCTTTTATTATTTATTGTGATTTAAAGATTTGTTAAGCAGGAAATATGCCACCAGCAATTAGAAGAGGAGGAAGAGGCAAGGGGCCGATCACTACTCATAATGATCATGAGGCCGGACCTTCAAACATGCGAGCTCCTTCCAGCACAAGGAGCGAGGAGCCTCAGAGACGTAGAAGAAACCTCTTTGAGCCCGCAAGACGGTCTACCTCACACAGTTCGACACCTTCATACCGTCACTCTTTTGGACCACATTCGGAAAACAATCCCAGTAACCCTCAACCTTCGTTTATACCTCTCCAGCGATCTGCTTCGCACCATTCCTACGGCGATCCTACTCCTTTCTTCCAGGGCCGATTTAACCCGGCTGATTACATCCAAGAACCAATAGGTTATAACCCTTTAGGACCCGAAGACCATTTCTCCGAAGATAATGCGGTAGATATGGATGAAGACACGGATCCCATAGAACCCGCAAGAGGTACTCCCAACCATCCTATCGAGATCTCTGATGGGTCATCCTTTCATGGAACACCCTATCAAGGTCCCGACAGTTACCAGGCGAGGTTTAACCAGTGTGATTGGTACTTCACACCTTCTCACCACTTCTCGCCTCATGAGCAGCAGGAGCAACAGGATCCCTCCGAGGATTCGCGTTTCGTGGCAGTTACGCCACCACCTCCACCGCCACCAGTTCAACCAGCACCTCCTGATCCGCCAAGGCGCAGGAGATCAGGCGCGCGGATGTCTACCCGAGGAGGAGAATTCCACTTTAGCACCCCTCGCCACTCGAGTGCAAGTCACTTTCCACCAGTGCCTGAAGAACCACAGTTAGGGGAACCTTCGAGTCACCCTGCAGAGGTGAATTCTGCACCAGTTGCACCACCTCTGCCACCATTCGGCTATGACAATCCGATACCAGCGTACGCCGATTCCACCGCGTACAACCCGTTTGAGCAGCCGACTCACACGCACTACAACTATAATTATGATGCCGACCCATACGTGGTAGCGGCCAATTACAATGCCCTCCATCCCGACAGACCTTATGGAAACCTTTGGGGACTAGATTGCTCAGCTCATTGGTATCCAGCACCTCCTAGACCTCCGGTTCAGCAACCGTCGCAGCAGCCACGTTTTTCTCCACCGGAGCAAGAAGAAATCCTCCACCGTCTAAACCGAGTGGAACGAGACTTTGAGCAAGAACGTAAAAGTAATCGTGGATTCCTTAAAGGCCTAGCAAACCTACTAAAAGGGAGGAAGAAACGAGATCATTAGTCTCTTTATGTACTATAGTATTTACTATTACGATCAAGTCCCTACGAGGACATTTGTTTTGAGTATTTTAGTCCCTGCGAGGACATTTATCGTGTTTAGTCCCTGCGTGGACAATTGCCTTTTAGTCCCTGTGTAGACTTATCTTTTTGTCCCTGTGCGGACATCTATCCTTGTATTAGTCCCTGCGTGGACTTGTTTTCTGTAAACCTCTGCGTAGGTATTTGTCTATTAAAAAAAAGTCCCGTTTAGGGCAGTGTGTAAGCATTATTATGATTAATGGAATGTTAAGTTTATAAATTTCATTTTTGTCATTTTAATACATTATTATATGAAATAGATCAAAAAATCATTTCTTTTTATAAATTAATCCGCCTAAATAAAGAATCTTAATAGTGAAACCTAGCCTAGTGTCATTATAAGACCCGGCTAAGATGGTAAGACTTAATTAAAAGATTCAGATTCCTGTTAACCTCTGTAAACATGTTAACGTTCTTGGCAAATGTGATTCGTTAAAATCACACGCGTCGTTCTTATATAAGAATCCCTCAAAGGATTCCAAAACCCAAATTAATGATTTGTAAATCATGGGTTAAGTCGTCAATAAAGATGATCATTTATAAACATCCATTAGTGATGAAGTGCCTACGGGCCATACTTACTGTCATATAAGACAAAAGGCAGTGGTAGTCTATGACTCCCTGTCAGAAAGGTAAAAGGACTACGGTTCAAACCTTCATGCCTTGATTCTCGGTAATCCCGGCTTATATTATAAAAACGTCCTTGTGACTAGGCTTGTGCGCCACTAGCAATATTATTTGTAATTAGGATAAGTTATATTCAAATCCTAAAAATGAAAGTGAGTAACAAATTAACCAAATATGGTATATGTCTACCATGGTTAATGAATTGCCATAAAAGACAATTCCATAATAAACTTCTAAATAAAACTTTATCATTATCTTCTGTAGCAGATTCAAGTTTGCAATGGCTGACCCAAATGAAGTTAATAGTCATTCGAAGGAGGATGACAATGATAACGCCCAAATTCATATAACGGGCGCGGAATTGAAAGCTCTAGTAGACGGCGCTGTTAAGGCAGCCTTGGATCGACAGTACAAAGAATACACCGAGTCCCGAAGCAAAACCCTATCTACACCACACTCAAAGCCAAAAACCCACTCTAAATCTCACAGCAAACCACCCTCGACTCCGCCTAAGCCTAAGAAGGACGACGATAGGCACTCATCCACTGAGAATAGCATCCACCCTAAGAAGAAAGTGGTTGATGATGCACCTCGCGCCAGGGGTTGCACGTATAAGTATTTCGTTTCTTGCAAACCCCGAGATTTTACTGGGGAAAAGGGCGCGGTGGATTGTATGACCTGGTTAGACGAGATGGACACTGTAGTGGACATCAGTGGTTGTGCTGACAGAGACGTGGTGAAGTTTGTTTCACAGTCGTTCAAGGGTGAAGCCCTAGCGTGGTGGAGATCTCTGGTTCAAGCCTCTGGGAAGGCTGTTTTGTATAGCATGACATGGGAGGAATTTATCACTCTCATCAAGGAAAATTACTGCCCTCAGCACGAGGTTGAAAAGATCGAGTCTGATTTCTTATCGTTGGTCATGAAGAACCTGGATTGCCAGGCATATCTCACAACTTTCAACACTCTGTCGAGATTGGTTCCGTATCTTGTAACACCGGAACCCAAACGGATCGCGCGCTTCATTGGGGGTTTGGCCCCAGAAATAAAAGCTAGCGTGAAGGCTTCTAGGCCTGCTACCTTCAGATCCGTGGCAGATATATCTCTGTCTCTCACGCTGGATGCAGTGAGACAGAGATCGTTGAGAAACGCTGATAACGAGAAGAGGAAACGTGAAGAGGATGATTCACGTAGATCTAACAAGAAGCATCGGGGAAATCGTGACCACAAGAAGGGGTCAGAGAGCAAGAAGAACGATCGGCAGTCGGGCGATAAGCCCTTGTGCAAGGTTTGTCAGAAGCACCACTTCAGAAGGTGCAGGTTTGAAAAGAAATCACAGCCAAAGGCATGTGGGATATGCAAGTCCTCTGAGCATAGGACTCTTAAGTGCAAGAAACTCAAGGATGCAACTTGCTATAGTTGCAACGAGAAAGGGCACATCAAGACTAACTGCCCGAAGATAGTGAAGAAGGCTGAAGATGGGAAAAAGACCAATGCGAGGGTCTTTTAGATGGATGTTAAAGAGGCTATCCAGAACGACAACGTTATAACTGGTACGTTTCTTATCAATGATGTATTCGTAAGAGTATTGTTTGATTCTGGAGCAGATAAATCCTTTGTGGATGATAAGTTCTGCGAGTTGTTAAAATTGCCTGTTAAAACATTGAACGTAAAATACGAAGTAGAACTAGTTGATGGGACTATGGGGACAGTTTCAACTGTTTTAGATGGATGTGTTATATCCATTAGGAATCACTCATTTCCTTTATCCCTGTTACCCTTTAAACTAGCTGGTTTCGACGTAGTGTTGGGTATGGATTGGTTATCGCATAACCAAGCCCAAATCGTGTGCAACCAGAAGCAGGTGGTAATCAAGACTCCGTCTGGAGAACCACTTACCATCCAAGGAGATACTCGACATGGATTGCCTGCACATGTATCTATGCTAAAGGCATCCAGATGTTTGAAGAAAGGATGTGTCATTTATATGGCACAGGTGACCATAGGTGAGGAGAAACCCAGAATTGAAGACATCCCAGTCATCTCTGACTATCTTGAAGTTTTCCCAGAAGAACTGCCTGGTTTGCCACCAAATAGGCAAGTGGAATTCAGTATAGACATCATCCCAGGAGCCGCGCCTATCGCAAGAGCGCCCTATAGATTGGCACCCACGGAAATGAAAGAGTTGAGGACGCAGCTAGATGATCTGCTAGTCAAAGGTTTTGTTAGACCAAGTTCATCTCCTTGGGGAGCGCCAATCCTGTTCGTCAAGAAGAAATATGGTTTGATGCGTCTATGCATTGATTACCGTGAGCTGAATAAAGTTACAATCAAGAATAGGTATCCTTTGCCCAGGATCGACGATTTGTTCGATCAGTTACAAGGAGCGAGCTACTTCTCCAAGATTGACCTACGGTCAGGCTTCCATCAATTGAAGGTCAAGGACGAAGACGTGCATAAAACTGCATTTAGGACTCGTTATGGTCATTTCGAGTTCCTAGTGATGCCTTTCGGGCTCACTAATGCACCTGCCGCATTCATGGATCTCATGAATCGCGTTTGTAAGCCTTATTTAGATAAATTTGTCATTGTCTTCATCGATGACATCCTCATTTACTCCAAAAGTCAAGCTGACCACGAGAAACATCTTCGATGTATTCTCAAACTGCTTCATCAAGAAAAGCTTTATGCCAAATTCTCGAAATGTGAATTTTGGCTACGAGAAGTCCAGTTCCTTGGACATGTAGTCAGCGAGCGTGGTATCCAGGTGGATCCCGCAAAAGTTGAAGCCGTCATGAATTGGCAGGAACCGAAGACACCAATGGAGATTCGCAGTTTCCTAGGTCTAGCAGGATACTACAGACGCTTCATCGAAAATTTCTCAAGAATTGCTGCACCCCTGACTTCTTTAACTAGAAAGAATATAAAGTTTAATTGGGGGCCTAAACAGCAAGAAGCTTTTGATATCCTCAAACAAAAGCTGAGCAATGCTCCAGTGTTGACATTGCCAGACGGAATGGAAGAATTTGTTGTTTATTGTGATGCATCGCACACCGGTATGGGTTGTGTGCTTATGCAGAGGGGCAAGGTGATTGCCTATGCATCACGACAATTAAAGGTGCATGAGAAGAATTACACCACCCACGACTTGGAGTTGGGTGCCGTTGTATTTGCACTAAAGCTTTGGAGGCATTACCTTTGCGGCATTAAATTTGTGAACTATACTGATCACAAAAGCCTCCAACACCTGTTCAATCAGAAAGATTTGAATATGAGGCAGCGACGTTGGATGGAAACTCTGAACGACTATGATTGTGAAATAAGATACCATCCAGGCAAGGCCAACGTAGTCGCAGATGCCTTGAGCAGGAAAGAAAGAGTGAAACCGATAAGGATCAATGCCAAGAGCATTAAAATCAAGCACAGTCTGAACGAACGATTGTTAGCTGCACAGAAAGAAGCTGTGTTAGAAGCTAACTATCCCAACAAAAAGCTAGGGGTAACTGAGGAGCAGTTATCTTATGGCAAGGACGGAATTCTGAGATTGAATGGAAGAATATGGGTTCCTGTTTATGGAGGTCTTCATGACGTTATCCTTCAGGAAGCCCATAGTTCCCGATATTCCGTTCATCCTGGTGCTGATAAAATGTACCAGGACTTGAAGGCGAATTTCTGGTGGATAGGCTTGAAGAAGTCTATAGCCACCTATGTAGCAAAGTGCTTGACTTGTGCGCAAGTAAAAGCTGAGCATCAAAAGCCGTCAGGCTTGCTATAACAGCCTGAACTTCCTGGGTGGAAGTGGGAAATGGTTACGATGGATTTCATCACCAAGTTGCCAAAAACAAAGAAGGGAAACGATACAATATGGGTAATAGTTGATAGACTGACTAAGTCAGCACATTTCCTACCCATAAAGGAGACTCATAGCTCCGATATATTAGCCCAGTTGTTTGTAGACAAGATTGTAGCCCTTCATGGCGTGCCTGTGTCTATTATCTCTAATAGAGATACCAGGTACACGTCACACTTTTGGAAAAGCTTCCAACAATCCTTGGGCACACGTTTGAACTTCAGTACGGCTTACCACCCTCAGACAGATGGACAGAGTAAGCGTACGATCCAAACGTTGGAAGACATGCTGCATGCATGTGCGATCGACTTAGGTGGTAGCTGGGATAACCACCTACCATTGGTCGAATTCTCCTATAACAACAGTTACCATACGAGCATTAAGGCTGCACCTTTTGAAGCTCTATATGGTAGAAAGTGTAGAACGCCCGTTTGTTGGGCAGAAGTTGGAGATGTCCAGATGACAGGACCTGATATAATTTTTGAAACAACGGACAAGATTGTCCAAATTCGCGATCGATTGAAAGCTGCCCGGGACAGGCAGAAGAGCTACGCCGATTTGAAGTGTAAGCCTTTCAATTTCGAAGTAGGCGACAAAGTTTTGCTTAAGGTATCACCCTGGAAGGGGGTGATGCGATTCGGTAAGAAAGGCAAACTAAGCCCGAGATATATTGGACCTTTCAAGGTAATCGAACGTGTCGGATCGGTTTCCTACAAATTAAACTTACCGGAGGAGCTCAGTGGTATCCACAATGTGTTTCACATCTGTAACTTGAAGAAATGTTTCGCTGACGAATCACTGGTCATACCGCATACAGATGTACACATCGACGAGAGCTTAAAGTTCGTTGAGAAACCTGTGTCGATCGAGGATCGACAGGTTAAGAAACTTCGCAGGAAGTATATACCGATTGTGAAGGTAAAATGGGATGCCCGTAGAAGTCCCGAGTACACGTGGGAGGTAGAGTCCACGATGAAAGAGAAGTACCCTCATCTATTCCAATAAATCTCGAGGTCGAGATTTCTTTTAAGGGGGTGAAGATGTAACACCTTGAAATTTTGCGTCCAATAATGTACTGACACGTGTCATAAGTTTACACGTGGTATTAAATACTAAATAAAGGACTAAAGTTGACAAACATTGAAAGTATGCAAATTCGAGGGTTAAAATGTCAACGAGGGATAAATATACTGTATAGTAACCCTAAAATGATGCTCGTACCTTCAAACGAATGAATCATGGATCGTACGGAACGAATTGTGGAAGAAAGTGAGGAATTTCAAACTACAGGGGCCAAATGTGTCAACATGTTTAAATTATACCTCTGAGTGACCTTTGGGCATACCCGAGGCTTTGTAATGGTAAATTATACTCACTAGAATGCGCGATATAAATTTCGCGAAGTTCTGATTCAAAACGAGAAAGTTATGATCGAATTCGTTAGGAAGGGTTAAAAGCGTCAAACATTGAAAGATAAGACTTTTCGGGTAATAATAAATTAACCAAGGGTTAATAAGTTGGGTAAAAATTCCGAGGCCCTTATTCGTAAATAAACGAGGCCCTAAAACGCAAAGTTACCCCTTCGAAACCGAAATGCCAGGGCAATAATGGCAAAAGATTTGAAAATCTTGGAAATCAAGCCTCAGGCGGGCCGCGTTAAAGATCTGAGTGATCTTACGTGGGCGCGAGCCATGTGCAGATTCGTTTACTGACAATAGGATCCAGGCGACCCGGGTAAAGGTAGCCTGATCCTTAACGCGGGCCGCGTCAAGGCCCCAGTTGCAGAAAACGTGCATAGGTTCACTGTTTGCTATTTTAACCGACCTTGGATGCAATTATGGCAGCATGGGCGCCCCCTACACGTCCCCTAACACTCAGAGACAGTTGTTGAACATCCATGATCAATTATAGACCTTGTTGTCATGATCTAATGCACCAATTTTCACTATAAAAGGCCATAAGTTGTGCACATTGTAACCACACCTTCATTCTTCACTCCTGGAGCTTTCTGGAGCACAACAATCCTCTCTTAGCATCTCTGGTCATTCACTAGACTTCTGTAAGTATGCCTAATCCTTTGTGGTTTAGTTTTTTTGCATAGTTATAGCTTGAAAGTCAATCCGTCGTAATTAACGATTGACTTTACGATAAATCACAAATGGTCCAGTGGTTTGTCGAATCAAAGGTAGTTATATGTTGGTAATCATGTGGGCTTTAAACCCCTAAAAGGTCACCCTCTAATTCCCACTCTAACTAGTCCAAATGTCGAGTCAAACTTGCTTAGAAAAAAGTCAACAGAATGCTATTTTGCGATTTTATGCATAATCAGTAATGTAGATAGCGTGTAACCTGTTTTAACACTCATATAACATGATAATAAGTATATTAACTAGTCTAAGCTTGTTTGATCCGGCCATTTTCTGTTTTGACCCGGTTCGGAACTGAAAGTCGCAAAACTTTGACTTTTGCTTTGACTTCAGTTCTGACCCGTTATGGTATGATTTAGATATGCCTTAGGACTCTCTTAGGACCAGGTTACATGATGGTATAACCCTCTGTGACCGGTTCGTTGTTTGTCCGAGTCTTTAGCACATTTCCGCTAAATGCTTAAAAGTTGACCGTAACGCCCTTTTCACCTTAAAACAAGAATTTTGGACACGTGAAAGGACAATAATCTTAGTTATTGATTTCTAAGAATGTCCCTAAAATTTCACATTAATCCGAGGTCTAGAATGGGAGTTATGCTAGATAGCGCAATTACGGAAACTTTAGTAATTAAACGGCGCAATTAGCATAACGCCTATCTAAACCCAGATTTCGACACCAAACCTTCTATACACTGATGTAAAATAATATTTTGAGATTTTTAAAGATTTTTAATCATTTTTAACCTGCTCATAACCCGCGGTTATGGCATCGGTTCGGTAAATACCGAATATACCCTTTTTGGACATAACTTGAGCTCTACAAAGTATTTTGACCCGATTCCAGTTGCTACTGATTTTAAATAATAAATAGAGTATTTTGGACTTTATAAACTGTTCGGAAAACTCAGATTTCCTGTAGAACTCGGAAACCTCTTTTATAATCTTTAAAATGACCAAAATACCCCTACGGGGCATATAAAGGATTTAAACTCGTTACGGGCATTATGGAAGGTATCCTACTGATACCACAACCTCTTTAAAGCATATTAACTTAGGAAACTTGTGTAGGACTCTTACGGTTACCTGTTACGCCTTTTGCGCGCACGGTTCGGTTTATGTAACTAGTTTACATAAACTAGCCGAAACGGGTCAAACCTTATTGTTTTGACCTCAAAATCCAGGGTGTGGTTGTTATACCCATATAAAACAAGTCTTCAAACTTGTTGGGTCCAAACCACATTCCATTCCCGGTTTTCGCCTTTCACGCGACTAAACCGTATTTATCCTTTGAAACTGACCGGTCTAAGCTGAGGCTAAATTAAAGACCCGTTAGGATTCTAACAGGTTGTTTAAACCTTCGTTCCAGAGTAGGAGACCAGTAAAAGAAACTTGCATTTGTTTATTAAGGATATTACTTGCTTAGGTAAATACTTTTAACTTATTTTCCGTTATACGGGCTTGGGTTACGGTATTTAAAATACCGCTTGGTCGGGCAATTGACCCCAACCCATTAGTAGTCGGGTGATTTCAATGTGACCCGTTTAAAAATTGGTTTTGTTGGCTTTACGCCTTTGGGAGCTTAATGACCATGTCCCGGATATCCTTGGCATCATTTTACGAAATGGCCACGACCTCGACACGCGGGTGTAGGCGTACACCCGGCATTGTGTCTATATTAATTAAAGGTATAACCGTTGGTTTTTCCCGCCACAGCTTTATGCTTTGTGGCGTGTCTATTAACCTTAAACCCGGTACGACCCGGGCAACCGAACGCATAGTGAACATGTAATTCTTTTACAAGATTTAATTATAAATTATCCCAAGTTATAAAGAGTTTGTGCCATGTGCATTCAAATCAATTTTATTAAAATTTTTACAAAAGTGTCGGTTGAATGTATTTACCAGTGTAAACTGTCGTATTTCCCCAAAAAGATTAATGCAGGTTCTACACGTAATAGGCTGGCCACTCCTTAGCATCGTTAGAGTCTTGCAAACTTGGGATGCCAATATCTGTTGAACAATTATTTTTCTATCTTATTTTGATCCCCTGTGGATTATATTTCGACGATTGTGATTGTAACACCCCGACCCGAATAGGGCTGACGTGTCACTCTTACAGATATCAAAACTAAAAAAAAACCAATCCATAACATTAAATAAAAGATAATTACATTTTATTACGTTACTGAAATAAAGAATCTTGGTCAGCAACTTCCTAACGCTCCTCACTGAAATCCCATATTATCCCAGATTACCTGTAAAACAAATAAGACAAACACAAAAAGAAAATACGGCTGAGCCAAAAGTTGCTCAGTAACGGAGAAATCAACAGTACAAGTAAAGCCATATCAGCGGAAGCAAAACACAACAGAACAGAACAGAACTGAGACTGAACTGAAACGGTCACTGAAAACAAATGGAGGCACATGACTGATGCAAAAACTGATACACGAACCGATCTGAAATTGTAACGGAAACTGATACGAAAACAAAAGTCAGCCATACACATGACCGATACCTAACCAAACACAAAACCGTTGTAGGGATTGATACATCGCTGACCATGATGCCTAGAACAATTTAGCTTTATAAGCGAACTTATTTTAAAACATCATTTAAATAATCTAGTATTCGTACAACAATAAAAATTTCTAACCTATCGTTTGTAAATGAAACGTTTGAACAAATAAAAAAAACTAATAACTATAGAATAGTTTAAACAATATTTAATAATGCTATTATTTTTAAAACAAGATACTTGGCAAAGCTATTTTCTTAAATTGAGCGTTTGAACTTCATCAAAATAAAATAGGTTATCATATTCATAGCAAATCATCATTGGACAAAAAGAACTAATTTTCTAACTTTGAAAAGTTATATTATAAAAATAGAATAATTTAAATAATCTGGATTTCCGAATGAAACACTTTCGACCATTCCGTAAAACGACATGGGAAATAGAAACAAAACGAATAGCTAAGCCATAAATACCATTTAAAATCCCATGATCTCTAAAGGAAAAGAATTGTCGAACTATTATCTTTAAATACACGTTTAGATTCAACTTCATATCTTTAATTAATCAATATTCATAAGTTTATTATTTAATCAAAATAACTATTTTTATAACTATTTTGTAATGAAATTACTTAAACCGATTGAGAGAACCGACACGAAATAAAGACAGATCAAACGACAAGAATAGAACAGACATTGAATCAAATACCGAATACATGTACTGACGGATACAAACTAAACGCATAACACCGGATCTAAATCTTAATCAAGACTGATACTGAGACGAAACTGATACAAACCAGTACAGATACTGAGTCAAAGCAGACATAGCTAATATATAACAGAATCGGACACTGAACATAGCCAGAAGAATAGCTAACCCAATACTGATCGGAAACATAACCATATGCGTACATATATCAGAACAGATACTGAACATAATCGGAAGCATAACCCCATACATGATTGGAGGCATAATCAGATGCGTACAAAACATATCAAACATATCAGAACAGATACTGAACATATTCACATACAGAAACATATACTAACTTACACGACAGATATATCAACAAACTAAGTCGTGTAACATTGAAGCACCCAAAGCCATAAACAGAACAGACTGGTACACAGCTAGCTAGTCCATGCACCTATGAGATGGTGAGTGTGGCGTTCACCCATTATTCCATCCCCAGACAAACAAACTCAGACTCAGAGCTAAGATCGATCTATACGCCTCTAGTGGCCAAGGTGCTACACAAGCACAAGCTAGAGACGCCGTGAACTTTGATTACGCACTGTCACGATAAGTGCCATGCCGTTGACGCCCAAACGACAAGCCAGACATGCTTGGGTGACAGAGTACAAATACTAAGGCCATATATATAATTTGCAGATAACTAAAATTAATTACCGACAAGAACATGCGACCATGAGTACAAATCTGAGGTATGGCATGCTACAAAACACTAACAAACAAGCAGACAAATACAATACTGACTTAGATAACGTATCACATATCAACGGATAAAGGTATCAAACCATGAAAATCGAACTTCAAAACAAAGACAAAGATCCGCATTAAAGAGTAACGAAAATAAAGTTATACTACGATGTCAAGACCCAAGATTTCGCACTCGTATAAGGGGCTGGAAATTATACTACGATGAAAAGAGAATAGAATTCGTACCACAAAGTAACAGATTTGATTAAGATAAATACTATGATGAAAAGACCAAAGAATCCGTACCTTAATTTTAGCAAAAGAAAGCAATACAGAAATCAAATCGTCCTCAAACAACACGCGGACCTATATTCCTGTTATACCCCAAATCAGTTTCATAATTGATTATCCCTAATAGTATTATTTAAATTTCCCGGCGACAAGGATCTCACTCTTAACACTTTACTCAAAATAATTTAGAGAAAACTAAATAAGATCCCAATTTCACATACTAGTTAATAATTGCTTAATTTTAAAGACATATATAAAACAATTTCTTTTTACAAAACAACACCTATTTCACTTATATAAGAAAATCTAAAACTCCAATGATCATATTAGGAGTGTAAGGTCTAGTCATTTACTACATCCATTTACTTTCCCATTGAAATTACTAAATGTTAACTATCTGTTCGATTTGTTTAAATGAAATCTTCATTTACTTGTAACAAATTCTTTTTGGCAACATACAAAGATGGCCAATATTTGAATTCTCAACGTGAATTCACTATGGAAATTTCCTAGTAAAGTTATTTTAACATTATTAGATAGTACAATATGTAGGAATGAAAAGTCATGCTACCTATAAAAAAAATTATCTTAACATTCGTTTAAATAAAGCTAACAATTTGGTGAAGTAAGTTTGCTACCCATAAAGTTGATCATGTGTGTATTTTTTTTTTCAGCCGAGTAAGCAAATGAACAAACAGAACATACGCAAACCAGGTTCAAACCCGTATATAGTAGACTTCAGTTTGTTAAGTTTAATCTAGATTAGGTTTAACTAGCAATGATTCAGTTAATACAGACTCAGTCGCCGGAAACAAATCGGTGGTTATTTTTGATCGATCAAACGAAAGTCGGGATTCAAATCATTACCTCAAACAGTCAACGAGAGCAACCAAGTTAGTTTTGCGGAGATTAACGGCATTGGAAAAGGTCACCGGTTCTTGATGGCGTGAGGCTAAAACAAAATAATGGCGATTGTAGTTCGAACCAGCGACACGATTGGCTCTTGTTTGGCTGATGGCATCGCAACTCGACTGACTGAACCAGTGGTAGGCGGAGGAGGTGCAGCGATGACTACGGTGGCTGGTTCACACAGAATTTGAAATGATGACAAGGCGGTTATGTGCGGCGGTGCATGGCGGAGCGACAAACTGGTCGTGGTGGTAGAGGTTGTTCTACCGTGGTGTGCGGCGGCAAAGGTGGTTCCGTTGTGACGAACTCGATCGTGTGCGTTTTTTTTTAATGAAATAGAAAGGACATGGCCATAATGTGATTGAAGGGTTTCAAGAGAAGAAAAGAACCAAGGTAACATCGGTCGATATATCAAATAAGGCTTGGATTTGATTGAAACATAATTCCCTATTTTACAGAAGGTTACAAAGGAAATATATTAATCATGACAAAATTTCTATATATATATATATATGTATTATTTTAAAACAAGACTTTTTAAATTCTTATTTCATGTCTAACCAACTTGATACATATATTTGAAAAAAAAAACAATAGTTAGAGACTTTATGGTATATATTTTTGTTAGTTATTTTGAATTTCACAAACCTTCATATCCCTCATATTGTTCGTTCAAAATTGATTAGTATACATACTTATCAATCTCTTAATATAATTAATAAATATAAATACATTTAATTTTTAACGAAATTTATAATTAATTTTGTTCTAACTACTTATGAATTTACCAAGTTAAAATATACCAACTTTTATTGATAATAAATATTGTTAAAGTAAGTCGAAATTTCCGACTGTTACAACTTTACCCCCCTAAAAAAAATATTTCGTCCTCGAAATTGCTAAGTAGAGTAGTTTACAAAACACCTACAAATATCTATATCCAGATCATATAGTATCAAAGTCATATGATTCAAAATTTAGGATTTAACTTCAGAACTAAAAGTTTGACGACAAAGAATAATACTATATCATAATTCGAACTCAAAGATAGTTGATTCAGATAATTAAAAATAAAATACATTAAAATACAAATAGGTTTGGATAACATAAAAAAAACACATGTATGCCTCATAATAAGCTAGAATACATTTAATTAATTAGTGATAGTATTTTATTTACAACTAATAGTTATTACTCAATTTAAATAATGTTGTTATTTATCATTATTTTACTAGCCAAGATTAAATATCAAGGATACTACAAAAACACATCGAAAGAAAAAAAATTATATATATATAATTTCGTTCTCAAAATTAATGCTATGCCACATCTTATTAATTCGAAATTAGAAGTTGGAGATAAATTTTTAGATTATTCAAAAGGACGGATTATTTAATATTCTACATCTTATATTCTAAGTTATTCCAATTCCAATAACATTAATAAAAGTTTATATTTTAGCAAGTGTGCATCGGAAGCATGTATATTATTTAATAATATACTGGTAACAATGATGCCAACAATACTAACTTAATTTTATTTTGCATGAATTTACAAGGATGAGTAAGTGTCTTTCTCTATAAAATTAAGGCATCTAACACATACTAAACAAACATCATTAGATTGCGTAAACTTATATCATACATAATTAAATAATACAGAGTTACCAACACGCCAAGGTAAACGAGTACTGAATCAAACTAAATTCAAGTGCGAACAAAACCAAATCAAATAGGTTGGAAATATGAGTACTAAGACGTCAATGGATTTGGATAGGCACCAACACACATAATAGGGATCCCAAAAGCGCACGTATGTACCTGTAATTCACAATTACGTTCATGACCGTAATTGTCAATCACCTTACATAAGTGCCCTAACTGTCCTCCCATCATGCATCTTGATAACTTATTCAAATTGAAAGGCAGACAAAGTGACGATAAACAAGGTATAGTCAAACGTTATAATTCTAAGAACTAACGAGATGATAACTAAAGTTGAAGAATCGCTTTCGCTAGGATACATATTACCGATGTGAAAGCCCTCTAGAAATATGTATGGCAGCAACACCATTATGGCGCATACTTGACTACAATCGATGTCGCACTCCCCTTGTTCGTGTCATCGACCACGTTCCGAGTCATTCATGACTTTGATGATGAAACCAAAATGATGATCAAATAATTATGGAGCCGGGATACAAAATATAACAGTAGCAAATACGACAGGTGTATCTCAAATAGATCGCTCCAAAGACCAAAAAGTGATGAATATGAAGATTTATCGAAAGGGAAAATCCTAACCCAACGTCTACCCATTACCTCACAGGTTCAGTTTTTAAAGTTTAAGTTTTCTACAGGAAAGAGCCTTTGCTCTGATACCATAATTGTAACACCCCGACCCGAATAGGGCTGACGTGTCACTCTTACAGATATCAAAACTAAAAAAAAACCAATCCATAACATTAAATAAAAGATAATTACATTTTATTACGTTACTGAAATAAAGAATCTTGGTCAGCAACTTCCTAACGCTCCTCACTGAAATCCCATATTATCCCAGATTACCTGTAAAACAAATAAGACAAACACAAAAAGAAAATACGGCTGAGCCAAAAGTTGCTCAGTAACGGAGAAATCAACAGTACAAGTAAAGCCATATCAGCGGAAGCAAAACACAACAGAACAGAACAGAACTGAGACTGAACTGAAACGGTCACTGAAAACAAATGGAGGCACATGACTGATGCAAAAACTGATACACGAACCGATCTGAAATTGTAACGGAAACTGATACGAAAACAAAAGTCAGCCATACACATGACCGATACCTAACCAAACACAAAACCGTTGTAGGGATTGATACATCGCTGACCATGATGCCTAGAACAATTTAGCTTTATAAGCGAACTTATTTTAAAACATCATTTAAATAATCTAGTATTCGTACAACAATAAAAATTTCTAACCTATCGTTTGTAAATGAAACGTTTGAACAAATAAAAAAAACTAATAACTATAGAATAGTTTAAACAATATTTAATAATGCTATTATTTTTAAAACAAGATACTTGGCAAAGCTATTTTCTTAAATTGAGCGTTTGAACTTCATCAAAATAAAATAGGTTATCATATTCATAGCAAATCATCATTGGACAAAAAGAACTAATTTTCTAACTTTGAAAAGTTATATTATAAAAATAGAATAATTTAAATAATCTGGATTTCCGAATGAAACACTTTCGACCATTCCGTAAAACGACATGGGAAATAGAAACAAAACGAATAGCTAAGCCATAAATACCATTTAAAATCCCATGATCTCTAAAGGAAAAGAATTGTCGAACTATTATCTTTAAATACACGTTTAGATTCAACTTCATATCTTTAATTAATCAATATTCATAAGTTTATTATTTAATCAAAATAACTATTTTTATAACTATTTTGTAATGAAATTACTTAAACCGATTGAGAGAACCGACACGAAATAAAGACAGATCAAACGACAAGAATAGAACAGACATTGAATCAAATACCGAATACATGTACTGACGGATACAAACTAAACGCATAACACCGGATCTAAATCTTAATCAAGACTGATACTGAGACGAAACTGATACAAACCAGTACAGATACTGAGTCAAAGCAGACATAGCTAATATATAACAGAATCGGACACTGAACATAGCCAGAAGAATAGCTAACCCAATACTGATCGGAAACATAACCATATGCGTACATATATCAGAACAGATACTGAACATAATCGGAAGCATAACCCCATACATGATTGGAGGCATAATCAGATGCGTACAAAACATATCAAACATATCAGAACAGATACTGAACATATTCACATACAGAAACATATACTAACTTACACGACAGATATATCAACAAACTAAGTCGTGTAACATTGAAGCACCCAAAGCCATAAACAGAACAGACTGGTACACAGCTAGCTAGTCCATGCACCTATGAGATGGTGAGTGTGGCGTTCACCCATTATTCCATCCCCAGACAAACAAACTCAGACTCAGAGCTAAGATCGATCTATACGCCTCTAGTGGCCAAGGTGCTACACAAGCACAAGCTAGAGACGCCGTGAACTTTGATTACGCACTGTCACGATAAGTGCCATGCCGTTGACGCCCAAACGACAAGCCAGACATGCTTGGGTGACAGAGTACAAATACTAAGGCCATATATATAATTTGCAGATAACTAAAATTAATTACCGACAAGAACATGCGACCATGAGTACAAATCTGAGGTATGGCATGCTACAAAACACTAACAAACAAGCAGACAAATACAATACTGACTTAGATAACGTATCACATATCAACGGATAAAGGTATCAAACCATGAAAATCGAACTTCAAAACAAAGACAAAGATCCGCATTAAAGAGTAACGAAAATAAAGTTATACTACGATGTCAAGACCCAAGATTTCGCACTCGTATAAGGGGCTGGAAATTATACTACGATGAAAAGAGAATAGAATTCGTACCACAAAGTAACAGATTTGATTAAGATAAATACTATGATGAAAAGACCAAAGAATCCGTACCTTAATTTTAGCAAAAGAAAGCAATACAGAAATCAAATCGTCCTCAAACAACACGCGGACCTATATTCCTGTTATACCCCAAATCAGTTTCATAATTGATTATCCCTAATAGTATTATTTAAATTTCCCGGCGACAAGGATCTCACTCTTAACACTTTACTCAAAATAATTTAGAGAAAACTAAATAAGATCCCAATTTCACATACTAGTTAATAATTGCTTAATTTTAAAGACATATATAAAACAATTTCTTTTTACAAAACAACACCTATTTCACTTATATAAGAAAATCTAAAACTCCAATGATCATATTAGGAGTGTAAGGTCTAGTCATTTACTACATCCATTTACTTTCCCATTGAAATTACTAAATGTTAACTATCTGTTCGATTTGTTTAAATGAAATCTTCATTTACTTGTAACAAATTCTTTTTGGCAACATACAAAGATGGCCAATATTTGAATTCTCAACGTGAATTCACTATGGAAATTTCCTAGTAAAGTTATTTTAACATTATTAGATAGTACAATATGTAGGAATGAAAAGTCATGCTACCTATAAAAAAAATTATCTTAACATTCGTTTAAATAAAGCTAACAATTTGGTGAAGTAAGTTTGCTACCCATAAAGTTGATCATGTGTGTATTTTTTTTTTCAGCCGAGTAAGCAAATGAACAAACAGAACATACGCAAACCAGGTTCAAACCCGTATATAGTAGACTTCAGTTTGTTAAGTTTAATCTAGATTAGGTTTAACTAGCAATGATTCAGTTAATACAGACTCAGTCGCCGGAAACAAATCGGTGGTTATTTTTGATCGATCAAACGAAAGTCGGGATTCAAATCATTACCTCAAACAGTCAACGAGAGCAACCAAGTTAGTTTTGCGGAGATTAACGGCATTGGAAAAGGTCACCGGTTCTTGATGGCGTGAGGCTAAAACAAAATAATGGCGATTGTAGTTCGAACCAGCGACACGATTGGCTCTTGTTTGGCTGATGGCATCGCAACTCGACTGACTGAACCAGTGGTAGGCGGAGGAGGTGCAGCGATGACTACGGTGGCTGGTTCACACAGAATTTGAAATGATGACAAGGCGGTTATGTGCGGCGGTGCATGGCGGAGCGACAAACTGGTCGTGGTGGTAGAGGTTGTTCTACCGTGGTGTGCGGCGGCAAAGGTGGTTCCGTTGTGACGAACTCGATCGTGTGCGTTTTTTTTAATGAAATAGAAAGGACATGGCCATAATGTGATTGAAGGGTTTCAAGAGAAGAAAAGAACCAAGGTAACATCGGTCGATATATCAAATAAGGCTTGGATTTGATTGAAACATAATTCCCTATTTTACAGAAGGTTACAAAGGAAATATATTAATCATGACAAAATTTCTATATATATATATATATGTATTATTTTAAAACAAGACTTTTTAAATTCTTATTTCATGTCTAACCAACTTGATACATATATTTGAAAAAAAAAACAATAGTTAGAGACTTTATGGTATATATTTTTGTTAGTTATTTTGAATTTCACAAACCTTCATATCCCTCATATTGTTCGTTCAAAATTGATTAGTATACATACTTATCAATCTCTTAATATAATTAATAAATATAAATACATTTAATTTTTAACGAAATTTATAATTAATTTTGTTCTAACTACTTATGAATTTACCAAGTTAAAATATACCAACTTTTATTGATAATAAATATTGTTAAAGTAAGTCGAAATTTCCGACTGTTACAGTGATACTTGGATATTACATTCAATAGTTGAAATATATTTATCTTTATGCTTCCGCTGTGCATTTATATATTGTGTGGTTTGACTATATTGTTGCCAACAACGTCACGGTAATCCCCCACCGGGCCCACCGGTGATACACGTGGAAATCGGGGTGTGACAGTGCGCAACGTTTATAAGGGTCCTTGGCTAGACCCAAGGTGAGGTTATATGTTTTCCGAGCGGGATGTTTTGCTTCCCATGTTGCACCGTCAGAGAGCATCATCCAAACTCGAATCAATAACCTTCATGTAGTTGATCGGGTCATCGTCCTCTATTCTTTTCCCAACCCCGAACTTCACTTCCTTATCACCATATTTTAAAGTGAGTGTTCCGTCATTCATGTCTACCACTGCTTGTGCGGTGGCTAGAAATGGTCTTCCTAGTATGAGGGGGACTTCGGTGTCTTCTTCCATATCAAGTATGACAAAGTCGGCCGGGTAGACGAAATTATCAACCTTGACTAGTAGATTTTCAGCGACACCTTGCGGGAATTTGACGGATCGATCAGCAAGCTGGATACTCATTTTTGTAGGACTCGTTTTGCCTAAGCCGAGTCTTTTGAACATTGATGCTGCATGAGGTTGATGCTAGCCCCAAGGTCAGCTAGCGGATTTCGAATGGGGGAGTCCCCGATCGAGCAAGGAAGTGTGAAGCTTCCGGGATCAATCTTCTTTTGGGGAAGTTTGTTGAGCACGAGGGCGGAGCATTCTTCGCCTAAGTTAACTAATTGCAATGTGACACTTGTGTCACCGCGACCATCAAACAAATACCAAGCCGATGAAATATTGTATTTCATACTTGAGATCTTGTATAAATATGTGTATCTTTTGCACATATCAATTCTTGTTCAATTTCAAACTCTACATCGCTTTCTGGAGAATTATACGCAAACTGGTGCGTAAACGTACTCAGTTTAATGCGACAAATACTCCAGAACATCAACATATACTTAACATACCTTAAATAACCTTTATATAACTTAGAAATAAGTTTTGAAGGCTTTGGTATGGCAAAAACAAGTTAATTCGCTTACAGGGACTAAACTTAACAAACTGCGAAAGTATGCCAATCTGAACTGTAACGAGCATTCCGGAACACGTCCATAAGTTAAAAATACCATAAATATCCTTTACATAGCTTAGAAATAGGCTTTGAGGGGTTTGGTATCCTAAAACAAACTTTTGGATCATTCAGGGGCTAAAAGTGTCAAAAAGTGCACAAGTTTGCACTTTCGCGCATAACTTACGTTCTGAATACATCCGGACATCCAAAAATTTATGTAAGCATCCTTATATTATGCCTTAGTGTTTGGCATGAGAAAAATCCATTCGTCGTGTCATTTGGATCGTTTTTCGCGCTTATGCGCATTTCGTCGTAATTAACCGAACATCGCATTCGTACGGCCAAACGAACCAACACCCGACATATTTTCGAGAATGTTTCATGTCCACAATGTTTAGGAATCATTTTAGGGCCTTAAAGTTGGCTTTACGGGCCTTAGAAGTGTCGGAAATGGCTTAAACATGCAACAGGGACCAAAACTGCCATTTCTGAAAAATTGTGCAGATCAGGCATGCCCAGGCGGCCCGCCTGAGTTTTGTGCATATCCTGACGCGGGCCGCATGGCCCCTGCAGATGCAGAAACTTGTTTTCTTGGCTGAACTTGGCCTTTCAAACACTCCAAAGGCAATGCCCTTTCACAATCTCAGGAGCTAAGGGTCATTATGAGCCACCACAACTTTGCGACAAGTGTACGGCTTGGATCGTGACACGATATTCAAGAAACGATCCTAACGGTCTTGCTTTTCCTATAAATACCCCCCCCCTTTTGCTAATAACCCACAAAATCTGATCTAAAGCTCTAAGTTGAGGCCTTTGCTTCATACCTGAGCTCCTGGATCGAGATTAGCTTTCGGGGACCCTCCGTAAGTGTTCTTTCGTCCTTTTATTCGCTTTTCGAGTCCGAAAGTCAACGTTTTGTTTGACTTTCTGCGTTGACCAGCCTATGGTCAACACGAAGTTCAATAGAACTTCATAACGTGAGCGTGATCATGATGGTTATAGTCCGTAGTGACTATACCTACTGATTACCACGTTATCTAGGCTCAGTGACGAGTCGTAGTTTCGGCCAAAATGCGCATTCTTGCGTATTTTGTAACCAAACTACTCGTGAGCATCAAAGCCATTTGTTTTGATGCCAAACCTGTTTTCTAAACTTAGTTAAGCATGTTCTAACATGCTTAGCTCGTCACTTTTAGTTTAGTGCTTATTTAGGGTCGTAAGGTAAGCGATCTAAACCATCGCTTATACTTTCGAACCCGACCCATTTGGTCGATCATTAGGATCTGACCAAACACATTAGGTGACCATAGCTATAACCTTCCAAGGTTATACCTTATGGCCACGATGTTAGGTGTTCCAAACGCGTTCTACGCGAACGACGCGTTAAGATAGCATAAGCTACCTAAACGGGTCGTAATGGCTCGTAAGCACTTAGGTTAGGTTTCATTTTAGTATGTAGGCTTTGTTAAACCATATTACACAAGTCTCCATACTCGTTTGGTTTACGAACCCGCATACTATCCGATCCTTCCGATTTTGGTCCGGTATATTGATATATCTACCTATTAGGTGCCGTTTGATATTCCGTGATCTCTAGCATTATTGGTTATTATACAAAGACTTCAAAGCAATCTCAGGTGAGTACGTTGAACCCCTCTTTTACTGTTTTCCAAACTGTTTTGGGGTGGAACACATGTGCCTACTTGTTACTTTCGTGCTTTCAATGTTTTCATATCATATGCTTATTATGTTCGTTAGTACATATATAGTACATGATTTCATTGTGTTTATGCTATGTATGTCCATTGTGTGCATACTTAGTACAATCGATTTACAATACATTTCATGCTATGTACGCCCATTGTGTGCATACTTAGTACATCACTTTACAATACATTTCATGCTACGTACGCCCATTGTGTGCATACCTAGTACATCACTTTACAATACATTTCATGCTACGTACGCCCATTGTGTGCATACCTAGTACATCACTTTACAATCCATCTCATGCTATGTACGCCCATTGTGTGCATACTTAGTACATCACATTTCACTACATTTTATACTATGTACGCCCATTGTGTGCATACTTAGTACATCACTTTACAATACATTTCATGCTACGTACGCCCATTGTGTGCATACTTAGTACATCACTTTACAATACATTTCATGCTACGTACGCCCATTGTGTGCATACTTAGTACATCACTCTACAATACATTTCATGCTACGTACGCCCATTGTGTGCATACTTAGTACATTGTTTCTCATTACATTTCTGTTGCATATGCTCATCCAGCATATGAACACATTATACTACATTTTGAACCGTTGTAACCGTTTGACTATGTGAACCGTTTTAACCCTTTGATTATATGAACCGTTCGTAACCTTTGAACCGTGTGAACCAGTTGTATCTGTTGACATGATTTACATTTGACAATAGACATTTGACTATACATAAACATTTCTACAATCATTAAACATTACATCTTGATGGTTTGGTTTGAGTAAGTGATCTAAGTAACGAGGCGTGTGTAATACGATACAAGCATGGTGGATACGCCGCTGGTACTTCCTATATATAAGTGTTTGTATGGTATTACCTATCGTAGCGTTATTTGAACCATTTCGATTTGAGACATATGACATTTTATACAAATAACACACTTTTCACGAGACATTGATTTACAAACGACTTATCTTATACAAACTCATTTTACATGGTTATCCATTTAACCACACAGTGTTCTCTTATTTATACATATCATCTGATCCTATCGTTTTTCAAATGATTTACAAGACAAAGCAAAATACAAGGTTCATGACTAAACGTTTTCTCAAACTTAAGTCATGAATTCCGTTTTCACAAAACCAATGTATCTCACAGGCATTTTTATGCTGACGTACCTATTTTCACATGTGTTTTCAGGAGATGATGCATAGGACTTATCAAGACATACTTAGGCGGACCTGTGCCTTAGTGACTTAAAACGAGACAAGAACTAGTTAATTTATGTTATGTACTCCTTGGTTCTTGTTTAAACAATGTATACTATCATATTTGATTAATAAAATAAAACTTCATTTGCCATGGATTTAAAACAATAAATTCTGTTACAACACTCCCCGATGTTTCCGCAACGATTTGTATGTTCTTCGTGGTCGAGGTGTGACAGAAAAGTTGGTATCAGAGCCAATGGTTATAGGGAATTAGGTTATTAGTAATGCTTTGACCTAGTCTATAACCTTCCTAGGACCCTAACGCGAGTTTACTTGCGTTTAGTCATAAAACAAATACCGTCACCTATCCTTAGGCGACGACCACAACAAGAACATAAATTTCAAAACCGCTTTGAAAAATAATCATTTGTTCTATGATGATTGATTACTAGGTTTTGAACCCTCTGTTATAAGGTTTTGAACCCCTTTGAATTTTCAAAACTCTCGTCAAAGTGTTGGGTCCTAAATAGTGTGAACACGTGCAAACTGGAAGAGTGAATGCCTGTACCGTGGGTTTTCTGTCTAAGGTTAGAGTGTTCGTACAAATCCACATAATCGGACCAGTCACTCTTACCTGGGAACTCTTGGGGTGAGTGTCCACTTATAGGCAAGCATGTCTTCGCGATACACTATGAGGATCTATTTGCTTTGATTCAGCCTTGGTGTTGTTGTTTGCTTCGTGGATTCAAACAAATGACCATCAACCATGATTATGGTCGGTAATTGTAACATCCTATTCTTACCTAATGCCATTTCATTTGTTTTCTTTCTTGTTTCTCTTTTAGAATGCCTCCTCGACGCGAAAACCAGATAGCGACTGCCGAACTGGCAGAAATCATTGCGCAGCAAATGGCTGCTCAATTCCCAAACCTCTTTGCTCAATGGAACCAAGCCAACAACAACAATAATGCCCCCTGCAACTTCAAGACGTTCAACTCGGCTAAGCCATCAAAGTTTTCTGGAACTCAAGGAGCGACTGCACTTCTGCAATGGTTCGAGAGTTTAGAGAACACCTTCAGACATGTTCAATGTCCAAACGAGCGAAAGGTAGAATTCGCATCTAGCATCTTTGAGAAACGAGCTTTGACATGGTGGAATGGTGTGATTAGAGATAGGGGTGCCGATGTGGCACTGGCTCAAACATGGCAAGAGCTTCGAGCTCTGATGATGAAGGAATTTTGTCCTCGTCACGAGATCAGGGCCTTGGAAACGGAGTTCGACGATCTTAAGCAAGTTAGCGGTGAGCATCGAGCCTACACGGATCGTTATGAAGAGTTAAGTTTGTTATGCCCGGATATGGTTACACCTTTGGATAAGGCAATCAAAATGTACATTGATGGCCTCCCTGACTCAATATAAGACATTGTGACTGGTAGCAACCCTACTACAATTAGACAGGCCATTGAGCTATCTGCAACCTTGACTGAATCAAAGATCAGGAAAGGTAAACTTTTCCGAAAAGGTGACAAGAAACTGGTCGGGGAATCGAACCCAATCGAGGAATCAAAGACCATGGATGAACAGACTGAATCCCCTAAGAAGTCAAAGAAGCGAAAGGCTTCTCAGAATTTCGCCGTGGTCGCTCACAATGGTCAAGCCGTCCCCAACCAACCAGCTCAACCCCCTGCTAGAAAACCATACAATGGAACTGCACCCTTGTGCAACCAATGTAGCCTCCATCATCACGCCAATGTACAGTGCCGCAAATGCCAAACTTGTGGACTTATAGGCCACACAGCAAGAGTCTGCCCAGCTGCAGCTGCACCAAACCAAGCTGGCAACAATCCTGCTCAAGGTCGTTTTCTACCAGGTTCTTGTTTCAACTGTGGTGAGATGGGTCATTTCCGAAGAAATTGCCCAAAGCTTGCTAATGCAAATCCAGCACAGGGATGAGCATCTGACTAACTAGAAGACAACATCGTTTAGAAATAATCACGTTTTATGTATTCTTTTGTTGTCAAGGTCCAAGAAACAGTTGTTATCGTTGTTTATAAATAAATCTTTTATTTACATTGCAATGTATTTGTGTGGTTGCATGTATAAACAACATATCCCTTACAATACCGACAATCAAGGAACCGTATTCCTTAAAGAACAAACTACCCCCAGAATTCTCCCATTCTATGATCTCTTGTGTTTTCCACGAAATTCCTAAGTACCCGTTTCTTCTAAGGAAACGAGGTACAAGGCGCAAGTTACAACACATGACGAATACCCAAGGTACCACTATAAATCCTTAATAGGGTACCTAAGGATTTCCCGTAAGTCCTTAATTGTTGTATACCTTAATTCGAATGTGGTAATTCCTTGTAATCAAAAATCAAATTTTGGGAGATCTTCCTATCTTCTCAGATAGATCCCAGTGGACATTGTAGCCCATCGACTGGTTTCCATATCCGTATTCAATCGATAACAAGTTAATAACAAATTATAATCAAGTTAAACAATTATGTGACTTTGTGCTTATGTGTTCCTTTATGTATTGTTGTGTGATCCAAATTATGTTACCCAAATCCTTGTAGAATCTTCCATATCATTCGTATAAAGGATTCATAGTAGGATACCCAAAGGTACTACATAAAAATCCTCAATAGACTTCTACGTTACAGTTAAGTCCCTTGGATTATAAAGTACTACTTCATAATTAGACCCCTTGAGTGGTCTAGTTAAACAGATTGATCCAAAAATCTGGTTAGGGATATCATGTGATGATATAGCTGAAAGGACTCCTTGGTGGCCTAACTAAGAAGATCCCTTGTCGATCTAATTAAAAGGACCCGATGGAAGTCTAGTCACCCTCATCACAAGTTTAATATCCTTCCCCAAAACATTACAAAACAAACTGTGTGGACTGTGCAAGGGATTACGTAATTATGGATGCATACATAATTATGGAATTTAGTGCACAGAAATCACAGCAAGTTCTGTCATGTGTCTAGAGTTAACCCTATTCATTTCCAACTCTGATGAAGCAACCGTTGAAAATGACTCCGTTAGTTCATTTTCGCTTTTGAAGATCTATCCGTTGAAGAAATGAATATCCGTTGTGTAAATCCTTCATTTCCAACTCTTAGGAAGCAACCGTTGAAAATGACTCCGTTAGTTCATTTTCGTTTCTGAAGATTTATCCGTTGAGGAAATGAATATCCGTTGTGTAATCTTTCATTTCCAACTCTGATGAAGCAACCGTTGAAAATGACTCCGTTAGTTCATTTTCGTTTCTGAAGATTTATCCGTTGAGGAAATCAATATCCGTTGTGTAATCCTTCATTTCCATTTCTGATGAAGCAACCATTGAAAATGACTCCGTCTGTTTGTTTTTCGTTTCTGAAGATTTGTCCGTTGAGGAAATGAACATTCGTTTCCTTATTCCGTCATTCCCATTTCTGAAGAATACTCGTTGAGGAAAATGACTCCGTCTGTTCATTTTCGTTTCTGAAGAATGACCGTTAAGGAAATGACAGGATATTACTTTGCATATCGCTGATGGTTATTTGATAGAGTCACAAATAGACTCCTATGAATAAATTTCGGGACGAAATTTCCTAAAGTAGGGGAGACTGTGACACCTGTGTCACCGCGACCATCAAACAAATACCAAGCCGATGAAATATTGTATTTCATACTTGAGATCTTGTATAAATATGTGTATCTTTTGCACATATCAATTCTTGTTCAATTTCAAACTCTACATCGCTTTCTGGAGAATTATACGCAAACTGGTGCGTAAACGTACTTAGTTTAATGCGACAAATACTCCGGAACATCAACATATACTTAACATACCTTAAATAACCTTTACATAACTTAGAAATAAGTTTTGAAGGCTTTGGTATGGCAAAAACAAGTTAATTCGCTTACAGGGACTAAACTTGACAAACTGCGAAAGTATGCCAATCTGAACTGTAACGAGCATTCCGGAACATGTCCATAAGTTAAAAATACCATAAATATCCTTTACATAGCTTAGAAATAGGCTTTGAGGGGTTTGGTATCCTAAAACAAACTTTTGGATCATTCAGGGGCTAAAAGTGTCAAAAAGTGCACAAGTTTGCACTTTCGCGCATAACTTACGTTCTGAATACATTCGGACATCCAAAAATTTATGTAAGCATCCTTATATTATGCCTTAGTGTTTGGCATGAGAAAAATCCATTCGTCACGTCATTTGGATCGTTTTTCGCGCTTATGCGCATTCCATCGTAATTAACCGAACATCGCATTCGTACGGCCAAACAAACCAACACCCGACATATTTTCGAGCATGTTTCATGTCCACAATTTTAGGCATCATTTTAGGGCCTTAAAGTTGGCTTTACGGGCCTTAGAAGTGTCGGAAATGGCTTAAACATGCAACAGGGACCAAAACTGCCATTTCTGAAAAATTGTGCAGATCAGGCATGCCCAGGTGGCCCGCCTGAGTTTTGTGCATATCCTGACGCAGGCCGCATGGCCCCTGCAGATGCAGAAACTTGTTTTCTTGGCTGAACTTGGCCTTTCAAACACTCCAAAGGGCAATGCCCTTTCACAATCTCAGGAGCTAAGGGTCATTATGAGCCACCACAACTTTGCGACAAGTGTACGGCTTGGATCGTGACACGATATTCAAGAAACGATCCTAACGTCTTGCTTTTCCTATAAATACCCCCCCCCTTTTGCTAAAAACCCACAAAATCTGATCTAAAGCTCTAAGTTGAGACCTTTGCTTCATACCTGAGCTCCTGGATCGAGATTAGCTTTCGGGGACCCTTCGTAAGTGTTCTTTCGTCCTTTTATTCGCTTTTCGAGTCCAAAAGTCGACGTTTTGTTTGACTTTATGCGTTAACCAGCCTATGGTCAACACGAAGTTCAATAGAACTTCATAACATGAGCGTGATCACGATGGTTATAGTCCGTAGTGACTATACCTACTGATTACCACGTTATCTAGGCTCAGTGACGAGTCGTAGTTTCGGCCAAAATGCGCATTCTTGCGTATTTTGTAACCAAACTACTCGTGAGCATCAAAGCCGTTTGTTTTGATGCCAAACCTGTTTTCTAAACTTAGTTAAGCATGTTCTAACATGCTTAGCTCGTCACTTTTAGTTTAGTTCTTATTTAGGGTCGTAAGGTAAGCGATCTAAACCATCGCTTATACTTTCGAACCCGACCCATTTGGTCGATCATTAGGATCCGACCAAACACATTAGGTGACCATAGCTATAACCTTCCGAGGTTATACCTTATGGCCACGATGTTAGGCGTTCCAAACGCGTTCTACGCGAACGACGCGTTAAGATAGCATAAGCTACCTAAACGGGTCGTAATGGGTCGTAAGCACTTAGGTTAGGTTTCATTTTAGTATGTAGGCTTTGTTAAACCATATTACACGAGTCTCCATACTCGTTTGGTTTACGAACCCGCATACTATCTGATCCTTCCGATTTTGGTCCGGTATATTGATATAGCTACCTATTAGGTGCCGTTTGATATTCCGTGATCTCTAGCATTATTGGTTATTATACAAAGACTTCAAAGCAATCTCAGGTGAGTATATTGAACCCCTCTTTTACTGTTTTCCAAACTGTTTTGAGGTGGAACACATGTGCCTACTTGTTACTTTCGTGCTTTCAATGTTTTCATATCATATGCTTATTATGTTCGTTAGTACATATATAGTACATGATTTCATTGTGTTTATGCTATGTATGTCCATTGTGTGCATACTTAGTACAATCGATTTACAATACATTCAATGCTATGTACGCCCATTGTGTGCATACTTAGTACATCACTTTACAATACATTTCATGCTACGTACGCCCATTGTGTGCATACCTAGTACATCACTTTACAATACATTTCATGCTACGTACGCCCATTGTGTGCATACCTAATACATCACTTTACAATCCATCTCATGCTACGTACGCCCATTGTGTGCATATTTAGTACATCACATTTCACTACATTTTATACTATGTATGCCCATTGTGTGCATACTTAGTACATCACTTTACAATACATTTCATGCTACGTACGCCCATTGTGTGCATACTTAGTACATCACTTTACAATACATTTCATGCTACGTACGCCCATTGTGTGCATACTTAGTACATCACTCTACAATACATTTCATGCTGCGTACGCCCATTGTGTGCATACTTAGTACATTGTTTCTCATTACATTTCTGTTGCGTATGCTCATCCAGCATATGAACACATTATATTACATTTTGAACCGTTGTAACCGTTTGACTATGTGAACCGTTTTAACCCTTTGATTATATGAACCGTTCGTAACCTTTGAACCATGTGAACCAGTTGTATCTGTTGACATGATTTACATTTGACAATAGACATTTGACTATACATAAACATTTCTACAATCATTAAACATTACATCTTGATGGTTTGGTTTGAGTAAGTGATCTAAGTAACGAGGCGTGTGTAATACGATACAAGCATGGTGGATACGCCGCTGGTACTTCCTATATATAAGTGTTTGTATGGTATTACCTATCGTAGCGTTATTTGAATCATTTCAATTTGAGACATATGACATTTTATACAAATAACACACTTTTCACGAGACATTGATTTACAAACGACTTATCTTATACAAACTCATTTTACATGGTTATCCATTTAACCACACAGTGTTCTCTTATTTATACATATCATCTGATCCTATCGTTTTTCAAATGATTTACAAGACAAAGCAAAATACAAGGTTCATGACTAAAGGTTTTCTCAAACTTAAGTCATGAATTCCGTTTTCACAAAACCAATGTATCTCACAGGCATTTTTATGCTGACGTACCTATTTTCACATGTGTTTTCAGGAGATGATGCATAGGACTTATCAAGACATACTTAGGCGGACCTGTGCCTTAGTGACTTAAAACGAGACAAGAACTAGTTAATTTATGTTATGTACTCCTTGGTTCTTGTTTAAACAATGTATACTATCATATTTGATTAATAAAACGAAACTTCATTTGCCATGGATTTGAAACAATAAATTCTGTTACAACACTCCCCGATGTTTCCGCCACGATTTGTATGTTCTTCGTGGTCGGGGTGTGACATGCAATGATTCAATTTTCCTTTTATAAGTTAGGAAGTCCCTCATGAATTTTGAATATTTAGGCATTTGGGTTAGGACGTCAATAAAAGGAATGTTGACATGCAATTGTTTTAGTAGACTTTCGAATTTTGTGAATTGCTCATTGGTCTTTTGGCGGATTAACCTACCGGGGTACGGAACCGGAGGAGCCTTGGTGGGTTCTGGTGAGGGAGGAGAAACTTTCTCTTGTTGGGGCGGTGTTGCGATCTCCTCAGTAGGCGGTGGGCCTTCCTCGAGACCTACGGTACGGTTCCGTAGTGTTATGAGATAAACTTGTGCCTTCGGGTTTGTTTCGGTATTACTTGGTAATGCGCCTTGCGGTTTCTCGGAGGAATTTTGAGCTAGTTGATTTATTTGTTTTTCGATGTTTTGTATACTAGCTTGTTGATTTCTAAAATTTGATTCTAATTGTAGAAATCTATCCGAGTTTTTCATTTTCAGTGTCGGAGATGAGGCGAGATACAGTATCTTCAAGCCTTTCTCGTCCACCTTGTTGTTGAGGAAAATTTTGTGACTCATTTCTTGGTTGTTGAAAGTTTGTTCGTTGATTTTGGTTTTGTTGGTTACTACTATTGTCGGGTTCTCTCCAACCAAGGTTAGGGTGGTTACGCCATCCTTGGTTGTAGGTGCCCGTTGGGGGACCCGACGGCCTAGGTCTATTATCAATGTAGTTTACCGATTCTGGTTGATCATCTGTTTCTTTCATACAACTCCAATTTTCATGTGGCCCACCACACCCTTCACAAGCCATAACCGAGACTTTTTTTGTCATTTCTAACTTTTTTAATTTTTGAAGAAAGGGCCTCGATTTGGGCTTGTAAAGAAGTGCTTTCATCAACCTTATAGGCGCCCAGGGCAATGGATTTATTGCCTCGGGGAGTGTGCCATTGAAAATTGGTTTGAGCAATTTCCTCAATTTGATTATATATTTCCTGCGGGCGACGATTACCTAAAAGTCCCCCGGAGCTAGAGTTAAGTGTTTGTCTAGTATGTGGCAACAATCCATTATAGAAAGTGGATACTTGTTGCCACACCGCAAGACCGTGATGAGGACACTTTCGTAATAGCTCCTTGAACCTTTCCCAAGTTTCATATAAGGATTCCCCCTCGTCTTGCGAGTATGTATTAATTTCAGTCATTAATTTAGCCGTTTTAGCGGGAGGGAAATACTTATATAGAAATTTTTTGGCTAGTTCATCCCAGGTGTTTACCGAACCAACTGGGAGGGTGTTAAGCCAAGCTTTTGCTCGGTCTTTTAGTGAGAATGGAAACATTCGAAGGCGGATGGCGTCATTTGATGCTCCATTGATCCGAAAGGTATCACATATTTCTAAGAAATTAGTGATATGTAGGTGGGGATCCTCGTCCACAAGCCCATGAAAGGTTGTAGAGTTTTGAAGCATCTGTATCAAATGTGGCCGAAGTTCGAAGTTGTTGGCTTCGACATTCGGTGCATTGATAGCGGCGCCGAGATTACCTATGGTGGCGCGTAGGTAATCCATGAGGGTACGTTGGTCCGCCATTGGAAGTGGGTCCCCCGAAACCTTCTCTTGGTTTTTAGCTTTTAGTCTTTTTCTGAGAAAGCGTTCGGGTTCTTCTAGAGGTTCTTTTATGTCTTTATTAGAACTGGAGCTCATACACTACGTAGAGGTGGCGTCTGGTTCCAAGTCCTACAACAAAAACAAAAAGAAATGTTGGTTAGAAAGTTCACCACGGCCCCGTGCTCGGTGAGCACGACCCGTGGTCGGAGTTGCAGCGATTGTTTTCCGGAACCCTGTTACTGGAAAGTTGGATACGGCCCCGTGCTGCACCGACACGGCCCCGTGCTCAGCCTTCTGTAACTCGGAAAATAAAAACTGCCAGTACCGATGTTGGGCACGGCCCGTGTCCGACCAGGCACGGCCCGTGCTGAGCTCTGCAGAAGCTGAAAAATTTAAGAAAATCTAAAAAAAATAAAAAGAAAATAAAAAAACTGATTAGGCCGTTGATTCCTAACTTTCTTAAAATCCTTGTGTCCCCGGCAACGGCGCCAAAAAACTTGATGTGCGTGAAGTGTTATATATTTTAGGTATATATTTTAAGCCCTTCTACACTTTTTAGCCAAGTTTTAAATTTATAAAACAGGATATTTACTAACACTAAACACACATATGGGCAAGTGCACCCATCGTGGACGTAGTATAGTGTTGGTAAGATACCGAGGTCGTCCAAGGACACAAGAGCTTTTAGTACCGGCTTATCCTCAACGTCTAATCAAACCAAAAATGTTAGAAAAAGATTTTTAAACTAAGAAAATAAAACTAACTAAAATGCTGAAAATAAAAATAAAAACAAAAACAGATAGACAAGATGAATCACTTGGATCCGACTCGTGTGTTAGTGTAACCTTTGATTATTTTCGCACTTTTGCACTTATTTAAGAGATTATCTTAGTTATTGTAGTAGGCCCCTCTTTTGAAGGCGACGTTACCCTCAACCCAGTAGTTTGAGTCAGCAAGGATACAATCCTAAAGGGTTGGATTATTGAAAGATAATTAATTAAGTTATTAATGCATAATGTGGTAGGCCCCTCTTTTGAAGGTGACGTTACCCTCAGCTACGTAGTCTGAGTCAGCAGGGATACAGTCCTAAGTAGCTGGGTTAAAGTTTTAATAGTAGTTAACTTATGAGGGGATCAAAGAGTTTGGACCCCTGCCATCCAATACCTTTGGGTATTGAAGGAGGTCCTACTAAATTTGACCCAGGTCCCTTGCAGGATCTCTAAACGCTGAACAACGGCAAGACTCTTACCAAACCGTTCCCTTAACCCCCGACCAGGTAGCCAACATACCACCATATAGACCGTGGAGATATGAATGGTGAAAATCTTTTATTTTATATAGACAGTAAAATAATGCCAAGACACCACGGACAAACGATAAGGAAGAATCACCTTCAACATAAGAAACTAGTAATTAAAGTCATTAATACAAAACCAATTAAAAAGTGCAAAAGATTAAAAATAAAAAGTATTACACTAAACACTTGTCTTCACCAAGTGATGTAAGAGACTTAGGCAAACATGGCCTTTGATTGTCAAGAACTCTTACGATCAATCTTGGATCCCGAGACAACTCACACACTCTATGATGGACAATGGATGATGGTGGTGGATGATGGTGTTATGGTGGTGGTGGGTGAAGTGTGAGAGAGGTGGTGTGCCAAGGGATGAGTTGAAATGTCTCCAAGCACTCCTATTTATAGGCTGAACAGAATCTCGGGCACGGCCTCGTGTCCATCCTTGTCTCTCTCCTCATTAATTGTAATTCGCAATTACAATAAATGCGCCTGCAGGAGTCTGACCACGCCCCCGTGTCCGCTGGGCACGACCCCGTGGTGGGCAATAGAAGCTTCTAAAGGTTTGTCTTTTCTGCTGCTTCTTGGGCACGGCCCCGTGCTCGCTGAGCACGGGGCGTGTTCAGTCTTCTGTTTTCTTGGTTTTGCTTGGGAAAATGTTGTTGAGGGGTCGGGCATTCCACTTTAGCTCCTTTTCTTGTATTTATGTTAGATTTTGCTGTCTTTTTACTTCTTTTGTTAATTTAAGCTCATTTAATTCTGAAAATACAAAAGGAAGATAAACAACACACTTTTTCCAACATTAGTACTAAAAAAGGGTTAGTTTTATGCCACATTTGATATAATTTATATGTTATATTTTGCGCATATCAGTTGTTAGGGACAATTACTTGCATGAATTACAGTGGTGATCATGTATTGCGAACTGCCTTGGGCAGTCAACCCGCAGTCATTGGTATCGATAGATCCGTGTCGATGATTAACATGCTTCGTTTCCTCTGTGTACGTGCTAGTTATGCGTAAACTATTTCGAACTCTATATGTTATTATCAAACTTGTATGCTCACCTTTACACTATGTGTATTGATTTTTATTTTAACGTATGTGACAGGTAATTAGGATGCTTATCTGCTAGGAAAGCGAAGCTAGAATAAGCTTCTAGAGCCCAACAAATAGTTATCTGTAGATCTGAAAACAGGAGACTCTAGAAGCAGATAAACAATTGGGCAATTTTTGTAAAATCTGAGTTGTCGGAATAGAACTATTTGCCTGGATTTTGTCTGTAATACGTTGCTTACTTTTTAAGGCATGGTATGGGACATGTTAATTTAAATTAATTGGTAATGATAATTGTTATGGAAACTTCTGGACAATCCGTTTCGCTCAGTGCCGCACCCCGATGATTCCGCCATCGGTTGGGGTGTGACAATGTTTATACTGGATTGCAAAGTGTGTCCCTTGTCTTCAAAAAATACAAAAAATGTACTCGATGTTTGCAAACCCTTGCATGTTATGTCCTTTATCCCTAACTCAGTTAGTTTTCATGGTTAAATCTGATCAAATAGACCCCACATAAGTGTATTTTAGTCATTTTACCCTAAATACTAAAATCAATATAAAAATTAATAAATAAAACAATTATGTTTGAAAGAAATTATATATTATATATTTATATTTATATAACAAAGAAACCTTTCTCTCTCTAAATATCCCCACCCATTCCTACCACCCCCAGCCACCCCCTTTCCCCACCACCACCGCCCACTTGCCACTCCCTTTCTGCCACCATCAGCCGACTTGCCACCCCTTCCTACCACCACCCGGTGGACATTCATCCCGAATGGCCAAACTACAATCTAAAGAACCCTAATTCCTTTGTCCAACATTAATCACACAATGTTACAAAAAAGAACGCAATTAGGCAGATGGATTTTATTCTGGACAATATCTAATCAAAATGGAAACATGAAATTTACCGATTAGCTATTACGCAGAGAAGGTTTAACTTGGTCGGAGCTAGCGTTTTCCGGCGATCTTCAACGGGTCATGGATCACAGGAAAAGCACAATTGAAAGCATTTGGGGTTTGATAAATTATGCGAAATTGGGTTCTGAGTTGGTAATTAAACTCAACTTCATGGAAAGCTATATTAAAGAATTATTAGAATATAATACCGATTTTTCATTTTCATTTTAAAATCGAATTTCCAGTTAATATCATGGAATAACTTGTGTAATCTTGGAATGCTTGCATAAAAGAAAAACAGATCCTAAAACATGGCAAATCACGCACTTTGAAATTAGAAATCCAGAGTTATCGAATTATGTTTCGGACTCGTTGGAACTAACGGAATTGGTTGGTCAAAACAGGGATTTTATGAGTCAAAACGCGTAGGATATCTTCCAGTCTGAATATGTAGGTTGGGGTTAAGGGATGGCGGTGGTTGGGCGGTGGTGGGGGTTGTGCAGCAGGGGTCGGCCGTCGGTGGTGGAGGTGCAGCGGTTGTGCAGCAGGGGTGAAGGTGTTTACGGTAGTGGATGTGTAGTGGTGATGGTGGTGCAGTGGTGGTGGTGCGCATGCGGTGGTGATGGTGGTGGTGTGATTGAGAGAGAGACAAGGAGGAGAGAGAGAGAAAGTAATCAGTATATATATATATATATATATATATATATATATATATATATATATATATATATATATATATATATATATATAGGGGACCGCTAAAATGAAAACCACCTCCAGTTGTAAGAACCGCGAGAACGAGTTCCTAGCCATTAGATCTTCAAGATCAATGGATGAGATTAAAAGTAACTAAAAAAAATATTAAATACTTTTTGTCTTATTATGTTTTTAATATTTTAATCCAAAAGGGTAATTTAGTAAAAAGACTCTATTTTGTCGGTTTGTCTTTATTGTTTTTTATTATTATATTTAGTTTTTATTTTTGAAACATAATTTTTTTATTGAAAGCATTTTAAAATTCAGATTTTTTTAAAAGATTTTTTTATACGTTTTACATTTTACGTTTTGCGCTAAACTTTTTACGTTTTACGTTTTTTACGTTTTTACGTTTTACGCGTCAGTTTTTGCACGTCGGGCTTTTTCAATCGCCGTTTTTACGTTTTACGTGTTACATTTACGTAGAACTTTTTTACGTTTTACGTAAAACTATTTACATTTTACATAAAAAATTTTACGTTTTACGTAAAACTTTTTACGTTTTACGTTTTACGTTTTACGTTTTTACGTTAAAAAGTTTACGGTTTAACTTTTTTTTTACAAAAACTTTTTTACGCAAAAACGAACGCACCCAGAAATCGCATACTCGGGAGGTGTCTCAGATATATCGTTATCATCATCGACTAGGGGGGAAAAATAAAAAACATCAAAACAAAGTGTGTCTCGAAAATAAAACGGGTTTTGGCTTAGATTATCCGATAATAAAAAGGCTGCAGAAGTGGGGTTGCAGGTTAAAAAAACCTACCCTCCGCCGTCCTTGCCGCGCCATCGTCATCTAAATCTACGTTTTTTTCATCATCGCCGCCCTAATCAACCATATCAAAACCCACAGATCAAAATCCCCAACATACCAAATCAAAACAAACATCAAGAACACAGGCCAAAATATGAAAATCCCCAACATACCAAATCAAAACAAATATCAAGATCAAAATCCCCAACATACTAAACCCAGAAAAATCAAAAACACAGGCCAAAAAAATACTAGAGAAATCAACAACACAGGTCAAGGAACTCATGAACTAGTCTTGAACCAACTAAAAACCATAACCTCCAAAGTCGACCAGAGCATCAACTCGTCGGGAGGAGACCGGGACCTCCGCCGGCCCACCACCCAGTCGTCGAACCGCCACCACCAGTCTTGAACCAACTAAACCCATAACCTCCAAAGTCGACCAGAGCATCAACTCGTCGGGAGGGCGACCGGGACCTCCGCCGCTCATGGCGGCGCTGCCGCCGGCCCCCCACCCAGCCGTCGAACCGCCACCACCAGCCACTAACCCACTGTTAGAACCATCACCCAGCCGCCGGCCCACCACCCACCCTTCTCACCTCCGGTCACCAACAACAACCACCTTCTCACTCATCATCGTTCATCATTTATGTGTGTGCACTGTGTTTTAAGAAAGAGAAAGTTGTTTCAAAATGGGTGTAGGTGAATTAACGAAGAAGATTGAAAGAGAAGTTTGAAATTAAGAAAGAGAAAGTTGCTTCATGAGATATCAGTTTGGGTAATTTAAAGAGAAAGAGAAGATTGGACTTCTCTGACTTTTGTAAGAGAAGAGAGAGAGGATTGAAATTAACTGAAAAAGGCAGGTGTCAGTTTGGGGTAATTTACCAAAATGCCCAGTGAGGTGGCTACCTCTAATTGGTTAATATCAGTTCTCGTGGTTATTACAACTGGAGGTGTTTCCTATTTTAGCGGCTCCCTATATATATATATATATATATATATATATATATATATATATATATATAAATGTTTTATTTTTTAAGTTTTATTTATTAAATATATTTAAATAAATGAGTAAAATTACCAATATGCCCTGATTTAACATTAAAATTTAACTGAGTTAGGGCTAAAGGACATAGTGTGTAAGGTTTTGCAAACATAAAGTATGAATCCCGTCAACTTTAAAGACAAAGGGTATACTTTGCAATCCAGTGTAAACATAAAGGACGATTTTTGTAATTTACTCACAAATAAATTACCGGATAGTTAATATTATGTCCCATACCGTAACCCATTAAATAAACTAATTATTACAGACATAGATATCTCAAAGACAAATAACATGTTCCAACAACTCAGATTCAAAATAAATAAATTGTTTTTGTTTGTTTCTAGACTCCATCCTAACTTGATTCCATCAAATAGCAAGCAAGCATCCTAAGCACCTGTCACATACGTTAAAATAACGGTCAATACACATAGTGTAAAGGTGAGCATACAAGTTTGATAATATAATAAAGTTCGAAATCGTTTACGCATAACCAACATGTAACATGTAGCAAAGTGAAAGCTAGTAGGTTATCGACAATGAAATATGCACAGACATGACTGCGAGTTGTAGAATGCGCAACACATATCACCACTGTGACACGTGAAGTAATAACCTTAACAACCCCTGTCCACGACAGGTGCTGAGTCCAAACTATAGTACTATTGTTGCTAAGGAGACAGACAACAATCACTGTGTAAATATAACATACAAGCATTCATCGAGTAACACATATAACATGCAGTAACGGTTAGCGTATAAAAGTGTTTGCGTTGTGTGTCGATGTGACTTGAATATAGATAACGTATGTAACACCAAAAGTGCATAAAGCAAAAAGGGATCGAGTATACTCACAACCCTGCTTAACAAGTAAACACTAAGGGAGCACTAAGAGATTAGCCTGAACAGTTAATGATAGCATAAGCGAAGAACGGTGCGTAAAACGGTGAAAAGTGACCAAGTGCCGAACGGTAATCCGATCGGATAGTCATTCGATCGGGTGTCAATCCATTCGGATGGTCATCCGATCAGATGGCTATTCGGTCGGATTGACATTCGTTTGGTAAGGATGTGTTTATGTATGATGGCTTTACAGTTTTCGTTGTAGCATTTTGAAAACAGTGAAGTATCTCTACCTTTCAGGTCATTCGATCGAACGGCAGTTCGATCGGATGGCGATCCGTTCGGCGAGACATTTCCCAGAGAACAAGTTCACAGCAGGATTGTCACTCGATCGGATGGTCAATCGATCGGATGGCAATCCGTTAGAACTGACTATGCATTAAACATGTTGAAAATTGTTTAAGTGTTGAGGTCCAAGTGCAATCCGATCGGATTGCGGTTCGATCGGATGGCAATCCGATCGGACGGCAATTCGTCCCGCGATCTGATCGTTTTGCAACTTGAAGATTTGTTAAGTTTTGAAGGTTTTGCGGTTTGCTCGAGACGATATGATAACGCATTAAACAACAGAAACCCTATCAAGACCCAAGTGATTCGATCGAACAGGAATCACCCTAGTCCAATTAGTTAACTGTTCGTGATGGTTGTTCATGTTTAACCCGGAATCAGTTGTCTCTTAGATAGAAATCAGATCTTGAACCAACACTTCACTAAGAATGAGAGGAAGATCAGAACGAGCTCCGATTCGATCGGTTTTGAGTGCATTGAGTGTAAAAGAGTTGAAAGAAAGTTGAAAAGCATCTTTCAATCCTATTAAGTTTGAAAATGTTTAGATCTGTGCGAAACATTATTTTATTCATGTGGAAATCTTTCAGATCTAAGTTGTTCTTGGTGGAATGAAGCCAAATCTTGAAGTTCATAAGAACTCCATGATGACATCATCCTAGAACACCTCAAATCCACTGATTTCACGGTTAAAAGTTAAGATTCAAAGGTGAAAATGATGAAAAAGTGTGTGTAGATCATAGAAGTATGAGATTTGAGTTGAAGACTTACAAGAATCGCGAAAAATCGAGAGAAAGGTGGTCTGGAACGCTGCTGATCGAGTGAGGGAGCTGTCACATCACAAATGATGTGACAGGAGTATTTATAGGTTGCCAAAAAGGGAAAGAGTGCAAGTGTCAGATAGGATCACCGATCGGATGGCGCCTCGATCGGATGGCAATCCAATCGGATGGCCATTCGACCGAGGTGGTTCAACGAGTTGAGTTTCGGCGTTTCGTTTCGCGTGTTGAGCGTTGCGAAGCATTTAAGCGAGTACGCGATACGTTGTATTTTTAGACAATAATTACAATTAACTTAGTCTACCCTCGCTATATCTAACATACAATCATCATAAATAACTTGTGTTTAGCGTTTGCGATTAAACTGCGATGGCGATAGGGTTGCGATTGCGTTTCGATTAATCACCACAAAACATAACTAAACATGCACAGGTAATACAAAAAGGCACACACACACGTAAAACAATATCCAGAACACATAATTCGGGTTGCGGATGCGATTGCGATGCGATAAACGATAAAGCGATAAAACATGCAATAAAAACTTCGATTATTCACAGATACTCCACGTAATACAACTAAAGCGATTAAAATAAAAGATTCGATTACAAGTCAAGAAAGTCCAATCAGTAGTTAAGCAAGGAGTGACAGATCGCAATTAGCAATCTTTTCTTCCTTTGACCTTGACTTTGACTTTGACTTTCGTAACATGGGTTGTTACACAAACTCTGACACATTTTGTCCGTATCTTGAGCACGAGGCGTGTTGTCCTGGACACGACCCCGTGGTTAATTTTTAGGTGAGCACGGGGCGTGTTGACCTGGACACCGCCCCGTGGCTAGAGAGTCTGCTTTATTTTTAAGGAATTTGTCCAGATCGGGCGGTTCCTTACTGGACGGAACAACACCGAAGTGCCTGAGGTATCTTAGTTTCCCTAGCTTTAGACAAGAACGCAAGAGGTTATCGGAAAGGGTAAAACCTAAACTAAATACCGGTGGGCGAAACCAACCTTTATTCCCCTTATCCAGGCTCTCGTTAAAGAAGGTATATGTCGAATCACTCAGGTCTATGAACGCATCGGCGAAGACCGATGGAGAGTCCTTCACGACACAATCGACACAGGGACGACTATCGCTCATGTCCTCACAAGAGTTAGAGGTGCTTTCGGGATCGACTATGTTGGTATGTTCCGAATGCGATCTCAATAATTCTCCTTGATCGTCGTCTTGGGATGGATAACTTATTTCCATCTCAAGTTCTTTTATCAATTGGAGAATTACTTCTTCCATTTGAAATAATTCTTCGAGAATCATATCATCTAGAAGAGTTGATTGAGAGCATTCGTGGGAGAGATAGGGATCGTTTTTACTTTCGCCTATCTTAAGGTTACAGGGAAACGATGGGTCTATATAGTGGGGAGTGTAATTTAAAAGATAACATTTCAAATCTTTATGAGATCCACCACATATTGACACCACGCACCATAAGAGTAGCGAAAGTAAAAATAATCATTATCACTCATGTTTGTGTCAGAAATTACCAACCGTCGGGATCTTACAGTTCAATTTTCAGTAACTGAAGCTTGGGCACGGGGGCGTGTTTAGTGGGCACGGCCCCGTGTTTAGCTACTGTAACACCTCGCAAAATCATGTCCAATACAGTGGTGACACGTGTCATAAACCCTGATCATGTTAAAAGATAACTTGAGGGACTAAAACTGCCAAACAATGGAAAGATATAAATAGAAGGATTAAAAACGTCAACATGCCAAACCTATGCCTCTGAATGACCTCATATAATGTTTGTAATCGTAATTAAAAATTTGGCGGACACAAGAAGCCGTTTGTGCTTAAAAATCAAAAGTTACAAAACATAGGGGTTAAAAGTGTCAACATGTTAATTCTTACCTCTGAATGACCTTTTAACATTCCCAAAGCTTTGTAATGTATTAATATACCCTCATGAATATCTGATAAAGATTTCATAATATTCCAGTTCAAAATTGTGATGTAAATTGCAATTTTCAAGAATAAGGGTTAAAAGTGTAAAAGTAGCAATTCTTCAATCGAGGGACATTTTTAAAGCATCCAAGACTTACAAATGCATGTTCCCACTCCCTAGAACACCCCAGACCTGATTATGTTGACCATGCATGCTGAAAAAAGCCAGTTATTCGCGTTCAGAAACTGCAGGGACTGATCATGCAAACAAACAAAAACTTTTGAAATTGCACTCTCCCGCGCGTCACGCAGGGTTTACCTGCACTTGGCGTGACACGCGGGCGGGACTGTTTTTCAGCAGAACTGCCAGGTGCCCAAGCATGCAACCTGAAGATCTTTTCTGATTTTCTGCAACCTGTTTTAGATTCAGCTGCATGTTGACGGTTTTGAATTACCATTTTAACACCTGGAAGCATCATATAACATTTGGGGACACATGGAATCATCTCAATTCACCCTCATTCACTATAAATAGAGGCCTTGGTTGCTCATTGTTGTTGCACAATTCAAATTTCACTCTCAAACTCACTCTCTGAAGCATCGTGGTGTTCAAGGAAGCTTTCTAAAGTATAAAATTTGTGCTAAGGACCATTGTAAGCGTTCTTAGCTTCTGTAGTTAAGGTTTTATTAGCTTAATGACCGAAAGTCAAAGTTAGCGTAATTCTGCTTTGACTTTGTGATTAATCACTAACGGTCCAGCCATTATTCGTATTGAAAGTGGCTATGTGTTGGTAATTATGTAGGTGTTAAACCCTTAAAAGAGCACCTTCTAATTATCACGTTATCTCAGTCAATTGTCGGGTCAAACTACATAACAGAAAAGTCAAACGAGTCAGTTTTTGCAAAATAAATTATAACTGATAATGTAGAAGCTATAAAATACATTTTATCACTTAAACAACTTGGTAAATAATATAAGAACATGTTTAAGCATGTTCAACCTGACAATTCTGAGTTTAGGCTCGGTTCGTAACCGAAAGTCGCAAAAGTAAACTTTTGCTTTGACTTTCAGTTCTGACCCGATTTAGCTTAGTTTAGTTATGCCTTAGGGTTCCTTTGGGACAACATTACATGTTAGTATAACCCTCTGAGATTATACTATATGGTTCCATAGAAATCTGATTCATTTGCATGTTACCGTTAAATGCTTAAAATGGACCATTATGCCCTTTTATCATTAAAACGAGATTTTTGAAAATGTGAGAGGACAAAAAGTTGTATTACTGATATATAAGTATGTCCTAAAAATTTGACATCCGTTTCTGGTCTGAAATAAAAGTTATGCAAGATATCGTAAATCAAAAGCTTTTTGTTAATTAAATGGCATTTTTGGCATGAATCATATTTGAACTCAATTTTTGGTACCAAAATTCCTACCCACTGTTAAAATATAATATTTAGGGATTTTTGGAAATTTTTGTCAAATTTTATACTGATCATAGCATAGAGTTCTAGCATAAATTCGGTAATTGACGATAATGCCCTTTTCGTTAATAAAATGAGTTTTACATATCATTTTGATACCAAACCTTTTTATACTGATTTTATATATTAAATAAAATATTTTAGGTAGTTAAGACTGATCAAATTCTCATATTTCATTAAACATACTATATATCGTCAAATATCGACTTTTATGCGATTTAGGCGCATAGTATGGTTAAAACCATATTTAGCACCTAAGACTTGTTACCTACTGATTTTAAAAATAAATTTTTATACTTTAACAGTACGTATAAGTCTTGAACTCAGATTTTCAAATTTAACCTTGAAAGCATATGTGAAATGACCAAAATGCCCCTACGGTGCATAGTTGGCCATAAATGATTAAACACACATATGTATGATATCTTGCTGGTATAACAACATAAAATAAATAATTTTACAGAAGGTTTTCAGACCAGAACCTCAGTTTGCTATTTAACCTCTTTTATAAACTTTAAAATGACCAAAATACCCTTACGGGGCTTAAATTGGTTTTAAATTCGTTTTGGGCATAATGGAAGATATCCTACTGATATCACAACATATTTTAAGCATAATAACTTATGGGACTTGTATATGACTCATCCGGTTACCCATTATGCATATACGCGTTCGGTACGGTTTATGTAACTAGTTTGCATAAATTAACCGAAACGGGTCAAACCTTATCATTTTTACTTCAAAATCCAGAATGTGTTTAGTTTACCCATTATATACAAGTCTTCATACTTGTCGGGTCTAAATCACATTCTAATCCAGTCTTCGCTTAATCTTGCGTTTTGAAACCTTTCTTAAAAACTAACCGGTCTAAGTTATAACTTAAATAAGACCCGTTAGGAACCTAATAGGTTATTAAAACCTTCGTTCCAGATTAGGAGCCCAGTAAAAGCTACTTGTACTTGCTAATTTGAAATACGACTGAGAATAAAAATTTCATTTTTAGCTCAGGTAAATACTTTTAACTTATTTTCCCTTATACGGGCTTCGGATATAGTAAATTATTACCGTTTGGTCAGGTATTGAATATTTAATCGATTAGTGGTTAAATCATTGAGATAACCCGTTTTAATCTGTTTTGTTTGCTACAAAGTCTTTGGGGGGTTAATGACCGTGTCCTGGATATCATCGGCTCATTCATTAGAAATGGCCACGACTTAAGCATGGGGTGTAGTCATACACCTGACAGTTGCGTATGTAAAACGGTATCTCACTCGTGAGGAAACTTCTTGTGGGCCTATACTAGTGGTGTGTCTATTAACCTTGTCCCGGCTCTTCTAACCGGGCCCTAAACGGACGACAAACATATAAACCTGTATACAAGATTATTTTAAATAATTTTCCCAAGTTATAAAAGATTTTATGCCTTGTGCATCCAAACCAATTTTTATAAACACTTTTCAAAATAGTCAGTTAATTGTATTTACCAGTGTAAAATGACGTATTTTTCAAAAAGATTAACTGCAAGTACTACACGAAATGGGCTGGAAACTCCTGAGTATTAAATAAAGAGTCTTGCAAGCTTTTAATACTTAAAGTCTGTTGAACAATATTTCTTTCTATTTTAGATCCACCTGTGGATCCACTTACAACCGTTGTGTAAAATTTTATTATACTTTCAATTCGATTTGTATTATTACTTTAGACTTCTGCTGTGCATTAAACTATGATTATTTGACTACGATAATATCAACTACGTCACGATACTCCCCACCGGGCCCACCGGTAATTACGTGGAAATATCGGGGTGTGACAGCTACTGTCTGACTTAAAACAGGATTACCAGTACCAAAGATTGGGCACAGGGGCGTGTTCAGTGGGTACGACCCCGTGCTGAAGTCTGTAGAAGTTGAAAAATCTAAAAAAAAAAAAACAGAAAAATAAGAAAAAAAATATTAGGCCGTTGATTCCTAACTTTCTTAAAATCCTTGTGTTCCCGGCAACGGCGCCAAAAACTTGGTGTGTGTAAGGTGTGTTATGTTTTTATTGATATTTTAAGCCCATTTTACACCTTAGTCAAGTTTTAAATTTATAAAACACGATATTCTACTAACACTAAACACACACATGGGCTGATGGGCAAGTGCACCCATCGTGAGCGTAGTATAGCGTTGATAAGATAACGAGGTCGTCCAATGACACAAGAGCTTTTAGTACCGGTTTATCCTCAACGTCTAATCAAACTAAAATTTTTGGATAGGTTTTAAGTATGAAAAATAAAAACTAAAATGCTGAAAATAAAAATAAAATAAAACAGATAGACAAGATGAATCACTTGGATCCGACTCGCCTTTAATGTATCCTTTGATAATTTATGCACTTTTGCACTTTTTAGGAGATTATATTAGTTATAGTAGTAGGCCCCTCTTTTGAAGGTGACGTTACCCTCAACCCAGTGGTTTGAGTCAGCAAGGATACAATCCCAAAAGGTCGGAATATTGGAAGATAATTAATTAAGTTGTTAATGCGAAAAATGGTAGCCCCTCTTTTGAAGGTGACGTTACTCTCGACTAAGTGGTTTGAGTCAGCAGTGATACAATCTCAAGTAGCCGGTTTAATGTATTAATAGTAGTTTACATATGAGGGGATCAAACCATTCGTACCCCCGCCATCCATACCAGTGGGTATTGAAGGAGGTCCTAGTAAGCTTGACCCAGGTCCTTGCAGGATCTATACACTGAACAAGGCAAGAACCTTACCAAACCATTCCCTTAACCCCCGACCAGGTAGCCAACATATCTTTATATAGACTGTAGAGATATGAATGGTGAAAATCTTTTACTTTATATAGACAGTAAAGTTATGCCAAGACACCACAGGCAAATGATAAGGAAGTTTCACCTTCAACATAAGAAACTAGATATTAAAGTCATTAATACAAAACCAAATAAAAAGTGCGAAAAGATTAAAAATCAAAAGTAATACATTAAATGCTTGTCTTCACAAAGTGATGTAAGAGACTTAGCCAAACATTGCCGTTGATTGAAAAGAACTCTTATGATCAATCTTGGATCCCGAGACTACTACACACACTCTAAGGTAGATGGTGAATGATGGTGGTGGATGTGGGTGTTGTAGTGGTGGTGGAGTGGTGGCAAAGTGGGAGAGAGGTGGTTTGCCAAGGGATGCCTTTGAAGTGAACCAAGCACCCCTATTTATAGCCTGAACAGAAGCCCAGCCACGGCCCCGTGTCCGCTGGACACGCCCCCGTGGCCAGTCTCTTTCTCTTCCTTCATTAATTGCAATTGTCTGTATTAGGCTCTACATGGCCCCATGTTCACTGGGCACGGCGCCGTGTGCAGAAGTGTATCTGTACTATTATGATTTGCAAGATTTTGCGAATCTTAGCGTTGACCACGCCCCGTGCTGAGCTGGGCACGCCCCCGTGGTGGGCGTAGAAGCTTCTATAGCTTTGTCCCTTTCTGCATACACCTGACCATGCCCATGTGTCCAGTGGGCATGAGTCGTGGTCAGCCTTCTGTTTCTTGTTTTTGCTTGTGGAGATGCTGTCGAGGGGCCGGGCATGCCACGTTTATTCCTTTTCTTTGTATTTATGTTAGTTTTTGCTGCATATTTGTTCCTTTTGTTCATTTAAGCTCATTCGGTCCTGAAAATACAAAAGAAAGACAAAAGCACACTTTTTCCAACATTAGTACCAAAAAAAGGGTTAGTTTTATGTCTCATTTGATGTAATTTATATGTTGCATTTTACACACATCAGTAATTTAACTAGAAGGGTCTAGTTAAACTCTCACCTCATTGCTATGTAGACGGTGGAGTTTTAACTAACCTACCATTTAACAAACACGGTGTATATTTACTGAAAAAGGTGTTGAGATAACACCACGTGATTGGTTAAAGATAATATAAACAAAGAAAATCTCTCTATCTCTCAATCTCACCCTCATCTCTCTTTCTCTCTCTCTATATATGTTTGCCTATAACACCCGTTAAAGGCTATAAGGTTATTGGGTGTGAAGGATGGTAGTTCTCAAAGGATGATCCGCGATGTAGGCGTCCACATAAGTGGATGTGGGGATGAGCCTTAAAGGGATGGACCTTAATATATATGTGTGTGTGCGCGCCTCGCGCGCTTGTGTGTTAGTACAAAGAAGAGAAGTGTGGAGTGTCACAGGCGGCAGGAGGCCGACGTTGGCGACGTGTCGACCCAGAGGGGGCGGTGTGGACGGAGCTCGCCGGCCCAGGGACGAGCCCCACACCCCGTAGTCTAAGGAACCAACTATAGCGGCCCCTTTTGGCTTCTCGGCGCGGTGTGCCAGGCGTTAAAGCCTTGATGAGGAAGCGGGCGTGTGTCCACACCGTATACCCCAAGTTTTAAATCGAACCAAACCGCCAAAACCACTAAATTGCAAAACCTGAACTTTGAACCGAACCGTTTGAATCTCAAACCGACCAAACCAACATACTTATTCACTTTAACCGGTCTCTCAGATCCAACGGACAAGATGAGCGTGTGAACCGTTCTGTATCGACGAGCGGTTGCAAATAATAGAAAATCCCCCGCCACGTGTTTCCGTATATCTCACTCTCTCCATAACCATCACTCACTCTCTTCATCTTCTCGCCAACCTTCCTTAATCTCTCTGTAAGCCTCTCTCTCCCTCTCTCTCTCTCACACACACACACACATCTACTATATGTATAGCTCGATCGTGTTATAATCATTAACATCACAGGAAAAAAGCTCAACAGCAATGGCGAATTTCACCGTCAATCGCGTCGAAACATCGCCAATTGAAGGCCAGAAGCCTGGTACATCTGGACTCAGGAAGAAGGTTAGTTTGCTGTTTGCCCTAATTTGTATTTCATATGATTAGATTTCGTTTTTTTTACGTAGATCCGTAGCTTTTTATTTGAATTTTGTGCTGTTGATTGTGTTATAAGTTTTTAGTGATATTGATGCGTGTTTGAAAATTGAAACGAGATCGGATTGTGTTTTTGATTGTTACAGATCGTACATTTAGATTGTGGTGTTTTGATGTTGATTGTGTTATAATTGTTACTGTTGTTGATGCGTATTTAACGCGAGATCAGATTGTGTTCGTGTTTGTTACAAATCGTACATTTAGATTGTGGTGTTTTGATGTTGATTCTGTTAGTGTTATAGTTTTTAGTGCTGTTGATGCGTGTTTAAAGTGAGATTGGACTGTGTTTATGTTTGTTCCAGCTCGTACATTTAGATTGTGGTGTTTTGATATTGATTGTGTCAGTGTTATAATACTTTAGTGCTGTTGATGCGTGTTTAAAGTGAGATCGGATTGTGTTGATCTTCGTTCCGGATCGTACATTTAGATTGTGGTGTTTTGATGTTGATTGTGTTAGTGTTATAGTTTTTAGTGTTGTTGATGCGTGTTTAAAGTGAGATCGGATTGTGCTTATGTTTATTTCAGATCGTACATTTAGATTGTGATGTTTTGATGTTGATAGTGTTAATGTTATACTTTTTAGTGCTGAAGTGAGATCGGGTTGTGTTTATGTTTATTCCAGATCGTACATTTAGATTGTGGTGTTATGACGTTTATTGTGTTAGTGTTATAGTTTTTAGTTATGTTGATGCGTGTTTAAAGTGAGATCGGATTGTGTTTATGTTTGCTCCAGATCGTACATTTAGATTGTGGTGTTATGACGTTTATTGTGTTAGTGTTATAGTTTTTAGTTATGTTGATGCGTGTTTAAAGTGAGATCGGATTGTGTTTATGTTTGCTCCAGATCGTACATTTAGATTGTGGTGTTATGACGTTTATTGTGTTAGTGTTATAGTTTTTAGTTATGTTGATGCGTGTTTAAAGTGAGATCGGATTGTGTTTATGTTTGCTCCAGATCGTACATTTAGATTGTGGTGTGTGATATGATGGATCTGTATTCATATGTGTTATTTTGCACAGATCTGTATGATGATGATGTGTGTTGGATTTGAATTAGGGAAAAGTTGGTTTGATTTGAAAATGAAGTGACAGTTTTAATGGACTGGAAAGTTCATAGTGCTTCCTTCCAATAGAAGAGTCCACTTTGTTTTGTTTATGGTTGTTTGTAGTAAACTGTTTTATGCCAAATTTTAAATTCAGAAAATGTTATGATTAAATTTCCAAATTGATAAAGCTGACTTTGATTATGGGGCAAAGGTAGCTTTACAGAAAGTGTCATTTCTTGTAGTCCTAAGATATTTATTCAGTAACTTGGTACTGGATATTCATTGATGGTTTAAGACAATAAGGCAGTGCATTTCAGCAGTTGGCTTCAAATTTCCTATAATGTTCTTCTTTAAAACATTTTTAGTAGTTATTTTATGTATGTCCCATTTTGATGAACATTGTGTCAGTTTTCTTTTACATATGCATACTTTTTTTTCCGAATCAACAGTCCTATAAAAAAACAGTTTGTAGAAAACAAGACTATCATCAGATGGACAAAGAAGCTCCTAAAGTTGCATGCCACACAAGTGTTTGTTGCAACTAAGGATCAATGGAGTATGTCTAGGTAACATAGTTGTCAATAGCGATCGTAGCGATCGCTATAGCGCGCTACGTAGCGTATAGGTCCAGTGTCGCTATTTGGGTTGTAGCGATGAATAGCGAGAATAGGGACACTTTATTTATTTATTTATTTTTTAAATATAAATAGCAATTAGATATAGCTATAAAATAGGTGGATTTTAGGTTTTTGTTAAAAACACATGTAAAATAGCATATATACCAGGTATTTTGATATAATATACATCTAAAATTTTTGAAATTCTTTTTTCTAGTGTATCGCTATTTATAAAATAGCCACCCGCTATTTATCGCTATTCGCTATGTAGCATATAGGTATCTTATCGCTATTTGTCGCTATTCGCCATTAACAACTATGCTAGGTAACAGTGTAACACAGTCACTCCACATAGGTTCTTAGATAATAAGCAATTAAAATTAGAATAAGCTTCCTTAAGGCTATAGATTAATTAGAAATTAGGATTAGAGATGTGTCTAGAGTCCAGTGTAAACTAAAAAAGCTGAGTTATGCGTCTTCCATAGGAAAATATTTTCATGTTAAAGGTTTCACATTGAAGTAGAGCCAATAGTCCACTTCTTGACCAGGATCCAACGGGTCATCCACAACAATTGTTCAGCCCCGGGGGGGGGGGGGGGGGGGGGGGGGGGCAGGGGTTTGTCTTTGGAAGGTTAGGGTTTGCAATTCAGAAAGGGGTGGTGGCGCAGCTTGTTGCCCATCTACCTTCTGTTTTGATGTAACTTGGCAAGTTCTTTAGTGAAATAGACAAAGTTACGTGTTTTTTTTTAAAAAAACCCAGACAACAACACAGGTGAAAAATCTTTGAGAGTCAAATATTTTGTTATATGAGTCGACCAAATGCCTTTGTAGAAGGTGCTGTAGCTTGTACAAGTCATATATCTCTAAACTTCCATCCGAATTGTCTAGTGTAGGGTTTATAAATAAATGTAAAACTTCTTTAATAGATGCTAAGATAGACAAATGTGGGTATTCTTTTTTCCTTTACGTTGATTCGTATTTCAAGATGATTAGACAAATAATACGCTAGTAATAGTTGGCTAAAGAATGTGTTATGTAATAAGAAACGTGCATTAGTGTTGTTCTTTTACCATAACATAAACATACCTTGACGTATATTAAATATGCATCCTTCTTTACTGTTATGAATTAATATATACTAGCAAAAACTCTGGATATCAAATATGTAGGAATGTAGGATACAACCATAGTTATACGATCGACATCTGCTTACATCAATCACGAGTCTAGATGTAGATCACTTAAATTAGTGACAAATTTGAATGGAGATGTGGTATTTTTTATATCCATATTTATGTAGTACTTAAATATAGTTAAAACTTAAAAGGGTCCACTGCCCCATGCCCATACAGTAGCCCACATCGGGCATTATAGGTGTCATTAGTTTTTTTAGCAGCCAGCACGACTGTAATAGTAAATTTTTGTTGCTTTAAATTTTCAGGTTAAAGTATTCACCCAACCACATTACTTGCATAATTTCGTTCAATCGACATTCGATGCCCTTTCTGCAGAGAACGTTAAAGGTTCTACACTTGTTGTTTCGGGTGATGGACGGTACTACTCAAAGGATGCAATCCAGGTGATTATGTAAAACTTTTTGAATTAACTTTCTAACATTTAATCTTAGAATTACTTCTGGAAATTTCTCTCTAAAACGAGGAAAAACCAGTATTGTTTAACAACTAGTAAATTGCCCCGCACGTTGCCGCGGTGTTTAAACGTAAAGTCATGGTTGTAAAACAAGGTTTCCAAGGCCGAGTACTCTCCGAGTAGTCGCTACAAGGTAGGCTGCCGAGGCGACTTTCTTCGACTCCGCCTAATTACTCGGAGTCGGTCAAACGCGGTCAACTTCGGCCAGAATTGGATCTAGTAGGTCAACTCGGGTCTAGTTTGACTTAAATAATAATAAAACATAATTTCTATGCCCATCATATTAAAAATGAATATCATTTTCACGTATTTTGTTATAAATATTAGTTAATTTATGCTATTTGACATATAGATAACCTCCAAAAAGTAATTTCTTTGTAATTTAACATGTCCGAGTACTCTCCGAGTACTCTCCGCCTAGACCGAGTACTCTCAACTCCCCGGTCGACCGACTAGGGAGCGCCTAGCGACTTTTGCAACCATGCGTAAAGTACCTCGAATTTATTCCATCTAATGAAAACATATTATATTTTACCCGACTGGTTTCTGAATAAAAATTATGTCAAAACGTAGACCAACTGAACATGTATATAAATAAGCATGAAAACGTATTATATTTGACTAGACATATTTCCGAAGAAAATTTACGTCGAAACGTAAACCGACTTGAATTTATACCGACACATGCATAAAAATACGCATGTAAGAAAATCGTTTTTTTAAGTTAAAGAATGGTACGGCGCGTTGCGACGGTGTCGAAACGTAAAGCAACTCGAATGTATACCGTCTAATGTAAACATATTATATTTGACCCGACTCGTTTCCGAACAAAATTTACGTCAAAACGTAGACCAATTGAAAATGTACATAAAAATAAGCACGAAAACGTATTGTATCTAACCCGACTCATTTCCGGAAAAAAAAATTACGTCAAAACTCAAAACGTAGACCAACTGAAAATGTACATAATAATAATAGGATAAGAACATATTATATTTGACCCAACTCATTTCCGGGAAAAATTTACGTCGAAACGTAAATCAACTTGAATTTATACCGACACGTACATAAAGTAAAACTCGATTACAAAGTCTTTAGAAACCCTTAAGGGGTTGTAAGTGTCAATGTTGAAAGTTGAGGGGTAAAGTATACAAAAATATAAAAACACAAAAAAGACTAAAAAAAAGTCAAATTACTGTTCATGTAACGTAATTGTAATATTACTAATGCTGGAACCACATAGCTGTTTACTTGTTTTCTTTTTCCTAGTGAACTTATATAATCTCAAAAACTGCAGATTATAATCAAAATGGCAGCTGCAAATGGTGTAAGACGCGTTTGGGTTGGCCAAAATGGACTTTTATCCACACCTGCTGTATCAGCAGTTGTAAGGGAACGAATTGGGGCCGATGTAAGCTTATCCGTTTTAAATTCCTCTCTACCAAATGGTAACGTAGCTTAACATTAACACTTCTAATGTTTTAGGGTTCCAAAGCAAATGGGGCATTCATATTGACAGCTAGTCACAACCCTGGTGGGCCCAATGAGGTATGTTGTAAATATGCTTATAAGCAGCAAAACCATGAACATGATATAAACAGTGGAATTAAATCAATTTATATTTTCATGCCCATTTTTTCAGGATTTTGGAATTAAATACAATATGGGAAATGGTGGGCCAGCACCCGAAGGAATTACTGATAAAATCTTTGAGAACACAAAAACAATAAAGGAGTATTTTATTGCAGAAGGCCTACCTGATGTAATCTAAGTCGTCAAGCTATAAGTAAATTAATAAAAAAAGATATATTAGAGTAAATTGCATTTTACGTCCTTTAAGTTTGAGCCAAATTACAGGTGTTGTTCTTTAACGAACGAAATTACACTGGATGTCCTTTATGCTACTGTTTCTCATCAGGCAGTGTCCTTTATGCTACTGTTTCTCATCAGGCGGTGTCCTTTTTCCCTAACCCAGTTAATTTTTTAGTTAACTCTTAACACATGCCACCCACATGAGGGCATAATGGTCATTTTCACTTATTTTGTTGTTAATATATACTATTATTTTTGTTTAAATTTGTGGTAGTTATTAAGTGAAAATGACCATTATGACCTCATACGAGTGACATGTGTTAAGAGTTAACAGAAGAAAATTAACTGGGTTAGGGCAAAAGGACACCACCTAATGAGAAACATTAACATAAAGGACTTCCGGTGTAATTTCGTTAGTTAAAGGACAAAGGTTGTAATCTGGCTCAAACTTAAAGGACGTAAAATGCAATTTACTCTATATTGTATGCACCAGATTGATAACATTCTTGATATGCTTATACAGGTGGATATCTCAGTAACTGGGATTTCAAACTTTTCTGGTCCTAACGGTCAATTTGATGTTGATGTCTTTGACTCAGCAAGTGACTATGTGAAATTGATGAAGTATGCTATAATTCATGATAAAAAGAATGAGTTAAAACTTAAACATCAATGCTGCATTCCACTAATGGTTAAGTGAGTTTTTTTCAGGTCAATCTTTGACTTCCAGTCCATCCAAAAGTTAATTACATCTCCACAATTTAGTTTCTGGTGCGTACTCGCACACTTTTATCGTTTTCTATTATTTGTGTTTATTCGATATTCTGTTAATGCTAATTATGCTGTGATTTATAGTTTTGATGCACTTCATGGAGTTGGTGGAGCTTATGCTAAACGTATGTTTGTTGAAGAGCTTGGTGCAAAGGAGAGCTCGTTATTGAACTGTGTTCCTAAGGTTATTTCTGCTCGTCTAATCCAATCTTATTTGTTCTTTGATTTTAGTTACAAGGGTCAATAAATAAAAAACTTAATTAAGAAAGGGAACTGATTAAATAGGTTGAACAAGTCAACCGGGTTGACGATTGCCCAAAGTCTACTTTTATTGCTTACATTAAATGTTTAGTAAATGTTTTTTTAAAATGGACAAAAAAGTGTTTGTAGGTCAACCCAACCTGGCCACTCTGACCCATTCAAAAAATCTACAACTATTTCTACTTATCTAATCGTCTCATTTTGTTCTTAAATTTTAGCTAAAGTTGACAGTTTGGGCCCGTTTAAATACAAACGGGTTGATTTTGGTTGTGTTAACAGGTCAAATTAAAAATGATTAGCTAAAAGGGGAACTTGTTAAATGGTTTGAACGAGTCAAACTGGTCTTATTTAAGAATGTGGATTATATTTATAGTGCAGGGTTCAAATGAGAAGAAATTTTTTGTAAGAATAAAAAAGAAGAAATTTCAACCAATAAGAATCCTTCATTTTACTTCATTTGATTTTTGTATTTAATATTAGTGTAAGGGTATATTGGTAAACTTAGATAGATCATTAATTGGTAGTCTTCCTTTTTAATAGCTAACGACATTAAAGAGTTAATTACTGTTTTTGTCCCTGTGGTTTGTCAAAAATCACTATTTCAGTCCATTAGTTTAAAAATTGCGATTTCAGTCTCTGTGGTTTCACTTTCGTAACCATTTCAGTCCACCTCGTAACCATTTCAGTCCCTGTACTTAACAGAATAATGGATTGAAATGGTTACGAAAGTGAAACCACATGGACTGAAATGGTTACGAAAGTGAAACCACAGGGACTGAAATCGCAATTTTTAAACTAATGAACTGAAATAGTGATTTTTGACAAACCACAAGGACGAAAACAGTAATTAACTCCTACATTAAATTTGTAACTTATTTAAAAAAAATATTTTTTAAAGAAGAAAAAAAATTAATTTAAAATGTAGGATAAATTACGAGGTGTGTAGGATGAATTACGAGATGTGTAGGATAATTTTCAATATGTTTAGGATAAATTTCAAAACGTATAGGATAAATTTTGTTGTGTGTAGGCAAAAAAATTTTGTGTGGAGGATTATAGTATTTATGACTAATTAATTAGTCAAAGATAATAATAAATAAGATAAGAGAAAAACTATTTAATGTTTTACAATCGTACCCTTTATTCTTTTTCTTCTCAATTTAATTTTCTTCTCAAATGAACCTCCCCCTATATTTATATATAGGGTAAAAATCAAATACAAATGGGTCTTAACATACCAAACATGAGAAGTGAAGGAAGATTTTGTTTTTTTTTTTTTTTTTTTTTTTTTTTTTGTTTTCCATCTACTTAAGCATGATGTTTAGTTGCAAAATGTAAAAAACAAAATCGCGTATTTACTCTAGTAGAGTAATTATGTGTAATTCCACCAGAGTAATTACATATTTACTCTACTAGTGTACACGAATATTTTTTAGATTCTAGGACTAAAATATGTGCTTGACAAGATGGGAAAAAAAAATCCCTCCTTCACTTCTCACTTTTAGTATGTTAAGCTCATTTGTACGATAACCTTACTCTTTATATACACACTTGAATTGTTAATTATTTATGGAAGATTTTAGAAAATGAGATAAAAGATGTTTGCTGCTAACCTGGACTGACCCTGATCATTTCATCCAACACTAAAACAACCCATTGACCCGTTACCCAACTCGCTCGACCCTCCCTATCTAAATTTGTGTTCTACTTTTTTATCCCACTGAACTTTTGATGCAAGCAGGAAGACTTTGGTGGTGGACATCCCGATCCTAATCTAACCTATGCAAAAGAGTTGGTAGCAAGAATGGGATTGGGTAATAATGCTGATAGTAACCCACCAGAGTTTGGTGCTGCTGCTGACGGTGATGCTGATAGGAACATGATCCTTGGTAAAAGGTAAAATCCTACTTGATGCAAAATATGAACTACTACGGTTATCTATTTACCTCTTGGAAGTCTTAGCTGATAAACTTTTTTTTTACGGTTTTAGGTTTTTTGTTACACCTTCGGATTCTGTTGCCATCATTGCTGCCAATGCTGTTCAAGCCATTCCCTACTTTTCATCTGGATTGAAGGGTGTTGCCAGGTTACTCTTTGTTTATATATAACTTTCTTAATTCAACGAATTGTGGCGTGCTTCACTTCTTTTATATAAAACTAGTGGGTTACCACTCGCGCTCTGTAGCGGGTTCGAAACGTAGATAAAAATAAGCAAATCGCGAGAGTTTAAGTTGTTTGATGTTTTAGTTAATGGACTAAACATGTCATTGTTGAAGTTGAGGGGCTAAACATGTCTATTATTAAAGTTGATGGGCTAAAAATGTCTATTATTAAAGTTGAGGGGCTAAAGTTGTTTTAGTTAAGGTGCTAAACATGTCAATATTAAAGTTGAGGGGCTAAAGTTGGTTAATGCCAAAGTTGAGGGGCCAAAGTTGGTTGATGTGACAAAATAGCATATTTATAGTACATATATTATGGCGATCATTCCAAATTTTCATATTTGTGTAGGAGTTTTTTAGAGTTAACTTCCATTTTGCTCCCTGTGATTTGGTCATTTTAACGGTTTTGCCCCAATAGTTTAAAATTAGCCATTTTCTTCCCTGATTTTTCTGACTTATCATCATTTTGCTCCCCGCCTCTAACTCCATCCAAAAAATCCATTAACTAGAAGGGAATTTTGGTAATTTTATAGATAAAAGCAAGGGCATGTAAGTCTTTTCACCTAAATAAACCTATAACTTGTTTATTTACATGTATATAAGTAATTCTTTTCTGATCTCCCATCTTTCCAACCACCATCCACAACCATTCACCACCACCTGCAACTACCATCTGCCGACCACGACTACCGCGACTTTTAACTAAACGTTTTAATTGAGTTAGAGCCAGGGAGTAAACTACCGAAATACCCCTACTTTTAATTGAATGTTCTAACTGAGTTAGAGCCAGGGAGCAAACTGGTGACAAACTCGAAAGATCAGGGAGGAAAATGGCTATTTTTAAACTATTGGAGCAAAACCGTTAAAATGACCAAACCACAGGGAGCAAAACGAAAGTTGACTCAATTTTTTATATCGTCATACCATCATGCAATTACTAAGTTGTGTACATCCGAGTCCGATGGAAACAAATTCTGATTTTTATCTGTAACTTGTTTGCCTGTAGGAGCATGCCAACATCTGCTGCTCTTGATGTTGTAGCTAATAGTCTGAGCCTTAAGTTTTTCGAGGTATTCATGTACATACAGTTTAATTATAAGTACGGATTTAGACCGTTTTCTGTAGTAAACTCACTAAATTTCAATTTTTTTAGGTACCAACTGGCTGGAAATTCTTTGGTAACTTGATGGATGCTGGTTTATGTTCAATTTGTGGTGAAGAAAGTTTTGGAACAGGTAAACTATTTTTTTTTTCCTTTGTGAATACAAAGAAACTTTCAGTTGCATATTAACTATATATTATTTACCAAAATCTTCTCCCCTCACAAAATCATTATTCCTTTTTTTTTCTCTTTTAACCCTTTTACTTTTCAACCTTCCATGTTTAACCCTTATACTATTCATTATTATTTTTTTACCTTTTAACCCTTATTCTTTTCAACCTTTACAAGTTTGTCACAAAGATTTTCATTTTTAACCCCAACATTTTCATTTTAAACTCCAACACGTTTCCACTTTCAACTTTGGTCACAAAATATTTTATTATGGTTTAACGGCCCCGTCGCAACGTGTAGGTCCTAAGTTGACCATAGTTATCGATAGCGAAGATAGCATTCGCTATCGCGCGCTTCGTAGCGAATCGACCATATCTCGCAATATGTTACTTAGCGACTCAATAGCGTGATTATAGCGGGATTCCAACGACAAATTCCGGCTCCGGTGCTGTAATTTCTGCCGAAAACCTGCCGGAAGCCAGGAAGAAGAAGAAGAGTGGCTGAAGAAGAGCGGCTGCTTGTTCTGTGTTTTAACTTTTTAGGGTTAAATAACTTTTTGGATTTTAACCTTTAACCCCTCTATCTTTTCACTAGTTAACATATAGTCTCTAAAACTTGTAAAAATTTACATAAAAGTGTAAAACTAGTTTGTGTATTTTAACATCTAACCACCTCTATCATCACTAGTTTACATTTGGTCCCGAAACTTCAAAATTTATACATAAAAAGTATAAAATTAACATTATATATATAAAATTATAAATAGCTATTTTTTATTTCTTAAATTTTTAACTACCTTATCGCTAAACACGAAATAGCGGGCGTTGTTTCGTCGCTATCGCTACGTAGCATATAGGTACCCCGTCGCTATTTGTCTATATTCGCTATTGATAACTATGAAGTCAAATTAGTTATTCTTTTTTATGTTTTACGTTTCGGTCTAATTTTGCGAGTTAACACGCCGCAACGCGCGTGCATGGTTCAACGCCTTTTATTATTCATTTGTTTACTTTTAACCCATATGCTTTTCATCTTTTACAAATTTGTCACGAAGTGCTTTTCATTCTTAACCCAAACACTTTTCCGCTTTCAACTTTGGTCTCTACTTTTCATCTTTTACAATTCTTTTGTTTTACATTTCGGTCTAAATTTTGCGAGTGAGCACACTGCAATGCGCGTGTGTGGTTCAACGTTTTTGCGTCTATTTTGCCCGTTTAACGGCCCCATCGCAACACACGGATCCAAGTTGACTTATTTATTTTTTTCTATGTTTTATGTTTTGATCGAGTTTTTGCGTCTATTTTGCCCGTTTAATGGCGTGATTTAACGTTTTTACGTTTACTTTTCGTTCGGTTTAACAGTTACGCTGCAAAGCGCAGGTCCAATATACTAGTTATAATAATTTGTTTTCATTTTTATTACACAGGGTCGGACCATATTCGTGAAAAAGACGGAATCTGGGCTGTGTTGGCTTGGTTATCCATTCTGGCTCATAAAAACAAGGACAATCTCGATGGCGGGAAACTTGTGACCGTTGAAGATATTGTGAAGCAACACTGGGCGACTTTTGGCCGTCACTATTATACTCGCTATGATTATGAGGTAGTTTTTACTTCCCAAATTATGATAAAACAAAAACATAACTAAAATAAGAGTAAAATGCCATTTTTGTCCTTGAGGTTTGGCCAGTTTTGCGACTTTCGTCCAAAGGTTTGTTTTTCTGCATTTGGATCCAGTAAGTTTGAAATCTTGTCATTTTCATCCGGCTCGTTAACTCCATCCATTTTTCTCGGTTAAAATCAGGGGTATTTCTGTTTTTTTTTTGTTAACTCTAGAGGCAATTCGGTCTTTTTACATGAAGTGAAAAAGACCAAATTGCTCTTTAAGTTAGCAAAACAGACGGGAATATCTCTGACTTAACGGAGAAAAATGGATGGAGTTAACGAGCAGGATGAAAATGGCAAGATTTCAAACTTTTGGGATCCAGATGCGGAAAAACAAACCTTTAGACGAAAGTCGCAAAACTGGCCAAACCTTGGGGATGAAAATGGCATTTGACTCTAATTAAAATAAAAGAAAATTGCAATAGACATTTACATTGATGAGAATTATTTTGTTCCTCTGAAGAACGTCGATGCGGGTGCTGCAAAGGACGTAATGGCTCACTTAGTCAAGCTGCAATCCTCTATCAGTGATATTAACACGTAAATTTCTTGATTACTTGATGCTTGTTGATAAAAAAAAATTGTTACATTTTTATCTATCTTTGTTAGGGTTGTTTAAATAGCTCGAGCTGATATGAGCCGGCTCGATTGTAAACAAGTCGAATTTCAGCTCGGTAGAGCATTTGGAGCCGAGCTGAGCTGGCTCGTATAATGGAAACTGTTTTAGTTGTTAACTTGAGCTATGTATCTATGCAGTACCTTAAAGGGTATACGATCAGATGTGGCAGATGTCGTCGCTGCCGATGAATTTGAATACAAAGATCCGGTTGATGGTTCAGTCTCTAAAAATCAAGGAATTCGTTATTTATTCGAAGACGGGTCACGTTTGGTCAGTGTTGATTGAGTTATTTATTCACTTTATTTATGTAAAATAAAATATAAAATAGGCAAAACTTTTGAATTTTTCTGAGTGTGTAAATGTGTGTTGTAGGTTTTCCGTTTATCTGGGACCGGGTCAGAAGGTGCCACAATTCGTCTTTACATTGAGCAGTACGAAAAAGATTCGTCCAAAACCGGAAGAGATTCTCAAGAAGCACTTGCTCCTTTGGTAAACTTTTTTATTTTTCTTTTCATTTTTAGGGACAATCTCGTATATACCCTTGAAAACGTGCATAATATCATATTTATCCACTCAAAATATATTACATTTTAAGTGTACTTGTTTTATTAAGTACAATTTTGTAATATGACTATTATACCCTTCTTTTTCTTCTTACAATCTAAACTCTCATATCTTAAAGTTTTAAGGGAAAGCTATAATAAATGTCATAAATTTGAAAATTAGTATATTTGTTATAATGATTTTTTATTGGTTAAATATGATATAATACCAAGTTTTGAGCATATTTATATTACATACAAGGAAATAAGGTTGTAAACAAGCTCGGGCTTCGGCTCGTTAGCTTAGCAGAGCTCGAGCTTGGCTTATTTCTAGCTCTACATCCAAAGCTTGAGCTCAACTCGTTTATTTTTTTTATTAGTTATTTTAATTATATACATATCTATTTGTTTTTAATTTTTTATATAGTTTTTGTTTTATCAGAGTTGTATGTGTAATTATTTTATTTTACAATATATATTAATCATATTAAACAAAAGTTATTAAGTGTTTATGGAAATAATATGCTTGTATATGAAGTTCGGGCTCGTTTATTTATCGAGCTTATTTTAAACTCGGGCACTAGCGGGTACTACTTATCTCACATAACCTTCAATCTGATGATCCCCATAAAATAAAAATTATGTAAATGTCTAAAATCAATATAATATTCTACTATGAGTTTGTTGACCGAGGGATGACCACCGATACGTTTGACTACAGGTTGATGTTGCACTAAAGCTGTCAAAGATGCAAGAATTCACCGGCCGTTCTGCACCTACTGTGATCACATAGATATATATACACATGCTGCTGCTATGAGCCTGTGATCAATACCGTATGTATTTTTTCGTGTTTTATAGCAATAAAGTTGACTTTCAGTGGTGCGGTTCTTGCTTGTTACTTTCACAGGCATCAGTTTGTTGAATGCTTTGATGATTTACAAAGTTTTGTTGTGTTAATCATTCAGTCAGACCTTGAGAATCTTTTGCCAACACCAATTTACTGTTTTTCATTTTGAATATAATAAAACCGAACAGGAAGCGTACCGTATTGGACCCGAATCAGAGCCATATACTCAGTCTGCAAGTGATTTTAAAAGTTGACGGGATTTCTTTGAACCGGCTGGTTGTAAGTAGAGGTGCCCAAACTGGGTTTTTTATTTAACCGGGTCGGGTTTGGTCAACACGTTCGGGTTTTTGACCAGTTTGGCTAGGTTTTTTTTTCGAGTTTTGGCCAGTTCGGGTCCGGGTTTTGACCGGGTACAGATGGAATCGGTTCCGGGTCGGGCCGGTTTGGTTCCTTTTTCTAAAACCCGGGTCTGGAACTGGGCTGTAACCATGGGTCGGGTCCGGACCCGGTTTTTTTTGTGCACCTCTAGTGTAAGCAAACCAGAAAAAAAACAGGTCTAACCGGTTAAAATCCTACACAAAATATATATAAAAATGAATCATATTTACAATGTCACGAGAAAGACTTATTTTTATTATATGTTCGTGGTGTGCGAGCAACCTAGGACAGTAGTCACATATATGAATGCACCTGGTTTTCTTGGTTGGTTTGACCGGTTCAACCCGTGAACCTTTAGAACGACTTGTTTAATCACCAGTCTGATTTTCATTACACTGAATAACTAACTACATTTTTTGTGTGTTCACGCGTTCATGATTTTTGGCCGCGAGAAGCGCACCCCAATTTGGAGATGCTTGTCAAGAGTTGGTTATTTTTTTATGTAAATATAAGTATGTTCTTATATATTTATAACCATTTGTTCATTTGTAATTTAAACTTCGAATTTTACACATGGAAAAGTGTAAAATGGGTCAAGCTTGAGCTTGGCTCGCATACTCAAATAAACAATAGAAAGATATAAATGACAAAAAAGTCCCAAATATCATAAAATTTAAAATCCCGTTACCTTAATAAAATAAAATTAAAACCAATATGACATCATCATTTCTAAGGGCATAATGGTAAAACTATTAGCTCTCATTCTTTTTTTTATTAAAACGCAATTTTAACCTTTCCTGCTTAGCAGACACTGTGTATGTTAGTCCTTCATCATCATCAATCTTAAATTCTTAATGGAACTGTTTGGTGTTTAAAACATCAAACAATTTGTTCCAATCCAACGGCTCCAAGGAGGTTAGCGGCAGAAATGCGGCCCCCACACCAAGGGCCACAACGAGGAACATCGTAGCTTTCAAGCACCCTGACCCGCGTGATAACCGTTTCAATAACACCTTACAGTGTTTATCAGCTTCCTTGTAGAGCGCTTGATCGCCAGAGTTATCTCCATCGGTCATCGCCTTTTCGTTCTAAAAAATAAATAAATAAAAATCATATAACTTGGGGAAAACGGACAAAAGTGTTTCCGGGTCGACCCGACCCGCTTCGACATGATACCTTTCGCTTTAAACTCATGAGAGTTGCGGTTAGGGCCTCGAGAGAAGGAGGGTTAAGAGAGAGCTCCTTCCATTGTTCGTTGAGCCTTCTCAAAATAACGATGCTTGCTTTTAGATTATCTAAATAGAAATTATCCTGCACGTATTTATATTTAAGAACGAATGATATTTAGTTATAGATATAATCCAACACAAACGAAATAGTCATTTTTAATGAAAATGTAAAACATGTGAGTCGGGTCCGGTCAACTGGGCCGTTTAAAAAAGTTTAATTTGGTTTGGGTCAAAACAGGTTCTAACCAAAACTGTGCCGGGTTGATATGGGTCGCTTTAAAAATGTCATCAAAATAGGTTCACCAGCTAAGTGGTGGTTACAAACACTATTGTTGAGCGGAAAACCGAAATAACCAAATGGAAACCGAAAAACTGATTTAACCAAACCGAAAAAACCAAACCACACAAATGATTTTTGAAGTATTATAAAAGAAAATGTCTTAATAAAAACTTTGGAGACACATAAATATAGATTAGAAGGTTAGGTTTATGTGAACAATGTTAATTCAAAAGGTTAAATATATTAACATAAATGTAAACACCCAAGAAAGATTCTTCAATCTTGGATTATACTTTATATTTTTGAATCTTGCGTAATTTTATTCTAAAAAACCGAACCGAACCATTGCCAAAACCGAAAAACCGAACATTTTGGTTCGGTGTTGCCTTAAAACTGAACCGAACCGTGCACACCCCTAGTTTCAAATTATCAAGTTTTACAAGAGTGGCCCATTTTGATTCGTATAAACCGATTAGACCCAATGTATAACGAACCCACAAGTGATCGAAAATTGCTCAAATATAAATACCAATGTCTAGATTTAAAAAAAAAAGAATCGAAACTTACCCATTGCTTGCAGCAATCAGGGTTTTGAGTCAAGCACCAGATAAAAATGCTTGATGCTTCATGGGATAGCTCAGGAACGCCTAACATTTCCAAAGAACAATAATCAACAAATTACGTTTTAATATATACATATATTCTTTAAAATTAGAAATTTATATATTTTAATAAAGTACCTTCTCCGGAAGCTTTTAACGAAACAGTCATAATTTGTTGAGAGACTTGTTTCATGGCTTTGCTTCCAGGGGAACCAGCAAGAGCCACCTTCTTGAGTGTAGGATACACCGCTTCAAACCTTTCGGTTGCCTATACAACACCAACCAGAAGCTAAATAATATTATCACTACCGATATGGGTTTACCCAAAAACACTTTTTTTTCTTTTTTTGTCCATTTTTTCAAGATAACGGGATAACGCATGTAGAGGCCACCCGAGTATTCAACCTTTTTCAATAAGGTCATCCAAGTGTGTTATCTTGTTTCATTATATGTATAAAAAAAGTTCATGCTTGTGAATAGTGAGTGAGGTGGTGCTAAAATGCACCATTTACCCTTTGCAGCTTTGCTATAATGAGCAGTCCTATCTACGCTAAAATGAGCCCCTTTTGTGGTTATTGTTTGTGTGTTTTTTTATCGTTTAGCCAAAGATTTCATTTGACATTTGATTTATAAGCCGAATAAACAGTCTGAACAATAGTAAATGCCCATTTTACCCTTTTACAGGAATTACTACTGAAGATATGGTGGCACACAATAGCAGTTCAAGTGCCAATAGTAAATGGTCATTTTACCCTTTTTGCGACTTTTCTACTAAATGAACACTCTGAATGTAAGTAAATGACCATTTTACCCTACAGAAGTCTCACCTTGACCCGAGCTGATGATGAAGGGAAGGTGACTCTCAATAACAAGTCAAGTGCTGATGGTGGCAATAAACGCTCACCCTTACGAACAGCACCATTTACTAATATAGTTTCAGCCTTTGGAGCAGAGAGAATCCTACGAACACAACAAGTAAAACAATATGTCACATGTTTCAAAGTCTCAGGGGAAACTAGCGGATTAGATGTGCCAATTTCAACACATTTACATGGAAACATGGTTGTAAAAATCCCGACTAGCCTCGGATTAGTCGTCGATTAATCGCTAGTCGGAGGTTCACCAAGTAATTTTTTATCTAATCGGCCAATTAATCAGTAGGCTGTCAACAGTGGTCAAATCCAGTCCTAATTGGCCAAAAATTGGTGGCAGTCTAGCGATTCCGGCCAGATTCTTGACCAAAACCTGTAAATTTCAGAAATTAATCCTATCTACTTGAAAATATTGGTCGAAGGTGTTTTTCACTTTATGTACAAGCATTTAGGATAATGTACAAGTTTTCAAAACAAAATAAAGTAGGTTAAAAGACGGAAATACCCCTGACTTAACGAAGAGAAAAATGGATGGAGTTAACAAGCCGGATGAAAACGGCAAGATTTCAAACCTTTTGGATCCAGATGCGAAAAAACAAACATTTGGACGAAAGTCGCAAAACTGGCCAAACCTCAGGGACGAAAATGACATTTTACTCCAAATTTAAATATCTTGTTACACTTGAAATGCCAAAAAATCACTGGATACCGGCCCGACGTGTTTTGACTTTTGACTCGCACATAACGATTATTTGACCCAAACCCATTATGACCCATTAGTATGTTACCCAACCCGTCTATTTTACCACATTTATAATGGATGTTAGAAAAATAAAGTCAACTAAAAGGTAAAAACCTTTCCACTAATTGTAATATTAGATCCCGAGTTTGTGGATTGGAGCCCAGTTTGGTCCCAACTATTGGCAATATCAAATGTGACCACAAGTATAACCCGACAGCAAGGTCCCCTTGTGATGCCTGCATATTTAAACTTTATATTATTACATTATGAAATCAGAAATAAAAATGTGTTGCTCATGAACAATCAATGTTGTTGAGTTAACTCACTTGTGTTACCATCCACACAATCACCGGAAGCTTGTCTTGTCCTAGATGCTTTAGTGTTTCATTTAAAGTAGGTAATGCGGTAACTAGCACATCAGGTTTTCTGCGTAACACCATTGCTAATACTACAAACAGACCCACCTGTTAAGAATTTACAGGAATGAAAACAAGTTAAATCTTACTGCATGTTGTAAATATCTACATACTATAAATTAGCAACATTTTGGTGCATAGAGATGTTGTACCCCATGCTTGGGGGGGGGGGGGGGTTACAAATAAAATTGATATTACACTTTTAACCAAAACTACTTGATTTTTACTTAACCCAAAAATTTTCATCTTTTCCGGTTTAACCTCGCAATTTTTTTACTTTCAACTATGGTCCCCTATACTTTTCATATCTCGTAAATTTCAACGATTTTATGTTTTGTTTTACAATCGTTCTAAATTTTGCGAGTTAACATGGCGCAACATGTGTTTGGTTAAACGTTTTTACGTCGTCTATTTTTCCCCGTTTGACAGGTTCGTCACAATGTGAGGGGTCCTAAATCGACTTAGTGATTATTTTCTATGTTTTACGTTTCGGTCTAATTTCTTTGCATTAACACGCCGGAACTTCAGTGTGGTGGTTGTTGGCGGTGGTGGGGCATTGGTGCTCTTTGTCATGGTTTTACGCCCCCAACGCAATGCAAGGGGGGGGGGGGGGGGGGGGGGGAGAGGAATCTAGTTAAGTTGATAAAGAAACATCAAGAGATTTCCCTGATCTTACTTGAGATTTTGAGGATGTTTTTTGGGCCCCTTTCTTCGATCCCTTTGCACCGCCTAATTGGCTTGCCAGGTCAGCAAGAATGTTGTCTAAAGACCAAAGGAAAAAAGAACCAAGGGCTTCCATAGATCGTTTGTTGATCCAGTCAACTGATGTCTTGTAAACAGCTTCAGGAATATGTGACACAGGATTCTGCACTTACAAGAAACAGTTTGAATAGTTTAGTTTTTGAACTCTTTTTATCACGGTATGTCGGTATCATCATATATATTAGTAAAAGCCACAATCATAGGCACAAATGCACAATGACTTGGCAGCATAAGTTTAAATTCTATTATGTTTTTTTTTAATTTATATGCACAGATTCAAGAAGAGGACTTACATCAGCGACCTTTGCAACAGGAGATTCTCTGAACAACTTCACCCAAGGAAATTGTGAAGCAGTCACACTAGCGAATGCACGACCAAAATAGTCAGCAAATCGCATCAACTGTATATCTTGTTGGTCCTCAAATGAAGTCTGCAAACACGTATACATGTGTTATAAATATTAATTTCTAGTATTTCAAGTTGCATAATTGAATCAAACTTAAAAGGTTCTCGAAACTAAAACTAATAAGCTTCTCTTCTGATTCAGTTGCATATCTTGTAAGATGATAATGAAGCTGTAAGCATAATCTATATCCAACAGCTATAAATTTGAATAATGTTTAACAAAATATAACCGAATAATGAAATAAATCATAGCACAGCATTGAACTGATTTGTAAAAACCTCTAAGCAATTCACTCACGGTCGCATCTAACAATATCCAACAAGTTTCAACGAATTTCAATCAATAACGAAATAAATCATAGCATAGCATTGAATTGAATTGTAGAAACATCCAAGCAATTCACTCACTGTCACATCTAACAATATCAACAATAATCTAAATCAGTAAATCTACAACCACATCAACAATAACTTCATCCTAGAGCTATAAATTATGAAAAAAAAAATCAACAAATCACATCAGATCATTGAATATAAAAACATCTAAGCAATTCACTCAGTCACATCCAACAATATCAACAATAATCTACAACCACATTAACAATAATTTCATCTGAGAGCTATATACTGAAAAAAAAAAAAAAAAACCTCAACAAATTTGAACCTAACACTAAATTAATTATACCATATCATTAAACTGAATTGTGAAAACAACATCTAAGCAATTCACTCACGGTCACATCTAGAAATATCAACTATAATTTTGTTCTAGAGCTATAAATATTTAAAAAGTTTCAACAAATTTCAATTAATAATGAAATAAATCCCCGCAATTCACTCACTGTCACATCCAAAAATATCAACATTAATCAACAACAAGATCAACAATAATTTCATCCTAGAGCTTTAAACTCAGAAAAATTTTCAACAAATAATCACTGTCACATCCAACAATATCAACATTAATCTACAACAAGATCAACAATAATTTCATCCTCGAGCTTTAAACTCTGAAAAATTTTCAACAAATAATAACTAATATTTAAACAAATCACATCAGATCATTGAATTATAAAAACATCTAAGCAATTCACTCAGTCACATCCATCAATAATCTACACAACCACATCAACAATAATTTCATCCTACAGCTATAAACTCCGAACAAATTTCAACAAATCATAACTATTAATGAAGTAAATCATAGCAGAAAAATGAATTAAATTGCGAAAACAACATCTAAGAAATTCACTCACTGTCACATCCAACAATATCAACAATAATCTACAACCACATCAACAATAATTTCATCCTAGAGCTATAAACTCCGAACAAATTTCAACTAATAATGAAATAAATCATAGCATATCATTGAACTGAATTGTAGAAACGTCTAAGCAATTCACTCATCGTCACATCCAACAATCAACAATGACTCCATCCTAGAGCTATAAACTTGGCAAATATCTCAACAAATTTAAACTTAATAACTAAACAAATCACCTCATATCATTGAACTGAATTGTAGAAACCTCTGAGCAATTCACTCGCCCTCACAGGCAACAATATCAACAATATATCTATCCTAGAGCTGTAAATTCTGAAAATGTTTTAACAAATTTTAACTGATGATGAAATAAATCATAGCAGAGCATTGAATTGAATTAACCATTGGGTGTCAGCCCAATGGCCACCAGCCCGCATTCTAACCCGGAGGTGGCGGGTTCGAGTCTTGCTCGTTCCCAATGCCCCTACGGTAGCGGATTTACCCCCAGACTCAGGCTTACTGGGTGGCGGTCTGCGAGGTGGGATCACCTCGGCGGTTGGGAGGACCGTGGAATATCCCCCCCCCCTCCCCCCCGCATTGAATTGAATCGTAGAAACACCATCTAAGCAATTCACTCACCATCACAACCATCTATATCAACAATAATTTCATCCTACAGCTATAATTTGTGAAAAAATTTCAACATATTTGAACCTAACAATAAAATAAAACATAGCATGTCACTGAATTAAATTGTGAAAACAACATCTAAGCAGGTCACTCACTGTCACGTTCAACAATATCAACAAAAACTTCATCCTACAGCTATAAATTCTATAAAATTTCAACTAATAACATATCATTGAATTGAATTGTAGAAACATCTAAGCAATTACTCACAGTCACATACTCACATCCAACAATAATTTCATCCTACAGCTATAAGTTCTGCAAATATTTCAACAAAGTTTAACTAATAACGAAAACTATCACATCGGAGCATTAAATTATAAAAACATAATCTAAGCAATTCACTCAGTCACATCCAACAATATCAACAACAATCCACAACAAAATCAACATTAACTTCATCCTAGAGCTATGAATTCTTAAAATTTTCAACAAATCATAACTAACAATGAAATAGCATAGTAACAACGAACTGAATTGTAGAAACAACATCGAAGCAATTCACTCAGTCACATGAACATCCAACAATATCAACAATAATAATCTACAACCACATCAACAAAATTTCATCCTAGAGCTATATAATCTGAATGTTTCAACAAATTTAAACCTAACACTAGAACAAGTTACATTATATCATTAAATTGAATTGTGAAAAACAACATCTAAGCTATTCACTCACGGTCACATCTATCAATATCAACAATAACTTCATCCTAGAGCTATAAATTCTTCATCAAACTTCAACAAATCATAAAAACATAATCTATGCAATTCACTAACCGTCACAATCTAACTATATCGACAATAATCTTAAACCTAGACCTGTAAATTCTACAAATGCTTCAAACAAATCATAACTAATCACATCACATCAACAAAAAATTCATCCTAGAGCTATATAATCTGAAAATTTCAACAAATTTGAACCTAACACTAGAACAAGTTACAGTATATCATTAAATTGAATTGTGAAAACAACATCTAAGCTATTCACTCACGGTCACATCTATCAATATCAACAATAACTTCATCCTAGAGCTATAAATTCTTCATAAAACTTCAACAAATCATAAAAACATAATCTATGCAATTCACTAACCGTCACATCTAACTATATCAACAATAATCTAAACCTAGACCTGTAAATTCTGCAAATGCTTCAAACAAATCATAACTAATCACATCAAATCATGAAATACTTAAAACATTATCTCCAAACTCACCGTAATATCCACCAGAAAACTCGCCAATTCATCCACATCAATCTTCGCAACCGCTTCCGCCATCGTAACCTTAGGTTTCTTCACCTTCTTCATCTTCTTCTTCTTCTCCACATCATTATTCACATCTAACCTATTCTCAACAACTTCCTCATCACTATCCTCATAATCCGAATAGTTCTTCTTCGTCTTCGACGATCTAACCTGCGAATCATCATCATAAACCGCTGAGGATGATCTCTGAGCTTCGATAACCTTCCGTCGTTCTTCCGATTTCTTCTCAATAACACTGAATACATTATCATTATTGTTATTATTGTTGGAGATTACGGATCCGTTGGAAACGGAGTTCAACGGCACCGGATTTTTGCGTTTTTTCTTGGCGTATGTGACCTTCTGCCATCCGTGATCGTTGTTGTGTTGTTCGGCAATGGTGCTGGTGGTTGATTCGAACTCCATGTTAGAGAAGATGAGATCGGGATCTGGAGGAGAGTAAGGTTTTGTAGGTGAGAGTTTAGAGTCCAAGTCTGACTTGCAATGGCGGTCGATAAATGTTGGTAGGTGATATCAGGGTGTTTGGGATTTTGATTGGGAATGGGAATGGGTATGGAGGACAGGAATGGGAATTGACACACGGTATGGTACTATGGTACTACGGAATGGATAAAACATAAGGCACCGTTAAAAACGTTGAGGACAGAATCGATGAGTTTTTTCCCGTAACAGTGTTGGTGGGTAAATTATTTATCAAAATGGTGTTGGTGGAAAAGTACTTATCAAAATAGTATTTTTAATAGATTCTTTTGTTTCTCATTCCTAAACTCATTGGATAATTCTAATAATTTGAATACCTATTAATTTAATCATGGTATTGTGTCTTTCACTTAACTTATTTTTTTAATCTTAAAAAAGCTTATTTTTTTTTATCAAACCTATTTATCTAAAAAAAACCTTCGTGTGATCCAAGAACTTTATTTATACACACTTATACCATCATAATTATATAATTAATAAAAAAAACTAAATATTATTATATAAGAACTCTGGTTGATATGACTTGCGTAAAAACAATTAAAAAATTCGTTTTCAGCATATTATTCGTGTTTTTTTTCTTCTATACAGCCTATTAATTTTGTTGCATTATTTTTTGTCAAGGTACGACATTACAGGTATCCACATCCATATTAGTGGGATAGTTAACACACAAACTTGATAAAAAATATTAATTAACTATTACATTGTAAAAAAATAAAGAAAAGCATTTTTATTTACCTTAAATAGTAAATTTTATTTATCTTATTTTAATAGAGGGAATAAATATCGTGTAACTCAGACCTTGAAACTTGATTTATAAAAAAAGTTAACAACAAATGAGTGACTAAAAAATCTGAACTTGATTTATATAAAAAAAAAACTAGGTTTTTTTTAAGATTCTTAAAGAAATTAAGTTAGATAAGAGACATAATACCATGATTAAATTTATAGTTATTCAAAGAATTTGAATTATCCAATGAGGTTAGGAGTGATAAACAAATAAATATTCAAAAACACTATTTTGGTAAATACTTTTGCAACAACACCATTTTAGTAAATATTTTATCCACCAACACCAATATGAGAAAAAACTCCGGAATTGATGTAAGTCGTTATCTTTTTGGACTGAAGTGACACCTTTTAAAAATGTTGACGACGGAACTGACGTGATTTTTTTTTACTGAAGTGTCATTTTTCACCAACTCATAGGGACGAAAATGACAATTAACTCTTTTTAAAATGACTCCCATTAAAAAAACTAGTTGTTTGATGACATGGACATATGAGGTGAAAAATAATTTTTTATGTCCACGTCGAAAAAAACAAAATAAAATATTTTTTTCCACCTCTCATATGTCTATGCTAGCATCTACATTAGTGAAAAACTAGCTATGTCAACAAGAAAGCTATCTACGTTAGCGAAAAAAACTAATTGGGTTAAGTTTTTTAACGAATGTCCAATGATAAAAAAAAAGTTAGAAAATAGGGACTGTTAGTAAGAATATTTTCGGTTAGGATTATTACTAACCAATTGAGAAAATGTAAGATTATTAAAATCAAATTTGTAAAAAAAAGAGTGAGATGTTTATAAAGTTTGTTGTATAATTTATTGATTAATGTTGGTTTCATTGTATCATATATTTATTTATATTCAATTAAATAATATTTTATTGTTAATTTTATATTCTATATCAGAGCCGGCCCAAGGGAGGTGCTAGATGGGCGACGACCCAGGGCCCAATCTTCCTAGGGGCCCGAAAATTAATAAAAATAACTATATATATATTTAAATAGTATATTTAGTAAATACATCTATGTTGCTATACAAAAAAAAAAACTAGTGTTGTTGCCCGCGCTACGCGGCGGGTTTGAAGCGGGACGTGTCGTCATAAGTTTGACAACTAAAATTTTTTTATTCATTATATCGATGTGAGCATGGTTTTGTTTGTGGTGTACATTTGGGTTTTTGCCTACTTTCGACATTACCCTGTCACAAGACTATAAACTGCTAGGACTTGGATTTGCTTCTCTTTGTTGCAAAAAGCGACCGTGTAATGAGTTGTTTCCTGCATATGTGGTGGCAGAAATTGTAACTCGAAGCTGTATCTTCTATTATATAACAGTAAAGGAAATCAGTTTTGTAAACAGTCTAGGAAAAATAAGTGGAAACTTACCAGAAGCAAAGTTGCACAACCCTTTCCCACAATACGTCCACTTTTATGTGTATATTCTTCTAAAATTGTCAAAAAACCTAAACCCATGAAGGTAATGCATAATTCAATAACTGTAAATAAGTGGCGTGTTAGCGAGGGCTTGTTAGTGTGATAGAATTTCAAGGTCATGAAAAGCTTTCTTTCATACCCGTTGTATGTCATCACCCAACTTGTTGAAACAACTATAATGAAGCTGGTATTTGGATTCTCGCCTTTTTTTTGTTGCAAAGAGCGACTGGACAATGGCTTGTTTACCTGCATATTTGGTAACAAAAACAATAAGTCGAAACAGGTCAAAATGGGTCGGTTCTCATTCTCCACAAATACCTTTTGTAAATAGAATTGCTTCCATTTCTATTTACGCCTCTCTTTGTTGCAAAAAGCTATTGTACATTGACTTGTTGACCTGCATGTGTGGTGACAGAACAATTACCCGAGATTGTATCTTTTATTAATGTTAATTATGAAAAGCTTCCTCTTTTAGTACCTTTGACACCCGTTGTATGTCATCATCCAGTGTGTCAAAACAACTCTAGTAAAGCCGGTACCAAAAAATGCGAAATGGAGCAGACCAAACCTAATCATCTAATAACTTGTTTTTGTAAGAGAGAAGTATCGTAGGATGTGTGCTAAAAGAGAACTTACCAGGTTTTTTACTGTTGCATATTATAACCTTATAAAGAAGCAACAAACTTATGCATATCAAGGTTGTACAATTGGCTTTGGGAGATTTTCAAAAAAAATTGAAATTTTCCTTTTTAACCCTAAGGTTTTAATCTTTCACAATTTAAATTTAAAGTTTTAATCTTTGTTTCATTTTTAACCTTAAAGTTTTAATCTTTGACAATTTAAGTTTATAGTTTTAATCTTTGTTAATTTAACCCCTTTGATTAATTTTATTTTTCACTTCTAATTCAAAAGTTTTCATCTTATACAATTTAACCCCTTTGATTAATTTGATTTTTCACTTCTAATTCAAAAGTTTCCATCTTTTGCGATTTAACCACTTTGATTTTTTTTACTTATTTGTTGTAATCTTGTCTTTGAGAGTTTTCCAAAGAAAAAATGGTTATCCATATGGTTGTTGTAACCTTGGCTTTGAGGGTTTTTAAAAAAAAAATGATTTTTTAACTTTTCACTCAAATGTATTTCATATGGTTATGCATATGATTGTCGTAACCTTGGCTTTGAGGGTTTTTTAAAAAAATGATTTTTTAACTTTTCACTCAAATGTATTTCATAAATTACCTTTAACGCAAAACTATCTGTTTTTTACTTTTAACATAAAACTTTTTATCTTTTGCAATCTATCCTCACAACTTTTTTTACTTTCAACTTTGGTCCTTTATAATTTTTATTTTCCGCAAATTTTTTCGCTTTATGCTTCGTTCAAAAATTTTGTGACTAAACACATCGAAACGTGCGTCTTTGGTTTAACGTTTTTATGTTTCGTTCTAAATTTTGCGAGTTAACACGACGCAACGTACATGTGTGGGTGAACGTTTTTACATCGTCTATTTTTTCCCGTTTGAAAGGTTCAACATAACATGCGCGTCGTAAATCGACTTAGTTATAACTAAAGAATCCCCGCCGCATTGCGGCGGGTCGTAATTCTTGTTTGTGTTAAATGCCATTCTTCAACATATCATCCTCTGTAGCATTTATTTTTTCAAAAGCTTTTGTGCACGTACTAAAGCATTTTCATGGGTTTGATTGCTCAAGTGACAATATTTCTGACCTGTTCATTAAACATCACGTGTTAGAATGTATGTTGCTAGCAGTATATTTTTAACAAAAGCTATAAATAACAAAAAAATCCGAAGTTAATGGTGAAACATTAAAAGGTAAAATCAAGATTCAAGGTAAAATCATCTATAATTTCATCATGAATGATCATATTAACAACAAAAGTACTATAGTGATATTGAGTTGTATAGTAACCTCACTGTTGTTGACTTCATTCATGAAATCAGAGAAAACTATATTTTTGGTTTGGTTTGTTCGGCCATCTTCAGTGGGCTCGATGAGGACCTTTAGCGAGTCAGGTGAGGTTGCTCGTGAAAGGGCGACATACAGTTGACCGTGTGTAAAAACAGGTTCTGGTAGATAAACTCCAATTTTTTTTAAAGATTGTCCTTGGCTTTTATTTATGGTCATTGCATAGCATGTTTTTACTGGAAATTGACGTCTTATAAACACAAAAGGTAAGTCTATGCTATTATGAACAAAGTTAATTTTAGGTATATATACACGATGACCAACAGTTGTTCCGGTGATTACGTGTGCTTCGATTATTCTTGGCAACAGTTGGGATATCAAAAGTCTGGTGCCATTACATAAGCCAGAAGTTTGATTTATATTACGTAGTAAAATAACTGGAGTATTTACCTTTAGATTAAGCTTATGTGGTGGAAGTCCGTTGAAATTTAGCTGATTTAAATATTCCTGAGGATACAAAATGTCTATGTCACCTCTATTTTGTGCATGTGGGATCATTGGGTCAACACTAATATATGATGTACATTCTCCGGGTGTCAGTTTAAGTACCAATTCATTGATTTGTTCAGCTGTGTCGTTCCTTGGACAAACGATTGCTCTGTCAGATAGGTTTTCCGCCGATGGGTTGGTAAAAACGGTGTCGTCATAGATGAAGCGAATTAAAGAATCAAGCCCATTGTGTTCTGGATGTATTAGAAATTTTGGCAGAATTTGAATGATGTGTGCGTTGCAAGGGTCATCGACATCTGGTTGACCGACCACACCATCTCCCACACTTAGCAACCATGAGGCAAAATGCGAAATAACTTGTGTGTCTTGTGAATTTTGTGTACTTGTCGCTACTCGCATGTTCTCGTTCAACCTGCAAACTGTAAAGTTGTCCCATAAATATGATCTAGGCAACGTAGAGTCTATAATCTCGGAACGCGATGCTTTTGGTTTCACCGGAAGTGTTTGTCTGAAATCTCCACCAAGTAGTATAGATTTGCCCCCAAATAGCTTCATTGTTTCCCCTAGAACATCTCTCAGTGTCCTGTCTAAAGATTCAAAACATCTGCGGTCACTCATTGGTGCTTCATCCCAAATTATCAAAGATGTTTCCTTGAGAAGCTCACATAGCTGAGTGTTTTTTTTATATCACAAACTGATTGATCTGTCAGTTCTATTGGTATCTTGAAGCATGAGTGAGTGGTTCAACCAGATGGTAATAGAAGTGAAGCAATTCCTGATGCCGCAACCGCTAAAACGATTCTACCTACAGATCTAAACGCTGAAATTATTGTTTTCCATAAGAATGTTTTACCTGTACCACCATGACCATAGACAAACAATAATTTCTGAGACTTTCTTTCATATGAATTCATGACAATATCATAAACTTGGAGCTGATCAGCATTTAACAATGAGTGCAATTGAGAATGTTGTGCATTCAAGGCATCCATGTCATAACATTTCTCTTCCATTAACAAACGGTTTTTCATCGAAGCAAGGAGAGCAGTACACGGCATAGGAAGGCAATAATTTGAAAGAGACGCAGATGGTGTGCTCGAATTAAGCAATTGCTCAATTTCGGACAAAACATATTGTTGCAAGTCGAAGTCATTGATACATCTATTGAGTTGATTTGTGCTTCTATTCTGATTTAGGAGTATATCATCTGACATTTTTCTCCAATGCCCTTCCCATAGAACTGCAGGTCTTGCTATGTTACAAACAAGAAGCATATGGCTGAATAGAGATCTCATTTCAGCAGATGTTGCCCAATTTGACGCCTCTACGAATGCCATTTCCCATTCCCTATCATCACCTACAAGACCCATGCTTTCACACGCTGCGCGGTAAGTCATGTGTGTGACACCAGAAACAGTACGTATTTCAGCAAAAGACCTGCAACCCCTTTGATGACATAATAACATCCTTAGATAAAACAGTTCGCCACATGTTAGATGTATATATATGAGTCTACCTATCGCTGGCGTCTTACTTGATAATCTGCGAATCCAAGCTTTAGCTGATAAATGCCACCAATATCTTGAAACATAATCAATACAACGAAGATCACGGCCGTCGGATTCTGTCTGGTTATTACGTAACCATTCTGTTAAGGTTGTTTTCCCAAATGCAGGGTTGCTTACAAATGGTATGTAAGCGCATGGTTTCTCGAAATGTGACATTTTGCATGTCTTCTAGGTGCACGGCCAGAATTTGCACGGATGGATTTCTGCTATGTATAGGAAACCTAAGTATCCTCCAAGCCGCCTCATGTGGGCATATAAAGCGGGCATCAACAAAAAAATTTATTTCATTTACCGGAGGAGTTGGTTGGATTGGGGTGTTAGTTGGTTGGTCATCAGCCTTGGTAACTGCAAACTTAACACGATCAACACCTTTAGATATTGTAACATCCCGAAAATATAATACTTTATATTGAAATTATAAAGTATAAAATAAACAAATATAAACTAGCTAGGAATAAATAACCTAGTTAGTCATAAGTCTAGTTATAACAAGAAACTTGGTTGATAACATGGAAAATCTAACTTAATAATTGATGGGGGGCTAAAGTTGTCAAGTTTGAAACTTGAATTACTAAAACAAAAAAAAATACCAAACACACACTTTGAGTGTGTGTCTGGTTCGTACAAAACACAGGGGGCGACCAAGAAACCCCCATCAAACCCTACTTCATGTAAATTGCTCAAATTGAAGACCAAATTCAGTTCCAAATCGATTTCCAAGCACGAAATTATGATCTCCTCTAAAAAGGGATCATAAGGTGTGTAATTTCAATGCAAAATCTTCACCCAAATTTTTGAGTGAATTCATGAAATTCAAGAATTGATGTTGCATGTTAGTTGTTTTGAAAGAAATAGTGACTAGGGACAAACCCTAGTTAATTACTTGTTGAAATTTTGCTTAATTCTAGTGAATACCATAATCACCATTGAAGGTGATAGGTGGGTTTTGTAGGAGCATGTAAAACACTAGAATTAGATTGTTTTTCAAGTATAATTCGAATTCTAGGAAGTGAATTCAGATATTGACAATGTGAAAATTGATATGAACATGCTTAGTAGATGCTAATATTGGCTAATAACAAGCCATGAACATGATCATAAGCTTTGAGAATTATGCCCTTAAGGTGTTTGTAAAAATGCCTCAAAGAAGGCTTAGAAACTTGAAATTTGAGTTAAAACGCATAATTGTAAGTTTCGGCAAATTATGCGATATATGCTAAGAAAAGAGTTCTAAACAGGTCGAATTGAACTCCTTAGGTAAGGAATTCGGATCGTCAAGTGGACAAGCCGGCGGAGATACGCGTTTGAAGAGGGTGCTTTAAAGGTACGTGACTTGTCGTCTCGTTACACTTACGTAGATAAACCTAGTCTTAGATATGTTTAATAATGATATAGTGAAAATGATTATGTTTGGTATGTCAATGAAGTGATGTAACTCACTCGACAACCAAACGGGTCAAAATAGTTAAATAAATATGTTGTTGATGATATTGTTTAAAATAGCCGTGTTGGAACGTCAATGAAGTGGTGTAACTCACTCGACAAACCAAACGGGTTAAATAATGGTCGAATTATTAGTGTTTGAAATGACTTAAACATCACTAGTTAAATGGGGTCAAAAGCGTAAACCATTGAATGGTAGTGATACGCTAAGATTAACAAGCCCGTGAATGGGTAATTATGGCTAGAAACCAACGTTGATGAATTATGCAAGTGCGTGACTTTAGTCTCGTTACATTATGTAAAGATGTTTGGTTTTAGTGTATAAATGATGTCGTAGTGGAATGGATGCGTTTGATGCGTCGTTAAAGTGGCGAAGTTCACTAGACCATCAAACGGGTCAAAATAAAGAATTGAAATCAGGTTTGGCTTGTCAATAAAGTGATGGTCTTCACTAGATAGCCAAACGGGTCAAAATGAGGCTTGTAAAGGAATCAAGTGGGTAGAGACTTGAAAGTTTCATACCTCGCTAGGTAATGGATGGTACCACACCAATGAATTAGTTATGTTAATTTAAGTTATGAACCCGTGATATCGGGTTAAACACTAAAGATAAATAAAATGAGTCGTTTGAAACGGAATGATGAATTCCGAGAAAAACGAGCTTTCAGTTCCAAGGAAACATGAAACTATGAATAACGTAAACACACCAAGATGTACAAGCCCGGGAACTTGGGTAACGGCACCTAAAGGTTTGGAATAAGAAATTGGAAATAAACACTTATAGTTAGAATGGGTTGAATAATTGGTAGTATAGAAATTTTTAGCCGTATGATCGGTGAGTCGATTGTTGGTACGATAGTTGAAAAGAACATGTCCGTAAAGAATTTACAGACATACATGAAAAGAAATGGCCTAAAACGGTATTCGGATTTGAGAGAAATCCACAAAATAGTTGAATGGTAAATTCCCAGTGTCCACCGTAAATTACGGTATACACCGTAATTTACGGTGGAGATCAAAATATTACGGTGAGTCGCTCCTGTGTTACGGCAGAACCAGAGACACTTAAGGTCTACCGTAACTTACGGTAGTCACCGTAAGTTACGGTGGAACCCAGAAAATTTGTATTTTATTTGTTAATTTTCTATGTCGAAATTCGTTTATATGTAACATATTAATATCAAACTAATGTTTTTAGTGTTTGACCCTAGGTATGGATGAGGACCTCTCGGATGATGATCAAGTACATTGTAAGGAACCGAACACGTATTTTGAAGCTTCCGCACTAAACTAAATCTTGTCTTGACTTTAATCATGTTGTAAATGTTTTGTTAATCGTGTTTTGAATCCTTCAAACTAGTTGTTAGCTGACTAGTAAGGATTAACTTTAAACTTGTTATGCATTAACTTATGTTTGTTTTGAGTACTACAACAAGTAGGTTTGGTCTTTAAACACGAAAGTTTTTTTCTTTTGTAAACCCTGATTAGTATTTATTTAATATAAATACTTAGTTAAATTCCGTCTAAATATTAAGGGTGTTACAAGTTGGTAATCAGAGCTTAAGGTTGTCAACAAAGTGTTCGGTTCGAGCTTGATCGATCGTCCGGTAAGAATTAATTGCTTTAGTAGACTTACTAGAATACTAGAAAAAGGAAATTTGATTTGATATGCACGGGAAGTGCGTGTTTACACACTCAAACCCGGAACAGTGCATTAAACATAAATGATTTAAGCAAGTGGTGAATTTGGCTAGATCAAAATGAATGACGCATATGTCATAGATGAAATGTTTAACAATTAGTGTAAACATTTCAGTTTCAAGATGGCGTAAAGATGGGGGGAGTGTATAAATACGCTCGAACCCGGGAAATGCACTAAGTAAGAAAGGTAAGGCAAGATATATACTTGACCAAACCAAAAAAAAAAAAGAATAACACATTATTTATGACTAAGTGAGAATAATATAAATTTCCGTATAATAAGATGGAAATGAATGAAATAATTATTGATAAATCGTGATGGATGTTTCAGTTAAAGAAATGTCTGGAGTAACTGGAGATGATTCGACATCTCAATTGACTGAACAAATGAAAGCTAAGATTTCCGAGACGGTCGGAAAAGCTCTAGAAAATAGTCTATCACAGTATATTGATAGCTTACAAACCACAATCGTGCCGGTGGTGAACGATATGATGGCTGAATTGAAAGACAGCATACTACAAGAAATAGAAGAAAGGAGGGTGTTGGATATGAATCCAAGATCCGTAAAGAAGTCCAAGTATAATAAAGCTCCCAAGAAGGGGGCTACAAAAAGTGTGTTACATCAGTGCAGAGTTTGTGGAAAAATTCACAAGGGCACATGCGGTAAGCCAAGACATAAAAAGTCTAATTGTCCAAAGAGGCTCAGAACCAAGGACACAGCGGACACAAGGTCTGATGCCCAGAAATCAAGGACAAAGTTGTTTTATATAACAGCCACGGAGGCTAAAGCTGAACCGGATGTCGTTTCAGGTATACTCTTGTAGATTAAGTTTCAGTATGAATTTTTAATTATTGCGAGTGCAAGTAAATTGTTTGTTTTATACCGATTTATTTAACATCCTACATTAGTTTTAACGAAATTACCAAGGCTAAAATATATATGTATATATATATATATATATATATATATAGAGAGAGAGAGAGAGAAATAGATAATAATAAAAGTTCTATTGTTTATAAGAGGTGCTGAAACTGTACGTTGAGCATCGAGGTAAAAGTAATCTCGATAGATATTGCAATGGGAAGGAGTGCGTGTACACTCGAACCCGGGAAATTAATGAAGAGAATAAACCTTGTGTTGGGAAGGAGTGTAATTACACTCGAACTCGGAAATTGCAATAATAATAAATGGCGAAGACAAGGTTATAGACTTGGCTGAACTAAATAAAACGCGTAGGAGCGTCATTTACATCAACCAATGATGTGGATAAATTTCATGCAATGCAATGATAAACAATAATAAAATTAAATGAATTAATTTTGTTATTATTGCAATAGGATTAAGGTTAAAGATAAGAAATTAAGACTCGGACCGAGAATATCCGCGAAAAAGAAGTTAAATGAATGATACGTATTATTCGCTATTATGAATAATAAAGTATCAATAAATGCAAATTTAGAAACTTGGGTAGGGGTAACCATCCAAGTAATACATTATTAATCGAACCCTCATGAGGAAGAACAGTGATCGCAGTAATGGATGTGATTATATAAAAGCCTAGTAAAATAAACTTTATGAAAGTGTTAGAATAAGAACGGGTAAACCCCAAAAGCCGTATAACCATGACAGTGGTTTTACCAAATAAGACTTGAGAAATGGGCCTTCGGAACATTAGCAAAAGAAATAGACCTAAGGATCGCTAACAACAGAAAGGTGGTGTTCGGAATCAAGTAAGCAAAATGCTTGATAATAAAGGTAAACGGAAGCCGGATAATGGGAGCATATTACATTAAGGTAATAAGCCCAAGGGAAGGGATAAGAATCAAGGTAATTAAAATTATAAACTAACAAACAAGAATGCTAAGGCACAAGGATGAAAGTTTGACTATTATAAGTAATAAAGTCCATCAGAACAAGTCAAACAAAATAAATGGAAGAATTAAGGAGTCGGTGAAATAAAGGCGACAGGTTACGCTAATACCACCGAATAAATCAAAACGAAATTTTAATGCATGTCAGAATGATGACTCTAATAATGACTTCGGTAAAATAACCGATAGATGGGTAGGACTACGGATATATGCGTAAACCAAGAGACGGTACCCAGATTAAAAGTCAAAAGACTCGGATTAAGAGCTATAACTAAGAGACGATGAAATTTCGCAAAACAGAAATTTTGATAGTTATGTCCAACTATTTTAATATTGGACGGGCCGAATAAAGTATAATACTTGATATTCCAAGTAATCGCAACCCGAATAATGAAAGTGCGAAATATTACTGAACCGATGTGATAGGTCGTAAAAGAATATGGAAAGGAAAAGGCAAACCAATAAAATCGGGGTGTTAAAAACATTAAGATAACGAACCCGGTAATGGGTTGAAAGGAAATAGGGCCATAAACCAAATAACGGTATGAGTAAAATAAACTAACGCGAAGGTGACATAAGAAGTCATAGAGTCGGAAAGATAATCCGAAAGAAAATGAGTATAGCTTTAAACTACGGTCAAGGTCAAATAAATTTTTGAAAGCAAAAATTTATTTATTCTAAACATAAAAAGGGGGTGCCTTAACGCCATATGTATACTTATATCATTAAAAAAAAGATATGAAAAGAAGATGATCCATGAGATCACCATAACCTTCAGGTTATAAACAATGTAAAGGTCTACGGGACCAAAATGACCTTCGGGTCACAAATACAACGGAACAAACTATAGGGTCTCACCCTAAAAAAGGTGAAGACCTAATAAAATAGCCTACGAAGCTAAGTAAAGGAACCTGCAGGTCGATAATGTATAGCATGGGAGCCAGTCATGAGTTCCCGCGTAAAATGATAACGGAGAAGAATAATTCTTGTTGTCAATTTCTGATATGATTAAACGACATGGTTAAAGGGAAAAGCATTAAACTAAAATTCAGTTTTAGTAAAGAAACGATGTTCTAACACCTATAAATACCGAGAGAGAGAAATTAGAGAAAGGGTTAATACTAAAGGATATAGGTATTAACGCCGATAGGTGTAAGAAGATGTATTCAAAGGAAGATTCATAATAATGAAAAGCTGACATAAACCTAAACATGACGTGATGTGATCACGGACACAAAAGGGATATAAAATACAGCCACGTAATAATACGAGTTATTAGATGTGAAAATATAAACACGCAAAATACAGATGACGGCATTATAGTATACCCAAATAACGAGGTATGTGACCAATTGGTCAAGGCGATAAAGCAAGTTATAGTCAAAATGATGTTGTGACTTATGTAGAGCACTTGTCAATGTAAGGTTAGCGTGAAGTAAGTATGCTGACGGACTCAGTGACTGGACGGTCTAAAGACAACTCGGTCAAATAGGCGACAAGGATAGGAAATAGATGATAAAAGGTTACAGTCCAAAAGGACATATGCCTAAAAGACAAACATGTAAATACGAATAAAAACCTTACGCCGGACAAGAGGGAATGCCTTGAAAAAAAAAAAAAACGAAACTAAGACGGTTAGGTCCAAACCAAAGGACTACTTAAAGAAGGTTTTGGGGACGAAACCCTTTTAAGGGGGGTGGACTTGTAACATCCCGAAAATATAATACTTTATATTGAAATTATAAAGTATAAAATAAACAAATATAAACTAGCTAGGAATAAATAACCTAGTTAGTCATAAGTCTAGTTATAACAAGAAACTTGGTTGATAACATGGAAAATCTAACTTAATAATTGATGGGGGGCTAAAGTTGTCAAGTTTGAAACTTGAATTACTAAAACAAAAAAAAATACCAAACACACACTTTGAGTGTGTGTCTGGTTCGTACAAAACACAGGGGGCGACCAAGAAACCCCCATCAAACCCTACTTCATGTAAATTGCTCAAACTGAAGACCAAATTCAGTTCCAAATCGATTTCCAAGCACGAAATTGTGATCTCCTCTAAAAAGGGATCATAAGGTATGTAATTTCAATGCAAAATCTTCACCCAAATTTTTGAGTGAATTCATGAAATTCAAGAATTGATGTTGCATGTTAGTTGTTTTGAAAGAAATAGTGACTAGGGACAAACCCTAGTTAATTACTTGTTGAAATTTTGCTTAATTCTAGTGAATACCATAATCACCATTGAAGGTGATAGGTGGGTTTTGTAGGAGCATGTAAAACACTAGAATTAGATTGTTTTTCAAGTATAATTCGAATTCTAGGAAGTGAATTCAGATATTGACAATGTGAAAATTGATATGAACATGCTTAGTAGATGCTAATATTGGCTAATAACAAGCCATGAACATGATCATAAGCTTTGAGAAATTATGCCCTTAAGGTGTTTGTAAAAATGCCTCAAAGAAGGCTTAGAAACTTGAAATTTGAGTTAAAACGCATAATTGTAAGTTTCGGCAAATTATGCGATATATGCTAAGAAAAGAGTTCTAAACAGGTCGAATTGAACTCGTTAGGTAAGGAATCCGGATCGTCAAGTGGACAAGCCGGCGGAGATACGCGTTTGAAGAGGGTGCTTTAAAGGTACGTGACTTGTCGTCTCGTTACACTTACGTAGATAAACCTAGTCTTAGATATGTTTAATAATGATATAGTGAAAATGATTATGTTTGGTATGTCAATGAAATGATGTAACTCACTCAACAACCAAACGGGTCAAAATAGTTAAATAAATATGTTGTTGATGATATTGTTTAAAATAGCCGTGTTGGAACGTCAATGAAGTGATGTAACTCACTCGACAAACCAAACGGGTTAAATAATGGTCGAATTATTAGTGTTTGAAATGACTTAAACATCACTAGTTAAATGGGGTCAAAAGCGTAAACCATGGAATGGTAGTGATACGCTAAGATTAACAAGCCCGGGAATGGGTAATTATGGCTAGAAACCAACGTTGATGAATTATGCAAGTGCGTGACTTTAGTCTCGTTACATTATGTAAAGATGTTTGGTTTTAGTGTATAAATGATGTCGTAGTGGAATGGATGCGTTTGATGCGTCGTTAAAGTGGCGAAGTTCACTAGACCATCAAACGGGTCAAAATAAAGAATTAAAATCAGGTTTGGCTTGTCAATAAAGTGATGGTCTTCACTAGATAGCCAAACGGGTCAAAATGAGGCTTGTAAAGGAATCAAGTGGGTAGAGACTTGAAAGTTTCATACCTCGCTAGGTAATGGATGGTACCACACCAATGAATTGGTTATGTTAATTTAAGTTATGAACCCGTGATATCGGGTTAAACACTAAAGATAAATAAAATGAGTCGTTTGAAACGGAATGATGAATTCCGAGAAAAACGAGCTTTCAGTTCCAAGGAAACATGAAACTATGAATAACGTAAACACACCAAGATGTACAAGCCCGGGAACTTGGGTAACGGCACCTAAAGGTTTGGAATAAGAAATTGGAAATAAACACTTATAGTTAGAATGGGTTGAATAATTGGTAGTATAGAAACTTTTAGCCGTATGATCGGTGAGTCGATTGTTGGTACGATAGTTGAAAAGAACATGTCCGTAAAGAATTTACAGACATACATGAAAAGAAATGGCCTAAAACGGTATTCGGATTTGAGAGAAATCCACAAAATAGTTGAATGGTAAATTCCCAGTGTCCACCGTAAATTACGGTATACACCGTAATTTACGGTGGAGATCAAAATATTACGGTGAGTCGCTCCTGTGTTACGGCAGAACCAGAGACACTTAAGGTCTACCGTAACTTACGGTAGTCACCGTAAGTTACGGTGGAACCCAGAAAATTTGTATTTTATTTGTTAATTTTCGATGTCGAAATTCGTTTATATGTAACATATTAATGTCAAACTAATGTTTTTAGTGTTTGACCCTAGGTATGGATGAGGACCTCTCGGATGATGATCAAGTACATTGTAAGGAACCGAACACGTATTTTGAAGCTTCCGCACTAAACTAAATCTTGTCTTGACTTTAATCATGTTGTAAATGTTTTGTTAATCGTGTTTTGAATCCTTCAAACTAGTTGTTAGCTGACTAGTAAGGATTAACTTTAAACTTGTTATGCACTAATATGTTTGTTTTGAGTACTACAACAAGTAGGTTTGGTCTTTAAACACGAAAGTTTTTTTTTTGTAAACCCTGATTAGTATTTATTTAATATAAATACTTAGTTAAATTCCGTCTAAATATTAAGGGTGTTACAGATATATACTTGAAAAGATACTTAATCATCATGTTCCAACCACAATACTCAACATTTATGTGGGCATTGAAGCTGATCGGAGTGTCGCGCTCCGGTCAAATATAATATTTATATGCCCAAATTACCCTTAACAAATAGTTAGTGGTAGCAAGGGGTCGAACCACGAGGAGTATGTGGTTTGCGAATGGATTCGATTGAATTATCAAAAAGTGTCACAAATTATGAAGCTTGCTATGATATTCTTATATTTTTGTTTTGTTGAAAGATGTGAATTTAAACTAAGTGAATTGGTTTAATTGAATAAAGCCTAATGATTAACGATTGCAAGAAAACTTGATTACTAAACAATAATAATAAAAAGTGTTCACGCCCGGTTTCGGTAATTGCCAACCTAGGGTTTCTACAAGTTTTTAGATTCAACTCAATTGCATACGATTAGCGGATTTAGTGTATCGTGACTTAGGTGCCAATAACTATCAACGTTTCGAAAAATGGACAAGAATGCACTTTGTAATCAACACAAGTAAAACCTAACCACGACAATGCATAACTACACATAACCATTTCGTAAAGTCATAACTTTTAACATCGTTCGACAAGTTACGAATACGAAACAAATGTAAACTATTGTCAATGATTTCAAAAATCAAACACAATTTGTCACAAAGTTGAAGCATGAAACAATTCAAAACCCTAAGTTAAACAACTACCTATACCGGGGTGAAACCAAGGTGATTAGCCGCTCATGGTTGAAGAAGCTTGAACACCGGATGATTGGAACTTGTCTTGAATCATCTTGAAGCTTGAATGATGGGGAAGTGATGGATGTTGAGGGTTTTGGTGAATGATGATGATGATAGAAATGATGTATGGATGATTAGGGTTAAGGATGGATTGATGATTGTGAATGATGGTGATGATCTCGATGATTCGGGTGATGTTGTTGATAAGAGATGGAATGGTGATGAATATGATCTTCAATTATGGCTCCAAGAATGATTTTCAACTCAAAATAATGTGTAACTGTCGAATTTATGGCTCAAGAACCGTTTAAACTCATCAAAAGATCAAGAAAACACAAGTTTCGCGATTGAACAAACGGGAGCCCGTCGCCGACGGCCCAGACCCCATCGACGACGCCCTCTAGATTTGCTGATTTTCTGCGACGGCTTGTTTGACTGGTTACGGGCAAAGTTGGCTGACGGGAGTTTCTAGAGCCCGTCCCGGACGGCCTAGAGCCCGTCGGCGACGACCTCTCCAGCTTCAAATCTCCAATTTTCCATTTTGCACTTCCATTTGATCAGTAACGCGTCCCGATTGTCCATTTTTCATCCCGATGGCTCGTAAAGCTCCCGAAAAGCACCTTAAACTTCGTTAAACCTGCAAAACACAAAACTAATTAAAAGTAGGTTTTTCAGGATTAAAAGTCGAGTAAAAACCCAAACTTAAACATATACAAGCACCGTTATTCGACCACGTATCACATCCCCACACTTGTCTTTTGCTTGCCCTCAAGCAAATCTGTTTTTCACTTTCACGTGGGTCGAACAATGAATACACTCCCCATTCCCGAGACGAAGGTTAAGGTCAATTGTCATACTAAAGTTCAAACTCTTTACAATTTTCAATATATTTAACGGTAAAGTGAGCATTCACATATAAAATAGTTATCCAAGATTAACCCGCCCGTGAAACGAACAATTCATGCACATCCCTCACAATGTTCTCTCCATCGGTTTATAAATTGACTAATTTTCATAATGTATTAGCACTTCAACAACTAAACGCTCAAAACCGATTAGAACACGTACCTGCATAGGCTTGTAACTCAATCATTCTCCACCACCGATCACGAGTACTAAGCACAAGTCATAAGGTCTTTGTAAGGGTTGAAACGGGGCTAGGCTATGGGTAGGGAATAGGATATTTAAAGTGGATAAGGTGATGAAAACTCGATTTTATTACAAAGCAATTATTCTATGCATAACTAACTACCAAAATCAAACTAGAAGGCAACAAGTTTTCGCCTTTTATTTCTCAAACTAAGAACATATATTTTTGTTCTTTTCTCAACAATTTTCTATTCTTTTTTCGTAACATTTTCTGATTTCTCTTTTTTTTATATGCAAACAAACAAACAACTATACAAACTTGACTCCTATAATCGAATTTCCATCACACGAGTTAAAAACAAAAAGGTTTAAGGTTATGGGCTAAAGGGTGGTCAAACGAAAGGGTTAGGCTCAAATTGGCTACTAAGGGATAATTTTTGGGTAAGGATATATAAATGGTGTAAAAGGAAAAGGTTTACCTAATGCCTTAATCATTCTTGTGCTTGTATTCGGTCTATGGTCTCGAACGTATCAAAAGTTGCAAGTTCTAGAATACGCGACTAATGGTCCACTCAAACAAAGAAAGATGTATATGTAAATCTATGATATAAAAGTGGCTCAAAACCTCACGTATAAGGGTATGGTATGTGATATGCACAAAATGCTAGTTCCTTAGGCGAATTATTCCCAAATAACCACCCGCTAAATACCCGTCATGCTATTACTTTGAACTTGACCAAAAGATGTCATCGAAAACATATGGGCCACGACCGTCGTTAACGGTGTCATCAATATCAGCACCAAAAGATGTCATCGAAAACATATTGTTGTACGCCCGTATATTTTCCATGAACCGAGTATCGGTAAACAACTCTCTAATGGCAGCAGGTGGTTCAAGTGGAAAGGGAAGGCGAATAGTTCCACCTTGACAACATACATTGTATTTGGGCCTTTGATTTCGAGGTGTAGACAAAAGTCTTTCCGCAAACCAAAATAAAGCACCACAATACTCACACGCATATTCGCAATCACCCCCATCAAGGTATTCCGATGGCGGTGTTGCTTCATCGCCAGTTGACTGAAAAGTACTTGTTGACTGTGAAGATAATGTGCCTGCATTAGAGGTTTCACCTGCAACACTCGCTTAAAGATGCGACAACCTACGTGAATTATGGCCAACTGAGGGTTCACCAACATGGCCATCAGTACTGATTGGGCTTTGCTTAGAAGGACCACTTGTTGACAATGACGACGATGTACCTACATTAAACGTTTCACCTGCGACACTTGCTAAAAGACGCGATAGTCTACGTGAATGATGGCCAACTGATGGTTCACCAACATGACCATCGGTATTGATTGGCCTTTTCTTAGAAGGACCACTTGTTGACTGTGAAGATGATGTACCTGCATTAGACGTTCCACCTGCAACACTTGCTAAAATGCGCGACAGCCTACGTGAATGATGGCCAACTGATGGTTCACTATCATCACCATGACACCATCAGTACCGATTGGCCTTCGCTTAGAAGGTGTACATCTAGGTAGCATTATATTAGACCATGAAACAAAATAAGTCAGAAAAAATGTTAGGAAAGATGATGCCAAAGTAACAAAAAAGATAGCCAATGAAATAATGAATAATCAAACTACAACTTTCATGTAGGATAGGACCAATGATAAGATGATACACAAAAACTTAAAACAACCATTAACAACAGCACTCAAAGCACCACAACGACAACGACAACAATTAACATTATGGTTACAAAGACAAACCAAAAGCGCAAAAGTAAAAAGCAAACGAAAGGGAAATCATGAGCTCAAAAAGTAAGGATGGGAACCTGCATATCGAGGGTGATGAACATAAAAGACGTCTTTATAGAGTGAGGTAGATCTATATCCAGTAGTGCATCAACTGCGGCTTCATTGTCACCAGAACACGCAAAACCAGATTCAATTTTAGCGTCTGCTACCAGCAACTGAAGAGTTTTCACCTCTGTAACCAAGCGGTTTTCACTTCATAACCAAACCAAACCTGTATAACATATTATAAAATATGATTATCAGTCATTAATATAATACAAGATAAAGTTGTCCATCAGACGCCACCTATGACTGCATTCCCATATTTTCAAAATGTAATTATAGTTGGCTAATTATTTCTAACATGGCACATATAATCACTACATATAAACTAATTATTGCATCAGTTATTCTGTAGTAAACCTAATGGTTTTACACCCAACATTTATACATAAAAGTATTATAAGATTCAAAATAAATTAAAGCTGGGGTGGCACCGATTGCCGAGTTGGGTTTCGGGTAGGGAACCAGAATCGGTAACACCACCGTCACCTATTCAGGTACCCCAAATCGGGTAGTGTGTTGGGGTTGTAGGTACGTACGGAAGAGGTCTTTATTTTTGCTTGTCTCTGTTGTTGCTGTTGTTCCGATCACTGGTTTGTACAGCTGCTAGTACTCTGATCAGTTGTGCACGTCTGATTGAGTGGTTGGCTGAAGCATGGGTAAACCCTAAGTGAAACGCGATATAAATTAAAGCTGGGGGCACCGATTGCCGATTTGGATTTCGGGTAGGGAACCAGAATCGGTAACACTACCGTCACCTATTCAGGTACCCCAAATCGGGTAGTGTGTTGGGGTTGTAGGTACGTACCGAAGGCATCTTTATTTTTGCTTGTCTCCGTTGTTGCTGTTGTACCGATCACTGGTTTGCGTACAAAGACAAACCAAAAGCGATTAGCAAAACTAAAAAACAAACGAAAGGGAAATCATGAGCTCAAAAAGTAAGGATGGGAACCTGCATATCGAGGTGATGAACATAAAAGACGTCTTTATAGAGTGAGGTAGATCTATATCCAGTAGTGCATCAACTGCGGCTACTTGCAATCCTCGATCTTGTTAATGCTACAGACAAATACACAGCTAGTTCAATAAAAAAAATGCTCATCTGAACTCCATGTTCCATATGGAAGAAGAGTAATGATGGAACTTGTAATATGGAACTTGTAATATAATGTCTCAACTACAAGAAGAATAAAAAATCTATCAATTACTAATAATAATTTGAAACCTCAATGCTAGTCAAGGCAAATGAAACTAAACATATCTGTAATTCTGTATATGTGCATAGTATAGCTTTAATTAAAGCTCTAATTGTCCTAACTTCAAACTGTTTCACTAACCTAAAACCTAATCAAGCTCATTCTACTAATTAACTACTAAAGAATCCACCAATAATTCAAACATCAAAACAACATCTCAACAAAACCAAAAAAAAAAACAAAAAAAAACAAAATCCACATCAAATTAGGTCAAACTTCAGAAACAAACCACAAACCGCATCTAATTCGAAACCAACACAACTGAATTTGAACTTATTGTTGCCACCATGCTGTTGTTCCGAACTGGTGTTGTTCGGATCACTGATTTGCGCACCGAAACTTAAAAAACGCAGCGTCAAATGTTTTGCTTATCTCCGTTGTTGCTGTTGTTCCGATCACCGATTTACGCAGCTGCTAGTACTCTGATCGGTTGTGCACGCCTGATTGAGTGGTTGGCTGAAGCAAGTGTAAACCCTAAGGGAAATGCGGTGGATTAGGGAAAAAGGAAAAAGGAAGTAAGGAGGTGGGTTAGTATAATTAGGAAAACAGGTTGTAGCACTGTAGCTACTCTAGTTCTGTATCTCCCAAATTGAGCTACAGTGAAGTTGAGTTGTTCTTTAATATATATAATAATTGCTGGTGCAGTTGGAAAATCCTTTTCATGACAATCCAAAGGTCACACATTCGAGATTTGTATGTAGCAATCTTTATTTTAGTTTAATTCATCTTTGTAGTTCCCGCTTCTTTTTGTTTTTTGTTTGTATTCGCTATTCAGCCCCCTAGTTTTGTGAATGAGACATGTTTACAGAAAATATACAATTTGCTATTATATATTTCTACAATCCAGTATTGGGCTAAGACAATTACAGAGTCAACTAAAATTTCAGATATTTATTACTTATCAAATAGGTTTACCCTAAATAAAATTTGTGTTAAAATTAAACAAAGTAAAGTAACCTATGATTTCACGTTCGATGACTGGTCTGGTTCTAAAAACGTTGTTGTTGAGGCAAATAGCGTTGTATTATTCACTTTTTGTGAGGTATTAAGCTCTTATTTTAGGGGCCCATATTTTTTAGTCGTCCAGAGCCAAAAAATTGACGGATTTTCGGGGACGGCCCTGTTCCATATTTTCTAAGATAGTTTATCAGACCAATTCTTTATTTTTAGTATTGATTTAGTTGTTAGTTTGATTTATTATTATCAATCAATTGTTTTATAGTAAATCAAGTTGATGATAACTTGTGTTTAACACACACAGATATTTTAGTAATCTGTTAAGTTGGGGTGTAGAGTGTCATCCCACCTTCACATCAGTCAACAGTGCCTTTAACGCTGTCGGGGTCGTCAAAAGGCTTCAAAGGTCTGTTTGTGAGTGTGTTGGCGGGCGCGAGAATCAAGGTGTGGAGTGGATCCCATTTTTTAGGCCTACAACCAGCCAATGGAAACATTCCATTTGGAGAGGGGTTGCACTCTACATCTTAGTCTTAGGTCATTTTTTGGTCGTTATATGTTTATAAATAAATATTTAAACGGCTTAATTATTGATTTTGTTTCCAGTTCATATTTACGTTTTTAATTGCTTATGAGGTCCTGAAAATTTTGTTTATGAATAAATTTGTGTTTGTATGTATTTAATTGATTATTAGGGGCTAGTTTAACACAAGTATATGAGGGGTCGTATATGTCTAGCTTAATTAATAATATATAGTGCTAATTTAATTTATCATTATACTAATAAAATTTAATTTTTATAAAAACACTATATTATCTTATGTAAATTAGGGTGAGTGGCTCATACGAAGCGTCCATCCGGGGTATACCCATTGTGGTCCCAGAGAGGGTGGGGTGGTGTCCCGCTTGCCACATCAACGTCTATCACGAGCACCCTCATGCTTTCCTTTTCCCTTTCTTGTTTCTTCTCATACCCAAAACCAACACCGTGATTTACCACCATGGCTCACCTTCCACCTCAGCCCACCTTACCCTCATGACACCCTCATGGCATCCCACCCCTAACCCTCATGACTCCACTCCCTTCTTTCTAAGTTTTTAAGTGCAAAAGTGAGATAAATGAATATGCAAGAACATGTGATATTTGGAAATTGTTAAAATTGGTATATGATCGGGTGTCGAAGGACCAATCAAAGATAGAGTTAAAATGTGTTACTTGGTACCTTAAATTGATTTGTTGGTGGTAAGAAGGGTGTCGAACCACGAAGAGTTTGTGGTCGGTTATTAAACTTGGTTAATTAAGGTCACTTATGAAGTTAAATCCAATTATGAAATTTGCAAGTTTTGTTTAGATGGTTGATTGACAAAGAGGAACCAACATATTGGTTCAATTAAAACTATAAAACTCCATGACAATAATTATGTTTTTCGAGCACTTGAAGAATGGTTTTGATTGTAAATTCACAACAAGAAATGGCAACAAAATAATTATGGATAAAAACAATGATTGTAAATATATCACACATGAGTTTCAACTTTAAAAAGCAAATAAGTATTATCTATCATAGCGATAAGTTCAAGTAATAATCACAACTAGTCGATTAGGTTTGTTTATCCAATTTCTCAAAAAAAAAAAAACATTAATACATGTATAACATATGCAAATGGTGCAAGAAAAACTTTCACAATATGAATCTTGACAAATATATGCAATATAGATTAAGAACAATAACCAAACCCTAATACAAATCAAGAATCATAGCAAGTATTAATTTACGAGGTCAATAAATGCAGGAAAGTTTTTAACAATGTGAGTTCATTGTGAATTTAGGATCTTGATGAATTCCTTGACCTTGAATGTGTATTGACACGTGAAATGTGCGGAATCCAATCACGGGGTGTGAAATGAACACAGAGATGTAAATATAACTGGTTTATATTAAGATCTGATACAGTTTACACCACGAAACCAAACTGACAGAGCTTCGCCTCAAAATGTGAAAAGTTATCCTTCGTGAGAACCCAAGACACCTATATATAGATTCCTAGGTTCGAACCAAGCATGATGTGGTGGCTTCGTACGAGGCTGGTGGCCTCGTACGAAGCTACCTTTGCTTCATACTTAGACTTTTTCAATGTTGTACCATGTCTTGATTCATCCGTTCCAGCTACGTTTTGTGATTGACGCAAGCGATAGACATACTACACTCACATTCATAACAGTAGCAAATCACAAGATTCGTGTTGTTTCAACCAAATGATTACGAGAATTCTTTCTCAAAGAATAGACTATATAAGAAAAACCTAAAATTTTACAAAACCCTACACCTTGGAATGACTAGAAAGGATTAGCCACGCATAGTCTTGGATTTCATATTCAGTTTAGGATCTTCAATTGGGTGAAAGAATTGTGTTCTCCAAGCCTCCAATGCTCCCAAAAATAGTTCAAGAACTGGTTGTTTTTGAATTGGGGTAAAACCCCCCATCTTAATTAGTCAAATTTTGCAGTTTCCATGAAATCCATTGGCTGAAAAGCAGCCAGAGTCGATGACGCTACTTATTGTTTCCTAACGTCAGCTTGCTATGGCTGACGCCAGATTTTGGCACCTCAAAGTAGTGTATTCTAAAGTCAAATTCACGTATATTGGCAAATTTAAACCCATTAAACTTTAGAAATTTACCAACCCATAAATATAACATAATGTTATTGAATCTACTATATAACAATAAATGTTTGTTCAACACCTCCAAATTCGTTACCAAACATAACTAAATGAATAAACCAAGTACCACATGTCAAATTAAGTGCGTCCAAGTTAAAATACAATTGTGTTCTAGTCTTCTAGGACCTCATGATCGCTAAGACAAAATCATTTCGCTGTTTCGATCACTATTTAAGGTAATGCTTTTGATTTCTTACGCTTTTAAGTACGAATATCATAACGACTTTTTGAATTTTGCGTCTCGAACATCATGTACGTCTTGTAACCTCTTATTTGGTATTCAACTTTATGGTTCTCTTGGTATTTAACCTAGCACACAGTAGGCATTATTAGGGTTCTAATCATTGTTGCATGTTACCATATACAATAAGTTTGATATGTCTTTAGTGTATAATATATGTACTTTGTAACCCTGGTATGTCCATGATTGGGGTGGGTCCCTAAACATGTTATTGATGCATTAATGGCATGACATCCAACTAATGTGATGGTTTAAGATCACATGTGTTTTCATTTTAGCACTAGAAGGATACTTCACACATTATTTATCTTTATATTATGACGTGTATAAACTATTATATGGATGTATAGTTATGTGTTTATCGACCTGCTAGTGTGTGTGTACGCACCCCATCTTGTATTAGTATATTTGCTTGCAACCTAAGTACTAATAATATACTATTACTATTATTACTATACATTGGCTCTAGGTAATGGTTATTTTATATTTGTTGGCGTATTAGTATTTATGTTAAATATAATACATGTTCGTATCTATTATTTTGTTGATTTTGATATTTGTTACATTTATATTATATTGTCATTTTATTCTTTCAAGCTTTTATTGTCTACTTTATCTTATTTACTTGGACATTTATTTATTTTTATTCCAATTGCGTTAGGTTTACATGATACTCTATGTGGGAGGTGAAGAGAGAGATAGATAGTTAAAGTTATAGCATTTTCAGTTTTGAAGTATTATAGATCATATTATTCAACTTTAATTTAGCCCTTTGGATTCTTGTTAGATTGGTTGTTGGACCAATGGGGCTATACTTAACGTTATGCATTGTTGTTTTTTATGTTATTTATGTAATAGTTACATGTAAATAGTATTCGAATCAAAGTTTTACACACTTGTATTAATACCTTTCAAATAATGAAACTTGATAAACAAAGAGAAATAACCTAATCATGTTATTATATACTATATATTTGCAACAAGTTGTTGTAATGGAAGTTCTACCTTTTGCATAAACTCTTTTCTGGCAAATGTATGTATACTTGGGTGTACAAGTTAATGATGCGAATGACTAAAAAAGACGTCGTATCTTCAATATACCACGTACCAGGTCTTAAACACGTGTCCAACACTGCATTATCTCTTCTTCTTCTTCCCCCAAAACACCTCATCGTCTCTTCTTCCCAAAACCCTGTCTATTTTCTCTGTCAACAATTTTTTCTTTGCCGCTCCAAATCGAAATCATGAAGGTCTATTCCCCTTTCACTAACTGATGTTTAGTTACCCTTGAAATTTCACCGATTTCCCACTACTCTTCAGCAGCCGCTGATAGGTGTGAAGCGTCGCCGCTACAAATCGTCTTCCCAATCGAGTAATCCCTCAAGGTTTGTACATATTTTGTACTATTGTTAGAACTATTAATCATTTTTCTATACCGTGTTTTATTTATGTTGAAATTTTGCTTAAATCTGGAGAAAAAAAGAACGAGATATGGAAGTTGAATTTGTTTTTGAATGATTTTGTTTGTTGTTGACAAATTGAAAACCATTTGATTTGATAAAGTTCATCTGAGTAGTACTTAGATTAGGTTTTTTACTTTTGATTTACATTTTAGGGTTGACTTGCCTTAGTTGATGATTATTATGAGGTTAATTTTGTTTGTGATGAGTGAAATAGGGGCTTATAGTTGTTTATTTTAGTGTATTAGTATAAGTGGTTTTATCACTCATACTTTAGGGAAAACCAAACGGAAGCACCTCATGCTTTAAAGTTTATTGCAAGTGCAAGTGGAAAAGTAGAGTTTGGATTCGTAACATGGTGATTCTTATGGGTACTTGACAAGAGTTTAAGGCTAGATGGATAACCCAAGTCTCCTCATATAGAAAGTGGAATTCTACCAGTGGTGAAAAAAAAGGTACGCGAGTGTATCAGTTGACCTAAATGTCGAACGTTGCTGCATAAGTCAGGTATCCCTATTATTTTATACTTTTTATTCTCGACGAAAATGTTAGTTTGGTCCGTTTGGTGTAAATTTTGATGTTTTATTAAGAAGAATACAAGAATGGAGTTGATTTGGGAGCATTAAATTTTGGGCATGAGCTCCACACAGGATGCATCAAACAATTGTTGCTTTAGAAGAACGCATCTCTTGTCTAAAAGTATACGGCTTCAAAATGAGACCTAAAATGAGGTTTAAATAAAACAATTACTTTATCATGCTGTATTGGATCAAGAAATGTGAACAAACCTAAGATGGAGCTGGTAATGTTTTTCAGGCAGATAGTATTCTTCAAATATGAAGTGTGTTTTTAACTAGAGTAAAATGCACGGATAGTCCCTGTGGTTTGGTGAAATTTCACCTTTAGTCCCCGACTTTTTAAAATTACACTCTTAGTCCCTAATATTTGACAAGTTGTTACTCGGATAGTTCTCAAAGCGGATGAAGGTTAGTTTTTCTGGTTAAGTGAGCGTGAAATGACAAGGACTATCCGAGTAACAACTTGTCAAACCACATGGACTATCCGAGTAACAACTTGTCAAACCACAGGGACTATCCGAGTAACCTTCATCCGCTTTGGGGACTATCTGAGTAACAACTTGTCAAACCATAGGGACTAAGAGTGTAATTTTGAAAAATTGGGGACTAAAGGTGAAATTTCACCAAACCACAGGGACTATCCGTGCATTTTACTCTTTTAACTAAAAATGGGTTTCAAGAAAACTTTCTATTTTTGACGTTTCCGTTTTGTTATCTTTGCGGTTTTGTTGTGTTTAACTTTTAGGTTTCTCTTTTATTAACGTCATGTTTTTTTGCAAGTATCGTAATGTGTTGGTTCAGTTCTGTTTGTGCATGAAGGAAAACAATACAAATCATACCTGTCACAGCAGATAGTGCAGAGGAGAATCCAGTAATAGAGTTCGACATGCCTGTCATCTTGATCTGGTTCCTCCTTAGGGTGCTGACTGATGATGGGGACTTAGAGAACCGAAAAGGGGTATCGGTTATGGAGAGGAGGTTTCGTGATGATGTTATGGCTTATGGGGTGTGTGAATTGTGTAACTGAGTAACCCCTAAACCTCCACATAACTCTCCTTATATAAGCACCCAGGAGGAAACCTAATTAGTTACTAAGGGTAATATGGTCCATCAACAATTACCAACTAATTAAATAATAGGTTCTAATATATTTTGATCTCTATAATGTAAATGATTAAGATGGCTATAGATTAAATATTAATACGTAATATATTTAATCTTACATTCTCCCACTTAGCCGAGTAATCATTTACTATGAGTATTAGATAAGCCTGATCAGGAGTTAACACTCATTTTAGCCTTAAACAAGTACTATAGCAGAAAAATACAGCCGTTGAATCATTATGCGACTCAGGACCCCCATTAATCATACTATAGCCTTAATTTAAAACCTAATCATCATGATCAAAATACGCGTGAGCCCTTTGTTTGATTTGTAACTTTTATTTGTCTATATGCCATTATACCGGTTGAACATATTCTAACAGACATACAAAATCAAACTTGAGGAAAATTAACTAATACTTAGTCATTCATAGTACGATATGCGGTTGCGCATGGCCATTAATTAATACCCGTCTATGAGCTCTCTTAGTAAGACTTATGGGTAATAGCCCTTCAGTTATAGGATCCTTAAGCATATCATGAATGTATTCGATACAAAACTTAGTTTCCTCAATTCGTTCATAAACGAATAATTAATTGCGTATCGAAATTTAATGCAGCACCTCTTGAACTGTTACTGTTCAAGGAGTTATGGTAGCTGACTTTATCACACTAATTCTTCAAAACATTATATGGAGTTAATAAACTTATGAGTCCACTGATTAAATTTCCAACAACATTTAGTGACCATGTTATGTCGTTATAACTTAGGTTGTTAATATCAGTGCATTATGACTCCTCCATGAAATAGGTTTTGTCTGCTGACATAAAGATATACCCGAAACTGCATTTTTATAATCTTTGAATATCTCAAAGTTAGAGTAATAAACCGGTTTTAATTCTCACTTCTTCTTTAAATTGTAGTCTCTCGTTTCTTTTAAAGATATTGTAATACTCCATTAGATGCTACACATTAATCTAGACATATCTAGTGTGTTGCAATATGAGTAATATCTAAACGAGTATAGACTTAAACTTACATAAGGCTTCTAATTAATGAAGCGTAAATAAATAATCTCATTTATCCTATTATCCTCTATAGGAGAGCAATATTGATTGTTACATATGTAAGGACCCATTTAATGTTAAACTTATGGAACGAAACTAATATCCCATTGGGTCTATCTCAGTATGTTATGATATCAATCACGTAAGAGATATCTCTGAGTTTTATTATATCAAAGTTTGTGTTCACAATGCTTTGACTTATGTAACATATGCTTGTCAAAGAATGTCATCTATATAGACAAGTTTATTTTAGTTGCTCCCACTCATCTTGAGGTAGGTACATTAATCCACTTGATTCTTGATGAAAATAATTACGTTAGCTTTTCATCACATTATGATGTTTGCATTAACCCATACATGGATATTATTGGCTTACAAATAAAGTGTTCTTTAACCTTCAGTTTGAAACTTTAGGTTGTTATCTAATGAACATGTAAATGTGTCAGCCATTTATTAGGGAAAATCGTTTTAATGCTCATCTAATGTAGCTTAAAACTATTATAAGCTACTAGAACAGTGATGATCCTTAAAGAAATCTTTTGTTAGATATGCAAAAAAAAAGAGTCTTTAATAACTTATCTCTTCCTGAGTACAACCTTTGACAATCAATCATGCTTTTGAGTGTCTTAACGCTTATATTAGGATTTGGTTTAGTCATGAACACTCTTAGGTAACTTAATCAAATCCCAAACGTTATAAGAACACACAAAGTCAGTTTTACTAGAAAACTGTTTTATTCCATTCAAATGATTGATTTACACTAATGGCTTAATTTGAAGAGATAGGATCAGTAAGCATTTCCAAAATCCATTTCAACTTCAATTAGGGAGGTTATGTAATCATCAAAGTTAGTAGGCTTTTAAACCTAGATGACCTCCTGAGTTGATTATTGGGTTCATTAGAAGTTTCAATTTTATGGATTAGCTCTTGGTTAGGTTGCTATCATTTTCATTCTAAGTTTGTAAGAGTTGGTGCAGTATAGTGTACAAGAGGTGTAATCGGAGTTAAATTCGGAGTGAATTTAATGACACTCTTCCCCCCGCCTCTTGTATTCCTTGCAAGTCATAATAAGGACTTTGACTGCTCCCACTAACCTTAGAAATCTTTAGGAACTCAGCATGCTTAGGGTCAATACTTAACGACCAACAAATTCTAATAAAGAAAACAAATTAATGACATTAGTCGTTGTAGTTTCTCTTGTTGAGGATTACGTTAGTTTAGGCAAGAAATCTAAGTGCGCCCACAATTAAGCAACAATGAAACTTTTGTAAGAGTAGCATTAGATTTAAGGAGATAAGGTTTGATTGAACAGTGTCGTGATGGAGCGATGTCTTGTACAAGAGGTGGAAATTTAAAATTTTCAATCCCCATCTCTTGCAACTATTGCAAGTCATTATTAAGACACTTAATGCTCCCACTGATCTTTAATATCTCTAGAATGCTACAAGAGAAGTTTCAATGAGCTACGTGACGTGGGAACCTATCACATATACGTTAGACTTTATTTGATTTCTTTAATGTCCAGATATCATAAGAAACTTTAAGGACATATTTAATAGAAATCTGATTAACTACATATATGAATAGAGTTCTTCTAAGACCGTAGGCCATATGCGACAAAATTTAGATACAAGTTGATAGTCTTTCAAATGATAAATGAATTATGTCTGAATATTCCATTTGGAATAAGTTCCACGAATGTCAATGAATGACTTATGATGGACCCATACTTATTCCTTAAGCCAAGTAATATTTAGGGCTGTAACGTCATGATTTAGAATCACTGAAAATGAGATTAGATGAAAAAATCATCCTCATTAACCATGTTATGATTTCTCATGAATTTTGGTTCTAATGGATGAAATTTATAAGTCTCATTTTCCTTTTGTCAAATTCTCATTAGCATGATGACAAAAGTTGTGAAAAATAAGGTATCATCTAGTTTCATCTTAGTAATGTTTCTATCCAGATATTTAGAACAAATAAGAGGAGAGTTTAAGATAAGTGTGACTTTATGTTGACTATGCAAACCTCACAACCTTCATAACATTGCTTAATTATGATACTATATTCTGATTAATCTTCAGAATATATAAGGTATCGAAAAGCGTTGTTGGAAGAGTCTTCATTATGGTTCTTATAGTCTTGACATTTAATTTTGTCACTAACTCTCATGTTAGTTATTTGTCGAGTTCTGGTAAGGAAACGTATGGAACTAGAGTCAACTAATCATGTGTTAATTGGAATATTAAAATTATCAGACTTAAATATCATTAGTAAGTTACTATCTAATCAATTTATCCAACTGTTCTTTAGAATAATGGATAGTCTCGTTGCTTATGCCTAGTCTAATGACATAATTATGCAGTGAGATTTTCCCTTGAAGAACCTTAACGTTGGGATTAGCACTTGTAATTTGTCTATGGACTTTAGAACAATCCTCTCTTAAGGTTTTAGTGGTTGTAAGGTGAATAACATCTTATTTTCCAGTTTCAAACATTTATTTCTATGTACATATGTTGCTTATCAACACACTCGTTATACTTTGGTACTTTTGAGTGTTATAGTTGATTTATAATGCATCAAATTGTACAAATGAAAACTTAGTATGTAATGTACTGGAAAATGTACTTATTTCCATGCGTAAGCCCTTAACTTTATGGGTCATGGTATTGTACATTATAATATATTCACATATACCACTTAACCATATAATTTATAATTAGTCAAATGAAGACATGCACCTTAGGAGTTCTTGTAATTATTCCACAATTATAGATTAGTCTTAGGAAAAAATTAATCTGGAATAACTTTAGTGATAGCAATTATATTAGAGAGTTCTTGATTATCATAAGAGACATCATGTTCGATTTATCCTAATCATCATGCTCTACTTTTCTTCTGTAGTGCCTTATCAGAAGAGAGCAATAAGGATCATCGTGTCTTAAGAGATAATCAAGGATTTAATTTAAGAGCTAATTCTTATAGAAACTTTAAATAAAGCAAAACATTTTAGGCTTAGGAATTAGAGTGGATGAGATATAGATTTATAGAAGAAAAATTATAGTGAGTAAAATTATGGGTACTAAGAATAAGGCAGACAAAATGATCACAAAAATTAATTGAGGATCATTAATATAAGGATCATTATGTGAAGAGGTTGTGATACGTCTATTACTAACATCAAAATAATAGACTACTTAAAATTCTACTTAAACGAAGACAAAACAGCTTTGGCCAGAAGTGTAATCATTTAAGCATATGTGCAAAGTGGTTGTAACAAATCAGCTTTGGCCAGAAATTGAGACAAACACTTTAGTTATGCACTTGTTGAATATGCCATCTATGAATGAATTAGATCAGCTTTGGCCAGAAATAAAGACATTCATGCTTATGATGCACACACAACATAGCTTTTCGTAATACTTGGATGATAAGTAGATGCATCAAGTCAGCTTTGGCCAGAAATGATGCATCAGAAGCTCATTCAAGTAAAGCCATTTTGGTTTCTGTAAAACATTATTTGATCCTCATTAATTAACTAAATAATTACAAAAACCAATAATTTAATAGCAAACCACCCGTTAGCGCGGATCGAACTAATGAGATTTTTCCTTAGTTCACATTTAAACAGCTTAAAATAATGAGATTTCGAGTCGCAACCACGATTTCGACTAATGACGTTATGGTTGCGAGTCGCAACTACGGTTTCGACTACTCACGTTATGGTTGCGAGTCGCAACTACGGTTTCGACTACTCACGTTATGGTTGCGAGTCGCAACCTCGGTTGCGAGGGATGACGTTATGGTTGCGAGTAGCAACCTCATGGTTGCGAGTCATGACGTTATGGTTGCGAGTAGCAACCTCATGGTCTCGACTAATGACGTTATGGTTGCGAGTAGCAACCTCATGGTTGCGAGTAGCAACCTCATGGTTGCGAGTAGCAACCTCATGTTCTCGAAACTTCCCGTTACAGCTGTTAATTGTGATGACATAACTGAAAATTCGAAATCTAAGGGATTATGGGATATTATTTCCTGTTTTAAAGTGATCTAATTTTATCAACATATTTCGAAAATAATAACTGTTTATCTAATAACAGTTTCGAATAAAAATTAAAAGATAGAATTAGATCAAACATGGAAAAAACACCCATTAATCCTAAATCATTCCAAATCATAACAGAATTTTCGAATTTTCACATGAACATGATGAACCCTAATCATAAAAAATAAAATTCTGGAACCCGAAACCTGAATTTTAATAGTTTTACTAAACAGATTTCGGCTAAAATTATAATCCAGTTAATTCGGTGAACAAAACAATTAATCTTTTCATCGAAATCATGATTTCGAGTCGATTCTTATGACTCGAAACCGGCTGTTAAGGTCATACGGTTTTTAAAGAAAAATTCCGTTTTCCAAGTTTCAATCCCAGAATTATGGATACGAAAACAGAACTGACTAATCAACATATGCTCTGATACCACATGTTGGTTCAGTTCTGTTTGTGCATGAAGGAAAACAATACAAATCATACCTGTCACAGCAGATAGTGCAGAGGAGAATCCAGTAATAGAGTTCGACATGCCTGTCATCTTGATCTGGTTCCTCCTTAGGGTGCTGACTGATGATGGGGACTTAGAGAACCGAAAAGGGGTATCGGTTATGGAGAGGAGGTTTCGTGATGATGTTATGGCTTATGGGGTGTGTGAATTGTGTAACTGAGTAACCCCTAAACCTCCACATAACTCTCCTTATATAAGCACCCAGGAGGAAACCTAATTAGTTACTAAGGGTAATATGGTCCATCAACAATTACCAACTAATTAAATAATAGGTTCTAATATATTTTGATCTCTATAATGTAAATGATTAAGATGGCTATAGATTAAATATTAATACGTAATATATTTAATCTTACATAATGAACATAATAGGATACCATTATGTTTTTTTTACAAGTACAGTAACGAACATAATAGGATACCAATAAAACTCTCTATGCCTCCCTGCCGCAACGCGCGGATTGTTACATCTAGTTAATTTGCAATAGCAACATAACCTTCACGTGTTTGGGTTGTTTTGCTTTTGACCAAAGTGCTTTTTCTATACCGCATAAGATACTACAATTCTTAATTTTCTCTTATAAAACTATATAAATATTGAAAATCCAATATTATCCTAAAAGATATTTCTTTCTCCCCTTAGAAAACATTATGGCACCCATATAAGAAAATCAATCATTACAACACACAAATATTATTATTATATGTTATATAATAAAATAAATCATGAAACATGACGGGTATGGTTGTATCTTGTCTTAATCGAAATAACATATTTTTATTTGATATACTTCTATGTGTTTTGAGTTAGCATGGCTATTTGATTGTTATATGATAAATCATGAAACATGACGGGTATGGTTGTATTTGTTTCATTGATCCACTTAGACTCCACTAAATTTTTCTTTCTTTTTTTTAGTAAAATGTCAAACTCGTCCTTTAGGTTTGGACAAATTTGCATGCCCCATTCAACATCTTTTTATCTCAACTGGACACCAGAGGTTGGCAATTTATTATTATTTCCATCCAAATCGTTAACTCCGTTTGTTTATTCTATTAAGGTGAGGCCCGTTTTTGTCCTTTTAACTAAGGTACAACGAATCAAAGCTTGGTACAAGCTATATTTATAAAAAAATACACACACATAATCCTATCTCTCTCTCTCACACAACCTTTTTTTCTGAACGGCCTCTCTCTCTCTCACAACTATCTCTCTTTCTGGAACACCACACCACCCCTACCATCACTACCAAACCACCACGAATGTCAAATCTATCACATTGTTAATGAAATCAATCATTATTTACAAGACATGGAGTTTCAATGAAAGTAAAGGGTTAGAGTTCCATTGATTTTCACATTGGTGCTCGGTGACTAAGAAAATGGTGGGTGGTTGTCGATGGATGATGGGGGTTTGCAGTTGGTGAAATGACAATAAGTTGCAAACCCCAGGTGTTCAGTTGCAAGAGAGAGAGAATGTTTTGGATGGAACAAACAAATATGTCTAAGCCTCAAGAACGATCTTGGCATTTTTACTCTTCCTTTTTCTACTTTTCTTGATATTTTAATGGATATAAATAAAGTTTGCATAGTAATAAACAAGTATGACTCTAGCTTACCTGGTTGATAAACAAGTATGACTCTAGCCCACCTAGTTGAAGTGTTTGTCGTGTGCTTAGATAGTGGCGGATCTAGAAAATCCGTCAAGCCGTAACGTTTTATAAAAAAAACGTCAAATTTTTCCAAAATTTACACTAATTTTATACTACCGCCGGAGCGCCAAGCCGTAGTGAAGGTTGCCCCTTCTTATATGCTAGGTCCGCCTCTGTGCTTAGAGGTCGAGAGTTTGAAACCTGCAACCAACACCCACAACCAGTTTTTAAATAATATATTAAAGATTGTGTTTTGCATTTTGTATTATGTTTTAAACAAATATTTCTTTAAGGCTTACGTGCCATATGTGTTTTGCATTTTGTATTATGTTTTAAACAAATATTTCTTTAAGGCTTACGTGCCATAACGATACTGTCTGATGTAAATTTTTCTATCATTTTTCATCGGTGTAAATTACGTGTAGATATTTTCTTTAACATATTTCCTTAGATTATTATACCAAATATCAGTGCTATACCAAAACACCATTGCGTAGCGCATGTATTTTTATTACATACACCATGACTCTAAAGTTATTTTTTTCTTATGTTTTATAGTTTGTAAAATGAGTGCTAATTTTTTTCTTTTAATTTAGTGACTTATGTTAATCAAACAAAAGTGCCGCATCCTCTATTTAAACATCTGTTTTTCTTGCTATGTTTGTTGATATCACATTCAATTTCACTTTTATTCAGTTGTTACCTAATAGTTATAGGGTTATAACTTATGATTTGTGAATGACATTGTGTGGTTATACCATAGCCATCAACTTGTCTATATAATTTCCACAACACTTCTAAAATTCAACTTCACTCACCCAAAATATATCGATCCGGAGTTAACATAATCAAATCGTTCATTATTTTTTTAACCTAATTCTTGAATACTAGTATGACATTTAGCGGAAACAAGAAAGTTCTTCAATTTTGAGAGTAATATTTGCCCAATTGCCCCTCTCATTGATTTGGCAGATGGTAATTAATTCTTTTAGGTCATTTTTTATTTTCCAAAAATCCAGTTTTAGTAGGAATTATAGGTTCCATAATCATAAACGATCAGGAGTACCTTCCAGTCCAAGTATACTAGTACAAGTAGGGATGAGAAAATGATACTCGGTATCGAAATCGAAGCAGTAACAGTATTGAACCATACCATACAAAGCACTTTAGGTACCGATATATTCATTTTTTGCAATTTTCGGAATCGGTACTCTCGGTGCTGGTACCAGTACGGTACCGAGCTCATACATAGGTATTGTTAGGACCAAGAACACGATTCACACAAGCACAAGAACAATCTGCAGCAAGCACACACACTCACACACTCTAAATCACAAGAACAAGAACACAAGATTTATAGTGGTTCGGTCTAATCTGACCTACATCCACTCCCACAACTAGTTCTCTTCTTTATTAGGTGCTCACCAGGTTTACAGACATGAATAAGAAGTATATATATGGGTTACAATTAGGGTTGTTGACTTTACTACATTAACAGAGAAACTCTTGCTAGCTGCAGAAGGAGTGTAACAAAGAACACCCCTACTAGTCAAATCCTCCACAACCCAACAATCTCCCACTTGGAGGCTTTGACAACTTCAAACTGCACTCCATGCAACTTCATATTCAAAAGTACCTCTGTAAACTCTTCATCTTCACTAGTTGTGGGCGGCCTTCTCATCGGTTAACCTGAAGGCCCGTTGAAGCTCCCACTGAGCTTCAACTCACCAGTCACTACTCGTGACTCGTTCTCTGTCCCTATCGACTCCCACTGACACGAACTGCCCGATCCTGGAACATCCTGAGAACAAACACTCTCCGAATAAAGCAGATAATCAACTGGAGAGACTTTGACAGCTGGAATACTGGTTCTCTTAACCCACTGTCGTCTGGTAACTCTGACTGAAGCACAACCCGTGCTCCCACTGCCACGAATGCCCCTGACTGGTTTTACTGAACCTTTTCTAGCACGTTCAACCTGAATCTGACCTGTGACTCTGGGTTTGCCATCTGCAAAGCAAACCTTCTTCTGCCCACGAGATTCTGTGAACCGGATTTTGGTCTTCTTCTGAACTGGGAGAACCTCTCCCTCAGGCGGTACACTGACCATGTACAACGAGCCTCTCTTCTTGCCACGTGCAACTACTAAATTTCCCTTAATTACCTTCCACTGTCCACTACCGAACTTAACCTCGTGACCCTGATCATCCAGCTGCCCGACTGAAATAAGCATTTTCTTCAAGCCTGGAATAATTCTCACGTCTCTTAAAGTCCACGTAGATCTGACTGGAGTAACTAAGTCAATATCATCCATGCCTGTGACATCTAAGACTTCATCATTTGCAAGGCGTACTGTAACACCTCGTCAAATCACGTCCAATGATATATTGACACGTGTAATAAACCCTAATAAAGTCCAATGTTGAATTTAAGGGACTAATTTTTCGAAAAATTGAAAACTTTGATAATAAAAGGACTGGATGTCACACCCCAACCGATGGCGGAAACATCGGGATGAGACGAAGTGTGTAGATTGCTCAAAACGTCATAACACTATGTGACAATAATTAATTTAAATTCAAATTTCATTTCAAAACTAAATGTCATACATAATTCAAAAGGAAATAACAACTTTGTTTCATAACATAACATAACAAACGAAATGATAGATTAATCTAGGTGTGTATCTAGTCCACCCTAAACTTGTTTCATGAATCATCCATACTTCAATAATCAACCTGCAACATGTATTAAAATAGAGTTTTAATGCAAAAGCAAAGAGCGAGTATACAAGTTTGTTTACATAGCATAATAGAATAAAAACTCATATCCAACATGAACATAACAAAATAGTTTCAACGTGCTAGTTTACGTAGTCCAAGTGATAGCCCAAGTTTCCCAATGCGTTTAAAGTACCTAACCCAAAGTTTAACGGGAGGTTGTTATGTCTCCTCCTAACAATACCCCAAAGACTAACGGGGAGGTGCATTACTCCTATAGCGCTACTATTGTTAAGGCGGAACTACACACAAGAATTAAACGTTCACATTGCACAAAAAGTCTCAAGATTCACAAGTTTCATGTTTCATGTTTAAATGGATAGAGTAAGTTTCAAATAAGTTTCAAGTGTCGTGTGCGTTTAATATAGAATACATGTTGCACCCAAAGTGTTAAAAGTAGAAATGGGTTCGAGTATACTCACGGTTTACAAGTGGTGACTTGAAGTTCCGAGAGCAAGTTTGTAGATGAATTAGTTCGGAGCACCTTGTCCTTCTACACAAGGAAACGTAGGTGTGTGAGTTTGGCGTATAACGGAAGATTATAGATTCGGAGTTTTTAAAATATATAGAAAGTAACATAGGTGAAAATAATCATCTTGTACACATAACTCTTGTTCTTGACACTATTGAAACTCAAAAGAGTTGGTATGATTTCATGGATTCTAAGATCCATTAGAGTCGTAACAAGGGCATGGTCATAGATGATGTAACGTCCACTTAACAAATAACTATTAAGTCATCATCAAGTCTTGGTTACTTAGATGTATACATATAGAATAACTTAGATATTATATAGTTTACAAGTCTTATGATTCAAGCATGAGGTAGGAGATTAATGTCTCCATTTAGGTACCTCTTTGTGTCATAGAATACATACATGAGGTAGGAAGAACAAGCTTCCATTTAGGCACCTCTATTGTTCACCACTACACTTGTTGTTATAAACAACAAGGAGGGTCATGAACGTACAAGTATCAAGGTATTAACAACAACTAATCTATATCAAAACATCAAGTAATGAGTGGATTCTTATGAAGGATAGCCCAAGCTAATCCAACCATCTCACATTCAACAAGTTTCACACTTGTACACTACTTGTGGGTAAAACCCTAATTAAAAACAGAAAGTTTATGAGGTTTTAACCTCTGATTTAGATGTCTCAACCATGTTTTTAAGCCTAACCAACCATAAGAAAGGTTGTAAGCATTAGAACATTGGTTTGAGATGTGTTTCACACAAGTTGGATGAAGTTTGCATAAGTTTGAAACAAAACAGAAAGTTTTTGGTCAATTTCGGAGCAATTCCAGGTCTGATTTCTCCAAGGAGAAGTCAAGGAATCAAACTACATGATTAACCAAGCAAGTAGGAAAAAGAATCAAGTAATTTCGTTAAGAAATGAGCAAGTTATACCACTTTTAGTGCAAGAGTATCAATCTGCCCGAAAATGCAGCTTTGAGCTTGAATTTGAGAGTGTTTTGGAGAGATTAGAGAGTGTTTGTAAAGTGTTTAGGACTTGGATTAGTGTGGTATTTATAGGAGAAGGTTTAGGTTAGGTTGTGGTTGAGTAATTAATGTTAAAACATGATTTAAAACTCAAAAACTCACCAAAAACCCGCCCAAAACGAGTCTGTCCGCGCTGGGCTGTGAATCAGGTCATTTTAACGAGTTGATATATATTTTACAGGGCTGATATTGTTCAATGAGGAGTCCCAGCTCAGCTGGTTAATGCGCGTGTGTGTGAGGGTACAGACCCGGGTTCGAGTCCTGGGGTCTGCATCTATTTTTTTTGAATTAATTTCTTTTAGTTTCCCACATGAAACTTTCAGGAAATACATAAACAACCCCTGTAGTTTAAAGTTTCGGTTAATTACTCAAAAAATCCCTAGACTTTAATTAAAACTAATGTTGGGTTATTTTGTTTAGTAAGAAAACTAACTTTATGAAACAAACTAACTAGGTTAGTTTACTAACTTTAAAATCTAACGAGTCTAACTAGATTATTATAAAAATAAACTTTTTTTTTAAATTGTAAAATTAATTAATTTAATTAACTAAACAATTTATAAATAACCATATTTATAAGGATAAAAGATTTTTAACGATTAGCTTCATGAAACTTTCGAGTTTCATTATTTTACGAGTTTCAACTTGTTTAACGAGCATTAAGCGAAATAACGAATCGGGAGTCTATGATAATATATCGTTCAAACGTGAACATTGCACATAAGTCTAACACAAACATGAATAAAATAGCTTCGTTTTCATAATAGTCTCGAATTACTAATGAAAAGAAAGTAGATTACAAAGAGAGTACAAGTGTCTAAATATGGAAAGTACAACATGACTTGCTAAAACAAGAAGGGTTCGAAAATGCGGAGCGTTACAGTCTCCCCTCCTTTAGGAAATTTCGTCCCGAAATTTAGGAATACGTAGGGAAAAGATGAGGTCTCGTCATGGTTAATCGGATATAATGCGTTTGTGAGTTGTCTAAGGTTATAACAGGTCTAAATGATCTGTAAAACACTGAATTTCTCATAGCACGTTTTATGAAATTTTGGTAACATGGTGAAAACACTTATATATAGGAAGTACCAGCGGCGTATCCACCATGTTTTGATCACGTTGCATATGTTTCATATTTCGTGCAATGTTACGTTCTATGCCTTACCAAACACAGTAGTACGCTCCATGGTTCTCATACGACCATTACTATAACCCCGTGTGCACCCGCGATTATACCAATCGTCGCATGATCCGCATATCTTGTACTAGTTGCGTATGAATCAAGGTATGCATAATTTTGAAAATAAGATTGCGAGTGTATAGAAATGTAGCATATAAGTACGCTTGTGTTCCAAATAGTATAACAAAGTAAGCGAATCCCTAGGGTTTCGCTCGCGTATAGGTGCGAAAGTATAAATTTTGTGTAAAAGCATGAGCATAGTATAAGTTTAAATACGAACACGCACGAGAGCATAAACACAAAACGCATGCCAGGAGTATGAGTACAAGTATAAGCATAGCGTGTATGAAGAATGAGTATAAATGTGAGTACAAATTTGAGCATAAACGAATGAATGTGAACATAAACGTAAATCGTATAAATGAGAGTATATATATAAGTACGAGTCTAACATAAATCGTATAAATGCGAGTATAACTATGAATTTAAGTATAAACATAATTGTATTGGTATGAGGAAAATATATGGGTGTCAATATAAGTTTAAGCATAGTTGTATAGGTACAAGTACAAGTAGGATATATGAGTATAAACACGAATACGAATATTAGCGTAAACGTAATTGTGAGTGTAAGTATAATTGTATTATTATGAATATAAACTTGGACATAAGTATGGCGTAAATGTATAATTTGTGAACATGAGTATAATATAAAGTGTATGAATATGTATATGATTATGAAAATAAACATAAATGTGTAAGCGTAAGATGTATAAATACGAATATGGATATGAGTGTAATAAGTAATAATTTTGTATGTGGTATTAACCGTAATATACGAATTTAAGCATCTAAAAGGCCGAGAAGTTTTGAGTATATAAACAGAATGAGGGGTATATGCGGATTTGTCGTGAGATATAAACTAAAACACGTAAGATAGTATGCATGTATAGTTGTTTGAGCAAAGCGTGAAGTTTAATTAAAATCAAAATAGATTAAGTTGACATGAAATATAGAATCTAGTTCACAAATGTAAAGAGAGTATAAAATATATATTGGTTATGTGTGTTATACTTTGTGAAAGAAAGGAATTGCTACTCTTGTTTTAAAAAGGATTTACATTCGTTGAAGATGGTTGGTTCTTATGAAGTTTCCTTGCCTATACATTTTAAATTAAATTGACGTTTTGAATAATGGTTGAAAAGGTTCTAGAAGTACATAAGTTTGCATCGTTTAAATAATTTTGCATTAAAGAAGAAATTCGAAGTTTAGCGATTTTTGTGACAACGTTGATTCTTATGAAAAGGATTTTGGTATACGATTTTAGTGATTGTTGAAAAAGCGTTTTTAATAAAACATTTTACTGATTTTGAAAGAAATTTTTAGTAAATGATCGAACAAAATTGGTAGTATTTCATAGGTGTGCGTAAAAAAAATTTGGTTTGGTTCCTAACTGAAAATAGAGATCTCTAGTTTAAGGACATAAGATGAGTCTTTTTTTTTCAATAGTTACGTTGAATACAAAATTTCGTGGGCAATGGATTTATTAAACCAACTAGGTTGATAAGTAGCATTTCGTAAATTTTGAAAATCGAGGAATAAGCGTTTATGGTATAGGTTAAGAATTTTGTGTGTGAGCTATATAAAAAAAAATATATTGTAGGATAAGGAATTCGTTCATGTAAACAATGCATGCTGAAGTAGATAGAGATTTGGCTAATGATAAACGATTTAGGTATAAACGTGATCATGTTTACGTAATATAGACTATTAAGGAAAATACTGGTAACGATCACCTCAGTAAGGGAATCACCCCTAATTCGTTGGCGAGGTCGTTGTAAGATGGGAAAAGAAAAGGAGTTAGTCGTCAAGGTAAGGAAATCACTCCTACCTTGATGATATGTCTCCATTTATTGTTACAAGGGGTATAAGTAAAATTATGGGAAATCATGTATATGAATAATGTATAAATGTATGATAAAGTATTTGTACGATATATGCGTAAAAGTGAAATTTAAAAAATAATTTGAATTCGAAAAGAGGGAATAGGTGAGACTTGGTCATAATGTTTGTTTAAGAAAATGAAATTGATCATATAGCATAAGGTGTCACATAGCATAAAGGGTTCACTTGATTCACATGGCATAAAATGTCATATAGCATAAAAGGTTCAACTCGAGATGTATAACATAAAAGATTAAGACGTCTCACATAGTATAATCATGGGTTTCACATAGCATAACATGAATAAGGAAAGCATTGTAAATTTAGTTTGTTCGAGAAGAATTATTATTGTTCGTGATTGCGATAGCGTGCGAAATGTTTAAAACGACATTTTGAAATGAACGAACGTTCAAGTATAAAAATCACATATAAATTGAGATACATAAAAGAGAGGCTCAATAAAACATTGGAGTGTTTCGGGTAGAGAAACGTCGACTATTCCAAAGTGGGTCGAAAGTTCTTTCGAATTAGAGATATTGTGCTTTGGCCTATAAGTAAGATACTCTCGTCGAGAAGCGATTAACGGTACCTTACCCTTCCGGTTACTACACATCTCTAAATGATTGAAACATTCGGGACTTTGGCGAGAATAAAAATCAAGGAATGGGACTTAATCGACAAGATGCGGGTTTCACCCCTAACTTGACGATTTCGTACCCTAAATGTGGTTGGTACTCGTCGGCCAAAATAAATTTTGACACTTTGACGAGGGTCCACTAGAGTTGAAATGGAAATTACCATTAAGTTGTGGATGTCACTCCTAGCTTAATGGTGAAATTTCGTGCAAAAATAGATTAAAGGTAGAATGAGAGTCGTTTACCAAATTGTGGGTTTTACGCCTATTTTGGTAAATTCTTCTCGTTGGTGTTACAAGAGTATAAAAATAGCATAAGTGTATTCGTGTTAGCCTTAGGAAAGGCACATAAATTTAATCAAAAGTATAGCTAGGGAGCATGCATGGTAGAGTACAAAGTTTTAAACAACAAATAAGAGACAAAATTCCTAGAACTATAGATTAGGGCAAAAGCATGGCAATTTTCCTAATTCCCTATAGTTATGGCTCTGATACCAATCTGTCACACCCCAACCGATGGCGGAAACATCGGGATGAGACGAAGTGTGTAGATTGCTCAAAACGTCATAACACAATGTGACAATAATTAATTTAAATTCAAATTTCATTTCAAAACTAAATGTCATACATAATTCAAAAGGAAATAACAACTTTGTTTCATAACATAACATAACAAACGAAATGATAGATTAATCTAGGTGTGTATCTAGTCCACCCTAAACTTGTTTCATGAATCATCCATACTTCAATAATCAACCTGCAACATGTATTAAAATAGAGTTTTAATGCAAAAGCAAAGAGCGAGTATACAAGTTTGTTTACATAGCATAATAGAATAAAAACTCATATCCAACATGAACATAACAAAATAGTTTCAACGTGCTAGTTTACGTAGTCCAAGTGATAGCCCAAGTTTCCCAATGCGTTTAAAGTACCTAACCCAAAGTTTAACGGGAGGTTGTTATGTCTCCTCCTAACAATACCCCAAAGACTAACGGGGAGGTGCATTACTCCTATAGCGCTACTATTGTTAAGGCGGAACTACACACAAGAATTAAACGTTCACATTGCACAAAAAGTCTCAAGATTCACAAGTTTCATGTTTCATGTTTAAATGGATAGAGTAAGTTTCAAATAAGTTTCAAGTGTCGTGTGCGTTTAATATAGAATACATGTTGCACCCAAAGTGTTAAAAGTAGAAATGGGTTCGAGTATACTCACGGTTTACAAGTGGTGACTTGAAGTTCCGAGAGCAAGTTTGTAGATGAATTAGTTCGGAGCACCTTGTCCTTCTACACAAGGAAACGTAGGTGTGTGAGTTTGGCGTATAACGGAAGATTATAGATTCGGAGTTTTTAAAATATATAGAAAGTAACATAGGTGAAAATAATCATCTTGTACACATAACTCTTGTTCTTGACACTATTGAAACTCAAAAGAGTTGGTATGATTTCATGGATTCTAAGATCCATTAGAGTCGTAACAAGGGCATGGTCATAGATGATGTAACATCCACTTAACAAATAACTATTAAGTCATCATCAAGTCTTGGTTACTTAGATGTATACATATAGAATAACTTAGATATTATATAGTTTACAAGTCTTATGATTCAAGCATGAGGTAGGAGATTAATGTCTCCATTTAGGTACCTCTTTGTGTCATAGAATACATACATGAGGTAGGAAGAACAAGCTTCCATTTAGGCACCTCTATTGTTCACCACTACACTTGTTGTTATAAACAACAAGGAGGGTCATGAACGTACAAGTATCAAGGTATTAACAACAACTAATCTATATCAAAACATCAAGTAATGAGTGGATTCTTATGAAGGATAGCCCAAGCTAATCCAACCATCTCACATTCAACAAGTTTCACACTTGTACACTACTTGTGGGTAAAACCCTAATTAAAAACAGAAAGTTTATGAGGTTTTAACCTCTGATTTAGATGTCTCAACCATGTTTTTAAGCCTAACCAACCATAAGAAAGGTTGTAAGCATTAGAACATTGGTTTGAGATGTGTTTCACACAAGTTGGATGAAGTTTGCATAAGTTTGAAACAAAACAGAAAGTTTTTGGTCAATTTCGGAGCAATTCCAGGTCTGATTTCTCCAAGGAGAAGTCAAGGAATCAAACTACATGATTAACCAAGCAAGTAGGAAAAAGAATCAAGTAATTTCGTTAAGAAATGAGCAAGTTATACCACTTTTAGTGCAAGAGTATCAATCTGCCCGAAAATGCAGCTTTGAGCTTGAATTTGAGAGTGTTTTGGAGAGATTAGAGAGTGTTTGTAAAGTGTTTAGGACTTGGATTAGTGTGGTATTTATAGGAGAAGGTTTAGGTTAGGTTGTGGTTGAGTAATTAATGTTAAAACATGATTTAAAACTCAAAAACTCACCAAAAACCCGCCCAAAACGAGTCTGTCCGCGCTGGGCTGTGAATCAGGTCATTTTAACGAGTTGATATATATTTTACAGGGCTGATATTGTTCAATGAGGAGTCCCAGCTCAGCTGGTTAATGCGCGTGTGTGTGAGGGTACAGACCCGGGTTCGAGTCCTGGGGTCTGCATCTATTTTTTTTGAATTAATTTCTTTTAGTTTCCCACATGAAACTTTCAGGAAATACATAAACAACCCCTGTAGTTTAAAGTTTCGGTTAATTACTCAAAAAATCCCTAGACTTTAATTAAAACTAATGTTGGGTTATTTTGTTTAGTAAGAAAACTAACTTTATGAAACAAACTAACTAGGTTAGTTTACTAACTTTAAAATCTAACGAGTCTAACTAGATTATTATAAAAATAAACTTTTTTTTTAAATTGTAAAATTAATTAATTTAATTAACTAAACAATTTATAAATAACCATATTTATAAGGATAAAAGATTTTTAACGATTAGCTTCATGAAACTTTCGAGTTTCATTATTTTACGAGTTTCAACTTGTTTAACGAGCATTAAGCGAAATAACGAATCCGGAGTCTATGATAATATATCGTTCAAACGTGAACATTGCACATAAGTCTAACACAAACATGAATAAAATAGCTTATGTTTTCATAATAGTCTCGAATTACTAATGAAACGAAAGTAGATTACAAAGAGAGTACAAGTGTCTAAATATGGAAAGTACAACATGACTTGCTAAAACAAGAAGGGTTCGAAAATGCGGAGCGTTACAGTCTCCCCTCCTTTAGGAAATTTCGTCCCGAAATTTAGGAATACGTAGGGAAAAGATGAGGTCTCGTCATGGTTAATCGGATATAATGCGTTTGTGAGTTGTCTAAGGTTATAACAGGTCTAAATGATCTGTAAAACACTGAATTTCTCATAGCACGTTTTATGAAATTTTGGTAACATGGTGAAAACACTTATATATAGGAAGTACCAGCGGCGTATCCACCATGTTTTGATCACGTTGCATATGTTTCATATTTCGTGCAATGTTACGTTCTATGCCTTACCAAACACAGTAGTACGCTCCATGGTTCTCATACGACCATTACTATAACCCCGTGTGCACCCGCGATTATACCAATCGTCGCATGATCCGCATATCTTGTACTAGTTGCGTATGAATCAAGGTATGCATAATTTTGAAAATAAGATTGCGAGTGTATAGAAATGTAGCATATAAGTACGCTTGTGTTCCAAATAGTATAACAAAGTAAGCGAATCCCTAGGGTTTCGCTCGCGTATAGGTGCGAAAGTATAAATTTTGTGTAAAAGCATGAGCATAGTATAAGTTTAAATACGAACACGCACGAGAGCATAAACACAAAACGCATGCCAGGAGTATGAGTACAAGTATAAGCATAGCGTGTATGAAGAATGAGTATAAATGTGAGTACAAATTTGAGCATAAACGAATGAATGTGAACATAAACGTAAATCGTATAAATGAGAGTATATATATAAGTACGAGTCTAACATAAATCGTATAAATGCGAGTATAACTATGAATTTAAGTATAAACATAATTGTATTGGTATGAGGAAAATATATGGGTGTCAATATAAGTTTAAGCATAGTTGTATAGGTACAAGTACAAGTAGGATATATGAGTATAAACACGAATACGAATATTAGCGTAAACGTAATTGTGAGTGTAAGTATAATTGTATTATTATGAATATAAACTTGGACATAAGTATGGCGTAAATGTATAATTTGTGAACATGAGTATAATATAAAGTGTATGAATATGTATATGATTATGAAAATAAACATAAATGTGTAAGCGTAAGATGTATAAATACGAATATGGATATGAGTGTAATAAGTAATAATTTTGTATGTGGTATTAACCGTAATATACGAATTTAAGCATCTAAAAGGCCGAGAAGTTTTGAGTATATAAACAGAATGAGGGGTATATGCGGATTTGTCGTGAGATATAAACTAAAACACGTAAGATAGTATGCATGTATAGTTGTTTGAGCAAAGCGTGAAGTTTAATTAAAATCAAAATAGATTAAGTTGACATGAAATATAGAATCTAGTTCACAAATGTAAAGAGAGTATAAAATATATATTGGTTATGTGTGTTATACTTTGTGAAAGAAAGGAATTGCTACTCTTGTTTTAAAAAGGATTTACATTCGTTGAAGATGGTTGGTTCTTATGAAGTTTCCTTGCCTATACATTTTAAATTAAATTGACGTTTTGAATAATGGTTGAAAAGGTTCTAGAAGTACATAAGTTTGCATCGTTTAAATAATTTTGCATTAAAGAAGAAATTCGAAGTTTAGCGATTTTTGTGACAACGTTGATTCTTATGAAAAGGATTTTGGTATACGATTTTAGTGATTGTTGAAAAAGCGTTTTTAATAAAACATTTTACTGATTTTGAAAGAAATTTTTAGTAAATGATCGAACAAAATTGGTAGTATTTCATAGGTGTGCGTAAAAAAAATTTGGTTTGGTTCCTAACTGAAAATAGAGATCTCTAGTTTAAGGACATAAGATGAGTCTTTTTTTTTCAATAGTTACGTTGAATACAAAATTTCGTGGGCAATGGATTTATTAAACCAACTAGGTTGATAAGTAGCATTTCGTAAATTTTGAAAATCGAGGAATAAGCGTTTATGGTATAGGTTAAGAATTTTGTGTGTGAGCTATATAAAAAATATATTGTAGGATAAGGAATTCGTTCATGTAAACAATGCATGCTGAAGTAGATAGAGATTTGGCTAATGATAAACGATTTAGGTATAAACGTGATCATGTTTACGTAATATAGACTATTAAGGAAAATACTGGTAACGATCACCTCAGTAAGGGAATCACCCCTAATTCGTTGGCGAGGTCGTTGTAAGATGGGAAAAGAAAAGGAGTTAGTCGTCAAGGTAAGGAAATCACTCCTACCTTGATGATATGTCTCCATTTATTGTTACAAGGGGTATAAGTAAAATTATGGGAAATCATGTATATGAATAATGTATAAATGTATGATAAAGTATTTGTACGATATATGCGTAAAAGTGAAATTTAAAAAATAATTTGAATTCGAAAAGAGGGAATAGGTGAGACTTGGTCATAATGTTTGTTTAAGAAAATGAAATTGATCATATAGCATAAGGTGTCACATAGCATAAAGGGTTCACTTGATTCACATGGCATAAAATGTCATATAGCATAAAAGGTTCAACTCGAGATGTATAACATAAAAGATTAAGACGTCTCACATAGTATAATCATGGGTTTCACATAGCATAACATGAATAAGGAAAGCATTGTAAATTTAGTTTGTTCGAGAAGAATTATTATTGTTCGTGATTGCGATAGCGTGCGAAATGTTTAAAACGACATTTTGAAATGAACGAACGTTCAAGTATAAAAATCACATATAAATTGAGATACATAAAAGAGAGGCTCAATAAAACATTGGAGTGTTTCGGGTAGAGAAACGTCGACTATTCCAAAGTGGGTCGAAAGTTCTTTCGAATTAGAGATATTGTGCTTTGGCCTATAAGTAAGATACTCTCGTCGAGAAGCGATTAACGGTACCTTACCCTTCCGGTTACTACACATCTCTAAATGATTGAAACATTCGGGACTTTGGCGAGAATAAAAATCAAGGAATGGGACTTAATCGACAAGATGCGGGTTTCACCCCTAACTTGACGATTTCGTACCCTAAATGTGGTTGGTACTCGTCGGCCAAAATAAATTTTGACACTTTGACGAGGGTCCACTAGAGTTGAAATGGAAATTACCATTAAGTTGTGGATGTCACTCCTAGCTTAATGGTGAAATTTCGTGCAAAAATAGATTAAAGGTAGAATGAGAGTCGTTTACCAAATTGTGGGTTTCACGCCTATTTTGGTAAATTCTTCTCGTTGGTGTTACAAGAGTATAAAAATAGCATAAGTGTATTCGTGTTAGCCTTAGGAAAGGCACATAAATTTAATCAAAAGTATAGCTAGGGAGCATGCATGGTAGAGTACAAAGTTTTAAACAACAAATAAGAGACAAAATTCCTAGAACTATAGATTAGGGCAAAAGCATGGCAATTTTCCTAATTCCCTATAGTTATGGCTCTGATACCAATCTGTCACACCCCAACCGATGGCGGAAACATCGGGATGAGACGAAGTGTGTAGATTGCTCAAAACGTCATAACACTATGTGACAATAATTAATTTAAATTCAAATTTCATTTCAAAACTAAATGTCATACATAATTCAAAAGGAAATAACAACTTTGTTTCATAACATAACATAACAAACGAAATGATAGATTAATCTAGGTGTGTATCTAGTCCACCCTAAACTTGTTTCATGAATCATCCATACTTCAATAATCAACCTGCAACATGTATTAAAATAGAGTTTTAATGCAAAAGCAAAGAGCGAGTATACAAGTTTGTTTACATAGCATAATAGAATAAAAACTCATATCCAACATGAACATAACAAAATAGTTTCAACGTGCTAGTTTACGTAGTCCAAGTGATAGCCCAAGTTTCCCAATGCGTTTAAAGTACCTAACCCAAAGTTTAACGGGAGGTTGTTATGTCTCCTCCTAACAATACCCCAAAGACTAACGGGGAGGTGCATTACTCCTATAGCGCTACTATTGTTAAGGCGGAACTACACACAAGAATTAAACGTTCACATTGCACAAAAAGTCTCAAGATTCACAAGTTTCATGTTTCATGTTTAAATGGATAGAGTAAGTTTCAAATAAGTTTCAAGTGTCGTGTGCGTTTAATATAGAATACATGTTGCACCCAAAGTGTTAAAAGTAGAAATGGGTTCGAGTATACTCACGGTTTACAAGTGGTGACTTGAAGTTCCGAGAGCAAGTTTGTAGATGAATTAGTTCGGAGCACCTTGTCCTTCTACACAAGGAAACGTAGGTGTGTGAGTTTGGCGTATAACGGAAGATTATAGATTCGGAGTTTTTAAAATATATAGAAAGTAACATAGGTGAAAATAATCATCTTGTACACATAACTCTTGTTCTTGACACTATTGAAACTCAAAAGAGTTGGTATGATTTCATGGATTCTAAGATCCATTAGAGTCGTAACAAGGGCATGGTCATAGATGATGTAACATCCACTTAACAAATAACTATTAAGTCATCATCAAGTCTTGGTTACTTAGATGTATACATATAGAATAACTTAGATATTATATAGTTTACAAGTCTTATGATTCAAGCATGAGGTAGGAGATTAATGTCTCCATTTAGGTACCTCTTTGTGTCATAGAATACATACATGAGGTAGGAAGAACAAGCTTCCATTTAGGCACCTCTATTGTTCACCACTACACTTGTTGTTATAAACAACAAGGAGGGTCGTGAACGTACAAGTATCAAGGTATTAACAACAACTAATCTATATCAAAACATCAAGTAATGAGTGGATTCTTATGAAGGATAGCCCAAGCTAATCCAACCATCTCACATTCAACAAGTTTCACACTTGTACACTACTTGTGGGTAAAACCCTAATTAAAAACAGAAAGTTTATGAGGTTTTAACCTCTGATTTAGATGTCTCAACCATGTTTTTAAGCCTAACCAACCATAAGAAAGGTTGTAAGCATTAGAACATTGGTTTGAGATGTGTTTCACACAAGTTGGATGAAGTTTGCATAAGTTTGAAACAAAACAGAAAGTTTTTGGTCAATTTCGGAGCAATTCCAGGTCTGATTTCTCCAAGGAGAAGTCAAGGAATCAAACTACATGATTAACCAAGCAAGTAGGAAAAAGAATCAAGTAATTTCGTTAAGAAATGAGCAAGTTATACGACTTTTAGTGCAAGAGTATCAATCTGCCCGAAAATGCAGCTTTGAGCTTGAATTTGAGAGTGTTTTGGAGAGATTAGAGAGTGTTTGTAAAGTGTTTAGGACTTGGATTAGTGTGGTATTTATAGGAGAAGGTTTAGGTTAGGTTGTGGTTGAGTAATTAATGTTAAAACATGATTTAAAACTCAAAAACTCACCAAAAACCCGCCCAAAACGAGTCTGTCCGCGCTGGGCTGTGAATCAGGTCATTTTAACGAGTTGATATATATTTTACTGGGCTGATATTGTTCAATGAGGAGTCCCAGCTCAGCTGGTTAATGCGCGTGTGTGTGAGGGTACAGACCCGGGTTCGAGTCCTGGGGTCTGCATCTATTTTTTTTGAATTAATTTCTTTTAGTTTCCCACATGAAACTTTCAGGAAATACATAAACAACCCCTGTAGTTTAAAGTTTCGGTTAATTACTCAAAAAATCCCTAGACTTTAATTAAAACTAATGTTGGGTTATTTTGTTTAGTAAGAAAACTAACTTTATGAAACAAACTAACTAGGTTAGTTTACTAACTTTAAAATCTAACGAGTCTAACTAGATTATTATAAAAATAAACTTTTTTTTTAAATTGTAAAATTAATTAATTTAATTAACTAAACAATTTATAAATAACCATATTTATAAGGATAAAAGATTTTTAACGATTAGCTTCATGAAACTTTCGAGTTTCATTATTTTACGAGTTTCAACTTGTTTAACGAGCATTAAGCGAAATAACGAATCGGGAGTCTATGATAATATATCGTTCAAACGTGAACATTGCACATAAGTCTAACACAAACATGAATAAAATAGCTTCGTTTTCATAATAGTCTCGAATTACTAATGAAACGAAAGTAGATTACAAAGAGAGTACAAGTGTCTAAATATGGAAAGTACAACATGACTTGCTAAAACAAGAAGGGTTCGAAAATGCAGAGCATTACACTGGAAGTGTTAGCATACCTAAAATAAGTTTCCAAATAACCTCTCGCGATGTTTATATTCACAAATGTGCCACTTGATGAATAAGTGTAGTCGTTTGCGTAATTAATTGAAAGTTTGCGCAATAAAGGGGTTAAAAGCGTCAACATGTTAATTCTTACCTCTGAGTGACCTTCTAACAAACCGGAAGCTTAATAATATTTAATTATACTCTCGGGAATGCCAAATAATGGCCATCTAAGGTTTTTATGCCTATAAGTAAAGTTACGCGCAACTTTGCAAGTTAGAGGGGCTAAAAGTGTCAATATGTTTAATTATACCTCTGAATGACCTTTTAGCGAACCCGAAGCATCGTGATGTTTAATAATACTTTCAAGAATGTCTAATATGGATTAGATGAGGCTTAAATGCTATTAGATGTTGTAATGCACAAGTTTGCGCAATAGAGGGGCCTAAAGCGTCAACTTTTGAATCTATGCCTTTCGGTGACCATCTAAGCGAGCGAGAGCGTATTAATATTTAAGTATATGCTTGGTAAGGATGAATATGGGTCATGGAAGGCTTGAATAACATTAAACGGCATTTCGCGCTACTTTGCGCAATTTAAGGACTAATTGCGTCAAACTGTAAAAGTATGTCGATTCGCATGGTAACGGACCTTCCGGAATGTGTCCATGAGTTAAACATGCCCTAATTATCATTTCTATAGCTTATATTCAGGCTTAGAGGTGTTTGGTGCGCAAAAATAAACTTTAAGGTCATGTAGGGACTAAAAGTGTCAAAAAGTGCACAAGTTTGCACTTTTGCGCATATCTCGCATTCTGAATATCCCCGGACACCCAAAAATTTATGTAAGCACTAAAATATTTTATTTTACTGATCGCCATGATAAATTTCCTTTCGTCGCGTCGTTTGGTTCGTTTTTAGCGCCCGTCCGTGTTTCGTCGTAATTCGACGCATAACGTGACCGTACGGCCAAACGAACCGACATCCGACATGTTTTTGAACGTGTTTTACGTCCCCTAAGTTTAAACATCATAGTGGGGCCTTTATACGAGGTTAACGGGCCTTGAACGTGCTTAAAATAGCCGTATAAGCTGACAGGGACCAATCCTGTCGATTTTGAAACTGTTTTGTGCAGACCAGACCTGTCAGGCGGGCCGCATGAGTCTGCTGTGCCCTCTACGCGGGCTGCATGGCCTGATCAGACCTGCAAACAGCAGATAACAGCCTGTTTCCAGCTGTCTTCACATGCAAACTGGTTTCTAATACCATCAACTTGATTCTAGGGGCTGCCCACAGGTTTTGAAAGGTGGTTTAACACCTGTCCTAATCTGATTTCATGTCCCCGACACTTGTCGCGATCATACGAAGTCCCGAAAAGTATAAATAGGTGATGAGTTCACTTGTTACTCCACTTGCATTATAAATTCTGAAGCTCTCTAAGCAACCTCAGGCCTTCTAGTGATCTCAAATTGCAATTAGGACTCTTGTAAGTGTTTATAACCCTTTCGATTTCGTTTTAGCTTAGTTAATTAGCTATTAGTCAATCCGTCGTAATTTAAATTTGACTTTGCGATTAATTAAAATCCGCTCAGTCATTTTTCGAATTGAAAGTACCTACAAGTAGGTATTTATGTGGGTAACAAACCCTTAAAAGGGTATTTTCAGATTCCCACTCTAAGCATGATGATTGTCGAGCCAAAGCGTTTCTTAAAAAGTCAACAGAATGGGTTTTTGCAAAAGTTAGCATAATTAACAGTATAGATCACATGCAACCTGTTTGATCATCAAAATAACTTTGTAAATAATGTAAGAATATGTTTCATCATGATCAACTCGACAAATTTTCAGTTTGAACCCGGATCGGAACCGAAAGTCTTATAAAATGACTTTTTCTTTGACTCCCGATTCGGATCCGTGCATGCATGTTTGAGATCTGCCTTAGAGCTTATTTTGGACCATTTTTAATTATGTGCAACTCTCTGAGATTTTACAACTTGATTCAACACTTGTCCGATTCATATGCAGGTTACCGGTTATGCTTAAATATGAATATTTTGCCCTTTTTGCTATAAAACGTGATTTTTGGAAAAGTGAAAGAGTAGAAACCTTTATTACTGATTTATAAACTTGCACCGAAAATTTGATATCAGTTGGAGGTCCAGATTTAGAGTTATGTCCGATATCGTAAATCTAAAGCTTTATGTTGAATAAACGGCGTAATTAGCATATAACCTATTTAAGCCCACTTTTTGGTACCAAACTTTTTACCAACTGATGTTATATAATATTTTGGGATTTTTGAAGATTTTTATTTAATTTTTGGCTGATCGTATCATAGGTCTCTAAGTTCGATTCGGTTAATACCGGTTTTGACCTTTTAAGCCATAAAATGAGTTTTATAAATCTTTTTGACCCCAAACCTTTTTCTACTGATTTTATTTGTTAAATAAATTATTTTGAGCATTCTGGAAATATAAAAATATCAGCTTTCTTTTGAAAAGCCGGAAACGGCTCTAAATCGCCTTTTTAAGCATTTTAACGCATAGTATGTAATATAACCATATTAGGCGTATAAGGTTATACCTACTGATGTTTTTAACATATTTTTATAAAATAACAGTAAGTATAAGTTTTTGAACTCAGGTTTCCAGTTTTGACCGTTTAAGTCCTTGTGAAATTACCAAAATACCCCTAAGGTGCATAGTTCGATTTTAAATGATAAGTTTTGTATATGGGTCATACCCTACTGTTATAATATGTCAAATTAAGTATATTTACTGTATAAATCAGACCTGTAACTCAGATTTCCAATTTAACTCTTTTATAATCTTTTAAATGACCAAAATGCCCTTATGAGGCATAAATTGAGTTTAAATCCGTATGAGGCAAAATAGAAGTTATCTTACTAATATTATAACATATTTAAAGCATATTATCTCAGGAAACTTGCATATGACTCATATGGTTACCCGTAACGCTCTTTTAGCGTTCGGTTCGGTTTATGTAACTAGTTTGCATAAATTGACCGAAACGGGTCAAACATTATCATTTTTGTCTCAAAATCCAGAATGTATTTAGCATACCCAAATTATACAAGTATTCAAACTTGTCGGGTCTAAATCACATTCTATCCGGTCTTCGCTTAATCGTGCGCTTGAACCGTTTCGTCCTTAAAACTAACCGGTCTAGGCTTAGGCTTAAATAAAGACCCGTTAGGAATCTAATAGGTTGTTATAAACCTTTGTTCCAGAATAGGAGGCCCAGTAAAAGCTACCTTCACTTGCTAATTGTGATTCATACTTACCAAGGTAAATACTTTTTAACTTATTTTCCCTATACGGGCTTGGGGTACGGTATATAATATACCGCTTGGTCCGGCATCGAATTCTTTAATCGAATAGTGGTTAAATTTATTGAGATGACCCTGTTTTGAAGGTGTTTTATTGCTTGAAGCCTTTGGGGGGTTAATGACCATGTCCCGGATATCCTTGGCATCATCTTATCAGATGGCCACGACCTGAGCACGGGGTGTAGGCGTACACCCGTCAGTGTATAACTCTATATTGTGGTGTGTCTATTAATCTTTAACCCGGTCTACGGATCGGGCTACTGAACGCGGAGTAACATATAAATCCCTTTACAAGATTACATTGTATAATTATCCCAAGTTATAAAAATATTTTATGTCATGTGCATTTAAATAAATTTTCAATCTTTTCAAAATGAGTCAGTTAATTTGTATTTACCAGTGTAAACTGACGTATTTTCCCAAAAGGTTAAGTGCAGGTACTACACGTAATAGGCTGGCTGTCTTCTAGAGCGTCCACAATAAGTCTCGCAAGCTTGGATGACAATAAAACTGTTGAACAATATCTTATTTTATTTTGATCCGCCTGTGGATCCGTTTCAACTATCAGTGATATCTAATATTACATTTTATTAAAGTTGAAATGAATCTATCTTTGCTTCCGCTGTGCATTTATATATTGTGTTGTTTGTCTATGATGATGCCAACTACGTCACTATACTCCCCACCGGGCCCATCGGTGACACGTGGAAATTAGGGGTGTGACAGGTTGGTATCAGAGCCAACATTGAGTGAATTAAACACTAGCTTTTTATGTTTAATCTCAATGACACGATAGCACATTCTTTGACCTTCCGAGTCTAGACTTAACATAGGAATACTCTCGACTCTATTCAGAGGATTGTTACTTTCAATTATATATGTTTTAACATGTCGCCAAGCAAGGAGCTGTAGTGAAATTTCTCCCCATTTGAAGCCCAGGAAAGGCCGAGCTTCGTATTGCGACTAGGATTAATGTACAACCGATAAGAAGGCATTCAGAAATGAAATAAAGAAGAAACTCATTTTGCTGAAGTTCGTTTCCTTAGTAAGTCCTTGTAAGGACATTTTTATCTTTCAGTCTCTTTGAGGACAACATCATTTCTTTTAAGTCCCTTTTTGGGCAATTCAGTATTTTTAGAATCATTGGAATGCTTTATCAAATTTCATTTATTCAATATATATGAATATAATATATGAAATAAATTAAAATAACACTCCTTTTGCAAGATCTACCATTATAATAAAATGGCAAAATCTAAAAGGACAAAGGCCTAGCCTCGTGTCATATTAAGACCCGGCCAAGATGGCAGTTCCTCAATTTAGATTCAGATCCTTATTAACATTTCAATTTAAAATTGTTCTGCGTTAATTATAAACTAAGAATCTTAAGAGTGAAACCTAGCCTTCAGGTCAATTATAAGACCGGGCCAAGATGGTAAGACCTGTTTAAAAGATTCGTATCCCTGTTAACGTCTGAAAACATGTTAACACTCTTGGCAGACATAATCCATTAAAATCACACACGTCACTTTTTATAAAAGGATCTTTCTAAAGATTCCTAACCCAATCTTATGATCTCTATCAATTAAGATGATCATACTTTTACCATACGTGGTAATATAGTGCCTAAGGGCCCTGCTTATTTCCATATGAGCCAAAGGACAGTGGTAGCGATAACTCCCTGTCAGAGAAAGGTAATGAACTAGGTTCAAACCTTCATGTTTTGATTCCCTGAAATCATAACTTATAAATTAAATTGTCCATGTGACTAGGCCTTTTGTGCCACAAATAAAACTGTTATTGTTTTATAATTAGGATAAATTATTATAGAAATCTTAAATACGATTGATAAATAAAACAAATATGGTCTCTGCTTACCATGATTAATGAATTTCCCTAAGGGGTAATCCCGTAATAAACATCCCTTATAAGGGAAGTGCCTACGGGCTATAGTTGATGTCGTATAAGACTAAAGGCAGTGGTAGCCTACAGCTCCCTGTCAGGAAAAGGTAATGAACTTTGATTCAAACCTTAATGCCACGATTCTCTGAAATCATGGCTTATAAATCTAACTTGTCTACGCGACTAGGCCATTTGTGCTATTATTAACTTATAAATTAGGGTTTATGACAAAAATCCTGAATAAAATAAATATCCTTCTTTCCCTGTCGGTATGCATTTAAAAAAAAAAGAATCTTAAAGGTGAGACCTAGCCTACGTGGCCAAGATGGTGAAATCTACTCAAGGGATTCAGATCCTTGTTAACACCTAAGAACGTGTTAGCACTCTTGACAAATGTGATTCGAAAAATCACAACAGTCATCCTTATATTGGATTCTTCCAATTCTCTTGTCTGGCCTAGTAATTAGAAATCATGGCTTATGTCATCCTATAAGATGATCATATTATAAACATCCGTTAGTAATGAAGTGCCTGCGGGCTAAACCTGTTGTCCAATAAGACAACACGACGGTTGTGGTCTACGACTCCCTGTCTAAAAATATTGGACTAGGTCCAAACATAATAGTCTATAAGATCAATGCGATCATGACTAATATCATCTAATATGATGATCATGTTATTTAACATCCCTTAGTGATATTTTGCCTACGGGATATAATATATTGTCCAATAGTGCAAGGCAATTGTAATCTTTTATAATTCTTTGCCCAAGGGGGTGAGCTATGCCCAAATCCCATAGTCTATATGATCAATGCGATCCTGACCAGTATCATCAGTACGGTCACCATAATATTAACATCCCTAGTGATGAAAAGCCTATGGGCTATACTTGGTTCTATTTTGAGATAAGACAAAGTTAGTGGTGGACTTTATGATCCCCTGTTCAAAGTGGTGGGTTATACCCAACCCTAACAGTCTATAAGATCAGTGCGATCCTGACTAATATCATCTGATACGATGATCATATTATTTTATAGGATATTTGAAGTACAGTCTTGGGCCTTCCTATCTTCATAAGGGGATTTCAAGAAGTACTATCCGACTCAAAGGTTATGATTATATGCATCTTGACGGTGATTTAGATAACAAAACTAGAGTAATACAATAAACACATGGTGGATACGCTGCTGGTACTTCCTATATATAAGTGTGTTTATTGTACTACCCTTCGTGGCATTATCCTGAATCACCGATAAGACCTATATCACCCACGGGTTATATATTATATTGTCCATTAGAGATATTGTCAAATATGACCATTATGGTACATCGTCGAAGGTGATGGGCAATGCCCAAGCCTTAAGGTCTATGAGGTCGATAAGATCATGACTGATATACTCAATGATGATAATTATATATATATATATATATATATATATATATATATATGTATATATGTGAACATCCATTAATGATGTCCTAGGATTTGCCCATGTGCCAAAATAAATCGCCTTTCAAGACAACGACAATGGTAGCCTATGACTCCCTGTCCAACGGTGAAGAACTAGATTCAAATCTTAAAACCCCTAATCTAATAAGATTACGGATTATAAATTAATGTCCTCTATGACTGGCATTTGTTGCCATATCTTATAACGTCCTATGCAACAAGGCCTTCGTGCCATATGATTATTTATGTCCTTCCTGACAGACTAATGTTTCATATTTTAGAAAGCCATTATGGCAAGCCTTCGAGCTATCTAAAATCATCTATATGCCAAAGACAGCTGGGACATTTTAATCCCCTGTTAAAAGGGTAATGGACTCGGTCAAAACCCTAAAGGCCATTAATGATCCTTTTGTGTCTTAGGCTGAATATGATCGATGTTCGATCAAATAACACTCCTTAAGAATGTTTATATGGTTTAATAGTACCATGGTTAATGTATGATAAGTCATCAGAGCAATGACTAGCTGTTGAAATGCACACGAATTGTCACATTTGGTATTTAATACCAAAAGATTCGAGTATGGAAAACTCATATAAGACAAACAACCGTTGCAATGCTAGAGATGCGACAAATGTTAACGGTGCATCGAGAGTGAACCTCAGAGTTAATCTCCAAAACCAAGTTAACGCAATTGTTAGAAAGGTTATGAGAAAACACATGAGATGATTCAAGGAGCCAAGTGTTGTTTACTCTAAAACACATGTCGCTACTCAAAATAAGAGTTTTATTCGTACTCCGAAGAATGACCCAAATATAATCATATGTGGCAAGGAGCCGTTCTTTAGGATGTACTTAAAAAGTACTTCGTATCTTGGAAGTCAAGAGACTTCAATAGTAAAATGGGGCCATTGATTGCAAGGAATTGTTGAAAGAAGTAAAAACCATTAGATATATCAGTGGTTATGCTGGAAAGCACGCGGTAAGGTGTGCGTTACAATCATTCGGTGGTAATACCCTCGAGTTGTGAGGACGCTAATAGAGTCCCCTTATACAGTATGGGATGGTCCAAATTTTAAGGACCTTATTAGAAAAACCTGGTATCCGCTTTGCGAAGTGGAAAAGATGGAATAAGAATTTTTCCGACCCCCATAAGAGCTATAAACTATCGGCAGTAGGTTGCAAACATTGATTCATTGGTTGAAATAGTGCTCTTATTCGGTTAACCTAGAATTTAAGCATAAAGCACTATATATATATATTGTGATTTAGCATCAGCAATAAGAGGGCACATTAAGGTTTCAAAGCCTGCTTACTATGAATCCATTATGGATCCACCTCAGCTACTCACGTTTTATAGATTAAGGAATAACCAGTCAAGGTCGAAACTGCCCTACAAAATGTCAAAGATCTTATAGCTAAGTTTAAAAGGATTAAGAATGGAGGCGTTTAACCTTCCTGATGAATAATTAGAGGCAGTTCACATTAATAATGACGCTAGATAAACCCTTATAGTGACTCTTTTGGATAAGGGTTACGTTTGGATTCAGGAACTGCTAAGTCTCTCATAAGATTTTAAGCTTAGCAAACTTTTAGAAATTTTACCGTAAGAACCCTAGATATTAAGTGTAAGGTAAAACTTACAGGTGAAGTTATAAGAACCAATTATTCTGTTCCTGTTAGAAATCTCTAATTATGGAATTCTAGAAGTATCCTCTCTCTAGAAGAAGTACGTCAGCATATATAGTCGACATCTCCTTGAACTCGATCGATTGCGAAAACCAGACGGTATGATAAAAGCGCCATATGAGGATTGATGTATCTTAATATGTTCCATAGATTACTTCCATGCCTGATCAGTATGGAGGTTTAATGCATGGGACTACAAAGATATTCCGATGGTCATATGGTACTAAAGTCAACTAATGGTATTCAAGGAAGATATCCAGAATGGAATTGCCAAAGTAAATGTTCCAGATTAAGGAATTCATGGACTTGTGACATAAATGTGTCATTTATCTGACACAGCATATGACAGATGAACTAGAGTCTGAGATTTGGAAAATCTCTGTAACCTCATTGTATCGTGATTACCCTGTTTACCTCCTGAGAGGCAGGTAGAATTAAGATTTATATCCCATTTAGGGTTGTATTCTCATGAAATCTCCAAGACGGCTGGTGCCATTATTGGAAGAATCAAAACCCAATTAAATAAGTTTTGAAAATAAAGGATTCATATAGCCTAACCCTACATTCTAAGAATTCGATATAGTTAATTAAGAAAGACGGTTCATTTTGCTTATGCATTGATTATCGCAACCCTAATTAGGCAACAATTAAGAATTTCCATCAGCCGCCCAGGATCGTCGATTTATTCGACTGACTGAAGGGATTAGCTATCCCTTAAGATTAGTTTTAAGCAGTGATTGGAATAACCATCTCACCTTAAGATAAGCTTTTCTGTAATAGTTGTTATATAAGTATCAAGGCTGCTCCTTGAGAGACCTTGTATAGATAAGATGTTAAGCATCTATTGCTAGACAGAAAATTGGTAAGTCCAATTATCAGGATCTGAAAGTTGCCTTGGAAACAACGGATAAGATCGTGCAAACCCATAATCATCTATAAGTTGCCAGCATCCGGCATAGAATCAGAGATTAATGGAGATAGCAAACCTCCTAAGTTCGTATTAAGAAATAAGTTCAACAAAAGATATCACCCTGGAAAGGTGTGCCAATCTGTTAATTGTCAGGCTAGTAAGCTCTGAATATATGAAATCATTCGAAGTAATCGAATATATCAAGATCAAATAACTTATGAGCTGAAACCTATTCAAGCCTGGAATAATTCTCACGTCTCTTAAAGTCCACGTAGATCTGACTGGAGTAACTAAGTCAATATCATCCATGCCTGTGACATCTAAGACTTCATCATTTGCAAGGCGTACTGTAACACCTCGTAAAATCACGTCCAATGATATATTGACACGTGTAATAAACCCTAATAAAGTCCAATGTTGAATTTAAGGGACTAATTTTTTGAAAAATCGAAAACTTTGATAATAAAAGGACTGGAAGTGTTAGCATACCTAAAATAAGTTTCCAAATAACCTCTCACGATGTTTATATTCACAAATGTGCCACTTGATGAATAAGTGTAGTCGTTTGCGTAATTAATTGAAAGTTTGCGCAATAAAGGGGTTAAAAGCGTCAACATGTTAATTCTTACCTCTGAGTGACCTTCTAACAAAACGGGAGCTTAATAATATTTAATTATACTCTCGGGAATGCCAAATAATGGCCATCTAAGGTTTTTATGCCTATAAGTAAAGTTACGCGCAACTTTGCAAGTTAGAGGGGCTAAAAGTGTCAATATGTTTAATTATACCTCTGAATGACCTTTTAGCGAACCCGAAGCATCGTGATGTTTAATAATACTTTCAAGAATGGCTAATATGGATTAGATGAGGCTTAAATGCTATTAGATGTTGTAATGCGCAAGTTTGCGCAATAGAGGGGCCTAAAGCGTCAACTTTTGAATCTATGCCTTTCGGTGACCATCTAAGCGAGCGAGAGCGTATTAATATTTAAGTATATGCTTGGTAAGGATGAATATGGGTAATGGAAGGCTTGAATAACATTAAACGGCATTTCGCGCTACTTTGCGCAATTTAAGGACTAATTGCGTCAAACTGTAAAAGTATGTCGATTCGCATGGTAACGGACCTTCCGGAAAGTGTCCATGAGTTAAAAATGCCCTAATTATCATTTCTATAGCTTATATTCAGGCTTAGAGGTGTTTGGTGCGCAAAAATAAACTTTAAGGTCATGTAGGGACTAAAAGTGTCAAAAAGTGCACAAGTTTGCACTTTTGCGCATATCTCGCATTCTGAATATCCCCGGACACCCAAAAATTTATGTAAGCACTAAAATATTTTATTTTAGTGATCGCCATGATAAATTTCCTTTCGTCGCGTCGTTTGGTTCGTTTTTAGCGCCCGTCCGTGTTTCGTCGTAATTCGACGCATAACGTGACCGTACGGCCAAACGAACCGACATCTGACATGTTTTTGAACGTGTTTTACGTCCCCTAAGTTTAAACATCATAGTGGGGCCTTTATACGAGGTTAACGGGCCTTGAACGTGCTTAAAATAGCCGTATAAGCTGACAGGGACCAATCCTGTCGATTTTGAAACTGTTTTGTGCAGACCAGACCTGTCAGGCGGGCCGCATGAGTCTGTTGTGCCCTCTACGCGGGCCGCATGGCCTGATCAGACCTGCAAACAGCAGATAACAGCCTGTTTCCAGCTGTCTTCACATGCAAACTGGTTTCTAATACCATCAACTTGATTCTAGGGGCTGCCCACAGGTTTTGAAAGGTGGTTTAACACCTGTCCTAATCTGATTTCATGTCCCCGACACTTGTCGCGATCATACGAAGTCCCGAAAAGTATAAATAGGTGATGAGTTCACTTGTTACTCCACTTGCATTATAAATTCTGAAGCTCTCTAAGCAACCTCAGGCCTTCTAGTGATCTCAAATTGCAATTAGGACTCTTGTAAGTGTTTATAACCCTTTCGATTTCGTTTTAGCTTAGTTAATTAGCTATTAGTCAATCCGTCGTAATTTAAATTTGACTTTGCGATTAATTAAAATCCGCTCAGTCATTTTTCGAATTGAAAGTACCTACAAGTAGGTATTTATGTGGGTAACAAACCCTTAAAAGGGTATTTTCAGATTCCCACTCTAAGCATGATGATTGTCGAGTCAAAGCGTTTCTTAAAAAGTCAACAGAATGGGTTTTTGCAAAAGTTAGCATAATTAACAGTATAGATCACATGCAACCTGTTTGATCATCAAAATAACTTTGTAAATAATGTAAGAATATGTTTCATCATGATCAACTCGACAAATTTTCAGTTTGAACCCGGATCGGAACCGAAAGTCTTATAAAATGACTTTTTCTTTGACTCCCGATTCGGATCCGTGCATGCATGTTTGAGATCTGCCTTAGAGCTTATTTTGGACCATTTTTAATTATGTGCAACTCTCTGAGATTTTACAACTTGATTCAACACTTGTCCGATTCATATGCAGGTTACCGGTTATGCTTAAATATGAATATTTTGCCCTTTTTGCTATAAAACGTGATTTTTGGAAAAGTGAAAGAGTAGAAACCTTTATTACTGATTTATAAACTTGCACCGAAAATTTGATATCAGTTGGAGGTCCAGATTTAGAGTTATGTCCGATATCGTAAATCTAAAGCTTTATGTTGAATAAACGGCGTAATTAGCATATAACCTATTTAAGCCCACTTTTTGGTACCAAACTTTTTACCAACTGATGTTATATAATATTTTGGGATTTTTGAAGATTTTTATTTAATTTTTGGCTGATCGTATCATAGGTCTCTAAGTTCGATTCGGTTAATACCGGTTTTGACCTTTTAAGCCATAAAATGAGTTTTATAAATCTTTTTGACCCCAAACCTTTTTCTACTGATTTTATTTGTTAAATAAATTATTTTGAGCATTCTGGAAATATAAAAATAGCAGCTTTCTTTTGAAAACCCGGAAACGGCTCTAAATCGCCTTTTTAAGCATTTTAACGCATAGTATGTAATATAACCATATTAGGCGTATAAGGTTATACCTACTAATTGTGATTCATACTTACCAAGGTAAATACTTTTTAACTTATTTTCCCTATACGGGCTTGGGGTACGGTATATAATATACCGCTTGGTCCGGCATCGAATTCTTTAATCGAATAGTGGTTAAATTTATTGAGATGACCCTGTTTTGAAGGTGTTTTATTGCTTGAAGCCTTTGGGGGGTTAATGACCATGTCCCGGATATCCTTGGCATCATCTTACGAGATGGCCACGACCTGAGCACGGGGTGTAGGCGTACACCCGTCAGTGTATAACTCTATATTGTGGTGTGTCTATTAATCTTTAACCCGGTCTACGGATCGGGCTACTGAACGCGGAGTAACATATAAATCCCTTACAAGATTATATTGTATAATTATCCCAAGTTATAAAAATATTTTATGCCATGTGCATTTAAATAAATTTTCAATCTTTTCAAAATGAGTCAGTTAATTTGTATTTACCAGTGTAAACTGACCTATTTTCCCAAAAGGTTAAGTGCAGGTACTACACGTAATAGGTTGGCTGTCTTCTAGAGCGTCCACAATAAGTCTCGCAAGCTTGGATGACAATAAAACTGTTGAACAATATCTTATTTTATTTTGATCCGCCTGTGGATCCGTTTCAACTATCAGTGATATCTAATATTACATTTTATTAAAGTTGAAAGGAATCTATCTTTGCTTCCGCTGTGCATTTATATATTGTGTTGTTTGTCTATGATGATGCCAACTACGTCACTATACTCCCCACCGGGCCCACCGGTGACACGTGGAAATTAGGGGTGTGACACGTACCTTGCCAAAATCCCCAATTTTAAGATTCCGTAGTGCTTCACTTGTAACACCACGAAAATTTTGTGTCCAATAATGTATTGACACGTGTCTTGAGTTTACACGTGGCATTTAATATTATATAAAGGACTAAAGTTGACAAACCTTGTAAGTATGTAAATTCGAGGGTTATAAATATCAAACAAGGGTAAGTATACTGTATAGTAACCCTAAACGATGTTTGAACCTTCAAACGAATAAATCATGGATCGTACGGAAGCGAAACGCGGAAGAAAGTGTGAGATTACAAGCTGCAGGGGTTAACTGTGTCAACATGTTTAATTATACCTCTGAGTGACCCTTTGACGTACCCAAGGCTTTGTAACAGTAAAACACGCTCACTAGAATGTACTATATAAATTCCGCGAAGTTCCGTTTTAAAACGAGAAAGTTATGATCAAATTCGTATGAGAGGGGTTAAAAGCGTCAACAATGAAAGTTAAGGCTGTTCGGATAATAATTAAACTAACCGGGGGCTTAACAGTACTGGTAAAAGGCACGAGGCCCTTAATTGTAATTAACCGAGGGCCAAATCGCAAAGTTACCCCTTCAAACCCGAAAGGTCAGGTTATTAATTACCAAAGATTTCGTTACTAAATACCAGGATTTTGTTAATCATTACAAAAGATTGAAAAAGATTTAAAAACAACCTTTACGGACCGCAAGGGTCCTGCCTTACGGACCGTAAAGGGGTGAATGATTAAGCTTGTCTCCGCCACAAGCTTACGGACCGCAAGGCCCCAGCCATACGGTCCGTAAGCGATGCCCAGCGACAGAAAGTTGGCTGTTGGCTGTTTAAAGCGGTAAAACATATATGAATGGGTTTCCCAGAGGTATGGGCGTCCCCTGCTCGACCCATAGCACCTTAGGACACCTGCCATTGATCCATACTCATTTATAGGATGTGTTGTAATGATCTAAAGGCCCATCTTGCACTATAAAAGGCCATTCATAGTTCACTATTAGAACACACCTCAAAAACTCACCTTCTGATCATTCTTGGAGCTCTCAAGCTTTACTCTATCATTCTAAGTCGTGCACTAACCTTCTGTAAGTTGTCTAACCCTTTTGTGGTTTAGTTTTGCTTAGCATTTAGCTAAAAATCAAACCGTCGTAATTACGGTTTGACTTCGAGATTAGTCTTCTATGGCTCAGTCATATCTCGAATTGAAAGTAGTTATGTGTTGGTATTTATGTGGGTAATAAACCCCTAAAAGGGTTCCCCCTGATCACCACTCTAACTAGTTCAAATGTCGAGTCAAACGTATACTTAAAAAGTCAACAGAAAGTCATTTTTGCGATTCTTGCATAATCTGTAATATAGATGATAGGAAACCTGTTTGAACACTCATAAAACATGATATTAAGTATATAAACTTGTCTAAACTCGTTTGATTCGGCCATTTGCCATATTGACCCGGTTCGGAGCCGAATGTCGCAAAAGTTTGACTTTTGCTTTGACTTCAGTTCTGACCCGTTTTAGTGCAATGTAGATATGCCTTAGGACTTTCTTAGGACCAGGTCACGTGATGGTATCACCCTCTGTGACCGGTTCGTTGTTTGTCCGAGTCTTTTACGCATTTCCGTTAATTACTTAAAAGTTGACCGTAACGCCCTTTTTAAAATAAAACGAGTATTTCGGACATGTGAAGGGACCATAACCTTGCTTACTAAATTCTAAGCATGTCCCTAAAGTTTCACGCCAATCCGAGGTCTAGAATGAGAATTATGCTAAATAGCGCATTTATAAGAAACTTTTGTAATAAACGGCGCAATTAGCATAACGCCTACCTGAACCAAGATTTCGTCACCAAAACTTTTACTCACTGTACTAAAATAATATTTTGGGATTTTTAAAGATTTTTAATTAATTTTAACCTGCTCATAACCTGCAGTTATGGCTACGGTTCGGTAAATACCGAATATGCCCTTTTCGGCCAAAACTTGAGTTCTACAAGGTCTTTTGACCCGATTCCAGTTGCTACTGATTTTAATTAATAAATAAAGTATTTTAGACTTATTAAACTGATCGGGAAACTCAGGTTTCCTGTAGAACTCAGAAAGCCCTTTAAAAGTCTTTAAAATGACTGGAAAACCCCTACGGGGCATATAATGAACTAAAACTTGTTACGGGCATTATGGAAGGTATCCTACTGATACCACAACCCCTTTAAAGTATATTGACTTAGGAAAACAGTGTAGGACTCCTACGGATACCCGTTGCGCCTATTGCGCGCACAATTCGGCTTATGTAACTAGTTTACATAAATTAGCCGAAACGGGTCAAACCATATTATCTTGACCCCAAAAAAATCTAAAATGTGAATATTAAACCCATATAAAACAAGTCTTCAAACTTGTTGGGTCAGAATCACATTCCATTCTCGGTTTTCGCCTTTCACGCGATTATACCGTATCTATCCCTTGAAACTGACCGGTCTAAGCTACGGCTAATATAAAGACCCGTTAGGATTCTAATAGGTTATTTTAAAACCTTCGTTCCAGAATAGGAGCCCCAGTAAAAGATATCTGTGATTTAATCGATTAAGGACAATACTTGCAAAGGTAAATACTTTTAACTTATTTTCCCTTATACGGGCTTGGGTTACGGTATATAAAATACCGCTTGATTGAGCATCAAATCTTCCATCGCTTAGGTGGTTAATTGAATAATTTGATCGGCTCATTTAAACAGTCTTGTTACTTAAAAGCCTTTGGGGGGTTAATGACCATGTCCCGGATATCCTTGGCATCATTCGAAGAAATGGCCACGACCTTGACAGTCGGGTGTAGGCGTACACCCGGTATTATGTCTATATTATTAAAAGATGTAGCCGATGGTTTACCCACCTCGGTTTTACGCAATGTGGTGTGTCTATTGATCTTTAACCCGGACTAGATCCGGGCTACTGAACGCAAAGAAGGAACATGTAATTCGTTCACAAGATTATAATTTTAAATAATTCTCCCAAGTTATAAAAGAGTTTGTGCCTCGTGCATTCAAATCAATTTTAAATAAACATTTTACAAAAGTGTCGGTTGAATGTATTTACCAGTGTAAACTGACGTATTTTCCCCAAAAAGATTAAGTGCAGGTACTACACGAAATCGGCTGGCAATAGCTCCTTAGCATCTTAAGAAGTCTCGCAAGCTTGATGTCTTATCTGTTGAACAACATTTTTATTTATTTTGATCCTTCCTGTGGATACTATTCAACTATATGTGATACAATCGATATTACAATAAATGGTTGGATAATATTTATCTTTATGCTTCCGCTGTGCATTTATATATTGTGGTTTGACTATATTGTTGCCAACTACGTCACGATAATCCCCCACCGGGCCCACCGGTGATACACGTGGAAATCGGGGTGTGACATCACTGCTGTGGGTAGCGTGAAATGAAGCACCCGAATCCATAATCCAGGAATCCACACTGCTCTCCACATTACAGATCAAAACTTCATCATCTGAGTGGTCTACTGCAGCATTAACTTCTTTCTTTTCATTTGGACATTGATTCTTGAAATGTCCAACCTCTTTACAGTTCCAACAGGTCACATCATTTCGAGCCCTAGACTGACTCCTCTTTCTGTTCTTGCTGCCACTACATCTGTTTTTCTTCCTTCCTCTGCCAACATGCATTAAATCACCCGATGATCCACCTGAATTTCTTCTTCGGACGTCTTCGCCCAGAATAAGATCCCGCATCTTCACAAACGTAAACTTGCTCGTATCTGAAGAGCTCGTAACAGCAGTTACGGTTCCGGACCAACTATCGGGTAATGAGGACAATAACAATAGGGCTTGAACCTCATCATCAAACTTGATGTTCACATACACCAACCGAGACAATATCGAGTTTAAGTTATTGATGTGCGCTGTGACTAAATCACCTTCCCTCATCCTAGTATTTCACAAGCTCTCGAATAAGATAAACCTTGTTCGCTGCAGAAGGCTTCTCATACATATTCGATAATGCTGCCATCATTCCTCTAGCTGAGGTCTCCTTCTGGAGGTTGAATGCAACATTCTCCGATAGAGAAAGCGTTATCACTGCTCTGGCTTTCTTATCCATCCTATCCCAATCTGCTTGTGCCATTTTTTCTGGCATTTCATCCTCAAGCACTACATCTAAGTCCTTCTGACAAAGTAATGCTTCAATCTGCATCTTCCACCAACCAAACTTTTTCCCGTCAAACTTTTCGATTTGCACCTTCCCGTCTTCTACCATGATAACACAAGCACGACTAAAATGAAACTGAAATCGAAACAAATAGAAAACCAACACTGAAACAAATACAAACAGAAAACACCCGATTCAAGTTTCTTTGATCTTCAAACAGACGGTTTAGCACTTGTATCTCAGTACTTATCTCTTTGGTCAAAGTTGAGGGGCCATTTTGCAAATAAGAGAAAGCTGATTTTCTCTTAAAGAAACAAAGAAAAAAAAGAACGCCCAGTTCTTTCTTCTTCCTACGACCTGCTCCCACAAACTTCCACAAAATCAAGCAACTCAAGTGCAGAATTGAAACCCTAGGTCTTCAATTTTGGAACCCTAGATATCTAGCAAGGATGGCCTTCAATTTTGTAACCCTAGGCGGCGGCGACGGCTGCTGGGTTGTCGAACCCTAGTCGCAATATGCTGAAGATGTCTTCAAATCGGAGCCCTAATCGGAGTTAGAAACTGACAGCGGTGGCGGCTGTGCTAGCGGCGGCTGGTTCAGAAACCCTAGATGCTATGTCTGCGAATGTGACTGAAACCCGAGACCACGGCTTGTTCTTCAACAGGTAAGTGTTCTTCTTCACCTCTTACCTAGTTTGTGTGAATCGATCAAGAGCCTGAGCTCTGATACCAGTTGTTAGGAAAAAGAACACCATTCACACAAGCACAAGAACAATCTGCAGCAAGCACACACACTCACACACTCTAAATCACAAGAACAAGAACACAAGATTTATAGTGGTTCGGTCTAATCTGACCTACATCCACTCCCACAACTAGTTCTCTTCTTTATTAGGTGCTCACCAGGTTTACAGACATGAATAAGAAGTATATATAGGGATTACAATTAGGGTTGTTGACTTTACTACATTAACAGAGAAACTCCTGCTAGCTGCAGAAGGAGTATAACACATAACACCCCTGCTAGATGCAGAAGGAGTGTAACAAAGAACACCCCTACTAGTCAAATCCTCCACAACCCAACAGGTATAAGCACTAACAAAGTGTCTTGCATATTCATACTATTAGACCAAATGTTATTAGGCCAGGGGGTGTGGTATACCGCCCCAGGCCACATCAGCTTTGTTGGCGCCCTATAGCGCCCCCACCCCGTCCCCTGTGCGCCAAAATGGGGGCGCCATCGAAGCTCCGTCAACCCAGTAACGAGCGCTAAAGGAGGTGTGCAGGTGGGGCCAATTTTTCAACCAATCAAATCTTTTCCTTTCTAATATATTTTTATTATTTTGTTTAATATTGGGGTTTAAACCATTGCATGCAAGTCAAGGGGAATGGTTTTAAAGCCCCCTATGTGATATGGTGCTGACGTGAATCTGACGTGACATTATAAAACCCCTAGGGGTTTTAAACCACACCCTCAACCTTAGTTATAGCGTAGGGACTTTATGTAATACGTGGTTTGTATGAACCACACCACACCATTGTAACACTAAATCACAACCTAATCAAATACAATCACTTTATAAGTCTCAATTTGGTATCGGGGCACAAGAAACAACCATCTGAAAACGTTACCAGCGGGGCAGCCGGCTGGCCGCCGACGCCCCACCTTCAGCCTTCTTTGACAAGCTTTGTTTACTCTTTTTCTAGTTTAATCTTTATTGCTTTCAATAAACAAAGGAAAACCAATTTAGATCCAACGATTATTTTCTTCACCTTCACATAAACAACAACCATTGTTGGCAACCAACTAAACCTTAGCTCCACCACCGCCGTCGCCCGTCTACAAAACCCTAGAGCCGCTGCTTAATCTCTTCACCGTCGACATCGTCACCACCGTCACTATACAACACCGGCTTTGTCATTCAACGGATATCCTGAGCCGCACCCCGGTTTTCATCCGGCTGTTACTTCAGCGAGGCAACTCGTGTGGAGGCAGTACGGTTTCCGGGGGAACGCCGTAACCAAGTCTGGCCAACCCAGCGCGGGCCTGGTTAAGACAACGTAAGTCTGGGCAGACTTGGCTAGGGCCGCCGATTAGACGGTGTGACATTGAGTCACTCAAAAAGAAAATCACCGTTAAAAAAAAATCTTCTACAATTTAAATAGTTTTTTTTATTAGTTTTCATTGAAAGTTATGTTTTATTAATAACAACAATTATATCCATTGACTAATAACTAGATCATATTTAAACTGTGTTAAATTTTGTCAACAGGTTAACACTTAAAATTTACAATTATTGAGGTGGACTTAATTTACAAATTTAATGAGACATTAATTGAAGTTTCTTTTTTTTTTTTGTGTTGATTCCTACATAGGTGGCTGGCTATGTGCGTAGGATCAATTTGAAAGTTCGTATTATTGGCACACCTGACTTCTTAAATCAACACATTTAATACGAGTCGTATAGGCCTATACGGGTCGTATTACCTTTTCATTTCCAATAAAGACTGATATGTCAGATTTTGTCTATTTGACTGGACCTATACGAGTCGTAGAGGTCTATACGGGTCGTATTGGTTAAGTTTTTTTTTACAATTTTTTATACATTTGTTTATGGGTTTAACAAAGTTTTCTAAAAAAATATTTATTTATTTTTTAAATAAAAACTTCCTTAGTTTTTTTAAGAATACCATATACAATGTAGTATTGTAACGCCCCAAAACTCGGGTCTAAATATTTTATTTGGACATTTTATTAGGTTGGCATAAGTAAGTAGGATCTATTGGTTAAGTGGGTTATTTCACTAACAACCAAGTTACCTAACTTGGTTAGATAGTGTTGGCTATAGATTGAGAGTGGAAAACAATGGGGCCAACTATGTTTAATTAACAATCATGAGGGACTAATGTGGGTTAAAAGGAAAGTTGGGATATTATAAGAAACTAACAACACACACAAACACACATTCGTGTGTGTTCTAGATCGATCAGAAGCTCCCAAAGGAGCCAAACCCTAGATCAAGCTTATTTGCTCAAATTGAAAGGGGAATTCAACCCAAATCTAATGCATGTACCCGAATTCTTAGTCATCTAGCCCTAAAAATCACTTGGTAAGTTGTAATTTTTGATTTGGTGATTTTGATATGAAGTGAGTTTTGATCAATCCACGAATTTGTATGAAATTGAGCATGAGAATGTATTAATATCATGATATAGAGCATAGATTACACATGGTTTAGGTTAATTAGATGATTAGAGATGAAACCCACTTGTGATAGTGAAGACGATGATATGGATAATCATGCATGTTTAATTGTTGTGTAAAGTTTATGTATGATGTTGTATGTAATGAGTAATTGTTAGTTAATTTGGGTATATTATGAGAATTATATGATTCTAGTGGAACTTGATGATTTTGACATGAACTTGTAATATTATGCATGAATTAGTTGTACGTTGTGCATTAAATGGTGTACGCACACCAAGTGTTTGATGAAATGCCTCGTACAAGCTAGTATGTGAAATTGTATGCTCAACACCGGATGAACATGTGTAGAGTTGATAATGACATGATTGATAATAATTAATCATGAGAAGATAAATTGTAGAAGGATTTCATAAGAAGGTCTAGTTGATGGAATGATTGGGTGAAATTATGAATTAGAACTTGTATTCTAGGCTTGAATAATGAGGTGCACATCATATGATGGATTAGTGGCTTAATAGTAATTTGGATTGGTATGTGTACTAAATGGATAACTTATGGACTTACTAGTAAAGAATGGTGTTGAGATTATGTCAAAATTCTAGCTTTGAATATGATTGTCAACCATAGAATCATGAATATGTTAGTATGAGTTGAATTGATGATACATGTGCATATATGTAATTAGTTGATCATGTACTTATGTATGTGTGTGTCTTACACCATGATTATGAAATGTAAATGGTATCATTGTGTAACACCTCGAATTTTTGTGTCCAATGATGTGTTAACACGTGTCATTTGATTACACGTGGCATCTATAATAAATAAAGGACTAATTTTGACAAACCTTGAAAGTACATAAATTCGAGGGTTATAAATGTCAACTAGGGTAAATATACTGTATAGTAACCCTAAATAACGCTTGTACCTTCAAACAAATAAAACATAGATCGTACGGAAGCGGAACGCGGAAGAAAGTGAGAGATTACGAGCTACAGGGGTTAACTGTGTCAACATGTTTAATTATACCTCTGAGTGACCCTTTAACGTTCCCAAGGCTTCGTAACAGTATTATACGCTCACTAAGAATATACTGTATAAATTCCGCGAAGTTCCGTCTTAAAACGAGAGAGTTATACTCAAACTCGTATGAGAAGGGTTAAAAGCATCAACAGTGAAAGTTAAGACTTTCCAATAAACTAATAAACTAACCGGGGGACTTAATAAATACGGGTAAATAACACAAGGCCCCTATCGGTAAATAACCGAGGGCCAAACCGCAAAGTTACCCCTTCAAACCCGAAAGGTCAGGTAAATCATTACGAAAGATTTCGTTATTAATTACCAGGATTTCGTAATCATGACAAAAGATTTTAAAAATCTGAAAAACAAACCTCTCGCGACCCGCGTTAAGTAATAGCCTAAGTGTAGGCGGATCGCGAGCCACCTCAATTACGCGTCTGATTTCTTAAACTCAGGCGACCCGCGTAAAAGTGCATGGGAACTCTCATGCGGGTCGCGTGAGACGCCCAGATGCAGAAAGTTGGTGTTTTCTTGACTTTTGAGCATTATGAACGATCAATCTCCAATAAATGAGGCATGGGCGCCCCCTACTCGACCCATAGCCCTCTGGGACACCTACCCATCATCTCTGGACTGTTGTAGGTGTTTGTAATGATCATAGATGCTTGGCATTGGCTATAAATAGCCACATTATGCACATAACATTCACAACACCAAAAACACACATCTCTGGTCATTGCAAGAGCCCTCAAGTCCTCTTCTCTGCTCTATAATCAGCTCTCAACTTCTGTAAGTTGCCTAGATCATTTATAATTCAGTTTATGCTTAGTAAATAGCTAGAAAACAAACCGTCGTAAATACGGTTTGACTTTAAATTAAATCCATAATGGTTCTGTCTTATGACGAATCAAAGGTGGTTATAAGTTGGTATCAATGAGCGTAATAAACCCCTAAAAGGGTTCCCCCTAATCACCACTCTAACTATGTCAAATATCGAGTCAAACGTGCGGTTAAAAAGTCAACAGAAAGCTATTTTAGCGATTTATGCATAATCTGTAATGTATATGTTATGAAACCTGTTTTGACACTCGTAAAATATGATATTAAGTATATAAACATGTTTGCGCTCGTTTGAATCGATCATTTGCTATATTGAACCGGTTCGGAGCCGAATGTCGCAAAAGTTTGACTTTTGCATTGACTTCAGTTCTGACCCGTTTTAGTGAGGTATAGATATGCCTTAGGACTCTCTTAGGACCAGGTCACATGTTGGTATGAACCTCTGTGATCGGTTCATGAGTTATCCGAGTCTTTTACGTATTTCCGTCATTCGCCTAAAAGTTGACCGTAATGGCCTTTTGAAATTAGAACGAGTAATTCGGACGCGTGAACGGACCAGAACCTTGCTTATTAAATTATAAGCATGTCCTTAAAGCTTCACGTCAATCCGAGGTCTAGAATGAGAGTTATGCTAAATGACGCATTTAAAGTAAACTTTAGTAATTAACGGCGCAATTAGCATAACACCTATCTAAACCAAGATTTCGTCACCAAAACTTTTACCCACTATATTAAAATAATATTTTGGGAATTTTAAAGATTTTTAATAATTTTTACCTTGCTCATAACCTGCGGTTATGGCTACGGTTCGGTAAATACCGAATATGCCCTTTTCGGCCAAAACATGAGTTCTACAAGGTCTTTTGACCCGATTCCAGTTGCTACTGATTTTAAATAATAAATAAAGTATTTTAGACTTTATAAACTGTTCGGGAAACTCAGATTTCCTGTAGAACTCGAAAAGCTCTTTAAAAGTCTTTAAAATGACCGAAAAGCCCCTACGGGGCATAATATTAACTTAAACTCGTTACGGGCGTTGCGGAAGGTATCCTACTGATACCACAACCCATTTAAGGCATATTGACTTAGGAAATAAGCGTACGACTCTCATGGTTAACCGTTTCGCCTATTGCGCGCACGGTTCGGCTTATGAAACTAGTTTTCATAAATTAGCCGATACGGGTCAAATTATATTATTTGAACCCCAAATTCCAGAGTGTGAACCGTAAACCCATATAAAACAAGTCTCTGAACTTGTTGGGTCAGAATCACACTCCATTCTCGGTTTTCGCCTTTTCACGCGATTAAACCATATCTATATATATCGGAACCAACCGGTCTAGGCTACGGCCATTATAAAGACTCGTTAGGATTCTAAGAGGTTAATTAAAACCTTCGTTCCAGATTAGGAGCCCCAGTAAAAGCTATCGGTGATTTAATCCAAATTAAGGAAATATACTTGCAAAGGTAAATACTTTAACTTATTTCCCCTATATGGGCTTGGGTTACGGTATATTAATACCGCTTGATTGAGCATTATATTCTTCCATCGCTTAGGTGGTTAATTAAATAATATGATCGGCTCATTTAAACAGTTTTGTTGCTTAAAAGCCTTTGGGGGGTTTAATGACCGTTGTCCCGGATATCCTCGGCATCATTTTACGAAATGGCCACGACCATCGACATCCCGGTGTAGGCGTACACCCGGTATAAAGTGTCGACATTAAACTAAAAGACGTAGCCGTTGGTTTTTATACTACGGTTTTACGCAATGTGGTGTGTCTATAAATCTTTAACCCGGCACGACCCGGGCTACTGAACGCATAAAAGAACATGTAAAACGTTCACAAGATTTTATTATAATTTTCCCAAGTTATAAAAGAGTTTGTGCCTTGTGCATTCAAATCAATTTTTAATAAACATTTTCAAATGTGTCAGTTGAATGTATTTACCAGTGTAAACTGACGTATTTTCCCCAAAAAGATTAAGTGCAGGTACTATACGAAATGGGCTGGTTTAGGCGTCCTAAGCATCGTACATAGTCTCGCAAACTCGATGCTGCATCTGAATGAACAATATTTATTACTTTTTGATCCGCTATGGATATATTCAACTTCTGTAATACATTTGATATTACAACCAGAGGTTGAAGTTTATATATTTATCTTAAGCTTCCGCTGTGCATTATATAATTGTGTGGTTTGACTATAATGTTGCCCCAACATCGTCACGGTAATCCCCCACCGGGCCCACCGGTGAGACACGTGGAAATCGGGGTGTGACAGGTTGGTATCAGAGCCAACATTGAGCGAGTTAAACACTATCCTAAATGTGTTTAATCTCAATGACACAATTGCACATACTTGAGTCTAGACAAGAACTTAGGACAAATTCGGATTAATACTCCTTTTTGTCTTTATTTTCAATTCAATTTTTAATAAGTTTTGGAGCAGGAAAATGCCACCTGTTATATTCCGAGGAAGAGGAAGGGGAAGAAGAGGCAGAGGAGAAATCGTGACACATCACGATAACGAAGCTGGACCATCTGGTACAAGACATCCTTCAATGACAAGGAGCGAAGAACCACAACGACGAAGAGATCTCTACGAACCCGCGAGGCATTCCACCTCACACAGCTCGATGCCATCTTATCGGCACTCCTTTGGACCGAACTCAGAGAATGATCCCAACAACCCACAACCTTCCTTCATACCTCTACAACGTTCGGTATCGACCCGGAATTATGACAACCCTACTCCATACTACATAGGTCAGTTTAATCCGGCTGACTACATACAGGAACCTTCAGGTTTTGTTCCACTAGGGCCACAAGACCACTTTTCTGAAGATCCCATGGAGGAAGATGAGGATCCTACTGAACCAGCTCGTGGTACGCCCACGCATCCGATAGAAGTCTCTGATGGGTCATCCTTCCATGGCACACCCTATCAGGGACCAGACAGTTTCCAAGCGTTGTTTGACCGACATGAGTGGTACTACACGCCACCCCAACAGACATCTCAACAACCGCGACATCCACAGGATCCCTCTGAGGATTCACGCTTTGAGGCAGTTACGCCACCACCTCCGCCACCGGCGCAACCAGTAATACCTGATCCGCCAAGGCGTAGGAGGACGAATGCTCGTATGTCTACACGAGGAGGAGGGGGTATCCACTTCAGCACTCCTCGACATTCTAGTAGTAGCCACTATCCGCCACTACAAGAAGAAGGACCTTCAAGTCCTATACAGGAGGCGAACTCCGCACCAGCTGCACAAAATTCGCCACCATTTGGGTATGACCAACCCATACCTGCTTATACGGGTCCAACGGCTTACAACCCGTTCGAACCATCACAAGCACAATACAACTACGGCTATGAGCTCGACCCATATGTGGTGTCGGCAAGATATAATGCGCGCTACCCTAACGGAGCACATGGAAACATGGGACCACCGGACTACTCAGCTCATGGGTATCCAATACCTCCCAGACCTCCAGTTCCGCATCAAGCGTCACAGCCACGTTTCTCTCCTCCTGAACAGGAAGAAATACTCCATCGACTAGATCGTGTGGAGAGAGAGTTCGAGGAAGAGAAGAAAAGCCACCGAGGATTTCTCAAAGGCTTGGCGAACCTACTAAAGGGCAAAAAGAAGAAACGTGACCACTAGCCCTTAATAGTGGTACTAATGTAATTTCTACTTTGAAATAAGTCCCTGCGTGGACACTTATCGTATTTCAGTCCCTACGTGGACTTATCTTTTAAGTCCTTACATGGACACTTATCTTGTATTAGTCCCTGCGTGGACTTGTCACTTATTTTTAAACCTCTATGGAGGTATGTACTATTTGAAAGACCCGTTTAGGGCAATATGTAATTGTATTTGAGATTTTGGAATGTATGTTATGAGTTTTGTTTTAATATGTACAAAATAAATCAAAACCATTCCTTTTATATTAATCTGCCTATATAAAGAATCTTAAAAGGTGAAACCTAGCTTGGTGTCTTTTAAGATCCAGTCAAGATGGTACGACCTAGTTGAAAAGATTCTGATTCCCTGTTAACCTCTGTACGCATGTTAACAATCATGGCAGATGTGATTCGTTAAAATCACGCACATCATTCTTATACAATAATCCTTTAAGGATTTCAAAACCCCACTAAATGATTTATAAATCGTGGGTTAAATCACCAATGAAGGTGATCAATATTAATAAAAACATCCATTAGTGATGTAGTGCCTACGGGCCAGTATTATTAAAACATCCATTAGTGATGTAGTGCCTACGGGCCAGTATTATTAAAACATCCATTAGTGATGTAGTGCCTACGGGCCAGTATTATTAAAACATCCATTAGTGATGTAGTGCCTACGGGCCAGTATTATTAAAACATCCATTAGTGATGTAGTGCCTACGGGCCAACCTTATAAAAAACATCCATTAGTGATGTAGTGCCTACGGGCCAACCTTATTAAAACATCCACTAGAGATGTAGTGCCTACGGGCCAACCATATTAAAAAACATCCATTAGAGGTGTAGTGCCTATGGGCCGTAATAATTGTCTTATAAAGACAAAAGGCAGTGGTAGTCTATGACTCTCTGTCAGAAAGAGATAAAATAACTACGGTTCAAATCTCTATGCCTTTGATTCTCAGAAATCTCGGCAAAAATTATAAAACATCCTCGTGATTAGGCTTTATGCCGCCAATACTATTTATATAGCTGAAATAGGATATATTCAAATCCTAATATGTAATGAAATAATAAGTTAACCAAATATGGTCTCTGTACCATGGTCGACAAATTGTCATAAAAGACAATTATATAATAATCTCCTGAATAAAATTTTGTTACCTTCTGTAACAGATTCAAGTTACAATGGCGGATCCCAACGGAGAGAATAGCCATACTAATGAAGATGACTACGACAATACGCCAGTGCATTTGACAGGCGCACAACTGAAGGCTCTAATTGACAATGCTGTTCAGGCAGCTCTAATCGTCAATATACTGAGTCCCAAGGCAGAACCGTGTCAAAACCACCCTCTAAACCAAAGACACACTCCAAACCACCCTCTCAACCCAAGAAAGATGACGACAAACACTCGTCCACTGAGAACAGCGTTCATCGCGATAGAGAATATACTGATGCATCAAATGCTAAGGGTTGCACTTACAAATACTTTGTATCTTGTAAGCCCCGGGAATTTACAGGGGAGAAAGGTGCCGTGGATTGTATCACCTGGCTAGATGAGATGGACACTATTGTGGACATCAGCGGGTGTGCAGCGAGGGATGTGGTGAAGTATGTGTCCCAATCATTCAAGGGCGAGGCCCTGGCGTGGTGGAGAGCGTTGGTGCAGGCATCGGGTAAGTCTGCTTTGTACAAGATGACATGGGAGGAATTTATTGCTCTCATTAAGGAAAACTACTGCCCTCAGCATGAGGTTGAGAAGATCGAGGCTGACTTTGTGTCACTGGTGATGACGAACCTGGACTGCCAGGCATATCTGACGAGTTTCAATACAATGTCTCGTCTGGTCCCATACCTTGTGACACCAGAACCCCGAAGAATCGCCCGTTTTATTGGGGGCTTGGAGCCCGCAATAAAGGCGAGTGTAAAGGCCTCTCGGCCGACGACCTTCAGGTCAGTTACTGACCTTTCCTTGTCTCTTACCTTAGACGTTGTCCGTCTGAGGACACTAAGGAACAAGGAGGCTGAGAAGAGAAAACGTGAGGATGATACCTCACGAAGATCAGGGAAGAAGCACCGTGGAAGCGGTGAAGGCAAAAGAGGGTCGGAGGCAAAGAAAGATGGGCAAGCTGGTGAAAGGCCCAACTGCAAGATCTGCAAGAAACCCCACTTTGGGAAATGCAGATTTGCATCAAACTCACAGTCGCAATCAAAGACTCCTTCCTGTGGACTATGCAAGTCCAAGGATCATAAGACCGTGGAGTGCAAGAAAATCAAGGATGCAACCTGCTATGGTTGTAATGAAAAAGGGCACATCAAGAGTAACTGCCCTAAGTATGCCAAGAAGGCGGAAGAAACAAAGAAGTCAAATGCGAGAGTTTTTCGCATGGATGCAAAGGAAGCGGTCCAGAACGACAACGTGCTTACAGGTACTTTTCTCGTAAATAATATATTTGCAAGAGTACTATTCGATTCTGGCGCTGATAAATCCTTTGTAGACCAGAAATTTTGCCAACTACTAAATATGCCTATCAAAACCCTCGACGTGAAATACGAAGTAGAGTTAGCAGACGGCACGATAGAAACCGTCTCTACTATTCTAGAGGGATGTGAAATGTCCATTAAGAACCATTCTTTTCCTTTATCTCTACTTCCCTTCAAATTAGCGGGTTTTGACATTGTGCTAGGCATGGACTGGTTATCCCATAACCAGGCCCAAATCATTTGCGGCAAAAAGGCAGATAGTTTTAAAGACTCCGAGTGGTGAATCTCTTACCATTCGAGGGGATACGCAGTACGGATTGCCCGAAGACGTATCTATGCTGAAAGCTTCAAGGTGTTTGAACAGAGGCTGCGTAATTTACATGGCTCAGGTGATAATTGAAGAACCGAAGCCGAAGATCGAGGATCTTCCTGTCATTTCTGAATACCCCGAGGTTTTTCCCGAAGAACTACCTGGATTGCCACCAGATAGACAAGTGGAGTTCCGAATAAACATCATTCCTGGAGCGGCTCCGATAGCAAGAGCACCTTACAGATTAGCGCCGATGGAAATGAAAGAACTGAGGACCCAGTTGGATGAACTGCTGGCGAAAGGTTTTATCAGACCTAGTTCATCTCCCTGGGGAGCTCCTGTCCTGTTTGTAAAGAAGAAGGACGGATCAATGCGGTTGTGCATTGATTATCGAGAGCTAAACAAAGTTACCATAAAGAACAGATATCCTTTGCCAAGGATCGATGATCTGTTCGACCAGCTGCAAGGAGCAAGCTATTTCTCAAAGATCGACTTAAGGTCGGGCTATCATCAGCTAAGGGTCAGAGATGAGGATGTACATAAGATAGCATTTAGGACTCACTATGGTCATTACGAGTTCCTAGTGATGCCGTTTGGGCTCACAAATGCACCGGCTGCGTTCATGGATCTCATGAATCGCGTCTGCAAACCGTATTTGGACAAATTTGTCATAGTCTTCATCGACGATATCCTTATATATTCCAAGAACCAAACTGACCACGAGAAGCACCTCCGTTGCATTCTCGAATTACTACAGCGTGAGAAACTCTACGCCAAATTCTCGAAATGTGAATTCTGGCTACAAGAGGTTCAATTTTTAGGTCACGTTGTGAGCGAGCGTGGTATCCAAGTGGATCCCGCTAAGGTAGAGGCGGTCATGAACTGGCAAGAGCCAAAGACGCCTACCGAAATTCGTAGTTTCCTGGGGTTAGCAGGATACTACCGGAGGTTTATTGAAAATTTTTCGAGGATTGCTGCGCCCTTGACTTCCTTGACCAAGAAGAAAGAAAAGTACATTTGGGGCCCAAAGTAGCAAGAGTCCTTCGAAATCCTGAAGCAAAAGCTGAGCAACGCACCTATGTTGACATTACCTGAAGGTACTGATGAATTCGTAGTTTACTGCGATGCATCACACACGGGCATGGGGTGTGTGCTTATGCAGAAGGGCAAGGTGATTGCCTATGCTTCAAGGCAATTAAAGGTGCATGAAAAGAATTACACCACCCATGATTTGGAGTTGGGTGCCGTTGTATTTGCACTGAAATTATGGAGGCATTACCTTTATGGTATTAAGTTCGTGATTTATTCTGATCACAAAAGCCTCCAGCACCTGTTCAATCAGAAAGAGTTGAACATGAGGCAGCGCCGTTGGATGGAAACCTTGAATGACTATGATTGCGAGATCAGGTACCATCCCGGCAAGGCGAATGTAGTCGCCGATGCCTTGAGCAGGAAAGAAAGGGTAAAACCTATTCGAATCAATGCCAAAAGCATTAAGGTCAAGAACAATTTAATTGAGAGGATATTAGCTGCACAGCGAGAGGCTGTGTTGGAAGCTAATTACCCTAATGAAAAGCTGGGAGTAACTGAGGAGCAGTTGACTCTTAGCAAGGATGGAATTCTTAGGCTGAACGGACGTATATGGGTTCCAATTTATGGAGGACTACGAGATGTTATCCTCCAGGAAGCCCATAGTTCCAAATACTCAGTCCATCCTGGTGCTGACAAGATGTACCAAGATTTGAAGGCGAATTATTGGTGGATAGGCTTGAAAAAGTCTGTAGCCGCCCATGTAGCAAAGTGCTTGACTTGTGCTCAAGTCAAAGCCGAGCACCAAAAGCCGTCTGGCTTGCTACAACAGCCTGAACTTCCCGAGTGGAAGTGGGAATGCGTAACTATGGATTTCATAACCAAGTTACCCAAAACCAGGAAAGGAAACGATACAATATGGGTCATAGTCGATAGGCTGACTAAATCAGCTCATTTTCTACCCATCAAGGAGACGTATAGCTCCGATATGTTAGCCCAACTTTATGTTGATAAGATTGTAGCCTTACACGGCATACCTGTGTCTATTATCTCCGACAGGGATACTAGATACACATCTCACTTCTGGAAAAGTTTTCAGCAATCTTTGGGCACGCGTTTAAAATTTAGTACGGCTTACCACCCACAGACGGACGGTCAAAGTGAGCGTACTATCCAAACGCTAGAAGACATGCTTCGTGCATGTGCGATCGATTTAGGTGGTAACTGGGATAAGAACCTACCCCTGATCGAAGTCTCCTACAATAATAGCTACCACACCAGCATAAAGGTTGCGCCTTTCGAGGCATTATACGGTAGGAAATGTAGATCGCCTGTTTGTTGGGCGGAAGTAGGAGAGGTCCAATTATCAGGACCAGAGATAGTTTTCCAGACGACGGACAAGATTGTCCAGATCCGGGAACGTCTCAAGGCTGCCCGCGATAGGCAGAAAAGCTACGCCGATCCAAAACATAAGGATCTTCACTTCGAAGTAGGTGAAAAAGTGTTGCTTAAAGTATCACCCTGGAAGGGGGTGATGCGTTTCGGCAAGAAAGGCAAATTGAGTCCGAGGTACATAGGACCTTTTGAGGTCATTGAACGTGTCGGATCAGTTGCCTATAAGTTGAACTTGCCTGAAGAGCTCAATGGAATTCACAATGTGTTCCACATCTGCAATCTCAAAAAGTGCTTCGCCGATGAATCGTTGGTGATTCCACACACAGATGTGCATATAGATGAGAGCTTAAAGTTTATAGAAAAACCTTTGTCGATTGAAGATCGACAGGTGAAGAAACTTCGCAAAAAGCACGTACCGATTGTAAAAGTCAAATGGGATGCTCGTAGAGGTCCTGAATATACGTGGGAAGTCGAAGCTACAATGAAAGAAAAGTACCCCTATTTATTTGAGTAAATCTCGGGTCGAGATTTATTTTAAGGGGGTGAGGATGTAACACCTCGAATTTTTGTGTCCAATGATGTGTTAACACGTGTCATTTGATTACACGTGGCATCTATAATAAATAAAGGACTAATTTTGACAAACCTTGAAAGTACATAAATTCGAGGGTTATAAATGTCAACTAGGGTAAATATACTGTATAGTAACCCTAAATAACGCTTGTACCTTCAAACAAATAAAACATAGATCGTACGGAAGCGAAACGCGGAAGAAAGTGAGAGATTACGAGCTACAGGGGTTAACTGTGTCAACATGTTTAATTATACCTCTGAGTGACCCTTTAACGTTCCCAAGGCTTCGTAACAGTATTATACGCTCACTAAGAATATACTGTATAAATTCCGCGAAGTTCCGTCTTAAAACGAGAGAGTTATACTCAAACTCGTATGAGAAGGGTTAAAAGCGTCAACAGTGAAAGTTAAGACTTTCCAATAAACTAATAAACTAACCGGGGGACTTAATAAATACGGGTAAATAACACGAGGCCCCTATCGGTAAATAACCGAGGGCCAAACCGCAAAGTTACCCCTTCAAACCCGAAAGGTCAGGTAAATCATTACGAAAGATTTCGTTATTAATTACCAGGATTTCGTAATCATGACAAAAGATTTTAAAAATCTGAAAAACAAACCTCTCGCGACCCGCGTTAAGTAATAGCCTAAGTGTAGGCGGGTCGCGAGCCACCTCAATTACGCGTCTGATTTCTTAAACTCAGGCGACCCGCGTAAAAGTGCATGGGAACTCCCATGCGGGTCGCGTGAGACGCCCAGATGCAGAAAGTTGGTGTTTTCTTGACTTTTGAGCATTATGAACGATCAATCTCCAATAAATGAGGCATGGGCGCCCCCTACTCGACCCATAGCCCTCTGGGACACCTACCCATCATCTCTGGACTGTTGTAGGTGTTTGTAATGATCATAGATGCTTGGCATTGGCTATAAATAGCCACATTATGCACATAACATTCACAACACCAAAAACACACATCTCTGGTCATTGCAAGAGCCCTCAAGTCCTCTTCTCTGCTCTATAATCAGCTCTCAACTTCTGTAAGTTGCCTAGATCATTTATAATTCAGTTTATGCTTAGTAAATAGCTAGAAAACAAATCGTCGTAAATACGGTTTGACTTTAAATTAAATCCATAATGGTTCTGTCTTATGACGAATCAAAGGTGGTTATAAGTTGGTATCAATGAGGGTAATAAACCCCTAAAAGGGTTCCCCCTGATCACCACTCTAACTATGTCAAATATCGAGTCAAACGTGCGGTTAAAAAGTCAACAGAAAGCTATTTTAGCGATTTATGCATAATCTGTAATGTATATGTTATGAAACCTGTTTTGACACTCGTAAAATATGATATTAAGTATATAAACATGTTTGCGCTCGTTTGAATCGATCATTTGCTATATTGAACCGGTTCGGAGCCGAATGTCGCAAAAGTTTGACTTTTGCATTGACTTCAGTTCTGACCCGTTTTAGTGAGGTATAGATATGCCTTAGGACTCTCTTAGGACCAGGTCACATGTTGGTATGAACCTCTGTGATCGGTTCATGAGTTATCCGAGTCTTTTACGTATTTCCGTCATTCGCCTAAAAGTTGACCGTAACGGCCTTTTGAAATTAGAACGAGTAATTCGGACGCGTGAACGGACCAGAACCTTGCTTATTAAATTATAAGCATGTCCTTAAAGCTTCACGTCAATCCGAGGTCTAGAATGAGAGTTATGCTAAATGACGCATTTAAAGTAAACTTTAGTAATTAACGGCGCAATTAGCATAACACCTATCTAAACCAAGATTTCGTCACCAAAACTTTTACCCACTATATTAAAATAATATTTTGGGAATTTTAAAGATTTTTAATAATTTTTACCTTGCTCATAACCTGCGGTTATGGCTACGGTTCGGTAAATACCGAATATGCCCTTTTCGGCCAAAACATGAGTTCTACAAGGTCTTTTGACCCGATTCCAGTTGCTACTGATTTTAAATAATAAATAAAGTATTTTAGACTTTATAAACTGTTCGGGAAACTCAGATTTCCTGTAGAACTCGAAAAGCTCTTTAAAAGTCTTTAAAATGACCGAAAAGCCCCTACGGGGCATAATATTAACTTAAACTCGTTACGGGCGTCGCGGAAGGTATCCTACTGATACCACAACCCATTTAAGGCATATTGACTTAGGAAATAAGCGTACGACTCTCATGGTTAACCGTTTCGCCTATTGCGCGCACGGTTCGGCTTATGAAACTAGTTTTCATAAATTAGCCGATACGGGTCAAATTATATTATTTGAACCCCAAATTCCAGAGTGTGAACCATAAACCCATATAAAACAAGTCTCTGAACTTGTTGGGTCAGAATCACACTCCATTCTCGGTTTTCGCCTTTTCACGCGATTAAACCATATCTATATATATCGGAACCAACCGGTCTAGGCTACGGCCATTATAAAGACTCGTTAGGATTCTAAGAGGTTAATTAAAACCTTCGTTCCAGATTAGGAGCCCCAGTAAAATCTATCGGTGATTTAATCCAAATTAAGGAAATATACTTGCAAAGGTAAATACTTTAACTTATTTCCCCTATATGGGCTTGGGTTACGGTATATTAATACCGCTTGATTGAGCATTATATTCTTCCATCGCTTAGGTGGTTAAGTAAATAATATGATCGGCTCATTTAAACAGTTTTGTTGCTTAAAAGCCTTTGGGGGGTTTAATGACCGTTGTCCCGGATATCCTCGGCATCATTTTACGAAATGGCCACGACCATCGACATCCCGGTGTAGGCGTACACCCGGTATAAAGTGTCGACATTAAACTAAAAGACGTAGCCGTTGGTTTTTATACTACGGTTTTACGCAATGTGGTGTGTCTCTAAATCTTTAACCCGGCACGACCCGGGCTACTGAACGCATAAAAGAACATGTAAAACGTTCACAAGATTTTATTATAATTTTCCCAAGTTATAAAAGAGTTTGTGCCTTGTGCATTCAAATCAATTTTTAATAAACATTTTCAAATGTGTCAGTTGAATGTATTTACCAGTGTAAACTGACGTATTTTCCCCAAAAAGATTAAGTGCAGGTACTATACGAAATGGGCTGGTTTAGGCGTCCTAAGCATCGTACATAGTCTCGCAAACTCGATGCTGCATCTGAATGAACAATATTTATTACTTTTTGATCCGCTGTGGATATATTCAACTTCTGTAATACATTTGATATTACAACCAGAGGTTGAAGTTTATATATTTATCTTAAGCTTCCGCTGTGCATTATATAATTGTGTGGTTTGACTATAATGTTGCCCCAACATCGTCACGGTAATCCCCCACCGGGCCCACCGGTGAGACACGTGGAAATCGGGGTGTGACACATTGGTATGGTCGACTACGTTTAGATGAGTATATGATTATATGACGAAAGTATGTAAGTAAGATGGTTGACTTTCTGAAAGTCAACAATGTATGAATAGCACGACTAGGTCTTTGGATGCACTTTCAAGGGTAGAGAGATCACAAGATACAAGTTAGATTATTTAATGTGCTATACGTGATGGTGAATGAAATTAGCATAGATTAGAATAAGTAAAAATTGCTAATGCGACTCTTATGCACGCTAATAGTTATTTAACGAAAGTCAAGCAACCGTTTGGGTTATAATTGAATGCTAGTGATGATGAGTATATGTAATAACAATGTTTTGAATAGGATGGCATGAATGGGTAGGAGTTTTCACTAGCATGGCCCGACGAATGGAAGACTAACGGGTCAAGCGGAGGCGAGGAAGCAAGCGTGAACACTAACGCTTAAGGTAAGTGACTTCCGACTCACTTCTTAGTATATATATAGAATTTTCATGTTCATGATTGTGGGGAAATTATGTAAGGTTATATAATGATGAAAGCATTAAGGTAATTTGATGGGTTTAAACGGGTCGAATAATTATGTATAAGTAAGGTAGCGGTAATGAAATTCGTAAAGATTACGGACCCGGGGCAAGGATTCTTAGTCTAAAATGCAGGGAAAGGTTTTACGGACAATTAGAAACAAGTTATGTTGAGATATGCATGAACGGGTCAAAATTTGGTAAAAGGGAAATAAGCCTAAGGCATAAGAGTCATAGAGTTAGGTAGTCCAAATATTGGATTTTCACTCCATGTGATGGAGAATTAAATTACGGTCGCGTAGGAAAAAGAATCGGGTAAAACGAATAAAAAACGAGTAAGTTATGCGAGTTTTAGTATTAAAAACGAAGGCTGAACTGGGCATCACCGTAGCTTACGGTGCCCACCGTAAGCTACGGTGGGTGCTAGGCATTTAATTCTGCCGTAAGGCAGTTTATTTCTACCGTAAGCTTTTGGGGCCACTACCGTAGCTTACGGTGGAGGTCAGGTGTAAAAGTATTGTTTATGTAATTTTTTCGTTTTTCTTCGAATTCGGACCCCGTGAACCCATTCCAAGCCTCATTAAGTTTTTATAATGTTCCTTAACCCTACCAAATGACTTGGTAAGTTACGGATGACTATGAAACTCATTTTGAAGATCCGAAACATACCGATAGATATTTTGAAAGCGTTTAAGATGTGCGAATAAGAACGGGGTATGTAAGCGAGTATGCGGGGTAATGAATTAAGTACGTGGGTATGTATGTATGTAGGTATGTATGTATGTATGTATGTATGTATGTATGTATGTATGTATGTATGTATGTATGTATGTATGTATGTATGTATGTATGTATGTATGTATGTATGTATGTATGTATGTATGTATGTATGTATGTATGTATGTATGTATGTATGTATGTATGTATGTATGTATGTATGTATGTATGTATGTATGTATGTATGTATGTATGTATGTATGTATGTATGTATGTATGTATGTATGTATGTATGTATGTATGTATGTATGTATGTATGTATGTATGTATGTATGTATGTATGTATGTATGTATGTATGTATGTATGTATGTATGTATGTATGTATGTATGTATGTATGTATGTATGTATGTATGTATGTATGTATGTATGTATGTATAGATTTCACTAGTGAATGTATGCACGTGTATAGTTATGTTCCGTTCTAAGTATGGGTGTAAGTATGTAGATATGTACGTGGGTAGGTATATATGTAGGTAACGGTGTAGGTGCGTATGCGAGTAGATATGCATGGGCGTAAGTATTATGTATTTAAGTGAGAAGGTGCATACGCGTGTAGGTGTGAACGTATATATGTGGATGCCAGTATCCATGTAAAACCGTATGCCAGTAGGTAAGTACGTATGCTCATATGTTTTCAATACGATTGAGTATTGATGCTAATAACAGTGTACCTTGAGAATGAAGAATAATGCAGGTACAATGTCGAAGTCTCACCGGGGAGTGGATACTCAGACGGAAATGCCTAAGTGCAAAGGAATAACGGAATAGAAAGTAAAAGTGTATGAATCTTGTTACGTTCATAATGTGTACTAACGTTTGAAATTGTATGGTAAATGTAGGTTGTACGAGTCACGGAGGATCACTGAGGAGTGGAGATCGAAGACCGAGTCACAAGTTAGATTGTACGGGAATGTTTGAATAACTAATTTAGTAAACATAGTTTATGTTTCTATTTCGTAAATGAGTTCGATTGATGTATTCATTGTAAATGTGTCACCTTAAAATGAACTTCAAGTAAGTTAAGACGTTCATAATGAAAGAAATTTTATGGTACGTATTTTTCCGCTGCGTCTTTTCAGTTAAAGCGTGTTAGGGTGTAACAAGTATAGTATAGATGAGGTATAGATCCTGTATGAGCATATATAGGTGTAGTAAAGGTCCCGTATATGTATCGCATCGGTTAATTTGGAATTTTAAACGTATTTTGTTTGTATAGTGTATTTAAAGTGTTTTTTCTTTGTTTAATGGATACAACACGTAAAGTAACCGACAATATACGATGCATATTGAAGGTATACCTCATAAAATGACACAATACGCCAATATTCGTCGAAATATGACACGTATACGCGTCGAACAGAGAAAACAAAAAATACATGTTTTGGTATTTTGGCCAATACGATCGTATAGGTCAAAATTGTATTGTTTTGCATACACCTATACGAGATCTTTACTACACCTATATATGCTCATACAGGATCTATACCTCATCTATACTACACTACTTTTAGGTGCCAAAACATTGCCGTGGTGTGTGGTTGAGCCTGGTGATTCATTTTCTTTTAGAACTTGGTAAACTAAAATATATATAAAATCACACATCATCTACTCGTCATGCTTAAAGTATACGACACATCAGGTCTAATACGTAACATGACATACATAATGAAACCGATCGCAGAAGTATATGGAACCAATTCCATTTTCTTTTTTTCCTCGTCCGACTAAGGGCACTGTTTGGCAATGATCCTCGTTTAGAATCATGCTTTGAGAAACATCGAAGGACTTTATCAATGTATGTACTTTGACTCAAACCTATAAGCTGCTTTGATCTATCTTTATATGGTAGTGTTTGGTATGCAACAGTGAGAGACAAAATGAAATGGACTATTACGAGTGAATGAAAAAAATATGTTTGCTTGGTCAAGGTAAGAGAATCACCCATTACATAGGGCATTCCATTCACTCAAATTCATTCCATCCACACAACTTCTTTTTTTTTCACTCCATCCCCTCTCTCACCTTCATCACCAACACCTCCCACCACCTCCACAACTAGCAACTCACCGCCGCCGCCGCCGCCGCCACCACCACCACCCGCCGCCGTTACCCTACTCTGTCGACCACTGGCACCACCACCGACCACCGCCACCACCACCACCGACCATGCCGTCGCCACCCACCGCCACCACCACGCTCCGCCACCAAACATCGACGCAATGAACACAAGTGTCGCCGCCGCCACCACCGCCATCGACCACCACCCCCTCCTCCGCCGCTGCCACCGAACATCGGCTCCTCTGCCACCACCACGACCACTACCGCCACAATCCACCGTTGTCGCCACCCTCCGGCACCGAACACTAGCCACCACCACCGAACAAGACGACCACTGCCACCACCCATCGTCGTCGCCACCCTCTGGCACTAAACACCGGCGCCACCATAGATCGCCAGAGTTGTCCCAACGTTTTTGGGGGCCCTAAGCAAACTACAAAGGCCCCTTTGAATTGGTATATAAAAACACGAGTTTTGCTTCAAAGTATAAATTAGGGATATAGGGCAAACAATGATTGAGTGAATTATAATATATAGAGATCACTATAAAAAATAGTCATTAACTAACCTTCATCATCCTTGTGGCACCACTAGTTTCTCCTAATTTCGCCTATAATTTATCTCCAATTCGTGACTCCATTGAGCGGGATGAGCATATTTGGCGTTACAATTAACGAGAATGACGATTTCGGCCTAAATTAAATACGGGAATGGATGTAAAATTTTAATTTTAGTAATATCTAATTTTATTGGTTAATTTTATTAATATCTACTTTTATTGGTTAATTAATATCGCATGAGAACAAGATGGTTTCACATCTGAGCCGAATCCAGTTAGCCCTTACATTCCGTAACAGTTGCATTTTTATCCCCTATACTAACTAGTATTTGCTGTAATTGTTGGTTACTACGTTGATTGCAGGCAATTATAGAAGGTTTATCCGTTCATTTAGCATTATTGTTTGTTAAGCCATTGACATAATTACTTAAGAAGGGTGGATTCAATTGCTCTCAAGAAGCTCAAGCATGTTAAATATTAATAATGCACAAGATATTTTGAGAGAAGTTGACAAGATTAAAGGCTCTTCAAAGTGGAAGAAAGTTCTCTTCGTCATATGCTATGCGATTTTTTGGAGAATTTGGAGGGCTCGGAATGCGATTATCTTTGACAATGCCCATTGTTCGATTATGAAAGTGGTGGAGGACATAAAAGAAGATTCATTTATGTGGCTTAAAAGTAAGTCTCCGTTCTTGGATTTGGATTGAGAGAGGTGAAGCGACTTTAATGTGAAGGATGTCATTATGTAATATGTTTATTGTTGGGACTTCCAGTTTCTAGCTGGCCCCGTTTTTCTATTTTTAAATAAAATAGCCACCGTTCCAAAAAAAAATATCATTTCAACAGCTCAAGTATGCTTTGAACTCTACACCAGTATTGACATTGCATGATTTGAATCAAACTTTTATAGTTGAAACTGATGCTTCAAACACATGTTCTTGTTGATCTTGTTCTTAACCTAAGGAAATCGATTCAACAGCTACAAAATGGCGATTCGGCTACTCACTATAAGTCGCAAGAGGGATTCTTAAAAAGAAAGAATAGATTGGTTGCGGGCTTGGATTTGATTCTTAGACAAGATATTCTCAAAGAATGTCAACTGTCTAGGATTGTTGCAGCCTATTCCAAGTTTTGTTTTTTTGTTCCTTGATGTTTGTATGGATTTTATCACTGGTTTACCCAAGTCAAGAGGTAAAGAAGTCATTCTTGTGGTAGTAGATGGGTTAACAAAATACGGCCACTTCATGTCTTTAGCGCATCCCTTTACATCAAGTCAAGAAGCTCAAGTTTCTATCGACAATGTCTATAAATTACATAGTCGGCCCTCAACAGATAGAGGCGCCATATTCGATAGTGCTTTCAATTAAATCCAATACATTTGTCCTAAAAATATTCACAGAAAGAATTACATATCTATATACATTTATATATACATAAAACATAGATTTGGTTTGTGATCTAATAATGTGTGCAATTGAAATCTGGCCACTTAAAAATTCGTTGTGGCCACTAAAATTCAGATATGAGTTTCAACTGCCAGATTTCAGTTGTAGTTATCCTTGGGTCAAGAATTTTTATAAGGGTGGGGTATTGTTATGAACAGAAATAGTACAGGGGCTAAATTGTAATAAATAGAACCTAGAGGTGTCATTTGCAAATAACCAACTAATGTCATAGTTAGTTGGTAACTTATTGTACTTAACTGACGGTCAATGAACAGACAAGCAAAAGTTGGAAAATCTCTATGTCAGATTATTTTTTTTTTCTTTTTTGCCAACATAATAAACCCATAATATGTTTTCACTAGTGGGCTCACTAGAGATCACAATAATATTGATTTTTACTTAAGTGTATAAACAGTATTAATCATAATTCAAACAGATTCTGTTATGTTAGTCAAGTGGTCAAAAGACCTATCATCCCTAATGGAGACGCAGGTTCGATTCTCGCCTGTGTCATTTTCGAAAGACATCTGGGTGAAGGGACGAATCGGGGTTTTAATCCCAGGTTTGAACTTGAGCGGGGGCGAGGGTTTACGGATTCCATCTGGTTCCCGCGTATCAGGGGACACAGTCTCATGGCGGTCGAGTAGTCGACCTTGGACATAGCCCCCAGCAGGGTGGGTTTACAAGTGAGATTTTTTGTCGTTCAAGAAGAAATAATAATTCAAACAACCCGGCTTGAGCTTAAATTTCACCTCGATAAAGAATAAACGAGTGGATCCAAGCTATCTCGTTCAACTTCAAGCCTGGGCTGAAGTTTGCTCAGCTCGGCTTGCTCATTAAGCACCCTATTTATGATGTCGTATTAGTATTTGTTAGACTATTACAATTATTAGGAATTGGACTAGTATTAGCATTTTTTTATAGATTAAATTCTTATGTTGGAACTTATATATCTTAGGAATCTAGAAAAGTATTTTTATTATATCTTTATTGATTGAGAAATATAGAAAAATCAGTTGGGCCTCTCTTGGAGAGTGACTTGCCTGCCGACTTACCACTCAAAAGTAGGTCAACATGAGAGACATTAATTAATAATATTGTTTCTTTAATCATAATTAACATATCAATTAAATACAACTACAAATGAAAAAAAAAATAAAATAGTTGCATTATTTGATAGATGAACCATATGACAACAATAATAAAAGGGCCATTATAATTGTCAGTTCAAAATGCAACCCAGAAGCCAGATAAGTGTTGTGTACCACAGGGTCATTTTTGTTGTGGGTGGTCTGCACCCAGCTGTTATGGGCCCCATGGGCCGGGTTAGTAGACTAGGGATAATGGTGTACCTCAAGATTATATTATCTTTCTTTACAGATTCTGATACCAAGTAAATTCTGATTCAACAATAATACAACACTTAACAATAGTACAATTATAAGTTAGTATATATAAATATATATAACAATTCTTTTTATTTAGGAACTTTATATATAGAGTTAACTGTCATTTTCGTCTATTTGATTAGTTTACTTTTACCATTTCAGTCAATTTTTCAAAAAAAATCAGTTTCCTTCTTGACATACTAGAAACGTGCACTTCAATCCAAAAATTAAAACCCAGTTAAACCAGACAGGTTAAATGAATGGTATTATTGTCAATTCATAAATGAGGTGAAAATAAAAGATATATGAATTGACAATAATACCCTTCATTTAACATGTCTGACTTAACTGAGTTTTAATTTTTGGATTGAAGTGACACGTTTCCAGTATGTCAGTGAGGAAACTGGTGCATTTTTTAAAATTGGTCTAAAATGGGAAAAGTGAACAAACTACAGGGACGAAATGACAGTTAACTCTTATATATATGAGCATGTTCAATGATTTACCAGTTTTAAACAGAAAACCAACGAGAAAAAAAAAGTAGGGTAACTGATTATATAACTATGTTATGTATCATATTAAAACAAAATGTAAAACAGGTTTTACAATTTTTAAAATTTGAATTTATATCCCTTTGTGTGTATGTATTAGAATCTATACCTATAGAAAATTAGAAATTATTCCTTAGGGTCAATAATCAACATCTAGTTTAGTTAATGATAAAAGTCAATGAAAAGATTATAATTTATGAAATTCCTCATGGTGGGTAGATGGATGTGGCAGTGCTTTTAAAGTTTATTTTTGTACTATTTTATTTGTTTTAGTTTTTTATAATATTTTCCAGGTGAAAACACTGAAAAGTTGAGGGCCATCTGTTTGCTGCATTATTCCAATTAGAGAAGCATGAGAGGTTCTCTTTAAAGTGCATTGTTCATTTGGTGTTGTCTAATCAAAATGTACCAGTTGAGTAATGGTGGAACTTATCATTTCTTGGGTGAAAAACTAAATAAGTGAAGGTAATTTCTCTTTTACCCTGCCAAGTATTGATTATCTTCTTGATAATGTGACTCACTTGTGTGTGTGTGTATATATACATATATATATATATATATGTATGTATACAAATAAGACATGTTCATTACAAAACTTGTTTTAACCTATAAAATGTTGATAAAGATACCTTTATAGAAAAAATAAAATTGTTTGTATTGTTATAAGTTATAACATGTATTTAAACAAGATGTCTCTAAGGGACAACCTTGTGGTAAGGTGAAGTGTTCAAATCCTCTAAGATGGTTCATAGAAGATGGGTGTACATAAAAAAAGATATATACTTGTTGATCTATAAGTTATCTTTGAGACATGAGTGGTTTTAGCGAAAGTTTAAGTAGCGTTTATCCGCTTTAGCAAGGCTATGTTTTATACAGAGATAATAAAGTTGTATATTTATAAGAAAAAAATAATCTTTGGCTTGCTCGTACAAAAAGGTATCAATCTATGGTACAAGGAGCCAAGGAGATGGAACTAGTAGTACAAGCATAAGAAGTGTGGGTCTCTCTTAGTCAATGGACATATACTGTTATCAACTCGAGTTTTCTCGTTATTGGTTTACGAAAACCAAAAATGTACGTTGGATGTACGTGCTTAGTTGATGAAACTATGTGAACTACTTTAAAATGATATGCGGTTGCATATTCATAACCTCCTTCGCTTATATGGATTGTAACTTATAAACAAAAAAATAGTTGTTTTAAACTTATCATATTACACAATAAGACTAACAAGGTTAGTAAAAAAGTTGTTTAGGGTCGGTAACACAATAATTGGGATCCCTAACAGATATAAATGAATTTGGATCATTAGTTGACCGATGTCGGCAATTAGCTCATGAGCAACTCTATTTGTTTAAACCCCTAACGAGCTCGGATATGTTAGCTGGCATGCATTGTAAGATTATACTGTACAAGATGAAACCCAAAAGATAAGACGAACGTATCTCATTTATCATACACATGTTTATTTTTACTTTTTACAAATCATTCCTATTCATATTTTACAAAGTTGACATAGTGTTGGAGTATATGACTTATGTGTCACATTGTCTCTTTCAGAATCATCAATTTTATTAAATCCACATCAAACTCAAAAGTTGCATTGCTCGGTAAGATCATTATCACCTTCTTCTTTATCAAGAACAAGATAAGACTGCGACCCGACTTTAGAAAACAGGACTTGACACTTAATTTTATAAACTAAAAGAAAATGATATAACATGTCGGCCAATCATATAGTACCACTTAAAAGGATCATAATGACATTCACCATCATGTGCATAACTCTTGATCATAGCGTATTATTGTTCTAATTGGCGCGTTGCTCTGACTCGCTCTATGGTCATAACTTACTTGTAAATAACTCGTCAAAACCTCATTCGTAAACTTGTCCACATCTAATATAGCTCGAGCTACTTAGCTCAAATAAACATTCAACCCAATGATATCTCGCTCACATAAATTTCCATCTTCATTTTTTTTCTTTAGTAAACCACGAGAACATGTTACTGAAAAACTCACAGGACCCGTCAATACCCTACTAACTAATAAGATAAGGTAATTCGCAAATCAAAGTAGGTAAGAAACCTTTAAGAGATTATGGTAGAAAACCAGTGAAAGAAGATTCTAACCCGGGACCTCGCGTAGAGAAAATCAAGTGCTTACCATTGCATTCGTATGAAGATATCTTTGATTTTTCTTGTATATTGATAATGATAATTTGGTATTGTGTTTTGTATAATTTTATTTTATTTTGGTAATTTGTTAATCTTTACATGTTTAAAAATATAACAAGAATTTCTTGATATATGTTACAAATAAATTTAACGTTTTTTGGACAATAATTTCTTTGAGGCGTCCTTTGACAACTACCGTCTGTTCAAAAATTCTGACGTATTGGTGTTTGTGCAAATACATCTATTTTGATCAATATTACAAAGCCTCGACTTTTATGTCATTTCTATAAATAAAATTATACTATTGTTATTCTTTAAAATCCTTAAATAATTACACATGTTTACAAAAAAGCATGTAAATAATAAAAAATAAAAGGTATATTGGATTTAAATAGGGGCTACTAAACGTATCACTTTCTTTCAACGTTACGTGTAGTACCCCTATCTCAAGTTTTTAAAAAATTACGATTAAATCTTCTTTTTTATTTTTTTAATTATTATCTGCTTTAGGTTTTAAACAATTCCACAAAATTAATTAAAGAGTAATCTGCTAAAATGGTCCCTGATGTTTAGTTACTTTTGTCACTTTAGTCTAAAACTCAAACCTTTTGAATCTAGGTCCCTGTGTTTTCAATTTTGTTGTCATTTTCACCCAAAAGCAAAATCTAGTCAGATTTTTCAGTTAACATTCAACTTTTTTGTCTTTTTCCTTTCTTTTAATGAATGGCAAAATTGTCATATTTTTTTAATTTATTATAATAAAATGTTAAAAAACCATTTGTCATTCATTGAAAGAGAGAAAAAGACAAAAAAAAATGGAGTTTAACTAAAAAATCTGACCATATTTTGATTTTGGATGAAAATGACAACAAAATTGAAACCACAGGGACCCATATTCAAAAGGTTTGAGTTTTGGAATAAAGTGACAAAAATAACCAAACCTCAGGGACTATTTTAGCAGTTTACTCTTAATTAAACTATACAACCAAATTTATTCAAAATTGTGTATGATTGAATTACCTATATATTAAAATTACAACGGAATGAACAGTAACATCAATAAGAATGAATAGTAGATGAGCAAATGGTATCGGGTACCGGTATCAGTATCAGATTTATTAAACCGGTGTATTTTCGGTACCGGTTCGGCACTGGTGTTCACCGGTTTTTACCCTTGGGTACCGGTACCGGTACCAACTTTACCAAACCGGTGTATTTCCGGTACCGGTTCGGCACCGGTATTCACCAGTTTTTACCCTCAAATACCGGTGTCGTACCAGTACCGACCGGTACCGAATCGTACCGTACCAGGTATATTCGGTACCGGTACCCACTTTTGAGGATTTCGGTAACAGTATTTTCGGTAACGGTTGTTACCGAGCTCATAAAATCCTGTAGCAACGCAGCAATGCAAGTAATTGCACCGTTTAGATTACTTTTCATACACACAGTAAGTAAACTGTATTTCGATTGAATGAGATTTTATATACACAACAACTTATTTTGCTTTCTTTTTTATCTTTTTTTTGTAATGAATTAATTATAGCATGTAAAATAAACTTGGATATTTAGAATATTGATGAGCAAATTGTATCAAATCCTGTAATTAAACCGGTATCGTATCGGTACCAAATTTACTATACCAAATCATTTTCGGTACCAATTTGGTACCCACCTTTTGGCGTTTTCAGAATCATTACTTTCGGTTCGACACCGGTCTAGCACCATACCTGTATTTATTGATTTTTACCTTCAAATACTATACCGTATTGTACCGGGCATTTTCGGTGCCGATACCTAATTTCGATGATTTTCCGTATCGGTACTTTCAGTGTCGTTACAGGTACCGAGCTCATCCATATTTTAACGTGTTAGCACCGTAATAACTGAACTGAAAACAACCGAATTTCCAACGTGTCACACCCCAACCAATGGCGAAATCATCAGGGCATGGCACTGAGCGAAACAGATTGTCCAGAAGTTTCCATAACAATTATCATTACTATTCAATTTATATAATACGTCCCATACCGTACCTTAAATAGCAAACAAATTATTACAGATAACATCAAGTCAAATATTCTGTTCCGACAACTCAGATTTAAATATAAAAATTGTTCTAATGCTTCTAGAGACTCGATCTGCAAGATCTACAGACAACTATGCTCTAGACGCTTATTCTAAGCTCGCCTTCCTAGCAGATAAGCATCCTAATTGCCTGTCACATACGTTAAAATAAAGTCAATACATATAATGTAAAGGTGAGCATACAAGTTTGATAATAGCATAACAGAATTCGAAATAGTTTACGCATAACCAGCACGTACACAGAGGAAAACGAAGCATGTTAATTATCGACATGGATCTATCGATACCAATGACTGCGGGTTGACTGCCCGAGGCAGTTCGCAATACATGATTACCACCGTAATCCATGCAAGTAATTGTCCTTAACAACCCCCGTGTGAACGGGTGCTGAGTCCAAACTATAGTACTATCGTCGTTAAGGCAGGTAGACAGCATTCCACGTGTAAACATAACAACAAGCATTCATTTAGTCACGTAATACATGCGGTAACGGTTAGCGTTTAAAGTAATTGAGTAGTGTGTTCGATTGTGATTTAGAATAAGTAACGTATGTAACACCCAAAAGTGCTAAAAGCAAAAAGGGGTCGAGTATACTCACAGCGGTTGATGGATTGAAGGGAGCGCTTGGGAGTAGGGTTAGCCTGAATAGTTCGATAGCATAACGATGAGTAACGCGTAAAACGAAAACAAGTGTTGGAGGGTCGGACAGTCTGGTCGATCGGATGGTAGGTCCGATCGGACGGCTTGACCGTTCGGTTAACCAGTCCGTTCGAACAGCCTGTCCGGTCGGTAGGTAGGCCGATCGGATGGGCTATTCGAGTGGATTGTTTCTTCCCTTGAGTAAGATGTGTTTTGTATGATGGTTTGACCTTTTGAGGTTTTCGTTGTAGCATTTTGAAAACATTGAAGTTTCCTTACCTTTCAGGTCGATCGATCGAACGGTCCGTTCGATCGGCCGGCTTAACCGATCGGTTAGGTACTTCAACAACAAGTTCTTATCAGGGTGTCACCTGGTCGGACGGCTCGACCGATCGGGTGGCACTCCAACGCGTTGAACAAGTTGAAAATCGATTAAGTGTTGAAGCATAGTATCCCATGATCCGAAGAGTAATTCAAATCAGACCGTAGTCCGATCGAACAACATTTAGTTCAATACTAGGCTTCATGAAATTGTCAATATGTGGGGCCATGTGCTAGCCGATCGGCTGGCCTGGTCGATCGGCTGGCTTGTCCGATCGGCTGGGCTGTCCGTTCGGACAGTCATTCCGATCGGTTAGCTTCCTGTCCTGGTCAGCCTGTTCGTCTAACACTTGGCTGTTCTGATTGTTTGACGTTATATCGAGGTATTTTAACAACAAGCTAAACCATAGAACCCTCGTTCTTACTTGTTCCTCCTGATCGGACAGGAATCACCCAAATCCGTCCGGTGAACTATTCGGAACGGAGTTTAATGTTTAACCCGAAGTCGGTGAACCTCGTGGATAGAATCCGGATCTTGAGTCGTGCAACCACCGAAATGATTAGCAAGTCGGCACAAGCTCCGTTCCTATCGGTTTGAAGGCATTGAGTGTAAAAGAGTTGAAAGGAAGTTGGAAAACCATCTTTCAATCCTTTTCACCGAGGAATGTTCAGATCTATGAAAGATCTTTGCTTGTTTATGTGGAAATCAGCTAGATCCAAGTGATTCTTGGTGGATTGAAGCCAAAACATGAAGTTCTTCAAGAACACCATGATAACATCATCCTAGAACACTTGAATCTTGATGATTTCACGGTTAGAAATCAAGATTTCAAAGATAGAAAGGTGTAGGAGTGTGTATAGATCAAGAAAGTACAAGATTTAGGATGAAATCTTACCGGAATCGGAAGGAATCTGAGAAAAGAAGGGGAGCACGAGCTGGTCGGTCAGAGCTTTCCAAAAGTGGTAAGTATGACAATGACAGGGGTATTTATAGGCTTCCAAAAGAGGAAAAGGGTTGGCCGATCGGCCAGGCATCCCGATCGGACAGCCTGTCCGATCGGACAGCAGTCTGATCGGCTGGGCCGTTCGATCGGCTGAGAGCCTAATCGGTCAGCTGCCTGATTTGAGCGTTCGGTGCGACGATTTTTGATATTTTGATTTCGATTGCGATTGATGGGAATACGATGAAGTTTCCTATTCAAATTACTTTTAATCCCAACCACTATATCTAACATACAATCATCTATATCTCGCGCTGTCTTTTCGCCACCAATTATCATAATTCGATTTCGGTTGAGTTCGATTGAGTTTCGAGTTTCGATTGATTATCACACATAACATAAAGTAAACATGCACAGGTAACACACAAGGCACACACACACACACATATATTTACCCCAAAATTCGCGTAATTCGAGTCTCGAGCTCGATGATGATTGGATTAGCTCGACTATTGACTTTATCGCATTGTTACTTCCTATTATTCACAGTCGTAAAGCGGTTCGCGTTGATAAATAAACTTCGATTAATTCGATTTTAGCATATACTCCACATAATACAACTAACGTAATCGCAAACATAAAATAGACTAACTATGGTCAAAAGAGTCAACCTTGACTTTGACTTTGACTTTGACTTTGACATTTGGTAACACGGGGTGTTACACAACGTGTAGGACGTGTGGGTCTATTATTATATTTTAGGTTATTTAAAATCGTTTTTTTACGACGGAATGACTATCCTTACCACGTCATTTTTATTTATGTTTTGATATTCGGTATCTGCTTGCTGTTGCTGACACGCCTTTTGTAGTCATTGAGTCTCTGCCGCAACGCGTGGACAGAAAATCAACTAGTTTATATTAGTTATTAACTAGCTTATAACCCCGTGTATTAAATGGGTTGAGTAACTAAATTTATATACTAAATAATAAAACATTATATCTTTAAAAACTTCCTTTATTGCACGGGTTGAATTAATATAATTTTATATATTAAATAATAAAAAGTTATATATATAAGAACCATATTGTACGGGTTGAAATTATGTAATTTTATATACTAAATAAAAAAATTATATATGTAAAACCACATGTATTACACGGGTTGAATAAATGTAATATTCTTTACCAAATAATAAAATAATACATCTTTAAAAAACCTTATTTATTAAACGAGTTAAATAAATGTAATTTTATATACCAAATAACAAAGTTAGTAAATGTAATTTTGTATAGTGAAAATAAAAATATTTAATATATTAATACAAAGTTTGGTTTTCGTGATAAATAATTTGTTTTATTTAAAATGTTTTAAATTAACAATTTACAATTTCGGATAATATTTTATTAGAAAAATAGAAGAATGGTATTCGAAATTTAAAGTAGTATAAAATTTAATATTAGCTCATTATTCATTTATTTATTTAATTAATATAAGATAACTTTGGAAATGATGCGAGAAAATCATAAAATAAATACCTACAATGAACGACATGTGTCACACATTAATATTTTATTATATAGTATAGTATAGATAAAAATTTAGATTGATATAAATAGATTATTTTGTTCTAGCAAAATTTGTTAACGGAGTCTCAATAAATTTAACCCATTATTTAAAACTCCGTAAATGTATAAATGATAAATAATATTAGTTAGAGTAAATTACGATTTTGGCCCCTGTGGTTATATCACTTTTACCCTTTTAGCCTAAATTTTTTTTAACATCTGAACCCCCAACGTCTTTTTTTCTAACCCTTTTGGCCCCTAACACTAACCACGTCCATTAAATGTTATGGGCCAAAAGGGTTAGAAAAAAAACGTTAGGGGCCAAAAAGATTAGAAAAAAAACGTTGAGGGCTCAGATGTTAAAAGTTCTTTTGGGTTAAAAGAGTAAAAGTGATATAACCACAGGAGTCAAAATCGTAATTTACTCTATTAGTTAAATAAATAATATTATAAATGAGAAGGAGATTAAACTAATTAGTAATTATTCATAAGAAATTAAACTAAATGATATTTAGTATGAGGATTATCTATAATTAATTAGAAAAGATTAAACTAAAATAATACTTATCTATAAAACATGGCCTAATATGATGACAACTGTCCTCTAATTGGTTTCTTTTATTATAGTACATAGAATAGATGTATATGATTTTTTTCTAAACTTGAATTTATCATCAAACGAGTGTATGAATTTAAATTCTATTGATTATTTATGTATTTACTCTTTTTGAAAATTTAGTATTGATCGCTATATAAAACATTAACCCGAGAAGCAAAGTAATAATTAAATGCATTTTTGGTGAATCTCTTGCTTACTACGAAAGTATTACTTTTTTGAACGGTCAACGAATCCTTTAAATAGGCTACTAACGAAATTTATTATATTGGGATACACTCGCATCCGAACCGGGGAAAACCCTCACCTAAGGCCGAAGCCCGTGAACACTCGCCCGAAGGCACGATAGTGCGGTGAGGTAAAACCCGCTTAGTTCAAGGATCGATCTAGCGATCTCCACCTATTTGTCAAGTCTCTCATCATCACCAGGTGCCGGATAAAATACTGGGAGGGCAAGAATCGAATCTGAGTCTCTTAGAACACCAAGTCTCTCCCTTACCACTCCACCACTACCTCATTGCCGCTTACCAGGAAAGTATTAGGAGTAGATTGACTACTAGTGTTTTGATTTTATAAACAATCTGGTACATCAAAGATTGAATAACAGCATTTACAACATTTGTTCCCATGCTTTCTTTTTTTCCCCAAAACTGTTGAAGGAAGCCACGAAAAGATTAACATTGGTTGGTTCTTCTAATATTGAAGGAAGCCTTACGATAATCTTTTTATTTTAGAAAAAAAGTTTTTAAAAAACAAGTATTTTTACAACGGGTGAAGTTAACAATTTTTAATGTGAATTTTCTAAAAGAAGAGTATCACAAGTAACAAGAGGGAGTAAGTTTAGCCGACCTCATTAAGTAACCAAACTTTCACCAATTGACCTATAGTACTCTCAATTTTCAATTTATACCACAACACTTCAATTTTCAACTTATCTTCATCTGACCCTCCCAAACTAACTGAACCCTAAACCAGTTATCTGATGTCAGATATCACGTCACTAAACAAGTGCCACGTCAGCAAAAAGACACGCCAGATGCCACCTCATCAAAAAGTTCCATGTCAGATACCACTTCAGCAGAAATTGCCACGTTAGATGTCATGTTAGTGAAAAAATGTCACGTCAGATGCCACATCAGCAAAAAACTAACTGAGATATGGTTCAATTACTTTGGAAATGTCAAAGGAAAATAATTTAAAAGTTAGGGATGTTGTAGTACAAAACAAAAGTTGAGAATACTATCGAAGAATATCACAAAAATATATAACCCAACATGTTAACATCTCTTCGTTGAGGGTGTACGGGGCGTTCGCGGGGAGGGGGTTCGGTGACCCTAGTCACCGATCGGGAACACCGCCGCCATCAAAGCGGGGACCCGAATCGGTGATAGGGATCGGTGTGGAGTCACCGCTTGGTTTGGCATGATTTTCGGAAATAGACCGTTTGAAAACGGTCACTTTTATAAAAAAAAAAAATCAACTTTTTTAAACAATATATATCTAACCAACCTAAATCAATTTTTTTACCACACTCACCACTCTCAAACTCACACCAACACTCTCAAACTCAAATCTTTCAAATACAAAATGGATTCCAAGCTTCCGTTTCTTTCTACCCTACCCGACTTTCCCGACGATGGAGATGCATCGTCAAGCGATACTAGCTTAATTTTCTTCCAAATCTCATCCAACAAGCGGAGCTACTAGACACGGCATCGTCTAGTAAAAAAAACGTTGTCCGTCGAGATCGTGAGGGGGGCCATGAGACACTCATGGCCGATTATTTTGATGAAAATCCAAATATTAATGACGATACTTTTCGTCACAGATTTCGTATGTCCAAGTCTTTGTTCCTAAAAATTGTTAGTGACGTGGAAGCGTATGACGAGTGGTTTAAAGAAGGCTTAGACGGGAGAATGAAGAAAAGTTTCACGTCGTTGCAAAAGGTTACTTCGGCGATTAAACAACTTGCAACCGGTAACCCACCAGACGAGGGGGACGAGTATTTAAAAATGTTTGAAAGGACATCTCGTGAGTGCCTTGAATATTTATGCGAGACGGTCTGTAAAAGGTATGGCGGTGAATTCCTACGTAGACCAACGAGCCACGACGTTGCGCTATTGTATCAGGCTCATGAGGAGAGGCATCACCTACCTGGTATGTTGGGTAGTCTGGATTGTACACACTTCGTCTGGAGAATGTGCCCCACAGAATTGCGTGAACAATACATGAGAGGCGATCATCAATACCCGACGGTTATGTTAAAAGCGGTGGCGTCTCAAGATTTGTGGATTTGGCATGCTTTTTGTGGCCCGGCGGGTTCACAAAACGACATCAACGTGCTGCAACAATCTCCATTATTTCTTGCTCAACGAAACGGAACGACGCCAAATTGTCCATTTCAAGTGAACAACCACTTATACAAACGCGGGTATTATCTTACTGATGGGATCTACCCTACCTGGTCCGTGTTTGTGAAGTCTTTTCCATATCCACACGACCCGAATGAAAAAAAGTTCAAGAGGCAACACGAGGCCGCAAGAAAAGATGTGGAACGGGCGTTTGATGTGTTAAAGTCGAAGTGGGGAATACTAAATCGTCCAATGCGTTCGAAAATGGTGAGAAAGATAAGGTCCATCGTGTATACGTGCCTTATTTTACACAATATGATTATAAAAGACGACGGAAGGGCGATAGCACCGGTACATATTCAAGATCCCCCAGTCGAACCCGTCTTCGATGATACAGCTTATAGGGAGCTCATTGACGAAGACACGCATTGGAGACTAAAACACGATCTCGTTGAGCATCTCGGAAGTTTAGATCTGCCTCACTTTGAAGTTGATTCGGACGACGAGTAGTTTGTTTTTATATTTTTCTAGTTTGAATGTATTTTTTTTAATTTAATGAAATGTCTTTTATTTAATTTTTATTTTTATTAATATTTTTTTAATTTGTAAACATGCATAATTTAAAAAAAAAAAAAAAAACCCCCCAACTCCCCTAAGAGGGGAGTACCGCCATCAAAATGGGGTGTTAGAGGAGTTTAAGAGAGGAGTTGACGTGGCACTGATTGATTGGTTGGGCGTAAGAGAGGGGACTCACCTCTTAGGTGAGTGTCCCTTACACCCTGACAACATAGATCAAGAGTCTAGAAATCAACTTTTTTTTAACCGGAAGGGAAAGTCGAACCGGGATCCAACCTATTGGGCACTATGGACCGGTCGGACCAGTTCAAATCGATCCGGTTGTTCATCAACAAAATGGGTGGACGACAGGAGAACCGGATAACGGATTGAATAAAAGATACCTGAAATTTAATATGTTAGGATGGTGTCCTACAACAACAGGCATACAGTGTGAAATCTAATGATAGTCTACAGACTAGACCCTACATATATAAAGGAGGAGGTACCCTACTTTCCGTTTTTCATCATTTAAAATTAAATTAACTCAAAAACCTAAAAACTATATAACATTTTGTGTTAATTAGGGGGAGCGGGCACCCTCAGTGACCCCGTGCGGGGACCAATTTTGCTGAGTGGGGCGGTGCCGCCATCCAGGCGGTGAGCCAAATCGGGGAACAATTTCGGGAAGGAGGCACCGATGAAAGGAAGGAGAGAGGGAAATCGGGGACCAATGAAAACTTTTTTTTTTTAATAAAAAAACAATTCCCCTAAGAGAGGTGCACCCCGTACGTTTTTAGACAAGAGAGAAGTTATAGAGGCGAAATGACATGGCAACATATGATTGGGTTAAAAAAAGTTTCCCCTCACCTAATTAGGGGGGTGCCCCCTTCACCCTTAGTACTAAATCGTTCTGATGGGTGTAAAAGTGTGCCAAATGGTATCAGTGTCACTTCATTGTCACCAACTAGTGACATTGAAATTACAACGTATTAATGCAAAGAAATTAGACTGTAACGTAAATATAGAAAATAATAACAAGTCGACTTAGTAACTGCGTGTTGCGATAAACCTGTCAAATGGGATAAAAATAGACGACGTTAAAACGTTAAACCATAGGCACACGTGTCATGCTAACTCGCAATTTAGAAAGAAGCGTAAAACAAAACGTTGAACCACACACGCATGTTCCACCGTGTTAACTCGCAAAATTTAGAACTTAAGGTAAAACAAAAATTTTCGAAATATGAAAAGTATAGGGGACCAAAGTTTAAGGTAAAAAGTTTGTGAGGTTAAACTGCAAAAGATGAAAACTTTTGGGTTAAAAGTGAAAAATCAAATAGTTTTTGGTTAAAAGTGTAATATCAGTATTTTTTTTTTAAAACCTCCTTAAACATTGTATACAACAACTCAATGCATTAAAATGTTGTAAATTTATAGTACGTAAATTTTTAGACATGGTATACCATATTATATAGCGGTGGGATACATAATCTTTGTCAAATCAACTAAGTCGGGTGGTTGAATCGGTTTGAGATTTAAGCAATTTAGTTTTGGCAGGTGGAAAGTTATTCTATGGTTTTTCTATTTTTTTTATTTTTTTCAACGGCTGCTATTTTATCCAAACGCATAAAATAGAATAAGGGGTCAGCCAGTGCCTAGGAGTCCCGAAACAAGAAAAAAAAAAGAAATTACATGATAATGTCTCGTATGTTGAAATCTCTCCATCGCTCCCACTTGATATCAGTAAACGAAGTTCTGTTTTTTATCCAGACGAATGTCTCATCCTTTACCTCCTCCACAACTCCCTCTACGGTTTTTCTAATGGCACCGGTTGTTTTGAAATATATTTCCAAAACTCATAAGTGACTTAAATCCATACAAATGGAAAATGGTATAAATGTCAAGATTGGCGCCTCCCCACACCGCTTCGAGGGGCATTATACCACTTGAACCAGCATCTCATGCGAAATTTATATTTGCGTGAACACTTTGCCTCTCTTACACACACATATATATATACATACATATATAACCTCATATTTATATAATCCCCCACTACATACGCATGTTATATAACCCGCTATAACCCTTCACATTTCACTTTTTTTGCCATTTATCACATAATCCACCATAAATTTTATGTGTGTTACCACTACACATGGCCTTAGGGTTGAATGGACCTATAGTATTAGGGGGGGGGGGAGGGGGGGCACAAATAGTGCAATCAGATTCAAAAATCAACTAATTTAAGATGTTTACAAGTGTTTTTTACCCTCATATATGTTTACTAGGAGTGAAGATAGAATCCTAAACCCTACTTGTTACTTCTGAAAGAATAAAAGTAGTGTGTGTAACTAGTAACTCAAATCCGTGTTACATTTGGTGAAAGAATAAAGAAACTAGAATGTATGAAAAATACACAAACCAATTTGGGTTAAAATTGTAATGGTCAAACATTAGGAGTAACATAATTGGGATTTGGGAAGTGGTGGGCAAATAAAGACTATATATAGGATCAAGATAAATGAAAAACCCTTATAAGTTGTGTAAAAATGGTACACACAGATCTAAACTAAGAGAATCAACAACAATAACACCAGAAATAGCGATAAAATGGTGACGTAAAATTTTATTATTTACCAACCCAGAAAAACACCCAAACCACCCTCGATCTTACAAAATGTAAGATCTATGAACAATACAAGAGCAGATAATCAACTGATGATAAATCAGTTGATTAACTAGAACGATACAACCAAAACAACTGAGATCCACAGGATCTAACAACAGATATACAACTAAAACTGATCTGCAACAGATCTTCAACAGCAGCTATCCAGAATTTGAAGAACTCAGAGATCCACAAGTCAGATCCACAAGTCTGCGTAACAAGAGAGAAAGAGAACAATCTGGAATAATGAAACCCTAACAAGTACAAGAGCTTATATATGATGTAACAATAAATGTTACACTTTAGTCCACAAGTATATGAAGAACTGATCGGAGCCCCTCAATATAAACACATTCAACCCTTGCACTTATAACAATATCACATATGGCCCACAATCAGTTGCAACAAGTTGCAACAAATATCTTGCACAGTAACAACCTCAACAGGCCCAGACAACCAGGAGCCCAATAGATAGGAGCCCAAATAAATAACCACTGAATGAATTAGAGAAGCTCAATATAAGCCCAATATTTCTCAACATCCCCCCATAATTCATACAGTGAAAACATCCAACATGCCCAACATTTCACATAAAGTGTCATGTTGTGACCCATTCAACCCTTTGGTAAACAAATCAGCTAATTGTTGTTCAGAAGTTACCTTAACTGGAACAACAATCCCAGCTGAAATTTTCTCTCTCAAAAAATGCAAATCAAGCTCAAAGTGTTTAGTCCGTTCATGAAATACCGGATTAAACGCAATAGAGATAGCAGACTGACTATCACAAAACAAATTTACAGGTAAACTACATTCAACATATAACTCTTTTAACATATTTAAAATCCACATAACTTCACAACAAGCAGAGCACATAGCTCTATACTCCGCTTCAGCGGTAGACCTAGCAACTACACTTTGTTTTTTCGACTTCCAGGACACAACAGAACTACCCAGAAATATACTAAACCCAGTCACAGATTTTCTAGATGTTAAGCACTTCGCCCAGTCCGAATCGACATACCCTTTCAAAACAAAGTCATTTTCTTTTTTAAACACAATCCCTTTCCCAGGGGATTGTTTCAAATACTTAAGTAACCGTAAAGCAATTTGCAAGTGGCATTCTTGTGGAGAATGCATGAACTGGCTCAGAAACTGAACTGCATAACTTATATCAGGCCTAGTAATAGACAAATATAATAGTTTGCCAATCAGTTTCTGGAAACTTGTAATATCTTTAACCATAGTCTGATTTTGAATTAACTTGTTACTAATAACATGACTTTGCTCTATAGGTGTGTTAACCGGCTTAACAGCCAAATACCCAAATTCACTAAGTAACTCTAAACAATATTTACGTTGATTCAAACAAATGCCACAATCAACATACAACACTTCAATTCCCAGAAAATACTTTAAAATACCCAAATCTTTTATCTGGAAATTGTCACTCAAAACAGTTTTAACTCTAATAATATCAACTTCAGAATTACCCGTGACAATTATATCGTCAACATAGACAAGTAACACAACAAACACAGATTTAACAGACATAACATACATAGAATGGTCACATACACTCTGAACAAAACCCATTTTAAGCAACACATCATTCAATTTTTCATTCCACTTCCTTGGGGCTTGTTTAAGCCCATATAACGACTTAACTAACTTGCACACACGAGTCTCATTTTCAGGAAAGTAACCAGGTGGAAGTTTCATATAAACATCTTCGGAAATAGACCCATAAAGAAATGCATTATTAACATCCAATTGATAGATTTGCCAGTTATTTTTAACAGCCAAGCTTAAAACACATCTAATGGTTACCATTTTTACAACTGGAGAAAAAGTTTCTCCAAAGTCTAGACCTTCACGTTGACTAAAACCTTTAGCAACTAATCTAGCTTTAAATCTCTCTATCTCACCATTAGATTTATATTTTATCTTGTAAATCCATTTACACCCTATAGCTTTTCTATCTTTAGGCAAATTAACCAATGTCCATGTACCATTTTTATACAATGCTTCCATTTCTTTATTCATAGCTTCTACCCACCTAGGGTCTTTCACAGCTTCATTAAAACTTGTAGGCTCAATTGTTTTATTCAGATTAGACACAAAACACATGTTTTCAACAGACAAGTTAGAGTAATTTACAGACTTTTCTATGCCATACTTAACCCTCCCTTCAACAACATACTCATCAAACCTTTTTGGCATATAAACATGTCTAGAAGAACGTTTAACAGACTGAGTGCCCTCAGACTGGTTGGTGTCATCATTTGACCCAGAAGCGTCCTCTGCCCTACCACTGTTACCTAATCTACTACTGCCAACCTGTTCCGTTGGTTGACCAGGCTCAACTCCAGATACAGGGGCTGATGTAGAGGGCTGCAGTGGTTGCTGATCATCACTAACTGGATCATGTGCACCACTTGTACCCTCTTCATCATTGGGCGTGTTAGGAACTTCAGATGTTATTATATCAAAAAAATTTAAATGATTTAGATTCAATTCAAAACCTCTTTCTTGATTATCAATTACTTTAAGTTTAAAAGGGTATACATTTTCATAAAATTTCACATCTCTAGAAAAGTAAATTTTCTTACTGTCTAAACTCCACACTTTATACCCTTTTTTTACGTTAGAATAACCAAGGAAAACACATTTGTCTGCATGAAATGCAAACTTATTAGGCTCATTTAAAATAGTACTGAAACACAAACATCCAAAGTTCCTCAAATGAGACAAGGAGGGTTTAAAACCAAACATAACCTCAAAAGGACTCTAACTATTCAACACAGAAGAGGGTAACCTGTTAATCAGGCATACAGCAGTTAGAATACAATCTGACCAAAACCTCAAAGGAACACCACTCTGAAACATCAAAGCCCTAGCTGTGTTTAAAAGATGTCTATGTTTCCTTTCCACCACACCATTTTGCTGTGGTGTATAGGAACATGTTGTTTGATGTAAAATTCCATTATTTTTGCAAAACATACTCATATTATTATTTACAAATTCTGTCCCATTATCACTTCGAAAAACTTTAATTTTTTTCTTAAACTGTGTTAGAACCAGTTCATAAAACCCTTTTAAATTCTCAAAAACTTCAGTTTTACTTGCCATAAAGTAACACCAAACAGACCTTGAAAAATCATCAACAATTGTCATAAAATATTTAAAACCTTCATAACTTGTGACTTTGTTTGGACCCCACAAGTCCAAATGTACAAGGTCACCTACAGACTTGGTTTTATGTTCACTTAAAGGAAATGGGACTCTAACTTGTTTTGCCCTATGACAAATATCACAAGGACTATGATCACTTGAATTTAAATTAAGATGTTGTTTTAACACAGCCAAGACCTGATCAGAGGGGTGCCCTAATCTAGAATGCCAAGTAACAGATTTCACAGAACTATTAAAACAAGCATGAGCAGAATTACCATTATTTCCTACAACATACAGCCCACTATCTTGTCTACCACTCATCAGGATTTTCTTTGACTTGGAATCCTGAAGTAAACAACTCTCCTCATTAAACACAACAGAAACACGATTATCCTTAGCTAACTTATATACAGACAACAGATTTACACAATAATCTGGAACATAGAAAACATCTTGTAAAACAATATCTTTAGTTAGCTCAAGGTTACCAATTTTCAACACTTTAACCTTTGTTCCATTTGGATGACTAACAGTAATATTAAACTCAGAAACATCAACACCATTTATCAAATATTTATCAGAATTAACCATATGTTGACTCGCCCCTGAGTCAACAATCCATTCACAACTATTGCTAAACATACTGAAACTTGAACAACTAACAAAGTTAGACACATTAAAGCACTCACCTCCCATATTAGGATTCTGAGAGTCTGACCCATTATTCTCACCAACAAGACTTAACAACTTGGTAATCTGCTCAGAAGTAAATGGTAATCCAGACATAGAAGAAACAGCAGATTTACCAACAGAAGGGTTAGACTTATTATTACTATTATTATTATTGACACTAGATGAATTGACTCTATTAGAAGAGTTATTATTATTATTATTAGCTCTCCTTCTAAAACCTGATGGATAACCAACAATTTCAAAACATCTGTCTATAGTATGACCTAACATATTGCAATGAGTACACTTGAGATTAGGGTTAGGCCCTCTTGTTGTTCTTTTTCCACTATCAAAGCTTTGGCTAGCCTTAGAGACAAATGACACATTCTGATTTTTAGACCCACTACTAGACAATCGGTGTGACTCTTCTCTAGATATAATAGAGAATGCCACCTTAACAGAGGGAAATGGTTCTCTTGTCAAAAGATTGGTTCTCACAGGCTGATACACATCATCAAGACCCATAAGAAACTGCATTAATTTTATAAGAGTTGAAAAATCATTGTAATCCTTAGCAGCTTGACAAGAACATGAAGGCAGATGAAGCATTGCATCAAACTGCTTCCACATTGTTGTCAACCTGTTATAATATTCAGCAACAGTGCTACCATTTTGAGAAATACAGTTTATCTTTTTATACAAGTCATAGACAACAGAACCATCAACCTTATCAAAAGATTCTTTTAAATCAGTCCATACTTCGGAAGCTAATTTTGAAAACACTTGACCAAGAAACAGTTCTTCCGAAATAGAATTTAACAACCAAGTTATCACAACAGAATTACATCTATCCCATTGGGCTGCCAAAACTACATCATCTTTAGATTTTTCAACTTTACCATCTATAAACCCATACTTGTTTTTAGCCTCTAAAGCCAACTTCATGGCACTAGACCACACAGCATAATTTTCAGTTCCTTTGAGTTTAATACTAACAATGGTTAAACTACTAGAATCACTAGGATGTAAATACAATGGATCTCCTATATCCAGTTTACTAATCAATGTCTGAGAAGAACTAGGAGCAGTATCACCCATAATGACAACAGCAAATAGACAGCAGATAATCAACCAAACAAAGAACAAGTTATCAACAAGATAACACAAAACCAACCAAATGACAAAACTAAGGCGAAACTGAGTCAGGGACCAGATTCCAGGTTCATCACTCAAAGGTGCCTGGACAAGCCTTTACTCAGGAGCCGAAACCCTATCAACAATAATAAGAGCACACAAGAAAAACAACCAAACAAACAAGACAAACAATACAGACTCACAAGAATATGTGCCGGTCCTCACTACCCCGACTTCAACTAATCAACAACAGAAAGAACAAGATAGAGTAGAACGATCTTACAGAGGGTGCAATTTCTTGATCAAATATCAGATCCGTAGTTTTCTAGAACTACAAAATCTGATATGCAGAAAACCAAAAGTCACACAGGTTAGTTTGCCCTAAAACCTTCTAGGGTTTTAGAGACCAACACAGTATGACCACCAGGAGAATATGGAGCCCTCACACAATCCAAGAAACCCTAAGTTAGGGTTTCGAAGCACAGATCTGAACTATTACTCCCAAGATCAAGACGATCTAACCAAAACCAGAGATTCACAACCCTAGAACACCAGGGGAGAACCTAAACACAACAACAACAAACAAATCAGAATCAAACAGCGGAAACAACAGATCAGGAGCTTTATTAGCTCTGATACCATGTAAAAATGGTACACACAGATCTAAACTAAGAGAATCAACAACAATAACACCAGAAATAGCGATAAAATGGTGACGTAAAATTTTATTATTTACCAACCCAGAAAAACACCCAAACCACCCCCGATCTTACAAAATGTAAGATCTATGAACAATACAAGAACAGATAATCAACTGATGATAAATCAGTTGATTAACTAGAACGATACAACCAAAACAACTGAGATCCACAGGATCTAACAACAGATATACAACTAAAACTGATCTGCAACAGATCTTCAACAGCAGCTATCCAGAATTTGAAGAACTCAGAGATCCACAAGTCAGATCCACAAGTCTGCGTAACAAGAGAGAAAGAGAACAATCTGGAATAATGAAACCCTAACAAGTACAAGAGCTTATATATGATGTAACAATAAATGTTACACTTTAGTCCACAAGTATATGAAGAACTGATCGGAGCCCCTCAATATAAACACATTCAACCCTTGCACTTATAACAATATCACATATGGCCCACAATCAGTTGCAACAAGTTGCAACAAATATCTTGCACAGTAACAACCTCAACAGGCCCAGACAACCAGGAGCCCAAATAAATAACCACTGAATGAATTAGAGAAGCTCAATATAAGCCCAATATTTCTCAACAAGTTGTGAGAATTTAAAGAATTTGGTCTTTTTGTGTGAGTTTTGCCCTTATTTTTTTCACATACCTAGATTAAAATGTTAGAAAAGACTGTTGTAAAAGAAAATTAAAAAAAAAATAAAATTCGAAGTGTTGTTTTTTGGCCCCTTACAACAGCTTTAAAAAGCTGATGATATAAGCATGACATCATTTTTTACAGCATTTACAGCTGTCGTAAATGAAAAAAAATAGTTTTTTTTTTTGGAAAATTTGATTTTATTTAGGATTTTTGGTATTTTTTTTTTTTTTGAAAAAACCTTTCGTAAGGCCGAGTTCTCACAACTCGTATAAGTTGTCATTTTACCCTAACCCTATATATATATTTCAAGGCTTTCACCATTTTCACATCTCTACATCTTATTTACACATCCTTTTTTCACCTATCTCTCTATATATCTATGTATGTATAAAGAGAGAAAAAAGAGGGAATTGTGAATAACTCCCTATTTCAATCTCTATTGAATATGCAAAGAGTAAACTGCCATTTTGGTTCTTGTGGTTTGGTCACTTTTGTCATTTTAGTCCAAATCTCAAACTTTTTAAATCTGGGTCTCTGTGGTTTCATTTGTATTGTCATTTTAGTCCAAAATTTAAAAACCCCTTTTTGACAGTTACAACCTGCCTATTTTGTCTTTTGTTCAGGGGCATTTTGGTTATTTTAATTTTATTTATAACATCTGGTTATTTTAATCTTGATTTTAAAATAAATAGTCCAAAATTTAGAAATCTGTTGGAAGCTCTGCACATCCTCTCTCTCTCTCTCTCTAAACACACCTGACTCTCTCTCTTCTCTCTCTCTCTATAGCACCACCACCACCGCCACCTCCTCCCCCTTCTCACCACTGCCACAATCAACACCCACCCCACAAGCACCACCTCTTCAGAGCACAACCACCCCCGTTCTTTCCCCCCTCTCTCTAAAACCCTAGCTTTTACCTTCTCTTTCTCTCTCTAACCACCGAACACCATCACATTTCAATAACCATCGGCTCAGCCCAAGGAGATGGGGTTTTGGAGAAGATGATGTTACAGTTCCGGGTCTCATCACCACCACCACTGCCCCAACCACCTCCTCCTCCGCCGTCGCTGCTGCTTGTGAAACCACCCCCGTTCTTTCCCCCTTCTCTCTCTAAAACCCTAGCTTTTACCCTCCCTTTCTCTCTCTAACCACCCTACCACCGCAACAAGCTGATTCATCCACGGCATACTTATACTTACACCCCTCTTAAAACCCCCATTCAACAAAAACCTATCAAAATAATCGACAGCCAAAACAGTCGTCATTGCAATAAACCCATAACAATTACAAACCCTAATCATCCAATCAACCGATTCTTTCCTCAAATCTATCAAACCCCCTTCTAAATAACAATTCTTCTCTTTAGACAAAATACACGAAAGCTCATCTTCATCCCATGATAAATCGTGCTCAAAATGTGAAGAGATGATCTTTTTGCTTCGAGATTTGACTTTCATGGTCAAAATTGAAGTCTGATTCATGTTTGTCGCACAAAAGATGATCGTCGAGAGGGAATGTGGGGTTTTGGGGCTTCATTTTGTTGGTTATTGGACGAGTGACATTGTTTTGGGGTGTTTCTCTCTCTAGAATGGAGTTTTAGAGAGGGAGAGTTTTGATTATTTAGAGAAGTGGTGTTGACTGGGGAAAATGGAAGTGGTGGTGAGAAGGGAGGAGAGAGAGAAGAGAGAGAAAGAGGATGTTGAGAGAGAGTGCAGTGGTGTTTGGGATTTTATTTATATAAGAGTAAACTTCCGTTTTGCTCCCTGTGGTTTGGTCACTTTAACGGTTTTGCTCCAAACCTTTCAAAATAGCCATTTTACTCCCTGGTCTATGAAGGCCTTCATGATTTTTCTCCCCGCCCCTAAACGTCATCCACTTTAACAGTTAAAGTCTGTCACGTGCAAAACACCTGAGGGGAAATTATGTCTTTTCCCAACCCTCCCTTTACAATTCCAGCTTAAAACCCTAACTGTTAAAATGGATGACGTTTAGGGGCGGGGAGCAAAATCATGAAGGCCTTCATAGATTAGGGAGTAAAATGGCTATTTTAAAAGGTTTGGGGCAAAACCGTTAAAGTGACCAAACCACAGGGAGCAAAACGGAAGTTTACTCTTTATATAATTTTTTTAATGACTAAAATACCCCTGAGGATAAAGACAAAATATCAGGTTTTAAGTTGGGGAATCTGACCAAATTTAACTTTTGGACTAAAATGGCAATAAAAGTGAAACCACAGGGACTCAGATTTAAAAAGTTTAAGATTTAGACTAAAATGACAAAAGTGACCAAACCACATGGACCAAAATAGCAGTTTACTCATATGCAAATAACATGTCTGTGTTTTACTAATAGACGCTAAATGGAACTGTTGGAAAACGAGTAAAAAAGATTGATAAAAAATCAACAAGGTGAGTACATGGTAGTTTTGCAAAAATATAAGTATACATCAAAGCCTATCTTATTAAAGTATTTTTTTATTAGATGAAGCAAAATTTAATTTTATTTATAGATTGTAAATTGTGATTTTAAGTAAAAAATTTATTTATAGGTTGTAAATTGTGATTTTAAGTAAAAAAATATGTCCATATTATGTGATACTAGTTTAATTGATTGGTATGGACATGTTAACTAGAGTGATATATATGAAACGCATGCTTTTACAATTAGTATATACTTGTTCAAATAAATAATAGCAAGTGGATGATACATGGGAAATTCGTGTATTAACATGTTGACAAAACCTTTAAACACTTTAGGAGAGTGAAGTCTTGAGTTCAAGTCACATAGACGACATGGAATAAAAAAAAATTGCCGTTCAAAAAAAAACATGTAGAGTACTGGAGTTTGTTGCCATAAAAGGGGATAAGATAGGGTGATGTGATAAGCAATGTAGCGGTATCGAGTTATTTATGACGGTATACCGAGTATTGAGTTATCTATGACGGTATATCGGGTATATATATATTCGATTGTTACAGTTCTATACTTATAGATAGTTTTAACGGACATATCCTTCACATATAGTGTGTCTGTTTTCCAAATAAATATTTCTTTGTATTATTCACCAAATTTCTTGACATGATATTGAACTAAATCTTAAATATATATCTATCCAAATTAATTATAATAAAAAGCTACAATATATTACTATTAATAACTTGTCAGTAAAAAAAATTCCATATTTGTCAAAAGTTTATTTCCTCTAATTCTTAGAGATAAATATCACATGGCCTGAAAGACTTGTGGTTAAAGGTTTCTTATGGACATTCAAAATATATTGCTATTATGTTGTGGTGTACCTTGTATTTGTACAGTTGTACCATTTGTTTAGTGTATTCACAGTAAAGTACCAACAATTTATTTAATAAAATAAATTAGTCACCAATAAAATACAAATATAATTATAATAAAAAAACATTTTCTAAAATAACATTTATGGATCTCACAGGAGTCTCCCCCTTAGCTGGTTTAAGGGATAGCTGGTTTAAGGGATAGCGGGTTTGTAGCAGGACAAGCTATAAGGAAAGCGGAATCAAAAAAGGTGGATAAACACGCTAAAGCCTGTGCTGATAACCAACATGCATTTGTCCCCTTCGCCTTTGACACCTTTGGCTCCCTAGCTCCAGAAGCTATCCGTTTGTTGACTAGGGTCCAAAAGGTTGTCCACAGCAGTTGCTCATCAACAGGGGGGCAGGGGTTTGTCTTTAATAGGCTAGGGTTTGCTATTCAGAAGGGGGTAGCGGCGCAGCTTGTTGCTCGCTTACCTGCGTTATTGATGTAACTCGGCCAGTTCATATAAAAAAAAAAAAATTTATAAAAAGATTGGTAACTTTCAAGAAAGTAAACTAAAAAAAAAAAATACACATCTACATAGTTAACTGTTTAAACCGTAATGATATATTGAATTTTTTTTAAAAATAATGATATATGATAAATAACTTGTTAAAAATGTAAATAAAGTTAGTTATGTGAAAGCTAGATATGTGAAAATGGATACGTGACACAAATTTCATGTGTGAATTTAAAAAGTTAGATCGGTTCTTAATATTCAAGTAAATTTAGGATGACATATGTTTATAAAGTTAACAAACCAAACAACTTTTCCCCGTATCATGATTATAAAGTAATAATTGGTTTTATGTTAACATTGAAGTATTAATATAGTCATAGAATCACATGATTCAATAGCCTAATCTTCAAGAATATTAGGCAAATTTACTATTTAGTAACTAGAAAAAAAAAACTTAACACACGTTTTTCTTTTACAGAAATGATTATTTGATTGCAAATAGCTTTTTTTTTTGAACGGCTGATTTTATTAAACAGTAGCAAGATGCTAGTATACAAGATTACAAAGCGAAACAATAGGGTTATTACATGACATTAAAGGAACACCAATCCTACCATTCTAAGGAAGACAATTTTGCTTTATTTTTTACCCATAAGAAACTTGATGCCCTCACGTCTGCCATTAATCTTGATATGTCTACTTGCTTGCTTGAGAAAACGACTTCGTTGCGCATTTTCCATATTCCCCAACATGTGATTAAGATAATTGCATATACCATCCTTTTCCTTGAGTTGAGTCTGAGCCGTTGATGAAGTTATGTAACTGCAATAGCTCGTTTACCGAATATGCATAGATAGGAGGCATGGAAAGCCATACCGAAACCATATGACACATCGTCGTGCAAACATGGCAATTGATGAATAGGTGCTTCGCGAATTCTTCCCTTTCGCCACAAAGAGGACAAAGAGTAGAAGCCATGTTGATGTTGCGCCTAACCAATGCCATTTTTGTCGGCAGACGATCCAAGAGTAAACGCCACCCGAATATGTTGATTTTCCTCGGCACCCACTTTTTATTAGGAATAATGGAATTTAATAATCCCAACTTTCACCAGTTGGCCGGCAACGGACCCAACTTCAAAAATAGCCACTGGCGGTCCCAACTTTTGACATTTTGTAAAACATTGGACCCTTGCTAACACCGTCCAAGGGATGTTAGTGGTGACCGCCAGTGGTCCAATGTTTGAAGTTGGGACCACCCTCTCCTACTCTCCAGCAAGGGTCCAATGTTTTACAAAATTTCAAAAGTTTGGACCGCCAGTGGTTATTTTTGAAGTTCGGTCCGTTGTCGGCCAACTGTTGAAAGTTGGGATTATTAAATTCCATTATTCCTTTTTATTATTTAAGATAACCTGATCTGCCTCCTCTTCTGATTTTTCTGAAATAATATTCCTCACCGATTTTACAGTGATGTCGCCCGTAGTAGCCGGTTTCCACTGCCATGTATCCCTCTACTCAATTACGGTTGCTTGCCTCAATAACCTTGTGATTTCCTTCAATTCGCTTATCTCCTGCACTGAAATGGGTTGCCTGAACCAGCACCAATTACCTCCTGAAATGGACCCATCCCCGTTATGTACTAGTCTATCTTTCACCGAACTTCCTTTAAATCTTTCCAGCAAGTACAATGAAGGAAATAGCTATTGTAATGGTGTGTCGAGTGCCCAAGAGGCCGTCCAGAATTGAGTATCCACGCCATTTCCCACTTTACACTTCATAAAATTGCTGAGAAATATGTTATTACCTATAAATGCCAATTCCTTCCTTATAATATTATTCCAAACACCCGAATTCCCGCGTTTTGTAGGGAGAAAATTACCGTGCCTTGAGTTAAAGTGTATGCTCGTAATAACTTTTCTCCAAAGTCTACCCGATTCGTTTTATATCACCATGCCCACTTCGCCAAAAGCCTACAATTCATGTCTTTTAACGAACCGAGACCAAGACCCCCTTTTGCTACGGGTTGTATTACTTTTGCCCATTTCACCAATGCATCTTGCTTCTTGTATCCGAATTGCCCCAAAAGAAATTTCTTCGATTTGATGAGCGTTGTTTGTATTATTTTTATTATAAACTATTTCAAGGTACAAGTCTTTAAATTGTTTTTATTATAAATTGTTTATAGAAGTTTTAAGACTAACGATGATAGTTAGAATTAAAATACATTAAAAAATAGAAAAAAAATTCTTAAAAAAAGTATATGTGATCTTCGTTATTTTTGAAATTATATACTTCACGAAATTTATATAAACATTGACAAGGCTACTTTGTTACCTCAATTTATTTATGGAATAATGGAATTTAATAATCCTAACTTTCATCAGTTGGCCGGCAACGGACCGAACTTCAAAAATAACCATTGGCGGTCCAAACTTTTGACATTTTGTAAAACATTAGACCCTTGCTGGAGAGTAGGAGAGGGTGGTCCCAACTTCAAACATTGGACCACTGGCGGTCACCACTAACATTCCTTGGACGGTGTTAGCAAGAGTCCAATGGTTTACAAGATGTCAAAAGTTGGGACCGCCAGTGGCTATTTTTGAAGTTGGGTCCGTTGCCGGCCAACTGGTGAAAGTTGGGATTATTAAATTCCATTATTCCTTTATTTATTTATTCTTTTGTGAAATGATACAAATTTATTAATAAAAAATATTATTATATTATATTATAATACCTAGTATAATGCTAACAAGTTTATAATACTTGATGATATAAAATATAGTATAGCTTTATATTAATATTAATATAAGGGTTGAAACATAGTTTTTATACGAATTTCATTGATATTTAGTTAAACATTACAGTTCGTTTAACGAAGTTAAAAATAACTAAGACAGTGAACAAATTAGAGAACACACTTTGAAAAGAAGTTAGCAATCTAATATCTAAATGAACAGAGATTGCATGTTTTGATCTACATACTCACACTCAAAACATAATAAACTTCAAATACTAAATGAATAGAGATTGCATGTTTTGATCTAGATACTCATACTCAAAACATAATAAACTTCAAATACGTATGTGTAAGCAAGTCAAGTTTTGTGACATATATCTATTTATAAACATAAACACTAATTTCTAAGTATAAATTACAAATACAAGTTCCATAAATATCATAGGTGGATGGATATAAGCTAAGAACTACAAGATTACAAATTATAACAATACCAACCGTTGATTTTAAAATTAGAATCTAACTCATATACATACAAGATTTTTTATTAATATTTTATCATTTAGTTTATAGGTACATGTGTATACCATATATTACATACTCATTACCCTTTACCTATCTAAAAACAACAATTATATAACAAACCTTTAAGCTATCTTTTAGGCCATGTGTAGTCATAAAGCCCTTTTGTGGGCGTTATGCGACACGTGTCGTGCCACGTCACACAGGGGCTTTATGGGGCGTTATGTCACTAGAGTCCGTAGTCATAAAGCCCCTACCTCATCATAACCAAAGTGTAAAATGCAGGGACCAAAGTGTAAAATGCAGGGACCAAAGTGTTTTAATGCAGGGACCAAAGTGTAAAATGCAGGGACCAAAGTGGAAAATGCAGAACAAATAAACACCTTCTCACGCCGCGAAAAATATCACGCCATTTGTTTTTTTTTTGAGCATAGCGCCCAGGGGGGTGGTGTGGGCGGCGGTATGTGGGCGCTATAGCCCCACTTCGCGCCCCACTACGTTCAACCTTAGCGATAGTTAACAACTACCTCGGGTTAAATTCAGCTTTCAGTAGTTTTACTTGATCTCACTAATTTAGAGTATTTTCAAAGGCAAAATCTTGGACAAGCCCCAATGTTCCTCTCATCCGATTTGTTTTCGAACATTTCCTTATCAGATTTTTCAAACAACGCAAACGAGAGGTAAATTAGTCCCACCCTCAAATATCTCTCTCACATATGTGTGCATATATCATAGTTGTAAAAATCCCGACTAGCCTTCGATTAGTTGCTAGTCACAGGTTTACCGAGTAATTTTTATCTAATCAGCCAATTAAACAGTAGGTGGTCAACAATGGTCAAATCAAATCCTAATTAGCAAAAAATCAGAGGCGTTCTAGTGTTTCCAGCCAAATTCAGGCCAGATTCTTGACCAAAACAGGTGAATTCCGGCAATTAATCCTATCTACTTGAAAATATGAGTCGAAGAAGGTGTTAAAACATGTATGGTTATAAAAATACATATAAAAATATGTGTATATACATATAAAACTGAAAAATTACATATAAAATCGTAAATCGATTAATCTTGATTAATCGTTAGTCGGCTCCCTACCGACTATCTCATTTTTATATATAATATAATAATAATGATGATAACATTGGCAATGCGAGCTCGAGCCGAGCTTTGGCTCGTTTAAGTGATATTAAAGCGAGCTTAAGGCAAACTTTTAGCTCATTTGACGTTTTTTCTCAAAATAGCTCGAGCTCAATAAGTAGGCTCGAACCAAGCCAAGCTCGAGCTTTATAGCAGTGACGGGTCTAGGAAATCGTTACAGGGGCAACGTTTCGAAAAAACAAGGTAACGAAATCGATAAAACATTAATTTTTTCTAAAAATTTACATTACCACCGAAGCGTCAAGGGTAACGAGAACTATCCTTATTATAAAGCTAGGTCCGCCCCTGCTTTATAGAAAAATGACAAGCCAAACTTGAGCCTAGTCAGGCCTGGGCTCAACCTGACTCGTTTACACCCCATGCATATAACATTATGTTAGTGTTTAAAATGATATTGAGTTCCTATTATAAAAAAAACTTATATAAAATATGTGTGAGTCTATACACATATAATAAATTTGAAGGGCCGTGTTGTGTTGTCCGCCTGTTTCTTCCTCGTAGCTCGAGCCTTCACTCTCTCTCTCACCTTTCTCTCTCACACACACACACACGCAGCAGTTGCATTTGTGTACTATTTTGATTTTTGATACTTCCCACCTATCACCTTCACCTTTTCCCCTGCAAACCTCTGCTCTGCTCATAACCCTCACCCAATCCCCTCAAATGCTCAAATTCTCCACCAATTCTCACTCTTAACCCCCATTTCCCAACCACAATGAAACGAAATCACACCGCCGTCACCGCCGCCACCTCCGCCGCCGGCAGTTCCTCCGCCACCGCCGCTGACGTCACCGAAAAAGGCAAGAACAACAACATGTGGAATGAAGAAGATGCCGGCGTTGATGAGCTGTTGGCGGTGCTAGGTTACAAAGTGAAATCAGCTGATATGGTTGATGTTGCTCAAAAAATTGAGCACCTGGAAGGTGTTTTTGGTAATGATGATGGATTATCTCAGATTGCTTCTGATTCTGTGCATTATAATCCTTCTGATTTGCACTCCTGGCTTGAATCTATGATCTGTGAGCTTAATCCTTCACCTGAACCTGTTATCATTGATGATTCGTTTGTTAATGATTCTGATCTACAAGCTATGATTTATCCTCCGGCGAAGAAAGTTAAACCTAATTGCAGTTCTTCGTCTTCATCTTCAACCATTACCGGTTCTGCAAACCCTAACCCTAGCATCCAGAACAACAACAGCAACAATCAGGTGGTGATTGTGGACTCACAGGAGAACGGAATTCGATTAGTGCACACGTTAATGGCGTGTGCTGAAGCCATACAACAGGAGAATTATCAGTTAGCTGAAAGTCTAGTGAAACAAGCTGGACTGTTAGCGGTTTCTCAAGCCGGAGCGATGAGGAAAGTCGCCACGTGTTTCGCCGAAGCTCTAGCGCGAAAAATCTACCGGTTATCACCGCAACCGCCGCACGATCCACCGGCGTTTTCAGATCTACTCCAGATGCACTTCTACGAGACCTGTCCGTACCTTAAATTCGCTCATTTCACAGCGAATCAAGCGATTTTGGAAGCGTTTGCAGGTAAGAAGAAAGTTCATGTGATTGATTTCGGTATGAAACAAGGTATGCAGTGGCCGGCGTTGATGCAGGCGCTCGCGTTACGTCCCGGTGGTCCTCCGACGTTCCGGTTAACCGGAATCGGACCTCCGTCAGGTGATAATACTGATTATTTGCAGGAAGTCGGTTGGAAATTAGCTCAGTTAGCTGATACGATTCATGTTGAGTTTGAATTTAGAGGTTTCATCGCCGGAAGTTTAGCAGATCTGGAACCTTCTATGTTCGATCTACGAAACGACGAAGTTTTGGCGGTTAATTCGGTTTTTGAACTTCATCAGTTGTTAGCTAGACCTGGTGCTATTGATAAAGTGTTATCGGCGGTGAAACAAATGTCGCCGGAGATTCTCACGGTGGTGGAGCAGGAGGCGAATCACAATGGAACGAGTTTTCTGGAACGGTTTACTGAGTCGTTACATTATTATTCCACTTTGTTTGACTCGCTTGAAAGCAGCGGTGGCGGCGATGGTGGTGTTGGCGGTGGTGCCGCAGTTAACGGCGGAGTTGACGTTGGAGTTAACGGCGGTGGTGTATCGCCGGTGAGCAGTGAGGATAGGTTTATGTCAGAGGTGTATTTGGGGAAACAGATCTGTAACGTGGTTGCATGTGAAGGTGTGGACCGAGTTGAAAGGCATGAAACGTTGACTCAGTGGAAGACTCGGCTTGACTCGGCCGGGTTTGAAGCGGTTCATCTTGGCTCGAACGCGTTTAAGCAAGCGAGTATGTTGTTGGCTTTGTTCGCGGGTGGTGATGGTTACCGAGTGGTGGAAGAGGATGGGTGTTTGATGCTCGGGTGGCATACTCGTCCGCTCATAACCACCTCGGCTTGGAAAATTCGGTGAACTCGGAAGAAACCAACTCGAGTATCGACTCGGTGGGTTCGGAGTCAAACCACCGAGTTGACTCAGTGGTGGTGGTGGATTAACTCGGTACATCAAAAGAGTTTTTAAGGAAATAAGGAAAAATTGGAGATAGCTGATGGCCCACATTATGATTTTTCTTTTTAGTTTTTGATTAAAGTGGTTTTTTACTTTCTGAAATTGAGGGTTTAAATTGGTAATTAGTTGAAGTTAGAGGGGGTGGATTGGAATTTGTACTTTCTATGAGTGGATTGGGTGGAGATTATCTTCATTCAGTCTCACCCTTAATAATAAAAAAAAAAGTTTGCTGTTTTTGGTGGGGTTGTGCATGTGATGTAGAAACTAGAAACAAGAAGGGATCAGACTTTATATTTTGTGGGATTCAAGTAACAAAAAAAAAAGTTAAATATAAAAAAAAGTATATATAAGTATTTGAAAAAAAAAACATATTATGAGATACTGTCTAAAATTGATAGGGGTTTGCAGTGACGAATCTTGAGATTTTCGATCGAGGGCGGAAGTCACCGCTGCCAACAACAATGAAACGAAACCACACCGTGTTTGGTCAAGAATTGAGGGACTCAAATTTGAATTAATTAGACTTCGATATAGCTAAAAACTAATTTAAACTATAAGATTATATGGTGCGGAGTGCGAAGTGCGAAGAGGGGAAGGGCATGCCCCAAATACCGCCCCGTCTCCCTCATGTGTGGAGTGCGAAGAGGCGTGGGGGCCTTTGACCTTTGTGTTGACCGAGTGAATATATGAGTTTTCAGAAAATAAGTAACATGTCTCATGCCCTTGCTCACCCCAATGATTTTTGTGTTTTGGAGGGCAAAGTCCTCGCCTAGTGGTGGATACGTGGTGGGATTTGCCTCCATACCCTTGCCCACCACACCACGAAACAAGCACAACTTTTGCTTTGTTTGGAGCCATGAAACCATAAACAATGATTGGAAACATCTCAATGAGCAGATAACCTGAAATTACTAATGAAGTGGTGGTTCATTGGCAAAGGTAAAACATTTAAACATCTGGGTTTGGGGGGGGGGGGGGGAAGGGTTGTCTAGAGTTTAATTCTCATAGACGATAAGGTTTAAAAGTAAGGGTTATTGTATTTTAATAATCCGAAGTTTCACCCGTTGGTCACTAATAATCCCAACTTCAAAAATTCCCTGTAACAATCTCAACTTTTAAGATTTTGGCCCCCAATGATCCTTTACTAACTGGGCTAGTTTTTGATGACGTGGACGCTGATGTGTAAAAAAAAGCTGGTTCATTATGTGGATGATGATGTGGATATTGATATGAAAAAATATATTTTTTAATTATATATATACATACACAGACACTCACCATCTTCACCTCCACCACTTCACTACCTTACTACCACCACAACCACCCAACTCCCACCGCACAACCACCATCTTCAACCCCTCCGACCATCCATATCCTACCGCACAACCACCATCTTCAATCCCCTCCGATCACCACCTACCATCAATTCCCACAATCCTTCAAAATCTCCAATGAAATCAGAACCTCTCCAACAACAATGGAATTAATGGATCCTTCATCGGTGATAGTTAGGTCAAGTTTGAGAACCGCCGATACGGGGGTGGTTGTCGGTCAAGAGACGAAGGTAGGGATGAATCTGAGATGGCGAAGGTAGGTGGTGGCGGTAATGGCAGTGGTGGTGGTGGTGGGTGGAGATGACGGCGGTGTTGGTGGAGATGGCAGTGATGGTGGAAGAGGTGGTGATGGTGGTGGGTGGAGGTGGTCAAAGGTGATGGTGATGGCTAGAAGAGATGGTGGTGGCAGTGGAGGAGGAGGAAGTGAAGGTGGTGATGGTGCCACATAAGCAGCCAAGTCAACAAATAACACACTTGTGTCCACGTCATCAGCCACGTCAGCAAAAAACTAACTGTGTTATAACTCAGTTAACAAAGGATCATTGGGGGGCCAAAATCTTATAAGTTGGGATTGTTACATGGAATTTTTTAAGTTGAGATTATTAGTAGCCAACGGGTGAAACTTCGGATTATTAAAATCAAATAACCCTAAAAGTAATTTACTGTTAAAAAAAAAGCAGATAACCTAAACCCTCAAATCTCAATTTCATAAAAGACGAGCTCTGACTTCAAACTATAATTTCTTCTTCAATTTTAGCAAATTTAATTATGTTGTTTTGATTGTTAAAACACGTAGATCATTAGTTTCATTAATTACATGTTTATTTAATCGGGTGGGGTCAGGTTCAATTGGCAAAGTCATTGGAGTTAAGACTATTGGGTATGGGGCGTGGGTTGAGTACAAACGCCCAAGTCATCACCCTGGGTGGGCTTGGGGTTTCGGCGTAGCCCATTGGGCGGGGGATTCAGTCCGGGCGTTGGGCGGGGTTATTAAGGTGACATGGCGGGATCTGATTGGCTAAGACAACTAGCCGTTTGAGCTAGCCGTTGGCCAACGACTATGGGTAAAAAAATGATTTTTTCACTATAAAAACTCACATTTCTATTCATTTTTTTTACCACAACTACTCAACCTTTTCTATAATTATCTCTATCATATTTAAAAAAAAAATCTCATCCAACCACAATACGAAAAATGAATCCTCATAATCGTGGTTTTGACCCGAACAACCCGTGGGCATTACAAGAAAATCCTAGCCCACCACCCAATCGTCCAATTGCTCCCTTTTTAATACACTCCTCTATGCTCGATATGGCGGGTTACGTACTGTTTCTCTCGAATCGTGTGTATACTAACTTCCCTCACACCGACGATTCTATACCTAGCCCGATTTCACAAACGCCCATCAACCTTTCACAAACGTCCATCAACCTTTCCCAAACCGAAACCGTCCCCGAAACTCAACCCCCCATCGATGGTCCTTCCGCATCCAAACCTATCAAGAAGAGAAGTCACAAAAAAAAAAAAAAAAAAAAAAACCGATGCCGAGAAAGCACTTGAAAGCGCCAAACGAAAACAACAAAGATGGGTCCTTAAAGAAGAAGTTGCATTGGCGAGGGCTTCGGTTCAACAATCTCTACATCCAACTTTAGGTATTTTTAAAAATTTTGTAGCCCTTATTTTAATATTTATGTTTTTTATATAACTTTGTAATATATTAAATTTTGTTTTTATTAAAATAGGAAATTCTCAACATAGAAACCATTTGTGGGACGCGATCAGTAAAGCATTCCATGAGAAATGGAAAGGGAGCTTTATCGTGAAAATGATAGCTTATCCTCGAAGTGGACCGAGATAAGCGGGCAACTCACCAAATTTAGTGGTTATTTACATAAAGCAAAGGAAAACCCCAAAATTGGTGAAACCGAAGCCGACTTTGTGACAAATGCATTGGTTACATACAAAACGAATGTGGAGAGCGACTTCCGTTTCATGCATTGTTGGGACATTTGTAAGTTCCATCCCAAGTGGGCGAATATCCCTAGTGGTAGCGAAACTAACACGGCTTCCAAAAGGTCAATGATACCCTCGTCCCAAGCCCAATCGGATGCACGAGATCAAGAGTTGGAGGACTTTGTGGATGATTCGCCAAACCGGCCAGAATACGGAAGGGATGCCGCAAAAAGGCGCGCTCAAAAATCAAGACCGGGTACGCCATCGCTTTCAGTTGGGAGTTCGGGCTCGCGTAGGGGAGTATACAGCGCTCAGTTGGAAGACATTGCATGCAAGTTAGACACATTCAACGTATTCCAACAACAAAAGGCCGAAATTTGAAAGAACAAAGAAGCTAGGGATGCCCTGAAACAAAGACGAGATGATATGAAATTTCTAGCCCAGCCCACCGATCACCTATCAGGTGAAGAGTTGGAACTAATGTTGGAGACGAGAGAAGAGATAAAGAAAAAATATTACAAGTACTAGGAATTTTTTTATGTAATTTTCTTTATTTAAAAAATATTATTAAAAAAATTAAATTTGTTTTAAAATATAAATATGCAGTTTGGGCTGGCCACGCCCCAAACCCCCGCCCCACCATACCGTCTTCAATGTGGATCAGCCCAGCGAAGCTCATCCAAGCCACGTGTCAACCCCATGCCTCAAGCCCCACCATACCCTACGGTCTAAGGTTTTGCTCCCCTAAGGCTTAAGGTGAAGGGTTTGAGTTCCATTAAAGGCAAATTTTTAGTAATTTAATCCTTTAAAAACATGTTTATTTATTCATTTAATTTCTATTTTTTTTTTTCACTCAACTTTAAATTTTGAGATCTAGTAACTAAATCTAGAATTTATCTTTTGTTTTGAATATTAACTAGTATTAAGCACCCTTACGTTGCGGCGGGGGCAAGCACTAATGCCACACTACTGCCAGCGACTACCGATACTGAAATTACGGCGTGTTAATGCGAAAAAACTAAACCGAAACGTAAAACATAGAATAAAATAACTAAGTTGATTTAGGACTCGCGTGTTGCGATGAACCCGCGTCTATTTTTCCCGTTTGACAGTTTCATCGTAATCTATATATAATATATATCATTACCATTATACAAACCATAATGCATACATTACAACAACCATTGCATCAATATGTTGCAAATTATATTTATACAAGATTTTGGTTAAATTAATTTGATTATTATAAATAGTAATTTACAAATAAAAAACACAACTTTGAATGGATTAAACCGATTGAATATGGTAACATAATGAAACCATTATTTGATTAGTGTACAATCACTTAAGCATAATTTACAAGCATACATGCATACAAAACATATTGAATTTGGTAAGGTAATGAAACCATCATTTGATTAAGGTACAACCACTTAAGCACAAATTACAACCAAACATAAAAAAGCATACAAATGTTCCAAATATTAATAGAATAAATATGATACAACCATATTAGCACAAATTACAACTTAAAAAGCATACAAATGTTCTAAATTAATAGTATATAAATTTTCCAAATTAATAGTATAAATGAAGTACAAGCACTTTAGCACAAATTACAATAAAAAAAGCATATAAATGTTCCAAATATTAATAGAATAAATACGGTACAACCACATTAGCACAAATTACAACTTAAAAAGCATACAAATGTTCTAAATTAATAGTATAGAAATATTATTTTAAAATTCTCTCTGCTATTGGTAATCTCGTTCATCGAACATTAGAACTAAGTCGAGCTCGAGAACATAATATTTATTGACGAGTTTCGAAAATTTACCACGTATTTTGAGAAGGAAGGAATACTTTCATTGTATAAAACGTAACTTATTATTATATTATTGTAGTTGAACGTATCTTTATAAAAATTATATTTTTTATCAGGGAATTATTATCTGCACATGATTCCATGATTTTAAAAACACTGAAATGTTGGAACTATAATTTTATGTGTTGGGAAATGAAATGCATAAATCCTGAAATATATATTTTTTTTAAAAAAGTACACTATTATTTTATTAAAGAATTATTCGGTTTTCGTGTTTTTTAAACTATAGAAATTTTAATTTGTTTGAAAAAATGTTCAGTCCTGTTTACTAACTTAACCTTTTATGTATAGTTAAACTATAATAAGAAATTTTGATATTAGTTTATAAAACTATGAAACCCAAATAAATGAATCTTTTTTTGTCATATGTTACATTTTTTGCAGACGTGTTATGTGTAACTCTTAAAAATTGCAATATATGTCATGTAATAGATTTTGCAGACTTTCAGTTTTTTTTTTTAAAAAACAAAAAGTGTAACATAACCAATCTCAACCCTTATTTTTTTAAAATGGATGATGGAGATGAGGTTTCTACAGTTTTTGTAACTCACATGGGTTTTCTTTCTATCCATCCTCTTTATGGATATGTGTTATGTATAAGTTACGGGACAATTTCGATTATAAATAGTTTGATTTCACACGTATCTGCTTTATATCTAGTCGTATATAAATACATAGAATATGATTTTAATACGCTCAGTATGATTGTGATGGTATTATCTAATTGAGAAAGGTGTCTCTATCTCTTGAGCGATAAACTTGATGCAAAGAAAAACAATGAGAAGAATATAACTCATGTTGATCATATATCTATCATCTTATTCTTATGTTTTATCTCATTGAATGACTTGAGTGTATATTATTAAGTGTAAAAATATATGAAACATAAAAAAAATATTATTAGTATAAATATGAAATATAAAAGATAAAGAACTAGACACTATTGTATTAATTTAACATTTATATGTTTGGGTTTGATCGGTAGCTTTATATGAAGTTTTCACTCTGGTAAACAAAAAAATAAACCCATAAGCTTATTATGGGTAAAAAATATTTATTGTTATCATGATAAAGTAAAACATTAAATTCCAAACAAAAACAAAATATAAAAAAATTATAAAAAACATTACATAAATTCGGTAAAAGTAAATTGAAAATGAAGAATTCTCAAATTTTACATTCCAAATTATATCCTTTATAAAGTTTATAGTATAATAATTAAATAACTTTAATTTATAAAATAACATAATGTTGCAAATTTACTCTAACAAGAAATTATAAATTAACTTTCTAATAGCAAATGGAAAATGAAAAATTACTTATATTTCAACTATATTGAAGGGTAATTTGAAAATGAAAAATTACTTAAACTAGAATTACGACCCACCGATTATAAGTAAGTCGATTTAAGACACGTACGTTATGTTGAATCTGTCAAACGGGAAAAAAATAGACGATGTAAAAACGTTCACCCACAAACGCACGTTGCGTCGTGTTAATTTGCAAAATTTAGAACGAAATGTAAAAACGTTAAACCAAAGACGCACGTTGCAATGTGTTAAGTCACAAAATTTAAAACGAAGCAAAAAATTTGCGGAAAATGAAAACTATAAATGAACAAAGTTAAAAGTAAAAAAAAAGTTGTGAGGATATATTTCAAAAGATAAAAAGTTTTGTGTTAAAAGTAAAAAAAAATAGTTTTAGGTTAAAAGTAATTTATGAAATACTTTTTGGTGAAAAGTAAAAAAATCAATTTTTTTTTGAAAAACCCCCAAAGCCAAGGTTACAACAACCATATGCATAACCATTTTTTCTTTGAAAACACCCCAAAGCAAATATTACAACACATAAGTAAAAAATCAATGTGGTTAAATTGCAATAGATAGAAACTTTGAATTAGAAGTGAAAAATCAAATTAATCAAAGGGGTTAAATTGTATAAGATGGAAACTTTTGAATTAAAAGTAATAAATCAAATTAATCAAATGGGTTAAACTAACAAAGATTAAAACTTTAAGCTTAAATTTTTAAAGATTAAAAGCTTAGGATTAAAAAGTAAAATTCTATTTCTTTTTAGAAAAAAACCCCAAAGCTAAAGGTTCAACAACCTTAAGTACAATTAAATTTATTATTTATAGGTTAATAATTTCAACTATATTTATTTGAACGTGTATAAAATAGCGATAAAAAAAAGAAAAGAAAATATCTTACTATAATTTAAGGAAATAAATAAAATAATAGGCGTATTATTAATAGAATACATGACAACTTGTCCACCGGAAATGACCCAAATTCTCTTTCAATAAACGTCGTGACGATAGTAATCGACGTATTTTTTAAGAAGAAAATTGTTTTCTTAAATCACTAATAGATTAATATATAATTTGATATGAAAAGTATGAAAACGATGTTATATTTTTTTATATATAATTCGATTGAACAATAGAAAAGTGCATGTATACATAATGTGCAATTTCCCGATGTTGAAAAGTTACACGCAGGTCTCAATAACTTAATAAAATACCGGTAAATCATGAATAAAACTATTTTGACCTTTTTTTTACGACTAGTCAGATGTTAGAGGCTGTCAAGAGAAAACTTCTATATGTATTATGTCTAGTGAAGATGGATATAATCGGGTTATTCTGCTGGTGACACGATAATACTCTAGTAATCTAAATTCGTCGTTAAATTACATCATAATTTTCATTCAAGATTTGGAAACTTCCCCTTATACTTCACCCATAAGTATGAGCATGGTTGTAAAACAAGGTCTCCAAGGCCGAGTACTCCCCGAGTAGTCGCTCTAAGGTAGGTTGCCGAGGCGACTTTCTTCAACTCCGACTAATTACTCAGAATTGATCAAATGCAGTCAACATCGACCAAAATCGGATCTAGTAAGTCAACTTGGGCCGAGTTTGACTGAAAAGAAAATAAAACATAATTTCTTTGCCTATCATATTAAAGAATGAATATCAATTTCACGTATTTTGTTATAAATATTAGTAAATTTATGTTATTTGACATATATTTAATTTCCAAAAACTAATTTCTTTATAATTTGGCATGTCCGAGTACTCCCCGTGTACTCTCCACCTAGGCCGAGTACTCTCAACTCCCCGGTCGACCGACTAGGGAGCGTCTAACGACTTTTGCAACCATGAGTATGAGTTCGACTTGATTTCCTTGTTGAACGTTTTGCCATGTTGAGCTTGCCATATATACCAAATCATGAATATAATACTCTTTTTGATGCCTTTGAGTATTGTTTTGATATCGTCAAAGAGTCCATCTGATTAAAGCTTTTTGAGATCAAATTACTTGTATCCGAACTCCGAAGGACTAGGCAGATTGCTCCGATTATAAGAAATATTATAGTACAATACCAGTTACAAATCAAAGGGTTGGTGGTTCATTGGCAAAGGCAAGGCCTACACTCGCATATTTAGAAGCATCCTACACTCGATTATTCACCATGTTTAGTCTACAACTTTGCTTCTTCACGGCAACATTGAACACACTAAAAAGATGACGGTTTTGGTTGAGGATCATGTTTGAAAAACACAGGGCCCCTAAAATAGATTCCGCATTTCCTCTCAGACGGTCTGTCTCCCAGTGTATAATAACTAGAACAGTGTGTGTACTGCCGGATATAGCACTCGCGCCCGAGATGGCACCGGGTATTATGTTCTTGTTTTTGTGGAAAATATCAAGTTGAAAAGATATTCTTGAGAGTACGCCTCTCAAGTTCCTAAAATTTTAGAGAATGTAATGTGTATATTTTGTAGAGTGTCATAATTACTCTACAAATGATATTATAGGGTAATTTTGTAGAGCATCATAATTACTCTACAAATGATCTCGTAGGGCAATTTTGATATTGTAGGGTAATTTTGATCCTATAGGGTAATTACAAGTAAAATAATTACGAAAATGTCACCCTGTTTTTTTACCTTTTCATGTCTTTCATATGTTTTATACGATAAAGAGTATTTGTGCATGATCTTTACCCTTTAAATGATAATATTGCAATACGTATTGTGTCGTGATCTTGCTTATCTTACATTTGCCCGTTTTAATGTGATTATACACATGACATGTCATGTTCTTATTCATTAAAAAGACTTAAAGCCGCATAAAAAAATGCAAAATCACATAACACCAATTTAAATAGCATAAATCTTGTGTCGATGCGTTATTTTTAGCTGGTTATCTTTATACGAAGAGGATCACGAGAACACCAATTTAAATAGCGTAAATCTTGTGTCAATGTGTTATTTTTTAGCCAATTATCTTTATACGGATATGATTAGGAGAAAACTCTATCAAACGATTAAGATTTTTGTTGAATTTTTTCAGGGGTTCAGTTTTTATGGTTTAATTTGTAGAGGTTGAGGTTTAGCTTTTAGGGTTTAATATTTAGTTTTTAGCTTTTAAGCGTTAGCCTTTAGGGTTTAGCTCGTAAGGTTTAGTGCTGGTGTACTGGGTTAGAGTTCAGTTAGTTAGGGGGTGTTATCGGCCAATAAGTTGAAAGTTGGGAGTGCTGGTGTACAAATCGAAAGTTAGGAGTATTATCGTCAAATTGGTGAAAGTTGAGTTATTTAAATTCAGTATAAAAAAAAGAAACAAACAAAGTCTGTTTGACCATGAATTTAATTTATTTGTTCATGTTAATAATAAAACTAAAAATATATAAATTAATTACATTTAAACTCCAAAACCGGACTCTCATTTCTCTTATTTTAATAACTATGATACAAAATACTATTTCAATTTAACTTAATTATGACATGAAATATTTTTTAAAAGTTCAGAAAATAAGTTCTCAGAAAACCGGTTATGTCGAAGTGAACACGACCAATTCAGCTACCTATTGAAACCCATTTAGAGTAAACTACTTAGATCAGTCTTCAAGCCAACACTAGGATACATTAGTTCACCAACATTAGTGATTACGAGTAATGACTACTTGATCGTTACAAAATGGACAATTTGTTCTTATATATATTGTTTCAACCATTTTTCACATGTAGTTGTACCATATGCATTTCAATTTATCAACTATCATAATCTCACTTGGAATCTCAAGTGTATTCTTATCAACTAATATCATTTTCATTAAAAACGGAATATATTAATTTGCGCAATTTTTTATTATACGTATATAACAATGGAAAAATTAATAGTCTTTTGTAAGGATGTTCATTAACCGTTGAAACTGACCAAACCGTCTAAACCAAAACAAGTTAGCCAGTTTGGCTTGTTTGAGATTCAAACGTTTTGGTTCATGGTTTGGCTTTCATAGTCTAGTGGTTAATGATTTGATCCGGTTTGAAAGTTGTAAGTGACCATGTAAGCTATCACACCCCCAAAATCCACACGCGGAGTACCACCGCTTGGGAGCGTGACATGACCAGGATCAAGCCACCAATCATATAGGACATTGTATAAAGTAAAAGTGATTGCAACATAAACCAAACCAATTCCATATGAAAGGTGTTTCCAAAACATAAGTAAAATATCATTGTGTAGCGGAAGCGTATTAATAAAAACCCATCGTAAATAAGTATCAAATAATCAAAAGTGTTTAACAGGATAATCACGATCCAAGCCCACAACGACCTGCTCCTCCCTGTGCAAGCTCCATATACCTAACGACCTGCAAGGCATGCAACAGAGGATCAACAACTAGTTGAGCGAGTTCACAGAAAGTAAATGCGTAATAGTAAGTTCGTTTGTAACAGGTGGCTCTACTGGGCCGTTAGTACGTTCTATTTGTGGGGGCTTCCCATGTTGTATAACCACTAGACTACTCGTAACCATAAGTATCCTTCACAACCGAGGATAGTAGTAAGTATAAGTATCCTTCACATCCGAGGATAGTAATAAGTATAGGTATCCTTCACAACCGAGGATAGTAGTAAGTATAAGTATCCTTCACATCCGAGGATAGTAATAAGTATAGGTATCCTTCACAACCGAGGATAGTAGTAAGTATAAGTATCCTTCACATCCGAGGATAGTAATAAGTATAGGTATCCTTCACAACCGAGGATAGTAGTAAGTATAAGTATCCTTCACATCCGAGGATAGTAATAAGTATAGGTATCCTTCACAACCGAGGACAGTGGTATGGTAGTCTAGTAACAGTGTGTACACGAATCTAGTCAATATCATTCCTTTAATCCCATTCCCAAGCCCTTGGGAATCCCATGCCTTAGTAAGGGTGTGAACTCACCTTGGTTTGCTCGGTATGTTATTGCTTCTAGGGTTTATAAATCTCTAAGTCCGATACACACGACCTAGGGTATATTGCACATGAATTCATGATGAGCGTCGATATTCAATTAGGGTTTACAGGTTCTTGATGCTCAACCAGTAAGTTGCAGAATCATATCACACAGTAGTAGTTATAATATCATACAGTACTAAGCAGTATTATTCAGTGACATGCAATGTTTTAACATGCAGTAACAATTAACAGGTAGCAGGCAGCATGTTCACCCTCCAGGGTTTAGACTTAGTATTAACAGGAAGCTTAGATTACGTATCACCTTCAACTCAGATTGTATATAAACATGAAATCACATCATAAGCATAATCCTTAATATAACAGCTCATCAGGCAATAACATTATGAATTTGGTTGCTCACTGTCACGGCCATACATACAAGTAAACAGTTCGGAGCAATAACAAGTCAATGAGTTCGGACATATAACATTTTAAAGGAAACTCGGACATATACATGATTAAAGTCGGACCAAACAAGTCCCTAAACAAACTCGGACAGGAGGCTTCACATAAAAGTCGGACCAAGGGGTGGGGTTTAAAGCTCGGATCCCCCTTGTTGCAAGCCAAACTCGGACCACCTCCCTAATGCCTTAAACTCGGACCATGCATGATAACTAAACTCGGTCCAGCCATATGAATTAAACTCGGACATCATCAAAGTAAGAAACTCGGACCTATTCGACACATGAAACTCGGACCTCTTGCTTGTTTAAAAACTCGGATACAACTTCTCAAAGAGGTCGGACATTACTTAAACATGCAAAGGTCGGACATGATCCACAAGCACAAAAACTCGGGCATTTACTTCTTTTTAAACTCGGACCAGGTGTGCTATGTATATAAGCTCGGACTTAATGCTTCCTATGAAACTCGGACTATCATGATAAAACTCAGACAACCATCATGCGTGCATTCCAACATTTCACATAATCAATAAGATTAGAACGGTTACGTTCTGATGTTCATACGATCAAACCCTACCTCATACATTCATAGCAGAATCAATTCAACGATTTACATGTTCATCATATCAAGCGGATTGGCATTAGACAGTCGAATAAACATACAACCATAATCATTACATAATAAATCATGATAAACAGGAATCAATCAAAGCTCAGAACTATCACATAAGAATTAGGGTTTGTATGAAACACAAAATCAAGAATCTATACAATCAACAATCAATTAACAATGATTACACAATTACCTTGAATGATTCTAGAGAAAGAGGAATCAAGTGTGATGATTATCTTGTGCCAATGATGATGGTGATGATGCTTACTAGAGGATTAGAGAGTTACAAGTACGTGTTTTGATTTTGAGAGAATGATTAGTGAAAAGGGGATTAGGGTTAAGTATAATTAAGTTTTCACTAATAACTCTTCACACCCTCAATTATTCTATTTTACAAAGGTACACCATCTCAATCAATTTCACAGTTTCACCACCAAGTTCACATATTTGACAAGTCTATCACAATTAACAAACAACCATGCAAAATCACACAACACACTTCATTGTATCAAAACATATACAATTCCATAACAACTAACTGTGAAATCAATCAACTAAATAATACAAGAACGTGCAATAAATGCGAAATAGAATCTTGGAAATTCGAGTTGTCACATTATCCCCAACTTAAAAGAAATTTCGTCCCGAAATTTGGTACGCACTCACTGAGGAAGCTAGGTAAGCTGTATTGTTCACTGGTTTTCCTGGGGTGTCACATCATCCCCCCGTTGATTTGGAATTTCGTCCCGAAATTCAGTAGTAGTAGCTTCAGCCTCAGTAGTGGTTGCATTGATTTCGAATAACTGGGGGTACTTTTCTTTCATTTGGTCTTCGCGTTCCCAGGTGTACTCCGGGCCACGTCGGGAGTTCCAACGAACTCGGACAAGAGGGATTCTCTTGTGTTTGAGGACCTTCACATCCCGGTCCGTGATTTCAACTGGCTCCTCGAAGAACTGCAACCGCTCGTCGATAGTGAGTTCCTTAAAAGGAACTATGAGGGTCTCATCTGACAGGCACTTCTTCAGATTCGACACGTGAAATACATTGTGAACTGCACCGAGTTCAGCTGGTAGATTCAGTCTGTAGGCTACTGGGCCTATTCTTTCAGTGATTTCGAACGGTCCAACATACCGTGGGTTGAGTTTGCCTCGTTTACCAAAACGAACCACACCCTTCCAGGGTGAGACTTTTAATAAAACCCGGTCCCCGACCTGAAATTCCAAAGGCTTGTTACGCTTGTCCGCGTAGGCTTTCTGACGGTCGCGTGCTGCCGCCATGCGTTGTCGTATCTGTGCAATCTTTTCCGTGGCGTCCACTACAATCTCTGGACCCGTAATCTGACTATCCCCCACCTCTGCCCAACAGAGAGGTGACCGGCATTTACGTCTGTACAACGCCTCGAATGGAGCGGCTTGTATGCTGGTGTGATAACTGTTATTATACGAAAACTCCACCAAAGGGAGATGTTTTTCCCAACCGTTGCCGAAATCAATAACACATGCCCGAAGCATGTCTTCAAGAGTCTGGATCGTTCGCTCAGACTGCCCATCCGTCTGGGGATGATATGCTGTGCTCATGTCTAAACGAGAGCCAAACGCTTTGTGCATCGCTTGCCATAGCTCTGACGTGAATCGTGCATCCCGATCCGAAATGATGGAGGTGGGCACCCCGTGCCTCGAAACAACTTCTTTAAGATAAATGTCTGCGAGAGTGGAGAACTTATCCGTTTCCTTTATAGCTAGGAAGTGTGCAGACTTGGTGAGTCGATCCAGGATTACCCATATTGTATCGTTCCCACGCTGAGATCTAGGTAGGCCTGTAACGAAATCCATGGAAATTTCTTCCCATTTCCATTGAGGTATCTTAGGCTGTTGAAGTAGGTCTGCGGGTTTCTGATATTCAACCTTGACTCTTGCACAGGTCAAGCACTTGCCAACATAGGTGGCGATGTGGGCTTTCATACTTGGCCACCAGTATGTTGTTTTGATATCGTGGTACATTTTATCCGACCCTGGGTGTACTGAGTAGCGAGACTTGTGCGCTTCGTCCATCACAAGCTCTCGTAAACCGCCATAAAGTGGGACCCAAATACGCCCCGTTACATAGTAGGCGCCGTCTTCCTTTTGTTCCATTCGCTGCCTTGAACCACGTAAGGCTTCAGCCTTGACGTTTTCGGGTTTCAATGCTTCTATCTGAGCAGCTCGTATCTGTGCAGGAAGACTGGACTGAATCGTAAGCTGTAGCGCTCGCACGCGCTTAGGTAGAGTGTCTTTCCGACTGAGGGCGTCAGCCACAACATTGACCTTGCCTGGATGATACTTGATGGCGCATTCGTAGTCGTTCAGAAGTTCAACCCATCTCCGTTGACGCATGTTCAAATCCTTTTGCTTAAGAATATGCTCGAGACTCCTGTGATCGGTGTAAATTGTGCACTTGGTACCGTACAGGTAGTGTCGCCATATCTTAAGCGCGAAAACAACAGCTCCCAGCTCTAAATCGGGCGTCGTGTAGTTCCGTTCATGAATCTTGAGTTGCCGCGAAGCGTAGGCAATAACCTTATCCCGTTGCATCAATACGCAACTAAGCCCCTGTATCGATGCGTCACAATAAACCACAAAGTCATCCGTGCCCTCGGGCAGTGAGAGGATAGGTGCGCTGCATAGTCTATCCTTCAGGTACTGAAAAGCAGTTTCCTGCGTATTACCCCATCTGTAAACGACACCTTTCTGTGTCAGCATAGTAAGCGGCTGCGCGATCTTGGAGAAGTCTTTGATAAACCGCCTGTAGTATCCCGCCAAACCCAAGAATTGGCGTATTTCTGTTGGTGTACGCGGTGCAGGCCAGTTCCTGATCGAATCTACCTTGGATGGATCAACATGGATCCCGTCCTCGTTCACTACGTGGCCTAAGAAGTGGACTTCACGAAGCCAGAAGTCGCATTTGAAAACTTTGCGTACAGTTGCTCCTTTCGAAGAAGTTCCAAGATAAGACGTAAGTGCTGCTCGTGTTCCTCCTGACTCTTGGAGTAGATCAGTATGTCGTCGATGAAGACAATGACGAACTTGTCAAAATAGGGTTTGCACACCCTGTTCATAAGATCCATGGAAACTGCAGGCGCGTTCGTTAACCCAAATGGCATGACAAGGAACTCGTAGTGACCGCAGCGAGTTCTGAATGCGGTTTTGGAGACGTCCTCATCCCGGACTCTCAGCTGATGATACCCTGACCTCAAATCTATCTTGGAGTAGTAACTTGACCCTTGCAACTGGTCGAATAAGTCATCTATACGAGGAAGAGGATAGCGGTTCATCACTGTGACCTTGTTCAGTTCGCGGTAATCAATGCACATCCTGAAAGTGCCATCCTTAATTTTCACGAATAGTACTGGAGCTCCCCAAGGCGAAGAGCTTGGACGAATAAAGCCCTTATCCAAGAGCTCTTGTAGTTGCTTTGAAAGTTCTTCCATCTCAGTTGGAGCTAAACGATACGGTGCGCGAGCTATAGGTGCTGCTCCTGGAGCGAGCTCAATCTGAAATTCGACTTGATGATGAGGCGGTAAACCAGGTAAATCTTCAGGAAGCACCTGAGGAAAGTCGCGTACAACTGGATGGTCTTCCAACTTCTTTTCTTTCGTTGATGCGTCAGTAACGAGAGCCAAAATTGCGGTGTGACCCTTCCACAAACATTTCTGAGCCTTCAAGAAAGAGGTGATGCCAACCACGGCACCACTCTTGTCGCCTTGAACTTCGAGAGGTTCTTGACCAGAATGAGGAATGCGAACAATCTTTTCTTTGCATAGGATTTCTGCTTGCCGTTGCTGCTGGCGATTCTGATTTGCAGGCCGTGGGCTCCTGAATCCTTAGCTTCATGGCCCATCTTGAGACACCTCTGGCAACGTCTCTCGTTGCACTAACCACCGTGGTGTCTGTTGCATTTGTTACACATTGGGTGAATTCCCCGATATCCACCCTGCCCTGACCACCAGAAGTTAGCTTACTCGGGCTCTGGTGATCACTATTCTTGCGCTGCTGCTGTGCTTGGGACTGAACGGTAGCGGAACCCTCGCTGGAATACCCATCCCATTTCCGCTTGTTGTCACTAGGAGTAGCGGGAGTAGAAGAAGTGGTAGCGGTAGTAATAGCGCTGATACAACTAGGCAGCCTGTTCTGTTCCACTGCCTGATCCGTGAGGCGATGAGCAAGACGCTGAATGTCTTGGATATTGTTAAGGTTAGCCGATGTATCATGGCTCTGAATCTCTGAGGCTAGACCCTTGAGGTACAATTCGATACGCTTGATCGGAGGGTCCACCATGGTTGGACACAAGTTGGCCAGTTCGTTCGACCGTTTCGTATAGGCTCCAATTTCTGACCCCGTCACCTTCAAATGGTAAAGCTCCACTTCCAACTTGTGGATGTCATCACGCGTGCAATATTCCCTTTTAATGCGTTCTTTGAATTCGTTCCAGGGGGTGGCGTTAGCACCTGCCAACTCTGGTATCTGTACTTGCGCGTTTCACCAAGTTAGCGCTATTCCTTCGAGAGTGCTAGTGGCGTGCTTCACCCTGCGAGCCTCAGGGCATTCACACATTTCGAATACTGACTCGAGCTTCTCAAACCAATGGAGTAGTCCCACTGCTCCTTCCGTGCCACTGAACGTGCTTGGTCGACAGTCCATGAAGTTCTTGAATGTGCAGACAGGTGGCTGAGCGTGTTGACCTGTCGTGTGCGTAAGAGTAAACATACTTGAGCGCGAGTGTTGGTTTACGAGAGTAGAATCTAAAGATCCGAGAGTAAGTGGTGATGGCAGGTTACACCTCCTGCCTGGGCAGCTGCGAGTGCTGCAGTAACTTGTTCAGTGATCGAAGCCGCCAACTGGGCTTGAGTTAGGTTAACGTGTCCACTCATGATCTTGATATCAAGGAGAACATGAGTGAGAGAGGTTCGCGAATAGTGCGATGACAGAAGAGTGTAAGCACGTAGGTGTTCTCAAGCAATAACAAGTAGTGAGCAATGTAATCTAAGCATACCACGAGCAAAGTTCTATGTAATTCTAGCATGTAGGCAATAAACATAAACCTTATTACCTAGTATGTCGAGTCTTGCACGTGGAGCGAAGCGTCGTTGTGGATCGTTGAGAGCACTGTTCTGGTTATAGTCTGGTTTTAATAAAAACGTTTTCCCATATTAAAACCAAGTTCTCTATAACCAATGGCTCTGATACCAATCTATCACACCCCCAAAATCCACACGCGGAGTACCACCGCTTGGGAGCGTGACATGACCAGGATCAAGCCACCAATCATATAGGACATTGTATAAAGTAAAAGTGATTGCAACATAAACCAAACCAATTCCATATGAAAGGTGTTTCCAAAACATAAGTAAAATATCATTGTGTAGCGGAAGCGTATTAATAAAAACCCATCGTAAATAAGTATCAAATAATCAAAAGTGTTTAACAGGATAATCACGATCCAAGCCCACAACGACCTGCTCCTCCCTGTGCAAGCTCCATATACCTAACGACCTGCAAGGCATGCAACAGAGGATCAACAACTAGTTGAGCGAGTTCACAGAAAGTAAATGCGTAATAGTAAGTTCGTTTGTAACAGGTGGCTCTACTGGGCCGTTAGTACGTTCTATTTGTGGGGGCTTCCCATGTTGTATAACCACTAGACTACTCGTAACCATAAGTATCCTTCACAACCGAGGATAGTAGTAAGTATAAGTATCCTTCACATCCGAGGATAGTAATAAGTATAGGTATCCTTCACAACCGAGGATAGTAGTAAGTATAAGTATCCTTCACATCCGAGGATAGTAATAAGTATAGGTATTCTTCACAACCGAGGATAGTAGTAAGTATAAGTATCCTTCACATCCGCGGATAGTAATAAGTATAGGTATCCTTCACAACCGAGGATAGTAGTAAGTATAAGTATCCTTCACATCCGAGGATAGTAATAAGTATAGGTATCCTTCACAACCGAGGACAGTGGTATGGTAGTCTAGTAACAGTGTGTACACGAATCTAGTCAATATCATTCCTTTAATCCCATTCCCAAGCCCTTGGGAATCCCATGCCTTAGTAAGGGTGTGAACTCACCTTGGTTTGCTCGGTATGTTATTGCTTCTAGGGTTTATAAATCTCTAAGTCCGATACACACGACCTAGGGTATATTGCACATGAATTCATGATGAGCGTCGATATTCAATTAGGGTTTACAGGTTCTTGATGCTCAACCAGTAAGTTGCAGAATCATATCACACAGTAGTAGTTATAATATCATACAGTACTAAGCAGTATTATTCAGTGACATGCAATGTTTTAACATGCAGTAACAATTAACAGGTAGCAGGCAGCATGTTCACCCTCCAGGGTTTAGACTTAGTGTTAACAGGAAGCTTAGATTACGTATCACCTTCAACTCAGATTGTATATAAACATGAAATCACATCATAAGCATAATCCTTAATATAACAGCTCATCAGGCAATAACATTATGAATTTGGTTGCTCACTGTCACGGCCATACATACAAGTAAACAGTTCGGAGCAATAACAAGTCAATGAGTTCGGACATATAACATTTTAAAGGAAACTCGGACATATACATGATTAAAGTCGGACCAAACAAGTCCCTAAACAAACTCGGACAGGAGGCTTCACATAAAAGTCGGACCAAGGGGTGGGGTTTAAAGCTCGGATCCCCCTTGTTGCAAGCCAAACTCGGACCACCTCCCTAATGCCTTAAACTCGGACCATGCATCATAACTAAACTCGGTCCAGCCATATGAATTAAACTCGGACATCATCAAAGTAAGAAACTCGGACCTATTCGACACATGAAACTCGGACCTCTTGCTTGTTTAAAAACTCGGATACAACTTCTCAAAGAGGTCGGACATTACTTAAACATGCAAAGGTCGGACATGATCCACAAGCACAAAAACTCGGGCATTTACTTCTTTTTAAACTCGGACCAGGTGTGCTATGTATATAAGCTCGGACTTAATGCTTCCTATGAAACTCGGACTATCATGATAAAACTCAGACAACCATCATGCGTGCATTCCAACATTTCACATAATCAATAAGATTAGAACGGTTACGTTCTGATGTTCATACGATCAAACCCTACCTCATACATTCATAGCAGAATCAATTCAACGATTTACATGTTCATCATATCAAGCGGATTGGCATTAGGCAGTCGAATAAACATACAACCATAATCATTACATAATAAATCATGATAAACAGGAATCAATCAAAGCTCAGAACTATCACATAAGAATTAGGGTTTGTATGAAACACAAAATCAAGAATCTATACAATCAACAATCAATTAACAATGATTACACAATTACCTTGAATGATTCTAGAGAAAGAGGAATCAAGTGTGATGATTATCTTGTGCCAATGATGATGGTGATGATGCTTACTAGAGGATTAGAGAGTTACAAGTACGTGTTTTGATTTTGAGAGAATGATTAGTGAAAAGGGGATTAGGGTTAAGTATAATTAAGTTTTCACTAATAACTCTTCACACCCTCAATTATTCTATTTTACAAAGGTACACCCTCTCAATCAATTTCACAGTTTCACCACCAAGTTCACATATTTGACAAGTCTATCACAATTAACAAACAACCATGCAAAATCACACAACACACTTCATTGTATCAAAACATATACAATTCCATAACAACTAACTGTGAAATCAATCAACTAAATAATACAAGAACGTGCAATAAATGCGAAATAGAATCTTGGAAATTCGAGTTGTCACATAAGCCGAATTGACTTTTAACCTTTATTATTTGTATCTTTTTCCATGTTTAGGATATCTATTTGTTATATGAATTATGGTCATGAATGTCTTTATTAATTTAATTTTTAATACAAACTTTCACAAGTCTTATAAAACTAGTATTAAGCACATCCTATATCGCGGCGAGGCCATCAACACTGAACTTGTGGCGTGTTAATGCGAATAACTTAGACCGAAACGTAAAGCATAGAAAAAACAACCAAATTGATCTAGGAACCGCGTGTTGCGACGAAACTGTCAAACGGGAAAAAATAGACGATGTAAAAAAGTTGAACCACTCACACATTGCACCGTTTAACTCGTAAAATTTAGAACGAAACGTAAAACGAAAAATTTGCGTAAAACGAAAAGTATAGGGACCAAAGTTGAAAGTACAAAAGTTGTGAGGTTAAATTGCAAAAGATAAAAGTTTGGTGTTATAAGTAAAAAAAAACAAATAATCTTGAGTTAAAAGTGAAAAATCAATTTTTATTGAAAACCTCCCAAAGCATAATGTTGTAAAGAGTAAACTGCCAAAATAGTTCATGAGATTTGGTCACTTTTTTCACTTTAGTCCAAAACTTAAATCTTTTGAATCTGGCTCCTTGTGGTTTCAAATTTGTTGCAATTTTCATTCAAAAGCAAAAAATCTGGTCAAAACTTTCAGTTAACATCCAGTTTTTTTGTCTTTTTTTTTCTCCCTTTTAATGAAGGGCAAAATAGTCAATTTTTTTAATTATTATAATAAAACCTTAAAAGACCATTTTGCCCTTCATTAAAAGAGAGGAAAAAAAAAAGAAAAGCTGGATATTAACTGAAAAATCTGACCAGATTTTGATGTTGGATGAAAATAGCAACAAAATTGAAATCCTAAGGACTCATTTCCAAAGGTTTAAATTTTGGACTAATATGTCAAAAGTGACCAAACTTCAAAGACTATTTTGGCAGATTACTCATATTGTAAATTTAGAGAATCTAAATTGTTCAAATGATGCAAAAGCCAAACCGTTAAACTATACACCAGTAAGGCTATAGGGTGTGGTATAAAGCCCGTATGGCTTTATCACGCCACCTTACCGCCACGTCACACAGGGGGCTTTAAAGCCACTTTCTTTAACTTGCATGCAATGGTTTAAAGCCCCCATCATCATTACCTAATTATTTTTTTTATTTAAATTTAAGCATTATTTAATTTTGATATATAATTAGAACTCATAATTTAAATAATAAAAATAAAATGCCATAATTTAAATAAAAAATACAATGTCATAATTTTAATAAAAAAATCAATGTCACTAAAAATCACTCGTCGTCTCCTCCTTATTCACGATAAAACCATAGGTGTTCGGTCAGATCAGCTCGAAGGTTATGGTGTGTGTTCCTGTCACGTATCTTCGCTCGGATAACTTCTTTTTCAGCGTATGTGAGTAGTGGGTTCGTCGGTTAGTTACTTTCATCATAACTTTCTTGACAAAACGCTCTGCCTGAGTCCTCAAATATCATGTTATGCAAGATGATACACGTATACATGACGTTTCTCATTTTACATTTTTCAGCTATTATCGACGGCTGGGCAATGATAGACCATCTCTTTTTTAACACACTGAAAGTTCGCTCGATATCTTTTCTTGCTGACTCTTGTTTCTTCTTGTAATACTTTCTTTTCTCGTTATCTGGACACGAAAGAGTTTTCACAAACGCCGCCCCCTCCAGATAAATACAATAAATCTTGAGACGCGACCGCTTGTAATATTAGGGTAGAACCATCGTGGTCACCACGATGGTGTTGCCCTTTTCCAAGCGGTTGGACATGTCGCCCACTCAGTGCGTGCAATCAAGACTACTCAAGATCCCAGGAAACCCGTGTATCCGCTGATGGGACTGTATAAAAGTGGAACGTCAGCAGCGGTTGGCATCCTCAAATATCGCCTCCCGTACAGAAAGATAACACCTAATAAAATAGTGTTAATAAATTAATAATAACAATAAAAATAATAAATTGTAAATAAAAAAATAATAATAACAATAATAAACTGCAAATAAAAAAAATAATAATAACAATAATAATAAACTGTAAGTAAATAAAAAATACCTTCACAGAAATTTTCAAGACAATCACGACAGCTTCTGGCCGACATCCTTAAATATTCGTCTCACGTATCATTCGTTGTGTCGTACGCTAGTTGCCTAGTTGCGGCAATACACTTTTGTATTCCAAAGAAACCAATTTTCGACTAGCACTTTCTCATTGTGTGAAAAAGGGAATTCGTCCGCAAGATCATTAGAAATTTTTAGGAAAAGACGACGGCTCTACAAAACCAACACAAAAATAATCTTGCATTAAACGTTCATGAGCACCTAACCGATCTTGTTCAAGAGCGGGTTGTCTGGTACGCGATGTAGACGATTGGGCTTCTTCCCGCAAATAATTAATCGTCTCCTGCGTCACTACAATAATCATATCGTCAAGAACACCATCTGAAGAAACAGAGATCTAATTAAGGTATTAATTAGGTGGGTTTATGTTCCTATCATAGTGGTTAATCTTCTTTTAGGTATTTGAGCTCCGACTGGTTAATCAACCTGCAAAACAGAACACCGTTACTCGTTAAGAGGGGAATGTGGGGGTTTCCCTCTTAACCGGGCTCCGGCGTGAGAATAAGCGACTGCTTTGAGAGTAATTAAGTAGTTAAGAGTAAGAGCCGAGAGAATAGAATGAATAACCTGAGGAATGAAGGTCTCTATTTATAGCCGGAGAGGTGTAAGAGGTTGTGGGCTGATGGGCCTTGGGCCAGAAACGGACAACAACGAATATGCTCTTTGCCTCGCTGGCCTCGACTGCTTAGTGGCTTCTAGATGCTCGTCGGTGCTGGCGCACCTTGATTGGAGCCACGTGTCATTGTTGTCGGCCTTGTTGTCCCTTCTGTCATCAGCAGACAAGTGGAGATCGTGGGACAGTTGTCCCCGTCTCTTGATTGGTGCCATGTAGGCGTCCTTGTGTACTTATCGTCAGAAGATCGTGGCGCACGATTGAACAGAGCCTGCTGAACGTTCATTGGCTCTTTTTACTGCCACTTGTACCCTGTGTACCTCTGTAGGTAACAGCGCGTCTTCATATGGAGAGGATTTTGTTTGATGGCAACTAACCCGCGCGGGGCTAGTGTGCTCACTTATACCATTGTTTTTATGCTAAGTGTTGCTATCTGATTTTATTATGTGCTCTTCCTCGCGCGGGGGTAAGTCATAATGTGATGTGAGCTGCGCGAGGTTGTTATTATCAAGTTGTTATGCTAAGGAGTATGGTCTCACGTGCAACCTGTTACGAGGTTTGCGCGACTTTTTGGGACCATACCCCTTCAAGTCCCCCCAGTCCAGTGCTGCACCATGCGCAACGCAAGTGGTTGGAGCTCTGGACTTGATAAAAATAAGAGAAGGGGAAGTTGTCCTTTTGGTCTTGACTTGTAAGGCGCATGTAGAAAACTGTTGTTTTCGATGCGCAGGTACTAGGCAGGTGTCGAGTGATTTCTTGTTTGGCCTTTTAAGTGCGCGAGGTTATAGTAGTTGACGTATATCTGGCGCGACTCATGTGACTTCTGCATGAAGTTACTTGCACGTTTTGTGGCGGGAAACTTCGAAATTTGAACTTCTGACAGGTTGGTGGGAGAAGTCGTTGAGGGCGACGTTTGAGTTGACCCCTGGCACGGGTGTCATCATATCGCCTGCGGCGGTTGCACTTCGTGTCAGGAGAGTGAGGCCCACGCGCGCGTGGTAACCGTCACCCCTGGTTTTCCGCTTGACGTGGCAACCTCTCGTTGGTTGCCCTTGCGGTGAGTGCGGCACGGTTACCCATCGCATTAAATGCGATGGGTATATATATCCGAAGAGAAGGTGAGAGGTTCTCACTTTTCTTCGTTTCTTCTCCACTTTCCTCTCAAAACTCTTTGAATCTTCAAAGTGTTCCTCGTCTTCTTCAAGGTTTCTTTAAATCTTCAAACTTTCTTCAAGCCTTTTTCCAGATTTTCTTAAAAATATGAGTGAAGAACATCAAGAGGCTCCTGTTAGTGAGGAGGGACCAGTTCCTGTCCTCAAGTGGGATTTAGGTCTTTTCGAACAGATTGTTCGAAGTTTTAGGTTCCCACCGGAGTGGGATGCCCGGTACCCGGCTCAGGGCCAGACCGCGGCTGATGCACCGCCCGGCTATATTACCCTTTATGAAGATTTCTTTCTTCAGGGTAATTTCCGGTTGCCGGCGACCAATTTTCTGGGTAGTATCCTTTCTTACTACCAGTTCCACATATCTCAGATGAGTCCACCTGGGATGGTGAGGGTGAGGCACTTCGAGTTCTTATGCCAGTCACATGGCATCGAGCCATCTGTCGACAAATTTCGTTCATTCTACCAACTGCAAAGGACGATGGGGTTCTTTTCGTTTGCAAGCCGAGGTGCGGCGAAGAAGATCTTGTTAAATCCACCAAAGAGTTTCCATGACTGGAAACCCAAGTTCTTCTTCATCAGGGAAGAAGTCGTGCCGGTCGCTATGACCTTTAGGGAATGGACTGAGGCCATACCCAAGGAAGATCTGCCGATCCCAAAAACGGCTTTGTGGTACCAGCAGCTGACCTCAACCCCTAACCGGGTGTTTGGGGAAAATGTTCTAGTTGCAGCAAAGATGAGTGACCAGTGGTCACCTAGCAGTAGGGAAGTTCCCGTTTTAAAGCTTGGCGATCAAGGTTAGTCGTTTTTCTGTTCTTTGTCTAAGTATGATTTCTTTGATTATTACTTATGTATCTCCGTTTATAGAAGCGCAACTTTACCAAGCTGCCTTCTCTACTTTTGGAGGCTCCATGGGCGTTCGCCCAGTGCGCGATGATGAAGAAGGCTGGTATGACCAGATTAAAGGAAACTTCATGTTTCCAGCTGCTGATGCCTTCGCTTCGCCGCCAACTGCTACTGAAGGTGCGCAATATCCAAAACCTCGTCCATTGCGCTCTGTGACTCTCGCTGGGAAAGAAACTTTCTATCTTTCCAGCGAGGAGTCCGTAGGATCTTCCAGCGGCGAGCTAAGCTCTTGGTCTAAAATATTTGCAGGTGTGTTGCGCGACCTGGGGATTGACCCAGAGGAGAAAAAGAAGAAACCGGTGAAGAAGAAGAAGAAAGCGGAGCCGGAGGTGACCAGCAAGGGCACTGGCCCTAGTCGCGCAACAGCTGCTGCTGGCAAAGGTACTCTTCGCCTTCGTCAACGTGACTTGGATGATTATGTGATCATCAGTGACTCATATGAAGGTTTATCACATGTAGCTAAGGGAAAAGCTGGTGCTGGTGGGTCGAAGAGTTCCGGGAGCGCGGGTTCTCGCAACCCTGAAGCTGGCGCGACTCCGTCTTTCCCAGAGGATGAAGAGGTGGAAGAGGAAGATGCTGCTGCTCAACTTATTGGGCGGAAAAGGGGTAGGAGCGAGGCTACCACTGGTGTGGCTTCCGCGCCTCAATCTGTTGTGATCCCTACGATAGGGAAGACGAGCAGGCTGCGCTCGTTGTATCAATTTTCTCCTGGTATGTTCTTTGCTTTTCTTTTCTTTTCTAAAAAACTTCTTTGCTTACACTTGCCTTATTTTGCAGAGATCAAGAAGAAGACCCCTGAAAAGGCGGTTACATTCAGTGAGGCGGGTGTAAAAAGGCCCAAGATAACCGTCAAGTCCACTGACGCTGCAGCTCAGGACGCCGCGAAGGCGGCAGAGGCGCAGCGAAAGGTGGAGGAGGCGCGTAAGAAAGAAGAGGAGAAGAGAAAGAAAGAAGAAGAGAAGAAGGTAGAGGAGGAGAGAAAGAAAAGGGAGGAGGAGGAGAGGAAGAAAAAGGAGGAGGAGGATAGGAAGCGGAGGGCGGAGCAGGAGAGGCTGGCTGAGGTGGCTAGGAAGCAGGCCTTGGAGAAGGAGATGGCGGCGAAAAAGGCTATGGATCAGCCTTTGAAGTCTCAAGGTCCTGAGGTCACCAGGCCAACCAGCACCGGCCCTGTTCTCACTTCGAAAGGGTCTGGCCGCTACTCTTCTAGTGGCGCGAGCTCCGGTGGAGCCGGGGGTTATAACCCTAACGTGATAGGGGCGAAAGATACTGTTGGAGATATCTACTACAAGACATATACTGAAGAAGAGCGCGGTGATGTCCTCCATCAAGCCCCCTGGAGCTTAAAACAGAAGGATACATTTATTGAGTTTGGCGCTTCGCGTGAATGGTTTTTGAATTCCTTCCCCCCTGGCGAGGTCAATCGGCAAAGGGCAAAACCCCATGAGATGTTATATCGTACTTATATTCTTGGGGAGGCCAATGCCCGTGCTGCCAACCACCAGATCGTTCGCGAATGGCGAACGATGGTTCGGGAGCGTGCCGACTGGGAGGCTTATCGCGAGCGTATGCTGAAGCGAATTGCGGAGTTTGAGAAGTCGAAAGCTGCGTTCGACGAAGAAAGAGCCAAGTTTGAGGCCGACAAGAAGGCGGAGGAGTGGGGCCGCGAGGGGCTGCAGAAAAAACTCCACAATGTTGAGGAGCAACTGGCCAAGGAGAAGGCCGAGTTCAAGCGTATATGCGCCCAAGACAACGAGCGTACTTATGCTCTACGACAGAAGATCGTTGGTCTTGAGGCTAAAGTTGCGGACTTGACCTCAGCGGTGGAGGAAGCGCAGGGTGAAAAAACTGCCAAGCAGCAGATGGAGGTTAGTTCTTCTGATTATCGCTCTTCCTTTTTGTTTGTGAGATTTCTCTAAGTCAATTCTCAAGGCGTTTGTCAATTTTTAGGTTGAGTTGACTGAAGCCAAGGTGCAATTGTCTAACAAGGACAAGGATCTCCATGCCAAGGACGTTGAGATAGCGGAACTCAAACGTCGCTTGAATGAGCAAATCGACAGATGCGAGTCCTTGGAGATTGACCTTGAGGCTGAGAAGGTCAAGGCTGCTGATGCTGAGGAGGCGCGTGCTGTGAGCACTGCCGCGCTGAATGTGGCCCAAACCAACTACTCTGAGGCTCAAGGTATCGTCGATACACTTGTCTCAGAAGCGGAGTGGATGCGCACTCGTGGAGTAGTGTTGGTAAGTGCCTTGTGCTTTGTTCGTAAGTTGATTTGAAGAGTTTTTTCTTTAATGCTTATCTTTTGTTGAAGGTTGCCAACTCCATTCTGAATGCGAACGAGCTAGATCGCGCCGTGGCGGCTCTGACAGATGCGGCGCGTGCGGTGGGTCACCGAGGAGGCTACCTGGAGTGTGCTGATCATGTTGAGCAAATGCTTGGGCAAGAATTTGACACAAGCCATTGCTCAGTAACAGAACGTGCCGATGCTGCGCTGGCAAGTGCTGAGAATTCCTATGACAACCTCTCCTTGCCTATCATGGAGTTGGTTGTTGAATCGTTAAAGAAAGACGACTGGTGCCAGCGTCTTAAGGCAATCCTCGATCCACCGGTTACCGTCGAGTTGTCCGACGAAGAGCCAGCTGGTGATGATGGCGGTGATGGTGATGATGATGGCAACGATGATGACGGTGAAGATGACGGAGATGATGGTGATGATCGTCGCGAAGAGTAGGAGAGTTTGTTGGGTAGTTAGTTGGTAGGCATTTGTGCCTTTGTAATTTCTTTGAATATTGTTATGTATGATGCTGCGCGGTTGCGCAAGTTGTTAATGAAACATTTTGTTTTTTCCGTTGCAATTATTGCATTGTTATAAAACTTTATGCTAAATTAGCTCGAATAAATGGAAGCGTTTTGTAAGTATTTAGGTGATCGTCCGGTCTCGCGCTTTGTTTGCGGAGGACCTTGGAGGTGGTTTGAACCATCTTGAAATGCTGTAGTGTTTTCGCGCTAATCAAAAGTTTAACATGCATTTGTAACGAAAAAATGTAATAGGAAGAACATGTCGTATGTTTTCATTCAAGTCAGAAGTTGGCTCTTAGGCCTTGATACATATTTGCCAGTGGCTCGTAGCCGGCGTAGTTAATTGAAAGATGGCGTAAGGCCGAAAAGATTACATATAGCATTTGCGCAATTGTTGCGCATTCCAAGTTCTTGGTAAGATGTGGCCATCTAGGGTGCGCAATTTGTAGGCCCCTTTGCCCAGGACCTCATGAATCAGATATGGGCCTTCCCATTTAGGTGCCAATTTCCCTGGGCGTTCCGCATTTGATGCTTCGTTGTCGCGAAAGACGTACTCCCCTGGATTGAAGGTACAAATGCGAACCCTTGTGTTGTAGTACCTTTCCAGCTGGGTTTTGTATTTGGCCTCTCTGATTCTTGCGATTTCGCGTCTTTCTTCTAACAAGTCTAAGTCTAGACGCCTTTTCGCTTCATTGTCAACCGTGTTGACCGTTGTCATTCGTGGCGAGGGTAGGCCAATCTCCGCCGGGATTACCGCCTCTGAGCCATAGACCAGGCTGAAAGGGGTCTCGCCGGTACTCGTCTTTGGCATGGTCCGATGAGCCCATAAAATGCTTGGGAGCTCATCAACCCATCCGCGCCGCCTTGTTCCTAATCTGGCCTTTATCCCTTCGACGATGCATTTGTTCACACTTTCCACTTGTCCGTTGCCTTGTGGGTGCGCAACGGAGGTGAAAGTGTGTTCAATGTTCATCTCCTTCATCCAGTTCTTAAGATCGTCTGAAGCAAAGTTGGTGCCATTGTCTGTCACGATCTTGAGCGGGAGGCCGAATCTGCATATGATGTGCTCCCATATGAACTTGCGCACAATCATAGCTGTGGTGGATGCAAGGGCTTTGGCTTCTACCCACTTCGTGAAGTAGTCGACAGCTACTATGATGAACTTTACGGCGCCGGGGGCATCCGGGAAGGGTCCCACCATGTCAATTCCCCATTGCTGAAAAGGCCATGCGGTGGACCCGGGGATTAGATCATTTTTAGGCCGCAGCGTTTTTGGAGCGTGCCTCTGGCAAGAGTCACACTTGCGGATCTCCTTCATTGCGTCAACATGCATACCAGGCCAGTAGTAACCGGCGCTCATGATCTTCGCGACAACCATCCTTGGTCCGGAGTGGATGCCGCAAATCCCTTCGTGGATTTCCCTTATCAAATAATTCGCGTCCTGGGGGTCCACACAGCGCAGTAGTGGTCCCAGGAAGGATTTTCGGTATAAGATACCGCTGTTCATTTCGTACTGTAGGGCTTTGTTTTGGATCTTTCTTGCTTCCGCTTTGTTCTCGGGAAGCACCCCCTCTTGCAAGTATTGGATGATGGGGGTCATCCATGATGTCTGCCCTGTTTCGATTACGTTAACTTGGCGCAGTAAAACCGATGGGTTCTTGAGTACCTCTATCCTTACATCCTTGGCGAGATGTTGAAAGGAAGTCGAGGCGAGCTTGCTCAGGGCATCTGCGGGCTTGTTTTCTGAGCGATTGATATGTATGACTTCGTGGGTTTTGAATTGTTGGAGCAATTCTTTCGCTTGTTCCAGATATAAAGCCATGACTTCACCCTTCGCGTCGTATATGCCATTTACTTGACTGGCTATCAGGAGTGAATCCACATGTGCGCGCAAGTTTTTTGCTCCCATCTTGATGGCGAGGCGTAAGCCTGCCAGAAAAGCCTCGTACTCAGCTTCATTGTTGGTGTTTTTGAAGTCGAGCTTAATGGCGTAAGTAAACTCGTGCTTTTCTGGGCTCACTAGACGTAAACCTGCTCCCGCGCCATCTTCATTTGATGCCCCGTCAGTGTAAAGCATCCAAGTCTCCTCTGTTGTGTTTTCCTTGGGAGTCTCTATCATCTCGCATTCCTTGATTTTATCAGCCGGCACTTCTGTGATGAAGTCGGCGAGGACCTGCCCCTTAATGGCTGGACGCGGCCTATACAAGATGTTATGGCCGCCCAGTTCAATGGCCCATTTTGCCAACCTGCCTGATGTCTCAGGCTTCTGAAGTATAGTGCCAATGTGGAAGTTGGTAAGCACAGTTATCACATGGCCTGTGAAGTATCGGCGCAATCTTCGGGAGGCGTGTAGTAGCGCAAGAACCAGCTTTTCCATTGTGGAATATCTTGTTTCTGGGTCTGTGAGTACCCTGCTGACGTAATAGATCGGGGTTTGCACGCCGTTCCTGTCTACCAACAATACTGACCCTACTGCCTTATCCGAGGAGGACAAGTACAGCACAAGGGGCTCTTTTTCAAACGGTGCCGTCAGCGTAGGGAGTTCGATCAGACACGCTTTCATTTGTTGAAAAGCTGTTTCGGCTTCCGGGGTCCATTTGAACTCTTGCTTCTTTACGCAATTGCGCAACGTGCTAATGAAGGGATACGACTTTGCGGCGTGATTGGAGAGAAAACGATTTAGCGCGGCCAGCCGGCCGGCTAGTCGTTGCATTTCCTTGATGTTTCTTGGTGAGGGCATTCGTTCTATAGCTTGTACCTTCTCTGGATTCACCTTGAAACCGCCGTTTGTGACAATGAAGCCCAGAAACTTCCCTTCTTCCATGCCAAAGGAACACTTGGCTGGATTTAGCTTCATATTTACGCTGCGCAATGAGTTGAACGTTTTTTCGATGTCTTTTAACATTTGGTCCTCCTCGGGACTTTTCACCACTAGATCATCGATATAAACTTCAATGTACTTTCCGATGTCACCTGCGAAGGTTTTGTCCATCAAGCGTTGATAAGTCGCGCCTGCGTTCTTTAGACCAAAAGGCATCTTTGTGTAGCAGAAGATTCCAAGGTCTGTTCTGAATGCTGTCTTGTCTTCATCTTCTAGTTTCATCTGCACTTGATGGTATCCTTTATAGCAATCCAGAAAGCACTTCCATCGGTATGGCGCGAGAGAATCAATTTTTTTATCGATCTCAGGCAAGGAATAGCAATCCTTTGGGCACGCCTTGTTGAGATCAGTGTAGTCTACGCACATGCGCCATCTGCCATTTGATTTCTCGACCATCACAGGGTTCGCCACCCAACTCTGGTATCTTACTTCTCGCAAGATCCCGGCTTTAAGCAGCTCGCATACCTGCTCGTTCATTGCTTTTGTCTTGTCTGCCCCTAGGCTGCGCCTTCTTTGGACCTTTGGCTCGACAGATGGGTACGTGTTTAAGCAATGCTCGGTGATGTTGCGCGGGACACCGGTCATGTCTGCCGGCGTCCAGGCAAATATATCCATGTTTCGAAACAGCAGTTGCTTTAGACGTGTTCTGATGTCTGACGAAATGGCGTGGCCAATTGTCACAGTCTGCTCGGGGTATTTTCGGTTTAAAACCCATTTTTCCGGCTCAGTCGTAGAGACCTTTGCCGCTTTTGTTGGGCGCAGCTCGTCAGTTGACATTACTTCCTTCTTGGCGTATATGATTGCTACTCCTGTTTTGGTTGGGAAACCTATTGCAGAATGAGGCGTTGACGTCACCATGTTTAGCTCGCCTTGTGTTTCCCTCCCAAGAAGCACATCATGCCTTGATTTCACTGGCATTACCATAAAGTTCACATTTGTTGTTCTTGAATGTTTCCCGTCAGAGAGCGTGACAGGGAAACTGATCTGTCCGAGAGGAAAAACCATTTCGTTGCAAAATCCAGACAAAGGATAATCGACGGGTTCGAGTCGCGCTTTATCCTCTTCATCCAGCTGATTGAAACATTGTTCGTAGATGATGTCGGCTGTGCTTCCTGGGTCGATGAAGATGTATTCTGTTTCATAGTGACCAATTATGCCAGTAATGACGACGGGTCGTGTGGCGCGAGGACCGCCGTGCACTACTGGGAATATGACTTGCTGTTCTTGCCAAGAAGGCTCGTAGGGCCGTTTGCCTTTTTCTCTCGCGGTGTATCTTGGTCCGTTGACCATGTGAGTCTCTAGCCGTCTCACCTTTTTGTGGCTACCTTCATCGTGACGTTGGAGTTGACGGGTGTCCTTGCGCACATTCTTCACTAAATGGCTTAGTTTGCCGCTTTTGAGCGCTCTTTCGATTTCTTGGCGCAAGCTGTAACAGTCGTCGGTTAGGTGCCCTGAATCTTTGTGAAAATCGCAGTACAAGTTAGGGTCTTGTCCTTTCTTGTTTGTCATTGGCCTTGGCGCCTTGAAATCGACATTCTCCGTCATCAATACCTCCTTTGGAGTTTTTGTGAGCGGAGTCCAGTGTTTGTCACGATTCTCGTCTCTGACCGCTTTCTTGTAACCGATTCGGTCAATCGTTTCTCGCGCATCTTCTCTGTAACGTGGCCTGTCGTCGCGGCCTCTGGGTCTCTCAGACTTCCAGTCATGACTCTTGTACTTGTTGCGCTTGTTATTGTTGTCGCGCGGCCTCTCGCTTGCTCTTGAGAATCGATCTTCGGAATAATAACCCTTTCTACCAGCAAGGGACTCCTCGGTTTACGCGACGATCTTTGCTGCTTCCATCAGTTTATCCCACTCTTTTGGCATCCCATCTTTGCCTGTGATGGTTCTAATGAGGCTATCACAGCGTATAGCCTTCTTGAAGTGGCAGCGCATGAGTTGCTCACTGACGCCGCCAATCTCTAAACATTCTTTGTTGAAACGCGTGATGAAGTCCTCCAGACCTTCACCATCCCTTCGCCATATATCTTCTACTTCCGCCGTATCACGCTGATAGCGACGTTGTTGGCTAAAATAGCTTAAGAATTGTGTCTTGAAGTCTGTCCATGACTTAATCTTTCCGGGCGGAAGGCTATCAAACCAGGCGCGAGCCGCTCCGGTGAGAGTCTGAATGAACAGGTGGCACCACATGGGCATGTTCCAACCTCCCATGCAGCCCACACTCGTGAATGTTCTGACGTGGTCGTCTGGGTCAGTCAACCCATTGAACTTCCCAACGGTTGGGGGTAGCTTCTCTCGTGAGAGTGGTGCGAGTGCGATTTTCGGGATAAACTTGGAGTGTTCCGCAGCTTCCGCTGGTCTGTATGCCAGGCGGAAATCTCGTTCAGCTTCTTCTGTATAGCCAATGTGTTGTCTTGGCTTATAGTACTCATGGTTCTTTGGTAAACGATTAAAGACCGATGATTCTTCATCACCTTCCCATGTAGGATCATATGGGTCGGTTTCTTCCCATTCGTTGTTCATGTTGCGCGGCGTGAGCCGGCTGTGCACAGGGCCTCGTTGAAGGTTCGACGGATACTCATAGTAACTATCCGTTTCCCCTCTTGTATCGCGCGTGTCTTGTACGCTTAAACGCCTTGTAGGGGGAGGCCTGTTGGTTCTGCCTTGTATATTGGCCGGTGGTGGCATTTGGCGCACCCCCTGACTCGGAGGGGTGACCAAGGACGGTTCTGCCGTCAAAACTGCCTGCTGCGCGATGAGCGATTGGTATGCTGCATTGATGGTGGCGATGTTCTTGGCATACCACGAGGCTGGGGTTTCGCCCTCTGGTAAGCCAAGTAATGCAGATACATTTTGAGGTGGCGCTGGGTTGGACGGTCCGTCGCCGTTGTTACCTGGGGTAACCATTTGTGTGATACGGGTAACGCTCCCGCGCTGACCCCCCGTGTTGGTGATCTCAACTTCACCTATTTCTTCGACTTGGGCTTGGAGGTTTTGGACTCCTTCACCCAAGACCGTGTTAGAGTTGGCTCCGAAGCCGAACTCTGGAAAGATTCCTTGACCAGTCATAGTCGAAGGATGAAAAGATGTCAAAGGCTCAAATAAAGAAGATGAGGGTGGTTATAGAAAAAATCGGTGGGCGCCAATGAAGAAACAGAGATCTAATTAAGGTATTAATTAGGTGGGTTTATGTTCCTATCATAGTGGTTAATCTTCTTTTAGGTATTTGAGCTCCGACTGGTTAATCAACCTGCAAAACAGAACACCGTTACTCGTTAAGAGGGGAATGTGGGGGTTTCCCTCTTAACCGGGCTCCGGCGTGAGAATAAGCGACTGCTTTGAGAGTAATTAAGTAGTTAAGAGTAAGAGCCGAGAGAATAGAATGAATAACCTGAGGAATGAAGGTCTCTATTTATAGCCGGAGAGGTGTAAGAGGTTGTGGGCTGATGGGCCTTGGGCCAGAAACGGACAACAACGAATATGCTCTTTGCCTCGCTGGCCTCGACTGCTTAGTGGCTTCTAGATGCTCGTCGGTGCTGGCGCACCTTGATTGGAGCCACGTGTCATTGTTGTCGGCCTTGTTGTCCCTTCTGTCATCAGCAGACAAGTGGAGATCGTGGGACAGTTGTCCCCGTCTCTTGATTGGTGCCATGTAGGCGTCCTTGTGTACTTATCGTCAGAAGATCGTGGCGCACGATTGAACAGAGCCTGCTGAACGTTCATTGGCTCTTTTTACTGCCACTTGTACCCTGTGTACCTCTGTAGGTAACAGCGCGTCTTCATATGGAGAGGATTTTGTTTGATGGCAACTAACCCGCGCGGGGCTAGTGTGCTCACTTATACCATTGTTTTTATGCTAAGTGTTGCTATCTGATTTTATTATGTGCTCTTCCTCGCGCGGGGGTAAGTCATAATGTGATGTGAGCTGCGCGAGGTTGTTATTATCAAGTTGTTATGCTAAGGAGTATGGTCTCACGTGCAACCTGTTACGAGGTTTGCGCGACTTTTTGGGACCATACCCCTTCACCATCGAATGAAGAGCTCGACGAATCGGATGACATTCTTAAAAATGATTGGATAGAATTTATATATTTTTTTTTGTGATTGGTGTGTTTTAGTTTGTGATAGGTTTGTATGTATATTAGAATTAAAAACAAACTTTTTTTTTTTAAAATGAACGTTGAGCAACGGTCATCTTTGACCAAACATTTCGAAAATCCCAAATCCGGTCCGTTAACACAATGATGAGTACACTATAGCATCCCCCATTTACTTCCCTGGGTGTGGTCAATAGCGTCATGGGGCGCTAAAATATGTGATGTGGCGGAGTGACGTTAAACCACACCCCCTAGCCTAAAAGCGAACAATTCAGCGGACCAGCTCAACATGATTGGTTTAGCTTTTCACTCCCCAAAATCATAAATCCTAGTCAGAGATTTGGCCTAATTCTTTTTTTTTTCAAAACCGACCGAATCGAAAAGTGAATATCTCTTGTCTGTGGAGGTACCTCTATCTATTTTTGTTAGCTTGAAAGAGTTTATACCATTAAAACCCAATGTGTTTTTTATAAATATTTTATACTTCATAATGTTTGGACTTTCGATTACGTCATTCATTATATAATCATATTTTACTAAAATAACGCCTTGGCTATGGCTGGCAAATCGTATCTTATTGGGTTTAACATATCTCTGACGACGCAAATTATACAAGTATTAAATATGAATACAACTCGTTTAACTACTTTATATCTCATGTCTATAACACAAATGTATGTTTTATGTATCAAAACAGAAGAAATGATGGATCATAATCTTCTAACTTTATTTATTTTTTTAAAAGGCTTCCACTATTTTCACATCCCTATTCCTAAATCTATATATGTATAGAGAGAGAGAGATATAAAAGATGAGTGTGTGAATACTAACTTCCTTTTAAAAGGTAAAAATCAAATAATGTATTTCTTTTAGTAAAAAGATCTAATCATGTCTTAAATGTGACCAATTACCAGCCCATGTCTTATAGTGCATAATTAATAAGAAGATATATTATTTCTCAATATTGAAAATGTAAGTTATGTTATAAAATAATAATATATCCTTGTAAATCTTTGTAACAAACATTCATGGCAGAATAAATAGTAATTGACAATCTTTGTAACAAACAATGCTTCTTCCACAGTCCCACTCCATGGTCAGCTTCACACTTGTATCATTACATCAGGTCAAATCATAATGAAATAAATAAATAGCATTTTCAATAACAAAAGCATGTGTAATAGTAATTTACAGTATATTAAAATTTCTTCATATATATTTAACAGAAATTTTTATTGGTAGGAACATAATTTCTCTTTCATAAGATAGAAAATTACTTCATGTATCTTAACCAATAGGTGGTCTGTTATAACCCTAGTGTCTTGTGGGTATTCTATTTTTTTTAACGGCTAACGAATACTCTAAATGAGTTATTGGTGAAATTCACATCGGGATACACTCGTCTCCGAATCGGGGAAAACCCTCACCTAGGGCCGAAGCCCGTGAACACTCGCCCGAAGGCATGACAATGCGGTGAGATAAAACCTGCTCAGTTCAAGGATCGAACTAGCAATCTCCACCTAATCGTATAGTCTCCCATCATCACCATGTGCCGCAGAAAATAATGGGGAGGGCAGGAATCGAACTTGGGTCCATTAGAACAACAATTCTCTCCCTTATCACTCCACCACCAACTCATTGGCTGTGGGTATCCTATCTACTTGATAGTCCATCTTCTTTTGAATGATATTTATCGTGGCCATTTAAAAAAAAATCCAAGTGAACATTAATTTATGTCAGAGGCTGTTTTTTCTTTAGCTCTTAATGGACTCTTAATGTTTCAGACATTTTTCTGGTTTAGCATTTAGTGGTTCAGACTGTTTTTCTTACGAGCAAATGTTTGAATGGTTTGGACATTTGCCTCTGAATGGTTAAGACTTATACCGAGTCTGAATGGTTAAGACCTCTGTAGGACGTGGGTTACAATTATAATAAAAATTATATAAATAAATATAAAAAATTGTAAAGATACCCTCTTTACATAAATTTGGGAAATTGTCGTATCCGTACCGTGTACAAATCCATACAAAATTAAGTATGAAATACAACATATTTAAATAAATCGATTCAAATCGTTGTATTTGACAAGAGCTTGAGATACGTCTTCTTGTACAATTTCCGCTACGAGAACTGAACCGCGTCTCCTTGCGCGATCCTTCTTGACTGCAAAAAAGAACAAACTGATGTTGACGGTTGTGGCTGAGGCACGTGTTCAACACGCTTCCTTTAAAACAGATTTCGCCCCTCTACTAAAGACGACGCGTCTGTCTCCCAGGGTACAACAGCCGAATCAGTTTGTACTGCCGAAGATGGCTCACGCGCCCGAGGTTACATCGGGTAAAATTGTAGTATTTAAACTTGTGGAACGGATAAGCAGGCAATGGTGGTGGAAACGAGTAGAGAGTACTCCTCTCTATAGTTGGTCTTCAAGTATCCCTCTTTTTCAAGTATTCCTCTTTTTCAAGTATTCTTTATGTATGCATCATGTATATTTCTTCTAGTAACAAATAAGGCACATAACCAACTAATTATACAACTTGAAGGAGAGTTAAGAGTCTCAATTAAATTGAGACTTGTCACTTTAATAAAAACTAATCAAATGTCATAAATAAAACTCTACTCAAGAGTTTTACCATATGAAAAGTTTGATATTATTAATTTCAAAGAATTAATTTCCATTAACCACATTGTAATTTTCCAACAATCCCCCACATTTGAGTATTGCCGGATAAGTAGGTATTGCCTTTGAACTTTCCGTTGTGAAGCATACTTAGCCTCCTAACAGTTTATAGACGCGATGTCCTTGAGCAAACCCCCATTTGTGTAGACGACAATACACTTCACACAATACTCACCTTAGCCGGGTTATCCCCTCATATTCGTGTCCAGTAATGGTCGTGAAACACTTTCCTGGTTCTGCGAGAGCTCTAGGAATTGTGCCCCCAATTTCATTCGAAGCGACCTCACTTCTCTCTAACATAGGTGATTCTCCTTAAATCATTAAAAGCATTGTGGTTACCATGATTATGCAAATCATTTACCACATAATATGCTTAGCCTCACAATTTGTCACTAAATTTCATAGGAAGGACTAGGACGTATTTAAACACCATTTTATAATTTAAGGGTTATGTGTAACCGTATATACTAGCTTATGCATATCAGTTATGCCCCCACAGTGACCACCCTTAGGCATATGAATTAGTTGTCCAATTGAACTTAGATATTGGGATCTCTAGTCAACTAAGCTAGGTTTCCTTCACACACCCTTTTTCCATGGGCTTTAGTCTCATTCCACAACTTGATCTCTAATAAACCCTCAGGTTATTGGATCCATAACATTATCTTTGTCTTTGACAAGTCATTGAAGATAACTTTGCAGTTGAGATCAATTGTCATGACGTGTTCGTAACTCGAACGTTAACATTGCCTATTGTCAACTTCTAAGACTATAACCTCAATGGCCACCTGAATCTAGTTATAATATTTGTCTTATAATGATACATTTATCAATTAAGGCAAACACATCTCCATTATGCACTACGACCTTTATGTCCCCTACTTAGTCGTCTGTTTGCAATGTTAGATTGGATTACAAAATCCTTATTTCCAAAATTTTATGGTACAAACGCAAGACACCCCCACATTTAAGTGTTACTGGATAACATTCAAATGGGGTAATGAAAACCATTTCTACATACCCTTAGATGGTTGTTTCTTAAGTGGCTCATCCCCCGCACTTCATGTTATTTGACCAACACTTTCGTAACTTCACTTATGACGACATTTATACACATATGATTGATCAAGATCAACCTCACTGTATCAATGAATTCAACTTATATTGCATTAGCTTACATAAGCTTCCAAGATGACCAACACAACACATGCCATTGTCATAAGTTTATCATAAACTTAGAATAATTCTAATTTACCATCTTGAATAATCCTAGACAGTGAGTTCTCCTCACTAGCTTTTCAAACAAGTTCTTCAAAAGTTACTGTGTCTTTTCATAATCCTAAAAAATCAATATTTTGGAAGGTCTAACAAATTATTATATATAGAACATAGCTAAATTTTACCATTCAATTAAGGAACATAACTTGTTTACCTTTGATCTCCAATGCTTTTCCATTGACTCATAAGGACTTAAACATAAGTCTTAATCTAAGTCACTTGGTGAACACATTCATCACCAACAAGATGAATGTTCCTCGTCTACAATCACTATTATGTGTGAGATAGAGTCAACTAGATCGACACACAACAACATGGCATTCATAATTTTGCCATAAGTGATTTTCACACATCTATTGTTATTCATTAGGAGATATGTCTATTGAGGATTCTCTCCCAAATGAAGGTAAAATCTCCATATAATTCTAACAATAATCAAGTGGTAGACGCATCTACGTATAGATCACTCGGAACAAATCTTGCAAGATTTATCAAAGGTATAGTACTTTTATTTTCATATGTTAGAATTCACATTTGTGAATTTTCCAATGAATTTTAACGAAGTATCTCGACATGTATCTCTTTTGTGTATTTTATCTCAATACGTTCACTGGTTTCTTTCATTACTCTCTCATGATGTGGTTACACATTTGATGTCTCGTCTTTGACATTTAGTCAATGCAACAACTCCTAAGTTGTTTTTGTCCAAGAATTTTCATGTACTATTCGTTTAAAACTATATTCTTTTAAAAAATGTATAGTTGACGTTATAATTACTTTCCACAAAAATAATTTATACGTCACAAATATTAGTGAGTTATTTCTTTGTAAATAAATTGCATGTGTTATCCGAAGATATTGAACACACAACAATAAAATACATTGGAAACTAAATCATAAGTGTCAAACACTTTTGAAATTTAAACGAAAACATAGACGATATGTAGACATCAAATATAAAAGTGCTTTTATCTTCAACACTTTAGAATCTGACCGAAATCTTCTCAATGATATCGTCCCATGGCATGTCTTGAGGTACTCCCTCAATAAGACTCAATGCACTTGAAAGAACAAGTTCCCCAATTCATCTTGAAACTTTAAACTTGGACAATTCTGCTCAAAACTACACCAAGTTGTTACAAAGGCTACATCTAAGTTGTAAACTTGAACAATTAAATTTGTTCACAACAACACCAAGTTGTTTCCACCAAATAATATACACGAGATTGTTACTTTGTTCAACAAATGCTATTTCTAGCAAGAGTATCAAACCATTTAAATTCTCAATACTATGCAAAACTTTGTTTTAAAAATCGTTTTAAAATATTTCCTTAGTTTTGCAATGTACAGTATTAATAATATCAATTAGAGTTTATGATGACAAAGATCAAAACCCAAAATATCAAATGGTTTTATATTGTTTAGTCTTACTACGCATGTACTAAAAGTTTTCTAACACGCATGTTAAAAAAATTGTTATAACAGGCACATTATAAAATTGAACGTTTACATAAAACGTTTTCCAAGGATATAGTTTATAAAATAAACCATTTTTAATTGTTTTTAATGCACACATAGGTAATTAAATATTTACATAAAACATTTCCGATCATTATGGCTTATAAAATAAACAATCTCTAACCTTGTATTCGTGATACACATTTTCTAACACACGTGTTAGAAAATTTAAGTCATTTTATATATACAAAACATGACCATTTGGATTTAGAAATCACAAATTAAAGTTGGTGATAAATCTCACACAACTACACCATCACTTTATTGTGATTTAATTCTTGAAGCCAATCAAACATCAACTTTAATGTATGATCTTTCATTTCTAAACCATACAAAGCATAATATAAAGTGTTTATATTCATTAAAATCAATGATACAACAAATTAATTATATAAACTGTTTACATAAAACATTTCAAAGCATTTGTATTTTAACCATTTATAACAGTCATGTTAAAATGAAAGAAATTATTATGCGTACTTTAGAAATATTAACATTTCCACAAAAAGTTAATTCGACTTGTTATAAACACATACATGGTTCAAATAAATAAGTCATTTCTAACACATGCGTTATAAAATAAACAATTAAAAATTGCTTTCAAACTAACGCTTTTTATGAATCGTTTCTAACACGCATGTTAGAAGATAAATTATTACAAAAATCAATAGTTACTAGTTTTAAAAACGTTTCTAACACTTGTATGACGCTATGTGAAGGGTAAAAAGAAGGGTTATTGGATTTTATCATCCCCAACTAATCCATTTTGGCCACTGCCACTCCCAACTTAGCACTTTGTGTGTCCTGTCACCCCGTCGTTAACTAAACACTAACTCCGTTAGTGGTTTTTGCTAACATGGCATTTTTATCTGATGTGGTATGATGACATGTAAAATATATTAATGTTTTTAAATATTTAAAAAGGTAAAGCCCCACCCCCTCTCTCCACCACCACCTCACTTTTCCCCCCTTTCTCAAACCCTAACTCCAATCAATCTTCCACTCTAATTTCTTTAATCCATCCAATCCTCCATGAATCTACCTCAATACATACACTTCAATATGGAAAATGGAATCCATGCCATTATTAACAAGACCATGTCTCTTCCAGTGAGGGCCGCGAGAATGACGATGAAGCCCCTATGAAAATAGAGTCATTCGTAAAGGACATCCCAGATAACGGCCAGGCTGCATTCAACATCCACTGAGACCAGCTTGAAGAGCTGCTAGAATCATTACGGTTTTTGTTAATATCAGCAGCTAGGAGAGCACTTTGGGACCCATGACCCACCATTCCATCCTGAAATTATCCCTCATCTGGTATGATTGTTCAATATAGTGTGGAGACAAAAGATCCAGCTTCAAAGGTTCATTCATCGATCCACTGCTGATGTTATCCTTCTTCTTGGATCCAATTTTTATGGGGACGCTGCCAAAGGCTACAAACTCACTTTCAGGCGAGAAAGCGTGGGTGTAGAGTGGTGGTAGCCATAGGTTATTAGAGAAGAAGGTAAACATGGCCACCGTCGCAGTTGTCAATCGCAGCCATTCCTTCACCGCAGCCACAATTAGGGTTCTGATGATGGTGGTGGTGTTTTGGGGCGGTGGTGGCAGGTGGTAAGGGTGGTGGTTGGTGGAGGTGATGGTGGTGGTGGTGGTGGTGGTGGCGTTAGAGAAGGGGAGGGAGAGAGGAGGGGGTTGGGTGGGGTTCTATAAAAAAATCTATAACTTTTTTAATATTGAAAAATGCAAATTTATTTTTTTTATTCTTGAGATTTAAAAAAAACAGACTTTGAAAACAAATATATCTTTTACACATCATCATGCCACATCAGATAAAAATGCCACATCAGCAAAAACCACTAACAGAGTTAGTGTTTAGTTAACGACGGGGTACAAGATACACGAAGTGTTAAGTTGGGAGTGGTGGGAGCCAAAGTGAAAGTTGGGAGTGGCAGCGACCAAAAGAGATAAGTTGGTGGTGAGATAATCCAATAACCCTAAAAAGTAAGGTTAGTTTAAAGTTGTTAATAACAGATAAGGAAGGCAATGTTACTAATAAAACATCTAATGCATTGTACAAAGAAGTATTTAGAGATTTATGAAAAATTCATGTATTATGTTAAATACTCGATTGTACTTATAGTTCGCTTTACTGTTGTAACAACCCGCACCTTCGTGCGTTGTTACTACTCGACACACTCGTTACGCCTAGCACCGGAGATTCGGATCATAATGAAATCATACCAGTTATATCGCTAAATCGAAGTATAATCGAATAATTACGCATAATCTATCGCTATTACAAACCTATTTTGCATAACACTCACGATGATGTCGAATATGGGCCTAAACTACCCTTCTCGATGAGCGTGAGGTGTCAAAATGTGAGTAATCAACGCTAACGAGGGTTATCGGGTGAGTACTATGACTCTAACCGTCATGACGATGATGGCAATATGAGTAAGTGGTGCCCCGATAATCATTGTGGCACATCACATCGAAGAACGCACTCGAAGGCACGCGTAACTCGATCACCGCACTGAGAATTGGATACATAAATACGTATATACGGCCCTTTTGTGATTAATTATAATAAATAAATTAATAATTATATAAATATATAAAAATATGGCTTAAACCGTCGAGATCGCACCAAAAACGGGATCAAAAGGCTTCCGAACGGATCAATTCGATCAGACTAGTCCAATTGGTCAGACCGGCCCAATCAGATAGGCCAGTCCGATCGGATGGACCAGCCGATCGGATGGACCAGCCGATCGGATGGACCAGCCGATCGACTGGGCCAGCCGATCGACTGGGCCAGCCGATCGACTGGGCCAGCCGATCGACTGGGCCAGCCGATCGACTGGGCCAGCCGATCGACTGGGCCAGCCGATCGACTGGGCCAGCCGATCGACTGGGCCAGCCGATCGACTGGGCCAACCGATCGACTGGGCCAGCCGATCGACTGGGCCAGCCGATCCAGTCACTGTTTTGCCTTCCTTTCCCCTTCCTTGCCTATAAATACCCCTCCATTCACTCCCAAACACTTGTGTTGCTGCTCCTAACCGACCAAGACGCTCCAGCCCTCAAATCTCTCGATTTCTTCCGATTCTTGTAAGTTTTCAACCCGAATCTTGTACTTTCTTGATCCAAATGCAATCCTTCATCTTTCTATCTTTCAAATCCCAATTTTCAACCGTGAAATCAACGGATTTGGGCTGTTCTAAGGTGATGTCACCACAAAGTTCTTCAAAGGTGATGTCATCCCATGAAGAACAACTCAGATTCGGACGATTTACATACGATTTTTCATGAATCTCAACCAAATCAGTGTTTTCCTATTAAGATGGTCATGGATCTGAGATGTTCTGACTGATTTCATCACAAGTTCTTATGAACTTCAAAGTGTTAACCTCATATCATCAAGAACAACTTAGATCTAGGGCATTTCCTAAGTAAAATCAAGGTTTTTACATCAGATCTAGTGATAAAATGATCGATTTCGAGTTAAACACGGAAAAACCGACAAAAACGACCAGTTCCGACGAACGGGGTGATTCCCGGCCGTTAAAACAGGTCGGAATCGACGGGATTTCAGTTGCTTAACACCTCATCGTAACGTCCTAACCCAAAACGCCGAAAAACGCTCGAAAAATCATCGAAAACAGCCGAACAGGATGGCCAATCGAGTGGCCCAATCGATCGAACAGACCAGTCGATCGAGTGGCCCAATCGATCGAACAGACCAGTCGATCGAGTGGCCCAATCGATCGAACAGACCAGTCAATCGAGTGGCCCAATCGATCGAACAGACCAGTCGATCGAGTGGCCCAATCGATCGAACAGACCAGTCGATCGAGTGGCCCAATCGGTCGAACAGACCAGTCGATCGAGTGGCCCATTCGATCGAACAGGCCAATCGATCGAGTGGCCCATTCGATCGAACGGCCCATTCGATCGATCAAGCCGTCCGATCGATCAGGCCCATCCGTCCGATCGATCAGGCACATCCGTCCGACCGACCAGGCCCACTCGATTGAGTGGCCTGTTCGACTGGGCCAGCCCAATTTCACTATTTTGTCCGATTTTAACCCAATTTCGCCCGATTTCACGCAAATCGATACCGTTTAACGCATAGTAACCTATCACTCACGTAAATTATCTGAAATCAGGATATTCTCCGGCACCGGTTCCGCTAACCTAATCGAATACGCACTGTGAGTATACTTGACCCCTTTTATCGAATTTTGGGTGTAACATACGTTCTATAAAAACCAAACTTATCAAACGAATGATTTAATTGGACTATTTATCACTTGCGAATAACTGTTTGCATAGATATACGTGATGCTAGTACATGTATGCTAGGACTTATACTCGTGACGTCCCACCAAGACTAGTATAGTACTATTTCGCCCGACGGGGTCTAGTTATGCCATCAAGAGTCGAGCATCGAGGACTTAGCTGGTAGTATCAGTTTTGTGAGTATATATGTCGTGTATTACGTTTATGCATGTGGAAATTCGCAGCACTTTTAATCTATCATACTACACATACCAAACCTGTATACTCGCCAATACTTTTGTATTGACAAAGTTTTAACGTATGTTGCAGGTTTAGCCGAAGTTTACATCGAATCAAGCTAGGAAGTCTAGAAACTCATCTAAAATCTAGGTTGTCGGATTTGGATTGTTCGAGAGGACAAGAAATCTGTGATAACTTACGTGATTGTATTGTTTGTTAGTATGGGATGACAAATGTAATAAATATTATCGCAATATAGTTGTTATGGATTCTCTTGAGCAATCTGATTCGCCTAGCGCCGCGCCCCGATGATTCCGCCATCGGTTGGGGTGTGACAGATTGGTATCAGAGCCATAACTATAGGGAATTAGGCAAAGTTTGAGACTCGACCTAGTCCGGGTCGATGTCTTAGAAAAATTGACCTAGTCTATAGTCTAAGTACCTACAGGCCGACTCTTACGAACTCGTTAGGGTTTGTTTGGGCCAACTTGCTACTCTCGATCGAATTTGTTGAAAAGTTACAACTATTGTGTGAACACCGCATACTACAGCTTCACACAAAGAGCCTTTCCTAAGGCTAGAAGGTTACTTAGCCTTTCCTAAGGCTGACACAATACACATGTTTTCAAAACTACTCGCATAACAAAACCGAGTGATCTAGTCGAGACCAGGTGTGAAAACCAATAACTCTCGATAGGATCACTCACTCAGCGTATTTTTCTAGCACGAGAACTCTTCGTTGAGCTAGGAGTGACATCCACATCTCGACAAAAGGTCTCCATTTCGAAATTCTGGTGGAACTCTCGGATTTATTCGATGAGCACAACCACAAATGGGAACGAAGTTGTTAAGCCAGGGGTGAAACCCATACCTTAATCAACTGTTCCACTCCATAAAATGGTTTACAAAAGCTCTCACCAAGGTCACGGCCATAACAACGACTCAGGCTACGCGAAGACTAGAGAGACGAATGTCAGGAGCTGCATCCCAGTGGAAGCATGAGTCCCCTAGGTCAACGCGTATGCCCGAACCTGTTGGTTATAGTCGGGTTACTTGGGTAGTCAACGCCTAAACACCCAAGGCATTCCATCTAAATTTTACGTGTATGGTTTACGTCTATGAGTTTTCAAATTTAAGCTTTACGATTTACCGATTTCTCGATTTATCGGATTTACGATCCTAGATTTACAAAGCGCACAACTTGCACAGCCATCGCAATCTAAAACAAAGACCGAATGATCGCAACAAAACAAACGCCTAAGTACTCGAATTCGCTTACGCCATTTCTCTCGTCGCGTCCTCGCAAATTCTAAATCAATATCTATGTATAACCTACAACTATATCTATATGTATTAAATACAAAACGAATCAATTATGTGAGAGTTTAGGAACCTAGAATTCTCCTATGTGGCTCCTATGTGTTAAATTAAATTCTATAACAAGTTTTGATCGAATCAAATCGCATCAAAAATTCAGAAATCATTATGATCGAATCTCATTCCGAATCCTTCTGTCTAGATGCCTTCCAACAACTCGATCTCGAGACGAGTAGCTAGGAGAAGAGCCCAACGACGCGCCGATAAGAGGATTGCCTCAATTGTGACCAAGGAAGTGGTCAAGCTCATTCCTCAAATTGTCGCGCAAGTGCACTCTCAAAGCCACTCTCGAGCCCCGGAAGACGTCAAGACGGAATCTGCATTCCTCTACAAACACTTCAAAGCCTGTGATCCGATGCCTTTCACGGGTGAAGGAGATGTTTCTCAATTACTCCAGTGGTTCGATGCCATCGAGGTTACCCTTCGTCAGAGTGGGTGCCCCGAGGACCTTCAAACTACTTGCGCCACCGGAGTATTTCAATCGCGAGCACTCGACTGGTGGACCGCCGAACGCAACAAACGTGGGATCTCCGCAGCATACGCCCTCTCTTGGGGCGAGCTGAAGGAACTCATGAAAGAAGAATATTGTCCTCCTCACGAAGCCCAGAAGCTAGAGAACGAATTTTGGGAAATCAAGCAAACCGAAGGTGACAATGCGAGCTATACAGCAAGGTTCAAACAGCTCAGCATAATCTGCCCAAGTCAAGTCGACACTCCGAAGAAAGCTATCGCGAAGTATATTCGTGGCTTACCAGAGTGTGTGGGTGATTTTGTCAAAGCTGCAAAACCTACTACCATCGAAGAAGCCTACCGTCTAGCCGCAGAGCTCAACAGCAAACGAGTCGTAAACGGATCCTTCTCCAAGAAGCCTGTCACACGAGCTCATCAAGCAATCATCATCAACTCGTCCGACGATTCCTCTGGAGAATCGGTCGATGGATCATCTGACAGCTCCTCGGAGGATTCTTCTAAGAATTACTCCGACAATGCCTCCGCTAAATCGTCAGGCGAATCCGAAGACGACGCCGCATCAACTCAGGAAGCCCAACCGAGCCGCAAACGAAAGACCGTGAGCCCAGACTCTTCAACAACTGGACTGCCGCAACCCGAACCTCTCCGATCAGTCCCAGTTCAGTCACAACGCGCTTACAATGGATCTCATCCCCTGTGTTTCACATGCACGTATCATCACCCGCTAGAAGCAAAATGTCGCTATTGCGCAAATTGCAACTGGTATGGGCATTATACGTCGCAGTGCCGTACAGGACCGTGACCTGGAAGGAAGTCATCAGCAACCGCCGTCTCCGCAAGTATCCACAACAACGTTATTTTGATCCTAATGTTGTTGTAATAATCCGACTTATCGCTATCATTTCTGGAACTTATTTCATATATCATCGTGTGTGGATTCTATTTCTCTTACAATCGAGCACTATCTAGACGCTAGCACTATGTACTATATTATGTATTTTATCCCTATAACACTCTTAGAACGAGGTACGGTATACGTGCAAGGGACAACTAATCACGGGTGCACACGGGATTATCTTGGTCAGTGCACGGAGATCGTAGTGAAGTTCTAATGGTGCCATAACGTTTAAAAGCACGGTCAAGGCCGTGTCAACAAAGTGTGACACCAAAGCACGGGGCATAAGTAGTAGGGGTGACGCGGGGGTACGCTTTACCATACTACCGAAACTTCGTGAAGAAAGTGCCATGTGGAGTTGGACGTTATTAGACCTATTATACTATTATGGTTAATTTGACACTCTACCATCAATCACAAGGCGTAACAAAACTAAACCGCGTCACTGCGAGGCTTCTCGTAAGTCCGCGTACACAAATTGCCACATCGATGAACTTAGGTAAGTTCACCCCGAAGAGCAATTGGAGCAACGCGAGACTGGTCGTAAAGTCTAGAACGCAACTTAATCGCAGTTTTGCCGGATCAATCTCGCAATCAAATCATTCGATAAGTGGCTCGAAATCGCAATCGCATCATGTGTTTGTCTAGAAATCTCTAACGCTAGTTATTGTCAATTGTGTGAACCTCTATCAGCTGGTGTGGATCGCCTATTGTGGATTCGCTAGACGAGTATCGACAATCACTCGCCGCCTTCCACTATTAACGCGCCTCGCACCTAATCCATCAACTCGATACTCTTAACGTGGTTCGCTATTACTTATCAATGCACGCATTCTACGTGTCATGTTAGCGCACAAGACCTCGCTTCACGAGACGAAACTAACAAGGTTGAAACATGGTGATGTTTTGACCATATTAGTTGACTTTGTGGAAAAAGGCCGTGTGGGCTAGCCTTAGTACTATTCGTGGTGTAATCAGTTCAATCAATCGTCTATCACTCGCAACGCAACAATCGTCGCTTATCAATCTGTTGAAATCTATTGTCTATCGATGTTCGAATGTTACTTGGAAGTCATCGCAGGTGGTGTAATGTTAGGGTGCATGACATTGCTTCACAAGATAAAACTAATATGGAAACATGGTGTTTGTCATATTAGCAAGTCTTGTGGAAACGTGCCATGCGAACTTCGTGTGGAATCAAATCGAAATCTCATTTACCCGAATCAAAATCGTGTCATTCGTTGCCCAACCAAGCATACCATATCAGCGTTGTGCGACCGGACTACTCGCACCCGCTGCCTACGCTTGGTTTGCATCCAACTTATTTCTATTCAAAACTCGGTCTAGCACCTCATCGCTAGGATCAAGGGAATCGAAATTCTATCTGTGTCTTATCGGCACGCATGACACTGCCTCATGAAACAGAGTTAATATGGGTAAAGCATGGTGGATACGCCGCTGGTACTTCCTATATATAAGTGTTTTAACCATATTAACGAACTTTTGTGGGAAGGTGCCACGTGGGGCCCGATGTAAGTTATTTTTCCATAGTATTAAGGAAAACCTATTTTTATAAAATTTTTACTAAAACCGTTGGACAAATGAAATTCCTTACAACATGGAGAAAACATTGAATCAGTTTGGCTCCGTGCCCAATGAAAATTTCATAAGTCCAATTCTTTTCTTAAAAACCTTTGCAATGACCGACAGGAATCTTCCCGAGAACGAGGGCTCGGCCGTCGAGTTCTGCTCGAACCCACGTTGTAGGAAAGTTTTCTTAAAACTTATTTTGCCACCTGATTCTTTTAAAATGTAAAACTCAAAACCTGTTATCAAATAACAAAACCCTCCACATAGCGCTGGTGTGGACATCAAAACGGTCGACACCGCGCCATGAGGAGATTTTTCTTAATTAACTTCGGAAATTAATCGAGTATTGGTAAGTTTAAAACGCTATGGAATTGCTTTTTTGTGTGTGTTATCACTTTTAACTAATCGAATCGTATCTTCTCTCCGTTCTCACTCGTCAAATCTTAATCGATCGCTCGTTATCTAGACGCTATTAATCTCTACTCTCAATCGCATCAACTCTTACGACCCTACTATTGGATTAATTTCGGGACGAAATTTCCTAAAGGAAGGGATACTGTAACAACCCGCACCTTCGTGCGTTGTTACTACTCGACACACTCGTTACGCCTAGCACCGGAGATTCGGATCATAATGAAATCATACCAGTTATATCGCTAAATCGAAGTATAATCGAATAATTACGCATAATCTATCGCTATTACAAACCTATTTTGCATAACACTCACGATGATGTCGAATATGGGCCTAAACTACCCTTCTCGATGAGCGTGAGGTGTCAAAATGTGAGTAATCAACGCTAACGAGGGTTATCGGGTGAGTACTATGACTCTAACCGTCATGACGATGATGGCAATATGAGTAAGTGGTGCCCCGATAATCATTGTGGCACATCACATCGAAGAACGCACTCGAAGGCACGCGTAACTCGATCACCGCACTGAGAATTGGATACATAAATACGTATATACGGCCCTTTTGTGATTAATTATAATAAATAAATTAATAATTATATAAATATATAAAAATATGGCTTAAACCGTCGAGATCGCACCAAAAACGGGATCAAAAGGCTTCCGAACGGATCAATTCGATCAGACTAGTCCAATTGGTCAGACCGGCCCAATCAGATAGGCCAGTCCGATCGGATGGACCAGCCGATCGGATGGACCAGCCGATCGGATGGACCAGCCGATCGACTGGGCCAGCCGATCGACTGGGCCAGCCGATCGACTGGGCCAGCCGATCGACTGGGCCAGCCGATCGACTGGGCCAGCCGATCGACTGGGCCAGCCGATCGACTGGGCCAGCCGATCGACTGGGCCAGCCGATCGACTGGGCCAGCCGATCGACTGGGCCAGCCGATCGACTGGGCCAGCCGATCGACTGGGCCAGCCGATCGACTGGGCCAGCCGATCGACTGGGCCAGCCGATCCAGTCACTGTTTTGCCTTCCTTTCCCCTTCCTTGCCTATAAATACCCCTCCATTCACTCCCAAACACTTGTGTTGCTGCTCCTAACCGACCAAGACGCTCCAGCCCTCAAATCTCTCGATTTCTTCCGATTCTTGTAAGTTTTCAACCCGAATCTTGTACTTTCTTGATCCAAATGCAATCCTTCATCTTTCTATCTTTCAAATCCCAATTTTCAACCGTGAAATCAACGGATTTGGGCTGTTCTAAGGTGATGTCACCACAAAGTTCTTCAAAGGTGATGTCATCCCATGAAGAACAACTCAGATTCGGACGATTTACATACGATTTTTCATGAATCTCAACCAAATCAGTGTTTTCCTATTAAGATGGTCATGGATCTGAGATGTTCTGACTGATTTCATCACAAGTTCTTATGAACTTCAAAGTGTTAACCTCATATCATCAAGAACAACTTAGATCTAGGGCATTTCCTAAGTAAAATCAAGGTTTTTACATCAGATCTAGTGATAAAATGATCGATTTCGAGTTAAACACGGAAAAACCGACAAAAACGACCAGTTCCGACGAACGGGGTGATTCCCGGCCGTTAAAACAGGTCGGAATCGACGGGATTTCAGTTGCTTAACACCTCATCGTAACGTCCTAACCCAAAACGCCGAAAAACGCTCGAAAAATCATCGAAAACAGCCGAACAGGATGGCCAATCGAGTGGCCCAATCGATCGAACAGACCAGTCGATCGAGTGGCCCAATCGATCGAACAGACCAGTCGATCGAGTGGCCCAATCGATCGAACAGACCAGTCCATCGAGTGGCCCAATCGATCGAACAGACCAGTCGATCGAGTGGCCCAATCGATCGAACAGACCAGTCGATCGAGTGGCCCAATCGATCGAACAGACCAGTCGATCGAGTGGCCCATTCGATCGAACAGGCCAATCGATCGAGTGGCCCATTCGATCGAACGGCCCATTCGATCGATCAAGCCGACCGATCGATCAGGCCCATCCGTCCGATCGATCAGGCACATCCGTCCGACCGACCAGGCCCACTCGATTGAGTGGCCTGTTCGACTGGGCCAGCCCAATTTCACTATTTTGTCCGATTTTAACCCAATTTCGCCCGATTTCACGCAAATCGATACCGTTTAACGCATAGTAACCTATCACTCACGTAAATTATCTGAAATCAGGATATTCTCCGGCACCGGTTCCGCTAACCTAATCGAATACGCACTGTGAGTATACTTGACCCCTTTTATCGAATTTTGGGTGTAACATACGTTCCATAAAAACCAAACTTATCAAACGAATGATTTAATTGGACTATTTATCACTTGCGAATAACTGTTTGCATAGATATACGTGATGCTAGTACATGTATGCTAGGACTTATACTCGTGACGTCCCACCAAGACTAGTATAGTACTATTTCGCCCGACGGGGTCTAGTTATGCCATCAAGAGTCGAGCATCGAGGACTTAGCTGGTAGTATCAGTTTTGTGAGTATATATGTCGTGTATTACGTTTATGCATGTGGAAATTCGCAGCACTTTTAATCTATCATACTACACATACCAAACCTGTATACTCGCCAATACTTTTGTATTGACAAAGTTTTAACGTATGTTGCAGGTTTAGCCGAAGTTTACATCGAATCAAGCTAGGAAGTCTAGAAACTCATCTAAAATCTAGGTTGTCGGATTTGGATTGTTCGAGAGGACAAGAAATCTGTGATAACTTACGTGATTGTATTGTTTGTTAGTATGGGATGACAAATGTAATAAATATTATCGCAATATAGTTGTTATGGATTCTCTTGAGCAATCTGATTCGCCTAGCGCCGCGCCCCGATGATTCCGCCATCGGTTGGGGTGTGACAACTGTTTTAAAACGATTGAATATTTTTGTTATTCATTTATCATTTAAAAGCTGTTCCCTTGATAAGCCCGTGTAGCACACGAATACTTAACCTAGTGTATAATAAATTATCACATAAAGCAATCAATGCTTGATATAATCCCAAAACAAATATGAAAAATATACGCGCCATGTATCGAACCAAGGTGCGTTATGTGATTGCTGACGAAACAACCACTGGTCCAAGTCTAACTTTTGTGTTTATAATTGAATTATGTTATGTTATGTTATATATATATATATATATATATATAGAAAGTATAATGTACAAAAATGCTTAACCTACATTAACGTACGCGACAAACATGATAACGTGCGTGATTTTTTTAACCTTTATAACGTGCGTTATTATACTTTTCCAAGCGTGATTATCACCCCATGCGTAATTATCACCAAAAAATGGATCCCATGCGTTATTTTTGTGTCTTATGCGTGATTAGGGTATTGATCCAACGGTTACGCGTGTCGCCTACGTTAATGTACGATAAGCCTTTTTGTATGTTAACCTTTCCCTATATATATATATATATATATATATATATATATATATATATATATATATATATATAGGCTAGGAGTTAGCTACAAAGTTCAAAATTCATAAAAAGTGTAAAAAGTCATAAGACACTATAATGTCAACTATAATACACACCCAAAACTCACAAATAACATAATGAAGATTACTAAAACACAATATCTATGGGTTTTGCTTTGTGTTTTGGATGATAAGGCTCTGATTATCCAATGAATAACATTATGTGTTTTATGTTAATTATCATGTTATGTTTTATATTCATAGTTTTACGAGGGTTTAAATATAGTTTTTAGTAATCTTCACTACGTTATTTTAGGTGTATGTTTTAGGGCGGAAATTACGTTGTTTAATGACTTTGTACACTTTTTAGAAGATTAGACTTTGTAGCCAAACCCCATCCTATATGTCACACCCCAACTGATGGCGGAAACATCGGAGTGAGACGAAAACGAGATTGTAAGAGACTTCATAACACTATTTTGCGACAATATTTAATAAAACAGAATTTCAATTCATTTCTAAGATTCAAGTACAACATTTGATACAAAATACAACGAGGTTCATGAAAAATACAAGTACATGAAACGAATACAACAAAAATACTAAAATTCTAAAATGAGTTTCTAGTCAATCCTACTAGATTTCATCATCATCAAATTCCTACAACATGCTTCAAAGTATAGCTCAATACAAAGGTATTAGCGAGTATACAAGTTTAATTACTAGCATAAGTAACAAAAGTTTAAACAAATCTACATGCATAATTGTTATCTAGAATTAACGTACTATACTAGTATGCAACTACAACAATGAATAGACTGTTTTGTTTAACTTAACATGACCTCAAGAATACGGGCGGTGCGTTACTCCTATAGCGCTATATGTTAAGGGAGGCTTGTACAAAGTTAATGACATGTATAAAGCATAAGAATACTCTAGCATACACCAATTCAAGCATAACGTATCAAGCATGTATAACGAATTGTTTGTTTGTGTTTAAGCATGAAGTATGTGTGTTTGTGTGAGTTTGATGGCATGAATGTATTGCACCCAAAAGTGTAAAAAGTAAAAAGGGTATTGAGTATATTCATGGTTTTGCAAAGCTTTCCTTTTTTAAAATCCGCAAGTTGATGATGGCGAGAGTTGGAACATTGAGATTACCCTACAATGGGTAAACGGAGGTGTGTGAGTTTACGGAGTTGGACGAAGGATCCAGATTGGAATTTAAGTACAAAAAGTATATATATAAACACGAAAGTGTATCTCGTCTAAGCACTCGTTTCAGACACTAAGTTCGTGTGATTTCATGGTCCTGACTTGCCCATTAGAATCATCAACGAGGAACTCAGAACGAAGATAAAAAGATAACCGAAGTCCATAACACTGTCCGTGCAGGTGAGGATTCATCCGTGCGAAAGGTGTCAGTCGTGCGAAAGGATTCCAGTTCGTGCGAAAGGGTCTGTTCGTGTGAAGGGGCATGTTCGTGCGAATGGGATCAGTACTTTAGTGACACTTAACCATAAAGTGGTTAATATTATGATTTCGGCTAATGTACGTATATTTTATATTTTATAGATTAGGTATTATCCGTCCAGTATTGTCACAGATTTCATGGAACTCAAGTAAGGAGGTACGAACACCTCATTGTATGATTCACCAAAGCTCAAAGTTTATCAACATAGTTGATAAACCCGGTTGGTCATGAATAAGGATAACTAATAAATAAATAACTAAATTAACCAAGCAGTCAAATAAGGATAACCTGGGCGTGTCATACCCAACATTGCAAGTGTTGAAGGCGAGGCGGGGTTAACTTACTTTGATTCTAGGAAACTGCTTGGGTATTCGTTTACAAGGTACACAAGTGAGGTAGTGGAACTAGTTTGGAAAGTCAGAGCTCCCACGGTTCACACTTCAACCAAAACACAGGTAGGGGTGAGCAAAAGGAAAAACTCGACCCTACCCGACCATTACCCGACCCGACTCGGGAACTGATCAAACATAAAATACAGAACCAATTCACTACCCTAAATATAGGGTCAGTTCTGGTCCATAGGTCCAAGTCGGGTTTCACCAAGAAAAGAACCCGAGAACCGACCCGACCCGACTCTATTGTATATGAAAAATTGGAACCGATCTAAATACCTTGGTACTTGGGTTCGGGTCGGGTTGGGTATATTTTCGGTTCGGTTCTCGGTTATTTTTGGTCCAGACCTAAACTTGCTCACCCCTAAACACAGGTTCATCCATATTGAGGATGGTGAATCCTGGACGGTTTCAACACTAGGAATTTTGTATGAAGGGAAAATAACATATTATCAGTTCGTGTGAATGGACTCAGTCGTAGAAGTGAAGTCAGTCCGTACAAAGGGACTGGTTCGTGCGATAGAGTTTGGTTCGTACTACTTTTCTCTGTTTTGATCTCAATTCTTGGTGGAAATCAACCTCAACACAAACCCACAACTATGGACTTAGTTGTGAGCTCGGTGGGTAGAAAATTTCACCAAGTTTCAAATCCAGAATGTATTGTTGTTAGGAAACTTTATTTGTAAGTATTGAAGAAAATCAGATTCAGCTTGATCTATGAAGAAGATAAAAGTCCTGAAGATCAATACAACAAGAAGAAGATCGGATAGGACAACTGAAAAGAACAATATCTACTTTAAAGTATCATAAGTTGATCAAGAGCTGAAGAAGATTATCAGAGAAGGTCTTTCTGATGGATCTGATGATATTTCTGATGAAATATCATCAGTTTCTGACGATTTTGATCATCAGATTTTCTGATAAAACCCCACTTATCTAGAAATCAGTTCTATCCTGATATAATAACTGAAGCAACTTGACATTATTGGATATCATGATGACAAAGGCAACTTGATTATTGTATTCAATGAATATGTCAAGAAGCTACTTTATGCAGGGAATATACATGAATAAACAAATGTTTACTCATGTATTCAAGCCGTCTATAAATAGAACGCTCATCAAACAGAGAACAATGAGTTAAGCCTAGCATTCAATACATACTACAAACTCCATTGTCCTTTCACCTCAGAATTCACAAGTATTCATTTGTAACAGATAATAATCTTACAATCACCTTGTAAACCATTTTGTTTCAAAGTGATATAAACTTGATAATTCTGTATGTCTTGTTTCTTGAAAGTCTGATTTCTATTTCCGCACACTATTTTCACATTTGTTGAAATCACTTGCCATATTACGTGAAAAGAAGTTTTTAAGTCCAAACTGGGACCAACAATTGATATCAGAGCAGATTGAATAAATCATTTTTAAACGATCAATCGCTCATCTTCTTTTCTCTAAACATGGTCAGCTTTCAAACATGGAATAATGCTTTCAATATTAGTTCTATGTCTAAACCTCAGACTCTGGTCAGAGAGGAATACCCACAATGGAAAATCAGGATGGTCAACTTCCTTAATGGACATGACCGAGCTTTGTTTCAATCCATTGAAAGGCGTCCACATGTACCAATAACTGAAATACCAGCTATTCCAGCAACTAATCAATCACCAGGAATCCCTGCTTCTAGGGCTCCCAAAAGCGAAACACTTAGGAGCCAAGAAGACAAGGATCTGGTGGCTGCAGATGAAAGGGCAAAACTTTTAATAATGGCTATCCCTAATAACATATTTTCTCAAGTTGATGCATGTGCATCGGCCGAGGAAATATATGATCAGTTGGAAAATCTTTGTGAAGGAGGAGAAAAGATGAAAAAAAAACAAAAGAACAAAAAATGTTTCCTCATATGATAGATTCAAAAGTTTACCAAATGAAAAACTAAATGAAACATATCAAAGATTCACAAAACTTTTGAATGAGCTAAAGAAATTTGGGATAACTAAATCAAATGATGAAAGAAACATAAAATTTCACCTCTGAATGGAGAAGTCTAACCATGACTTTGTCCCCAACCTTAGAACTAGATAATATGAGTCTTCACGACTTATATAGCATTCTGGTCCCCAGAGAAGAAGAAATATTTGAATAATCAGTTCAAAGAGGGGGATCATTAGCTTTAATCTCAAACTCACAAAGAACACCTACCAATGATCCACAATCTTCAAACAGTCAAAATCTTGAAATTTATGATAAATCATCAGATTTTTCAGCTTTTGCTGAAGCAATTGCACTGCTCACTAAAACCTTTGAGCAGAGGTTGAGGGGAGGAGGCCAAAGATACCAGAAAAGTGACAGATGGAGGATGGATGGAAGATCTAGGGAAGAAGGTAGATCTAAGGATAAGGGAAAGGCTGAAGTTGTGTGTTACAAATGCAAACAAAAGGGTCACTATGCATCAAAGTGCAAGACCAAGAAACTGAAGGATGTTGCATATTATGAGAAGAAGCTGGAAGAAGCAAAGAAGCAAAGAAGCAACAACAAGTCAGTTTGATTGCAGGGACAGATGCATGGCTGTCTGATGACTCTTCTGATGAAGAAGAAGAAGAGATGGAAAATTTCTGCCTTATGGCACTTTCTGATGAATTACCAGAAACTTCAGAACAGAATGTAAATTTAGATAATCTTGACCTTGAACACAAGTTAAACAAACTCATGTTAGATTTTCTAAATCTGCAAGATAAACAAAAATCAGATAGTAAAAAATCTAATGAGTTGCAAAAGACCATGAATAAAGTTATACTTGAAAACCAGTTACTAATAGAAGAAAGCTTAGATCACAGAGCTAAAATTGAATTTTATGAAAAAGAAAGAAGAGATCTTTACAAGAAAATTCATGATAAGAAAATCAATGTAAGAGGTTTTCAACAAGCTAAAGAATTCATTAACTTTATTGAATCCACACTAAAGAACAAAGGAGAGGGTTTAGGGTACGTAAAAACAAGTTAAATTAAACCCATCATCTTTGTGAAAGCAACACATCAGAATCTGATTCTGAATCATGCAGATCAACCAGTTCTGAGAACTCTTTTGAAATTTCAAAACCCAACTTAAAAGCAAAAAGGAGTGAAATCAAACAAAAATCTTTAAACATTCCAGAAGCATTTCACTCTTTTTTCAAAATTATCCACTCATTCCATCACAAGAAAAGATATCAGAAAATTCTGATAAAGATTCTTGTATGTGTGTTGATATACTGAAGCTGGTTCAACACCATCACCAAAAGAAAAGTGAAAAATCTGTTCACGGATCAGCATGTAACAGATATTCTGATGAAAGACCATCAAGAGAAAACAATTTGATTAAAATCTCATCAGAAAGAGTATCCAAGCTGTGACAACCCGTAACTTTGAGGTAAAAACCTGTTCGTTTCATTTTTTTTAAATCATACGTGTTACTATTTGATGAAATGATTACATTTTATCCGTATCACGTTGAACCGACCTGAAGCGTTTGAACTTTGTTGTTGACTCGTTGTTACATGCCTTGCAGGTCGTTAGGTACTTATGGAGCTTGCACGAGGAGGAGAGGACGTTGTGGGATATGGACTGTTATGTCCCGTGCTTAACATTTAAACTTAAAACTATGTTTTGGTTATTTAAACATTACTATGCTTCCGCTGATTACTTAAACATGTTTGGTTTCTTTTGAACACCAATTATATTGGGTTTGGTTTTATTTACTTAATTACGTTGTTCAATATGATTGGTGGCTTGATCCTGGTCAGTCACGCCTCCATGCGGTAGTACTCCGCTTGTGGATTTTGGGGGTGTGACACAAGCAAGTCTGGGTACCAAAAACCCTCTAATTTTTCCATTTCAAGACCATCATGTGCAGCAGATCTGGTACTGCGATTTTGGAAGCTCCAAGCACATGACTGGAGACAGGAGCTTACTCAGTAACTTTGTTTCAAAACTGGGTAAAATGGTTAATTTTGGGAATGGAGTAAAAGGGAGGATTTTGGGATATGGATGCATAAGGTATGGATGTTTGTGTCACACCCCTATTTTCCACGTGTCACCGGTGGGCCCGGTGGGGGAGTATCGTGACGTAGTTGATACCATCATTGTCAAACAACACAAATAATAATGCACAGCGGAAGCAATAGAAATAGAAATAGATTTATTTCAACCATCAAATGTAATATTTAAGTATCACAAGTAGTCGAAATAGATCCACAGGCGGATCGGAATAAAAAGAAGAAAATTGTTCAACAGATATATGCATCCCAAAGCTTGCGAGACTCTATGATGCTAAGGAGAAACCAACCTATTACGTGTAGCACCTTCACTTAATCTTTTTGGGGAAAATACGTCAGTTTACACTGGTAAATACAATTTAACTGACTCATTTTGAAAAGGTTTTTAAAATTGATTTAAATGCACAAGGCACAAAACATTTTATAACTTGGGAATAATTAATCAAAGTTAAACTTGTAAAAGAATTACATGTTCGTTATGCGTTCAGTCGCCCGAGTCGTGTCGGGTTTAAGGTTAATTGACACACCACTCAGTAAAAGTCCGCGGCGGGAAGCCAACGTTTATACCTTAATAATATGGACATATTACCGGGTGTACGCCTACACCCGGGTGTCAAGTTCGTGGCCAAAAATGATGCCAAGGATATCCGGGACATGGTCATTAAGCTCCCAAAGGCGTAAAACAAACAAAACTAGTTTTCAAACGGGTCACATTGATAATACCCAACTACTAATGAGTTGGGGTCAATTGCCCGACCAAGCGGTATTTTATATACCGTACCCCCAAGCCCGTATAAGGGAAAATAAGTTAAAAGTATTTACCTGAGCAATGTATAAACCACAAAAGCAAAAATGCAAGTGTCTTTTTCTGGGCTCCTATTCTGGAATGAAGGTTTATAATAACCTATTAGAATCCTAACGGGTCTTTTAACATAGCCTAAGCTTAGACCGGTTAGTTTCGAAGAATAAATATGGTTTAATCGCGAGGAAGGCGAAAACCGAAAAGGAATGTGACTTAGACCCTACAAGCTTGGATACTTGTATAAGATGGGTAAACTAAACACATTCTGAATTTAGAGACTAAGATGTTACGGTTTGACCCGTTTCGGCTAATGTGCGTAAACTAGTCACATAAGCCGATCCGAACGCGAAAGTGCGTAACGGTTAACCATATAAATCATATACATGTTTCCTGAGATTATATGCACCAAGTATGTTGTAATATCAGTATGGTATGTCCCATTATGCCCCGAATGATTTTAAACTCCAATTACGCCTCATAAGGGTATTTTGGTAATTTTACATAGGCTTAAAAGGTCAAAACGGGAAACCTGAGTCCTCAACCTTAGTTTACTGTTATAACATGAAATTTTACTAAATATATCAGTAGGTATTAGACCTTTAGTATAAAAACTAGTTTTGACATATACTATATCGTAAAAATGCCTAAAAAGGCGATTTGGAGCCTTTTCCGGGTTTTAAAAGAAAAGCTGATATTTTTATAATTCCAGAAGGCTCAAAATAATATATTTAACATAATAAATTAGTAGGAAAGGGTTTGGGGTCAAAAGGTTTTGTAAAACTCATTTTATGGCTGAAAAGGGCAAAACCGGCATAAGCCGAATTAAGCTTAAAACCTTAAGTTATGCTTAGCCTAAAAATAAATAAAAATCTTTAAAAGTCCCAAAATATTATTGTATAACAGTGGGTATAAGGTTTTGACATAAAATCTAAGTTTAATTAGGCTATGCGTTAATTACGCTAATTATTCACTAAGAAAGCTTCTAATTACGCTAATGAGCATAACTCTCAACCTAGACTTTAAACTGATGTCAAATTTTGGGGACAAGTTTATAATTCAGTAACTAAGATGTCTACCCTTTTACATTTTCAAAAATCATGATTTTTAGACATTCGGGCATAAGGGTCAACATATGGGCATTTAACGGAAACATGCATGTGAACAAGATATCTAATGAACCAAGTTGTATAATCACAGGAGGATATACTAACATGTTATTAGGTCCAAAAGAAGCTCTAAGGCAATCTTAATTTTGACTAAAACGGGTCAGAACTGAAAGTCAAAGCGAAAGTCAAACTATGCGACTTTCGGTTCCGAACCGAGTCTAAACAGAAAATTGTCGAGTTGAACATGTTGGAACATGTTCTTACATCATTTACCAAATTATATTAGTGATAAAACAGGTTGCATGCATCCTACATTGCTAATTATAAGTTAATTTGAATTTAAGCGTTCTGTTGACTTTTTATAGTTAACTTTGACTCGACAATTAACATGCTTAGAGTGGGAATCTGGAAATACCCTTTTAAGGGTTTGTTACCCACTTAATTACCTACTTAAAGGTATCTTTAATTCGTGATTTGACAGAGCACATTATGATTAATCACGAAGTCAAACCTTAATTACGACGGTTTGACTTTTACTTAATTAACTAAGTTAAAATGGATTAGGGGAGGTTAAGGTTACTTACAAGGATCCTAAATAGGATTAGGGATTTAATGAGCACTTGTTGCTGTCCAAGGAAGTTCCAGAGAATAAGCTCCAAGTGAGTGACACAATGAATGATCAAAGTTCACCACTTCACTTCCTTATATAGGGACCAAGATGCTCTAGGATCAAGACATGGAAGTCTAGGATAGTTACAAGATCACCCCAGGTGTCCCTAAGAGCCTAAATACTGCCTAGCAAGCCCCTGATTTCAAAAACCATCATTCAAAGTCGGTGCAACGGGCTGGACAGGCAGCTGTCCAAAATCTGCTGCCAGCGACGGTCTTACGGACCGTAAGCTTGAGGCCTTACGGTCCGTAAGGACCTCTTGCGGACCGTAAGCTGAAATGGTTACGGTCCGTAACCGACCTTGCTGAAAACATGCCCAGATACCCTCCTTACGGACCGTAAGCCTAAGGCTTTGCGGTCCGTAACCGATGGCCAGAGGACAAAATTTTGTGAGCTTTTAAGTCTTAACCATGCAATCAAACCAACTCCGAAATCAGTCCCTCTTTTTCATATGTGGGACCATCTTGATCAGCCTTTGCATGCCTAGCATGCTCTTACATGTTTCCCATTCAATTTCAACTCACGAGGGTCTTGCAAAGTGACGGAGATTACCAAGAATGAGTCTTGGATTCTCATAATAGTTGGCCAAGGAAATTAATTATATTGATTCCTTTTTACAAGGATTTTATTTAACATTTTCAGTAGTAACAACCTATAATTCCAAAGTCCTTAATAAAGATGCAACTTTATTTATTTGAGAGCAGTCGGTTATCATATAAGATGATTATCTAATGATTTAAGGATCTTGGGATTTATGACAATTTGGGTCGCTCAGAGGTGTTTTAATAACATGTCGCCCTTGGGTCGTTCAGAGGTATTTTAAATAACATGACGCCCTATAAAATCCTACCAAACATCTTTTTATATAATCCGGTTTTTCTGACACCTCTGTCTAACGTGACACGTGTCTTTATTTTAATGGACATGAATTTTTTAGGTGTTACATCCTCACCCCCTTAAAAGAAATCTCGACCTCGAGATTTATTGAAACAATTGAGGGTATTTCTCTTTCATCGTGGATTCTAACTCCCACGTATAATCAGGACCTCTGCGGCCCTCCCATTTGACCTTGACAATGGGTACATGCTTCCTCCGAAGCTTCTTTACCTGTCGGTCCTCAATCGACACAGGTTTTTCTACAAACTTTAAGCTTTCGTCTATATGCACATCTGAATGCGGTATGACTAGCGATTCATCAGCTAGACATTTCTTCAGATTGCAGATGTGGAACACGTTATGAATACCACTAAGCTCCTCTGGTAAGTTCAAATTATAAGCCACCGATCCTACACATTCGATGATCTCGAATGGTCCAATGTACCTTGGGCTTAACTTACCTTTCTTGCCAAATCTCATTACCCCTTTCCAAGGTGATACTTTGAGCAAAACTTTATCGCCAACCTCGAACTTGAGGGGCTTTCGCCTATCATTAGCATAGCTCTTCTGCCTATCACGGGCAGCCTTTAGGTGCTCACTAATCTGGGTAATCTTGTCCGTTGCCTCCAGGACTAATTCTGGTCCTGATAATTGAACTTTTCCTACCTCTGCCCAACAAATGGGTGTTCTGCACTTTCTACCGTATAGTGCCTCAAAAGGCGCAGCCTTAATGCTGGGGTGGTAGCTATTATTGTAGGAGAACTCAATCAGAGGTAGGTGCCTATCCCAACTTCCTCCTAGATCAATCACGCATGCACGAAGCATGTCCTCCAAGGTTTGAATAGTACGCTCACTTTGCCCATCCGTCTGAGGATGATAAGCTGTACTAAAATTTAATTGCGTACCCAGAGACTTTTGGAAACTCTTCCAGAAATGAGATGTGTATCTGGTATCCCTATCAGAGATGATAGATACTGGTACGCCATGCAGGGATACAATCTTATCCACGTACAGTTGGGCTAGCATGTCGGAACTGAAAGTCTCTTTAATGGGTAGGAAATGTGCTGACTTAGTCAGTCGATCGACTATTACCCAAATAGTGTCATTTCCTTTCTGCGTCTTAGGTAACTTGGTGATAAAATCCATCGTTACCATTTCCCATTTCCGGGTGGGAATTTCAGGCTGTTGTAGCAAACCTGACGGTTTTTGATGCTCAGCCTTAACTTGAGCGCACGTCAGACATTTAGCCACATGGGTGGCTATAGACTTTTTCAAGCCTATCCACCAATAATTTGCCTTTACATCCTGGTACATCTTATCCGCTCCAGGATGGACGGAATATCTGGAAATGTGGGCTTCTTTAAGGATGACGTCTCGAAGTCCTCCATAAACAGGAACCCATATTCTTCCATTTAGTCTAAGGATTCCATCTTTGCCATAGGATAACTGTTCTTCAGTTACTCCTAGCTTTTCATTAGGGTAGTTAGCTTCTAATACTGCCTCTTTCTGTGCAGCTAACAACCTTTCGTTCAGACTGTTCCTGACCTCAATGATTTTGGCATTGATTCTGATTGGTTTCACTCTCTCCTTTCTGCTCAAGGCATCTGCGACTACATTGGCCTTGCCTGGATGGTACCTGATTTCACAATCATAATCGTTCAGAGTTTCCATCCAACGTCGCTGCCTCATGTTCAATTCTTTTTGGTTGAACAGGTGCTGGAGGCTTTTGTGATCCGAATAGATCACACATTTAGTACCATACAAATAGTGCCTCCACAACTTTAGTGCAAATACAACGGCACCCAACTCCAAATCATGGGTGGTGAAATTCTTCTCATGCACCTTTAATTGTCTTGAAGCGTAGGCAATAACTTTGCCTTTCTGCATTAACACACAAACCATCCCGGTGTGTGATGCATCACAGTAAACTACAAATTCATCAATCCCATCAGGTAACGTCAACACGGGAGCGTTACTCAATTTCTGCTTCAAAATATCGAATGACTCTTGCTGCTTAGGTCCCCAATTGAACTTGCTATTTTTGCGAGTCAGCAAAGTCAGGGGTGCTGTAATTCTTGAGAAATTTTCGATGAATCTCCTGTAGTATCCTGCTAAACCTAGGAAACTGCGGATTTCCGTTGGTGTCTTTGGCTCCTGCCAATTCATGACAGCTTCAACTTTAGCGGGATCCACTTGAATACCACGCTCACTGACCACATGTCCAAGAAATTGGACTTCTCTTAACCAAAACTCACATTTGGAAAACTTTGCATATAGCTTTTCTTGATGAAGCAATTTCAGAATGCAACGGAGGTGCTTCTCGTGATCAGCTTGATTTTTGGAATAAATGAGAATGTCATCGATAAAGACGATGACAAATTTGTCCAAATATGGCTTGCAGACGCGATTCATGAGATCCATGAATGCGGCAGGTGCGTTAGTGAGTCCAAAAGGCATCACTAGGAACTCGTAATGACCATAACGAGTCCTAAACGCAGTCTTGTGCACATCTTCATCCTTAACCTTCAATTGGTGATATCCTGACCTCAAATCGATCTTGGAAAAGTAACTTGCCCCTTGAAGTTGATCGAATAGATCGTCGATCCTGGGCAAAGGATACCTATTCTTGATAATAGCCTTGTTAAGCTCTCGGTAATCGATACATAAACGCATCGAGCCATCTTTCTTCTTGACAAATAAGATCGGCGCTCCCCAAGGAGACGAGCTAGGTCTAATGAAACCCTTGGCTAGCAAATCGTCTAGCTGCGTTCTCAATTCCTTCATCTCCGTTGGTGCTAGTCTATAAGGCGCTCTAGCGATAGGTGCAGCTCCAGGAATGATATCGATCCTGAATTCCACTTGCCTGTCTGGTGGCAAACCAGGCAGTTCTTCCGGAAAAACTTCAGGGTATTCCGATATAATGGGAACGTCCCCAATCTTGGGCTTCTACTCATCAATGGTCACTTGTGCCATATAGATAACACAATCATTCTTCAAACATTTGGATGCTTTGAGCATAGACACTTGCTCAGGCAGTCCATGATGTGTATCTCCCTGAATGGTGAGAAACTCACCAGATGGAGTCTTGATTATTACTTGCTTCCTACTGCATACAATCTGGGCTCGGTTATGCGATAACCAATCCATGCCTAATACTACATCGAAACCGGCTAACTTAAAGGGTAGCAGGGATAGAGGAAAAGAGTGGTTCCTAATGGATATAGCACATCCATCTAACACAGTTGAGACGGTTTCTAAAGTCCCATCTGCTAACTCTACCTCATAATTTGCACTTAAGGCTTTAACAGGCAATCCTAACAGTTCACAGAATTTACCATCCACAAAAGATTTATCCACTCCAGAATCAAACAATACTCTTGCGTAAACGTCATTAATGAGAAACGTACCAGTTATGACGTTGTCGTTTTGGATGGCCTCCTGCACATTCATTTGAAAGACCCTAGCATTGGTCTTCTTCCCTTCTTCGGTTTTCTTGACAATCTTTGGGCAATTGGTCTTGATGTGCCCTTTTTCGTTGCAACTGTAACAAGTTGCATCCTTCATCTTTTTGCACTCAAGAGTTCGGTGCTCAGAAGACTTACATATCCCACATGCCTTGGGCTGGGATTTCTGTTCATACCTGCACCTCCCAAAGTGGTGCTTCCTACAGACCTTGCACTTGGGCCTATCGCCCGACTGTTGCTCATTCCTCCTGGCTTCAAACCCCTTCTTACTATCATGGTCCCCCCTATGTTTCTTGCCTGATCGACGTGAACTGTCATCTTCACGTTTCCACTTGTCAGAATGCGCATTTCTCAATGTTCTTTGTCTCGCTGCATCTTGAGTGAGAGACAGAGATAAATCGGTGACAGATCTGAATGTGGTAGGTCGAGAGGCCTTCACGCTGCCCTTGATTTCTGGGGCCAAACCCCCAATAAAGCGTGCGATTCTCTTGGGTTCCGGGGTTACCAGGTAAGGAACCATTCTGGACAAAGTGTTGAAACTGGTGAGGTATGCCTGGCAGTCTAGGTTTTTCATAACCAGAGATAGAAATTCAGATTCTATTCGTTCAACCTCATGCTGAGGGCAGTAGTTATCCTTGACAAGAGCAACAAATTGCTTCCAAGACATATTGTACAAGGCAACTTTTCCAGAAGCCTGGATCAACGCCCCCCACCAAGCTAGAGCCTCACCCTTGAAAGACTGGGATGCAAACTTAACCATATCCCTTTCAGCACAACCACTGATGTCTACCACTGTCTCTATCTCATCAATCCATGTCATACAGTCTACTGCCCCTTTTTCTCCAGTAAACTCTCGAGGTTTACAAAATACAAAATATTTATACGTGCAACCCTTAGCACGTGGGGCTTCATCAAACACAATCTTCTTGGGGTGAACACTGTTTTCATTTGAGAGTGTCGGTCATCATCTTTCTTAGATTTGGGTGGAGTGGGTGGTAGTTTGTTGTGAGCCTCAGAATGATTCTTTGGTTTAGCATGTGGTGTAGATAGGGTTCTACTGCGGGTCTCACTGTACTCACCGTACTGCCGTTCTAAGGCTTTTGCAACCGCATCATTCACAATTGCTTTTAACTCAGCACCAGTTACTAGGAATTTAGCATCATCACGGTTCCCTACCGGATGGCTATTGACTTCATCTGATCCAGCCGTGTAGCTTCAATTGCTACATATAAATGATGGACAAGGTTTTTAACTTAAAGGCTCTTATAGTATTTTATGTTTTATTAACCAAGGTTTTAAATTGCCATTTTAGGTTAATTCGTTAGAACATTAGGATTTTATTATTATCCTATGATACTTTATTACTAGCACATAAGGCCTAGTCAAAAGGACAGTTAAGATATTTAATAAACCAAGATTTTATAGTATCTAGGTGTTTTAGGTTAAATCATTTATTAACAGGGAGTCATAAGCTACCACTGTCCTTAGTCACGGAGGACATATAATTATTGCCCACAGGCACTTCACTTCAAAGAAGTGGTTAATTAATTTAAGGGAATTTAAGATTAACCCTTTATGATGGATGGCCTGTGTGACTTTACTGATTCACAGTTTGCCAAGATTATTATCATACTAACAGACGTTAATAATTTGAATCTATTATGTGGGTTACACCATCTTGGCCATGTTTGCGATAACATAAAGGCTAGGTTTTACCTCCAAGATTCTTTAATAATAAACGCAAAATAGTCCTAAATTGAGATGTTAATTATGGATCTTAACCTAATTATGGAACTACCATCTTGGCCTTGTTTTATAAATCATAAGGCTAGGTCTTTGTTCTCTTTAGATTTTACCAATTTAATATAATGGCAGATCTTTTTAAATTTTCATTTATTTTCATATTTTATGCATATAATTATCAAAAATGAAAACTTAACTAGAACATCCCATAAATTGTCTTAAACAAGTACAATATTTGCCCAAAACGGGACTTCTACCAAAAATAAATGCCCACGCAGGGGCGGAAATCAAGAACAAACCCACGCAGGGGTTAACTAACCAAACTTGCTCACGCAGGAGCAGAGTACAAAATGACAAGCTCACGCAGGAGCTGAATACTGAAGCAAAAAGTCCACGCAGGGACTGAATTACAACTAAATAAAAATAACAAGGATCTTCAATAGTCCCTCCTTTTGGACTTTCCCTTGATCAGATCTGATAGTCCTTTGAAGAATCCTCTGTTGTGCCTGCGCTCAGTCTGAATTTCCCGTTCACAACGGTCTAGTCTCTCAAGGACTTCCTGCTGGCGCTCAGGTGGAATAATCTGTGGCTGCGGCGGCTGATACACAGGTGGAGGAGGTGGCGGATGCTGGTACCCAAAAGTCGGGTAACCAGTAGTCCAGAGTCCTCCATAAGGCCCCTCAGGGTGACTAGCGTTGTAGTCCCATGCCTCTTGGTACGGGTCCACACTAGCATAATTGTAGTTGTAGTGGGTATGCGCCGGCTGCTCGAAGGGATTGTACGCCGCTGATCCAGCGTATGCAGGAATTGGGTTATCGAACCCCAATGGTGGTGCCACAGGTACAGAGTTGATTTCTGGAATAGGGCTTGATGGACCTCCCATCTATGGGTCCTCTTCCTGAAGTGGCGGGTAATGGCTGCCACTTGAAGGCTGGGGAGTACTGAATCGAACTCCTCCTCGCACGGACATCCGTGCGTTCGACCTTCTCCGCCTCGGTGGCTCCGGAGGCGGTTGCTGCTCTACTGGCGGTGGCGGTGGTGGCGTAACTGTCCTGAATCGAGAATCCTGGGAAGGATCCTGTTGCTGCTGATGCTGCTGCTGCTGCTGGTGCTGCTGATGGGACGACGAGTGCTCGGACGGGGTGAAGTACCAGTCATACTGGTTAAACCTTTCCTGGAAGCTATCTGGACCACGCTAAGGTGATCCGTGAAATGATGACCCGTCAGAGATCTCTATCGGGTGATTGGGTGTTCCGGACGCGGGCTCCACTGGATCCGTGTCTTCATCCATATCATCAGCGTGTTCGCCTGGGAAATGATCCTCAGGACCAAGTGGGTTATGACCCACAAGTTCAGGGAAGATGTTAGCCGGGTTGAATCGGCTCTGAAAGATCGGAGTGGGATCGCCATACGCATGGTGCGAGTTGGATCTCTGTAGCGGTATGAAGGCTGGTGGTTGGTTGTTGGGCTCGTTTTCCAATTGGGGCCCAAAGGAATGCTGGTAAGAAGGTGAAGAGCTAAGGGAGACAGACCATCTTCCAGGTTCAACATAGAGCCTCCATGGCTCTTGCGGGCTTGTGCTCATAGTAATGGATGGGGTACGCCGATGCGAAGGCCCGGCTTCGTGATCATGACCCGTGACGGGTCCCTTGCCTCGACCGCGAAGAAATCTTGGTGGCATGATGACCTGCATACTTGATTTAGATAACAACCACAAAAAGACTCAAAATAAAACAAAACAGAGATGGTCCTATGTTCAATGTCTAGACTTGGAACTCGAAGAATGTGCAATTTGTGCACTGAGATTAAACACAAAGGCTAGTGTTTAATTCACTCAGTGTTGGCTCTGATACCAACCTGTCACACCCCTATTTTCCACGTGTCACCGGTGGGCCCGGTGGGGGAGTATCGTGACTTAGTTGATACCATCATTGTCAAACAACACAAATTATAATGCACAGCGGAAGCAATAGAAATAGATTTATTTCAACCATCAAATGTAATATTTAAGTATCACAAGTAGTCGAAATAGATCCACAGGCGGATCGGAATAAAAAGAAGAAAATTGTTCAACAGATATATGCATCCCAAAGCTTGCGAGACTCTATGATGCTAAGGAGAAACCAGCCTATTACGTGTAGCACCTGCACTTAATCTTTTTGGGGAAAATACGTCAGTTTACACTGGTAAATACAATTTAACTGACTCATTTTGAAAAGGTTTTTAAAATTGATTTAAATGCACAAGGCACAAAACATTTTATAACTTGGGAATAATTAATCAAAGTTAAACTTGTAAAAGAATTACATGTTCGTTATGCGTTCAGTCGCCCGAGTCGTGTCGGGTTTAAGGTTAATTGACACACCACTCAGTATAAGTCCGCGGCGGGAAGCCAACGTTTATACCTTAATAATATGGACATATTACCGGGTGTACGCCTACACCCGGGTGTCAAGTTCGTGGCCAAAAATGATGCCAAGGATATCCGGAACATGGTCATTAAGCTCCCAAAGGCGTAAAACAAACAAAACTAGTTTTCAAACGGGTCACATTGATAATACCCAACTACTAATGAGTTGGGGTCAATTGCCCGACCAAGCGGTATTTTATATACCGTACCCCCAAGCCCGTATAAGGGAAAATAAGTTAAAAGTATTTACCTGAGCAATGTATAAACCACAAAAGCAAAAATGCAAGTGTCTTTTACTGGGCTCCTATTCTGGAACGAAGGTTTATAATAACCTATTAGAATCCTAACGGGTCTTTTAACATAGCCTAAGCTTAGACCGGTTAGTTTCGAAGAATAAATATGGCTTAATCGCGAGGAAAGCGAAAACCGAAAAGGAATGTGACTTAGACCCTACAAGCTTGGATACTTGTATAAGATGGGTAAACTAAACACATTCTGAATTTAGAGACTAAGATGTTACGGTTTGACCCGTTTCGGCTAATGTGCGTAAACTAGTCACATAAGTCGATCCGAACGCGAAAGTGCATAACGGTTAACCATATAAATCATATACATGTTTCCTGAGATTATATGCACCAAGTATGTTGTAATATCAGTATGGTATGTCCCATTATGCCCCGAATGATTTTAAACTCCAATTACGCCTCATAAGGGTATTTTGGTAATTTTACATAGGCTTAAAAGGTCAAAACGGGAAACCTGAGTCCTCAACCTTAGTTTACTGTTATAACATGAAATTTTACTAAATATATCAGTAGGTATTAGACCTTTAGTATAAAAACTAGTTTTGACATATACTATATCGTAAAAATGCCTAAAAAGGCGATTTGGAGCCTTTTCCGGGTTTTAAAAGAAAAGCTGATATTTTTATAATTCCAGAAGGCTCAAAATAATATATTTAACATAATAAAGGGGTCAAAAGGTTTTGTAAAACTCATTTTATGGCTGAAAATGGCAAAACCGGCATAAGCCGAATTAAGCTTAAAACCTTAAGTTATGCTTAGCCTAAAAATAAATAAAAATCTTTAAAATTCCCAAAATATTATTGTATAACAGTGGGTATAAGGTTTTGACATAAAATCTAAGTTTAATTAGGCTATGCGTTAATTACGCTAATTATTCACTAAGAAAGCTTCTAATTACGCTAATGAGCATAACTCTCAACCTAGACTTTAAACTGATGTCAAATTTTGGGGACAAGTTTATAATTCAGTAACTAAGATGTCTACCCTTTTACATTTTAAAAAATCATGATTTTTAGACATTCGGGCATAAGGGTCAACATATGGGCATTTAACGGAAACATGCATGTGAACAAGATATCTAATGAACCAAGTTGTATAATCACAGGAGGATATACTAACATGTTATTAGGTCCAAAAGAAGCTCTAAGGCAATCTTAATTTTGACTAAAACGGGTCAGAACTGAAAGTCAAAGCGAAAGTCAAACTATGCGACTTTCGGTTCCGAACCGAGTCTAAACAGAAAATTGTCGAGTTGAACATGTAGGAATATGTTCTTACATCATTTACCAAATTATATTAGTGATAAAACAGGTTGCATGCATCCTACATTGCTAATTATAAGTTAATTTGAATTTAAGCGTTCTGTTGACTTTTTATAGTTAACTTTGACTCGACAATTAACATGCTTAGAGTGGGAATCTGGAAATACCCTTTTAAGGGTTTGTTACCCACTTAATTACCTACTTTAAGGTATCTTTAATTCGTGATTTGACAGAGCACATTATGATTAATCACGAAGTCAAACCTTAATTACGACGGTTTGACTTTTACTTAATTAACTAAGTTAAAATGGATTAGGGGAGGTTAAGGTTACTTACAAGGATCCTAAATAGGATTAGGGACTTAATGAGCACTTGTTGCTGTCCAAGGAAGTTCCAGAGAATAAGCTCCAAGTGAGTGACACAATGAATGATCAAAGTTCACCACTTCACTTCCTTATATAGGGACCAAGATGCTCTAGGATCAAGACATGGAAGTCTAGGATAGTTACAAGATCACCCCAGGTGTCCCTAAGAGCCTAAATACTGCCTAGCAAGCCCCTGATTTCAAAAACCATCATTCAAAGTCGGTGCAACGGGCTGGACAGGCAGCCTATCATTAGCATAGCTCTTCTGCCTATCACGGGCAGCCTTTAGGTGCTCACTAATCTGGGTAATCTTGTCCGTTGCCTCCAGGACTAATTCTGGTCCTGATAATTGAACTTTTCCTACCTCTGCCCAACAAATGGGTGTTCGGCACTTTCTACCGTATAGTGCCTCAAAAGGCGCAGCCTTAATGCTGGTGTGGTAGCTATTATTGTAGGAGAACTCAATCAGAGGTAGGTGCCTATCCCAACTTCCTCCTAGATCAATCACGCATGCACGAAGCATGTCCTCCAAGGTTTGAATAGTACGCTCACTTTGCCCATCCGTCTGAGGATGATAAGCTGTACTAAAATTTAATTGCGTACCCAGAGACTTTTGGAAACTCTTCCAGAAATGAGATGTGTATCTGGTATCCCTATCAGAGATGATAGATACTGGTACGCCATGCAGGGATACAATCTTATCCACGTACAGTTGGGCTAGCATGTCGGAACTGAAAGTCTCTTTAATGGGTAGGAAATGTGCTGACTTAGTCAGTCGATCGACTATTACCCAAATAGTGTCATTTCCTTTCTGCGTCTTAGGTAACTTGGTGATAAAATCCATCGTTACCATTTCCCATTTCCAGGTGGGAATTTCAGGCTGTTGTAGCAAACCTGACGGTTTTTGATGCTCGGCCTTAACTTGAGCGCACGTCAGACATTTAGCCACATGGGTGGCTATAGACTTTTTCAAGCCTATCCACCAATAATTTGCCTTTACATCCTGGTACATCTTATCCGCTCCAGGATGGACGGAATATCTGGAAATGTGGGCTTCTTTAAGGATGACGTCTCGAAGTCCTCCATAAACATGAACCCATATTCTTACATTTAGTCTCAGGATTCCATCTTTGCCATAGGATAACTGTTCTTCAGTTACTCCTAGCTTTTCATTAGGGTAGTTAGCTTCTAATACTGCCTCTTTCTGTGCAGCTAACAACCTTTCGTTCAGACTGTTCCTGACCTCAATGCTTTTGGCATTGATTCTGATTGGTTTCACTCTATCCTTTCTGCTCAAGGCATCTGCGACTACATTGGACTTGCCTGGATGGTACCTGATTTCACAATCATAATCGTTCAGAGTTTCCATCCAACGTCGCTGCCTCATGTTCAATTCTTTTTGGTTGAACAGGTGCTGGAGGCTTTTGTGATCCGAATAGATCACACATTTAGTACCATACAAATAGTGCCTCCACAACTTTAGTGCAAATACAACGGCACCCAACTCCAAATCATGGGTGGTGTAATTCTTCTCATGCACCTTTAATTGTCGTGAAGCGTAGGCAATAACTTTGCCTTTCTGCATTAACACACAACCCATCCCGGTGTGTGATGCATCACAGTAAACTACAAATTCATCAATCCCATCAGGTAACGTCAACACGGGAGCGTTACTCAATTTCTGCTTCAAAATGTCGAATGACTCTTGCTGCTTAGGTCCCTAATTGAACTTGCTATTTTTGCGAGTCAGCAAAGTCAGGGGTGCTGCAATTCTTGAGAAATTTTCGATGAATCTCCTGTAGTATCCTGCTAAACCTAGGAAACTGCGGATTTCCGTTGGTGTCTTTGGCTCCTGCCAATTCATGACAGCTTCAACTTTAGCGGGACCCACTTGAATACCACGCTCACTGACCACATGTCCAAGAAATTGGACTTCTCTTAACCAAAACTCACATTTGGAAAACTTTGCATATAGCTTTTCTTGATGAAGCAATTTCAGAATGCAACGGAGGTGCTTCTCGTGATCAGCTTGATTTTTGGAATAAATGAGAATGTCGTCGATAAAGACGATGACAAATTTGTCCAAATATGGCTTGCAGACGCGATTCATGAGATCCATGAATGCGGCAGGTGCGTTAGTGAGTCCAAAAGGCATCACTAGGAACTCGTAATGACCATAACGAGTCCTAAACGCAGTCTTGTGCACATCTTCATCCTTAACCTTCAATTGGTGATATCCTGACCTCAAATCGATCTTGGAAAAGTAACTTGCCCCTTGAAGTTGATTGAATAGATCGTCGATCCTGGGCAAAGGATACCTATTCTTGATAGTAACCTTGTTAAGCTCTCGGTAATCGATACATAAACGCATCGAGCCATCTTTCTTCTTGACAAATAAGATCGACGCTCCCCAAGGAGACGAGCTAGGTCTAATGAAACCCTTGGCTAGCAAATCGTCTAGCTGCGTTCTCAATTCCTTCATCTCCGTTGGTGCTAGTCTATAAGGCGCTCTAGCGATAGGTGCAACTCCAGGAATGATATCGATCCTGAATTCCACTTGCCTGTCTGGTGGCAAACCAGGCAGTTCTTCCGGAAAAACTTCAGGGTATTCCGATATAACGGGAATGTCCTCAATCTTGGGCTTCTGCTCATCAATGGTCACTTGTGCCATATAGATAACACAACCATTCTTCAAACATTTGGATGCTTTGAGCATAGACACTTGCTCAGGCAGTCCATGATGTGTATCTCCCTGAATGGTGAGAGACTCACCAGATGGAGTCTTGATTATTACTTGCTTCCTACTGCATATAATCTGGCTTGGTTATGCGATAACCAATCCATGCCTAATACTACATCGAAACCGGCTAACTTAAAGGGTAGCAGGGATAGAGGAAAAGAGTGGTTCCTAATGGATATAGCACATCCATCTAACACAGTTGAGACGGTTTCTAAAGTCCCATCTACTAACTCTACCTCATAATTTGCACTTAAGGCTTTAACAGGCAATCCTAACAGTTCACAGAATTTACCATCCACAAAAGATTTATCCACTCCAGAATCAAACAATACTCTTGCGTAAACGTCATTAATGAGAAACGTACCAGTTATGACGTTCTCGTTTTGGATGGCCTCCTGCACATTCATTTGAAAGACCCTAGCATTGGTCTTCTTCCCTTCTTCGGTTTTCTTGACAATCTTTGGGCAATTGGCCTTGATGTGCCCTTTTTCGTTGCAACTGTAACAAGTTGCATCCTTCATCTTTTTGCACTCAAGAGTTCGGTGCTCAGAAGACTTACATATCCCACATGCCTTGGGCTGGGATTTCTGTTCATACCTGCACCTCCCAAAGTGGTGCTTCCTACAGACCTTGCACTTGGGCCTATCGCCCGACTGTTGCTCGTTCCTCCTGGCTTCAAACCCCTTCTTACTATCATGGTTCCCCCTATGTTTCTTGCCTGATCGACGTGAACTGTCATCTTCACGTTTCCTCTTGTCAGAATCCGCATTTCTCAATGTTCTTTGTCTCGCTGCATCTTGAGTGAGAGACAGAGATAAATCGGTGACAGATCTGAACGTGGTAGGTCGAGAGGCCTTCACGCTGGCCTTGATTTCTGGGGCCAAACCCCCAATAAAGCGTGCGATTCTCTTGGGTTCCGGGGTTACCAGGTAAGGAACCATTCTGGACAAAGTGTTGAAACTGGTGAGGTATGCCTGGCAGTCTAGGTTTTTCATAACCAGAGATAGAAATTCAGATTCTATTCGTTCAACCTCATGCTGAGGGCAGTAGTTATCCTTGACAAGAGCAACAAATTGCTTCCAAGACATATTGTACAAGGCAACTTTTCCAGAAGCCTGGATGAACGCCCCCCACCAAGCTAGAGCCTCACCCTTGAAAGACTGGGATGCAAACTTAACCATATCCCTTTCAGCACAACCACTGATGTCTACCACTGTCTCTATCTCATCAAGCCATGTCATACAGTCTACTGCCCCTTTTTCTCTAGTAAACTCTCGAGGTTTACAAGATACAAAATATTTATACGTGCAACCCTTAGCATGTGGGGCTTCATCAAACACAATCTTCTTGGGGTGAACACTGTTTTCATTTGAGGAGTGTCGGTCATCATCTTTCTTAGATTTGGGTGGAGTGGGTGGTAGTTTGTTGTGAGCCTCAGAATGATTCTTTGGTTTAGCATGTGGTGTAGATAGGGTTCTACTGCGGGTCTCACTGTACTCACCGTACTGCCGTTCTAAGGCTTTTGCAACCGCATCATTCACAATTGCTTTTAACTCAGCACCAGTTACTAGGAATTTAGCATCATCACGGTTCCCTACCGGATTACTTAATAAAAGATATTGCAAGCAATCTGTGGTCTGGCAAGCCATTCTTGGTTTATCCTCGTTTTCTGATGAGGATAATCACAAGACAGCTAGGCTTTGGAGGTGTTCCTGCAGGTTTTCCCAGAGTTGAGATGAGACTTCAACAAAACATGAATCTCAATATGCTCATACCTACTGTTCAGAATTCTGGTTTGATGACTGAACTATGGTTGCTCTTTGAAATGATTCATGGAGAAGGGATGGACCTTGATTAGATCATCTTTGTTTAAACTTAGTATGTGTAGATATTTTTCTTGTTAACATGTTAATATAGTATGTCTCTAAAGTTGTTTTGTTTTCTGGTTCATGGTTTGGGGGGAAGAAAATGGGTAAAAATAGATGTAAAGTCAAATATTCACAAAATCAACATATGATCATTAGAAACAAATCATTTGTCACAAAACTCTGAGTTTCTGATGACATAAGACTGAAATCTAGTAAAATAACTTAAAATTTCTTTCTAATTTTTTTTGATAAAGCCTCAAAATTAAAGTTTTTTTTTTGAAAATATCAGAAAAAGTTAATTATCAATTTCAAAGTTTTCCAAAAGATTTTTGAATTTGAAGAAAGCACAAAAGACTTTGATGCCACCAGAAAATCATATGTAAGTCTACTAACCCTACTTATTCCCTCTCATCTCAAAAAAAAATGATACTAAGAATATCTTTCTTCCAACCAAAAGAGAAACGTCAGAAATCTGTTGAAATAGCTCACAAGTTAAGGGAGAATTCAATTAAGAAATTCTGTTGAAAATTATTGACTTCTGTTGACCACACTTGAAAGGTCAACAGAATTCAAATCAGAAGAAAATATACATTCTTAACAGAATTTATGTTGAATTTCTGATGACATCATCAGAATGGAATTTTGACTTATAAAGAGGGAGGAATGTTAAGAAGAAAACTGATTAGACCTTTGACAAAATGGGGTCCAAAAAGATGAAAAGATGTCATGTGACTGATAGAATTCTTCAATCAAAATTCAGTTTAAAATTTTTTTTGGAATGATCGAAGAAAATATAAGTTGAGAAGGCATAACCACGATTACACGATCAACCGTCATTAATGATACCCACGATCCAACCGTTACATTCTGAACCACAGTTCACATCACATGATCTAACGATAATAAAGGTAATTAATGATCTTTAACCGCCATTACAAGACACGTTCCATGTCCCCTCAACTCCATAAACCCACAATTCTCTGCTAAAACCCTCACTATATAACTCATACTTAGCAGAAATTCAAAGATCACTCACCTTCTTCACAAGAACTTCAAACCTCAATATCCCCTGTTTTCACTCAAAATCCAAAATTCCTAAATCTCAAACCCTAACTCATAAAATCCAGCGATGGCAGAAGTAAACCTCAACATCCCAATTGTTCAATATGATGTACCTTTTGTTGAAGACACAGAAGTCTTACCGATCAAAGAAAATAACCTGCTGATGAATACAGAGCACTCGGAATATGATGAAAGATGTCAACTTTTGATAGAATATCTCATAAAGTGTCCAATCTCAAGTGCCTTAACAAAAGGAAGAGAAATACCAGAAAAATTACTACAACAATTTGTTCACACTTTCTCTGAAGATGGAGAAAATCAGGTCTCTGCTCATGTATGGGGAAATGTTTCAGTAACATTAACTCCTACAAGGGTAAGAGAATGGCTTGAGCTTCCAGTTTTTCATAACTACATTGAAGCACCAAAAAGAGAAGACTTGATAAGCTTTATCATTGAGCTTGGTTACAAGAACAAGAAAATCAACAAAATTGGAGCAGTCAGAAGAAATGAAATGCCAGCCTTCTGGCAAGTGATGATGGAAGTATTGAACAAATGCCTCACATCAAAAATAGGAGGAGCTGATCAAGTCAATCAAGCTATTCTGTCAATCATGTATGGACTCATAACAGGGTTCAAGCTTGATTATGGGACATAAATCTTCAACCTACTCAAAAGATCAATCCTTACCAGAAATGGAAGAGTAACCTCATATCTGCCATATCCAAGGTTCATTTCAATTTTCATTTCTGAAACATTTGCTAAAAGAAACATAGAAATTCCAATTTTGGAAGATATCTGGAGTTCAAACACCATGAAAGCCTGGAATGCCACTCATGGATGGGAATGAGACAAAGATGTTCCTAAGTTACCAGAAAGCATGCTGTGTGTAACATCCTAGTTATTATTTAAAGATTTTCGTATTTATAACGAAAATAAACGTGTAGTTAACGTTAAGTATCCTTAGAAATTACGAGTTAATTTAAAACTTTCACAATTTCCAAGTACACCGCCTAATGTGACAAAATTCGTCGTTTAAAAAAAATATCGATTTACAATGTGCGGAAGCGTGAATCTTTATAGAGTTCGGTTCTTCGATGATGCTTGATCGTCTTCCGGCATCCAAAATGTACCTACACTTCATAAACATGAAATGCTTTAGTCATACAGGACTTAAAACGCGTCTAAACGAGTTCGAGAAACAATTGATAACAAAAACAAGGTTTTCAACCTTACCTCCACCGTAAATTACGGTGGCACCGTAATTTACGGTGGCCACTGGTAGTACAAGCCCCTACCGTAAACCAGGAGGGATTCACCGTAGCATTTTTTAACTCCATCGTAAATTACGGTGGACACCGTAATTTACGGTGGCCCCTGCATCAGCAGGTCTGCAGCTTAGTTCAGCTATGCCAGTTTTTACGGAAACGGCCATAACTTCTTCGTTATTGATCCGTTTTACTCGATTCCACCATCAAACATGTTTATTTGGCCCTTATATCACATATACTTCTTCGACTTAATGTTGCCTATCATATTAGATTTTAATCGTCGGTTTAATTACTCAAATTAAATCCATATTTACTCGGATACTTATTTTGACCCGTTACGGGTATTTAAGCATTTTCAAGCCTAAAAACGCTTTCGAATGCTTCTATATTTATTCTAAGTATTTACCTATTCATAGAACTCGTTTCCAAACAACTTTTAAAGGTTGTTTGCTCGAATTAGCCAACAAGGGCGTTTTGGTCGATTATGTTCTTTTTACTACGAAAGACTCTCTTTCCCATTTATTCGACCAAAATAGCATTTTAAACTACGACATGAATATGCATACCTGGCCCGGATCAACAAGTAGACCCGATTTATAAATACCTTGCTTTTTAGTCGCTAAATAAGAGCGATTCGAGTATCCATTGGATTTCTATTCCTGTAAGCATATAACTCGACAAAAGATCATTAGTCAATATTGTCAAAAGGTGATGTCTACACCTTTTGACCCGTTTGGCCGAATTGACCGTTTGTCTTTTCGAGATGATATTTTTTATCATCTCAACTACATGACCCACTCCGTTTAACACGGTACGGTCATTTTTACTTATAAACCTTTTATTACCACTTTCGTCATAATATGACCGAATTATCAATTTACTTCCTTTTTAACCATTATTATGGTTTCTTTCATCTTTGATTGTCTAGTTCCGTACGCCTACACAACGGAACATCGTATTTTAATTGTTTAGTTATTCCATTCGTTATTTATACGCTAAGGGAATATTACACAATCTAAGACTAGTGTAAGCTATACTTACCTCGCATCCCGCATACGCCTTTCTTCTCGTGCTTGATTCATTTGACCCGCTTCCTTTCCAAGCCTCTACCTAGCTTGTCAAGCGTCAAACTATCATCATAATTCGTAAGACGGTTATATTAGTCATTATTAATTATGACTATTCCATCTTACATGTTTTCTATCACAATTACCATTCGATCTTATTAATGGTCGGTTTGACTATTTAAAAGTCAAATCACCAATTAACACATATGATTGCACTATTAAGTTCACAAGACTCAATTAGGCACATTATCAACACTTAGTTCTCATTTAGGCATTTTAACAAACACCTAATGTGCATGATTTTATACTAATAACAATCAAGTTCATGACTAACTATTTAGCCAAATTTAAACAATTTTTGTAAGTTCCTTATATCTAGTATGCCTAATAACATATAGACTCACTTCAAGTGTCTCAATAACACTTGTTTTACAATCAGATTCCTAGTGTTCTTATCATTCCACAAAACCCATTCTACACTTAGATGGGTGATTATGAATTTCACAATTATAAGCATCAATTCATCAAACTAATGACTAGGGTTTACTCCTAGACATATATTCATTCCTAATTTCGTTCAAACTTTGATCATGCAAGCCCTAATTTCGATTTCATGGTTTCACCTAGAACTCATGGTGAAACTAAATAACAAAATTAGACATACCTTATGATCCTTTCCCGAAGGTGATCACTATTCTGAGTTTGGATTTCGATTTGGAGCCGATTTACCCTATCAATTTGGTGAAATTGCAAAGCTAGGGTTCATGAGGGAGCTTTGGTCGCCCCCTGTGTTTCTACGACCAGACAAACACACCAAATGTGTGTTTTGTCTATTAAATTTTATTTAGTAAAACCATTTTAAACTTTAACACTTTTGACCCCTCTATTATTCTTAATTTTCATTTTGGGGTATTTTAATCAACTTTCACATTATTCCCAAAATTATAACTAACTAGGTTAATACTCCTAGTTACTTGGTGGGTCCCGGGAATCGTAACCCGTTTTACTTTAAGTCCTGTTAACTCGGGCTCTTATAAGCTCAATTCCTTAAAACTTTAATTCGCTTGTATTTAATATTGGGATTTCTTATCTAAATCCAAATATTCACCGGATTATTTTTACTACTAACGGTACTTTACCCGTCTTTAGGTATAAACGGAGTTTGATTACCAACCCCGTTTTCGGGGTGTTACAAGTCTACCCCCCTTAAAGAGGTTTCGTCCTCGAAACCTTTCTTACATAGTCCATCGAGTTCTAAACTGAATGCATTTGACCTGAGTAATCCTTTAAGCATTACTCATACTTTAATCAATTGTTAGTATTACCAGAAAAGTATGATAATATCCCCTTTTTTTTTTTTTTTTTTTTTTGGGTTACTATTCTTCTACGTATCTCATACGGCATAATGCAACTTGGAATAACGTAATTTCGTTATTTCTACTAGTTTAGTTAACTTAGCGATATCAATCGCTTTCATATATTATCGAACTCTTTATGAATCCGTTACTTTGATCCGTTTAAAGGTCTTTTAGTGAAATCTTTCACTTTTAGCAACCATTTCTTTTGTTTTCAATTTCATTTATTCGACTCAGTTATACCGAATCCATCGCTTACAAGTGACCAAATTTTATTTAAATGACCTTAACCGGTCTCACTAACTAGACTTATTAGTCCAGTTACCTTTTACCACTCGCTTGGTTATAATGTGATTCTACTTCACATTGCATCTCTTGACCGTGATTGTGTCACGTCATGTTTAACTTATATCAACCTTTCATTTTCGAAAATACCACTTTTCGACTGTATCGTCTTGCACCTACCAGTGTCAAGACTTGAACCTTTCATGCTTACTATTCAAATTTCTATTAGAATTTATATTGGTAACAACGTTGTTTCTTACTAAAATCGAAGTTTTAGTTTTAGGATCCTTTCTTTAACCTTGTCAATTATCCATACCATGATATTGACAGTCCATAGTTTATTCTTTTAAAATCTTAGTTTTGCACGAGGGATCGTAACAAGTTCCCTTACCTTACACTACTGACCCGTAGGTCCCTTCACTTAACCTCGTAGGCTATTTCCCTAGGCTTTCACCTCTTTGAGGCGAGGCCCTTATGATTCTTTTGCTTCAATTCATGACCCGTGGGTCATTTTGGCCCCGTAGACCTTTTGCTCTAAATAATATCCCGTAAGTTATGATGATCTCGTAGATCATCTTTTGTTCGAGTTTTCTTTCAAATGTGTATATATATACATATATAGCCCCAAAACATCTATTACTATGTTTGGAATCGTTTATTTTTCGCTTTTGAACTTCAATTGACCTTGACCGTAGTTTAAGGCTTCATTTGTCCTTTTCCGGACTAATCCTCCGACTTTATGACTCCTGACGTTATTTATGCGTCAGTTTGTTCTACACTTACCGACCCCCGGTTCATTCTTATACTTGTATACAACCCATTACCCGGGTTCTTTTATCTTAACGTTCTTAACGCCCATAACCCTTTACACAGGTTAGTTAACATCTCACACTTTTACTTATTCTACCCGCGCCTACTTACATTAGCAAACATCATCATTTATTTAATTCGCTTAACTTGTTCATGTGAGATTTCATCACTGGCGAACGTCAAATTTCATTCTTTGTTCAACCCGTTCGACCTTTAACTAGTCGAACATAATTTTCATCAAAATTTATGGTTTCGAAAATTCTCGTCATCATCATTTTTTTTTGTCATGACTCATATTCCGAGTCTTTTGACTTTCTAATTCGCGTTCCTGTTTCTCAGTCTACGCATGTGTTTAAATCCTTACCCACCAACCGGGTGTTTTACCGAAGTCGTGGTTATTGCAGCCCTTACGGTATGTATTATGACTTCGTTTTGCTTTTATATTCTTACTTCGTTCTCAAATTTGGTGTTTTACAAAATCGGCCCCTTTAAGAGTCATATTTGTATTCTTCGGGTTCGAGTGTAAGTACACTACCTCCCAATTCATATCTTGATCATTTTTACACGTTCATATTCTTCGGGTTCGAGTGTAAGTACACCCCTTCCCAATGCATGTCTACATCACTTTACATGTTTGCATTTTCCGGGTTCGAGTGTAAGTACACCCCTTCCCAATGCACGTCTACATCACTTTACATGTTTGCATTTTCCGGGTTCGAGTGTAAGTACACCCCCTCCCAATACATGTCTACATCATTTTACATGTTTGCAATTTCCGGGTTCGAGTGTAAGTACACCCCCTCCCAATACATGTCTACATCATTTTACATGTTTGCATTTTCCGGGTTCGAGTGTAAGTACACCCCCTCCCAATACATGTCTGATTATCTTACGTGTTTCTTTGTCCCTTCACTCGGGCTCATTATCTTATTGTAATACGCTTTCGTCACTCGGCTGTGCATTTACATTGTGATCACATATTTTGCTTATTTGATTCATTTGGGTACCTTTAATTTGTCCCACTCACCCCGTCCTTATTACGTCGGATGTAAGCATGTCCATTATGAAAAGTTCATGGTATCATGTATTCACTACCTACTTGGCCAGAGTAGGCGATCAACACATGACATACATGACCTTTTTATAACTTTCACGTCACGCCCCATGTAAGTATCACCTCTATTCATTTCTCTTGGAAACAATATCCCGAATAGGTATTCTATTCAGGTTTTTCCAAGTTTTTCAATTTACATATGCAACTATCAGTTTCTATGTATTTGTTGCATATTTCTATTCATGCTATTAAAATTACAGAAATGTGCACCTGGTAATGCTTGCCCTATCAGGCTTCTCTTGCCATTAGCCTTGTTCGCGATCGTTACGCGATTTAGGTCCTTGGTGAGCATGCTACTCTCGTCATACTTAGGACCGTTCTATCATTACATTCACAATTCATTTGACTTTCGCCGTCTTCAAACGCGAGTGTCCTTCAATTAAAACATTCACAAAAGTTAGTGACATCTACTTCAATAATCGCCCGTATTCTAATACAAAGCTTTTTCTACTATACACGTCAACGCGCGTATTTTCGTCAACTATATCAATAATTTTAATTGGGGTAACGTGTATCACACGATAGCCCTATTTGTTGTTTACAACACTTTAGCATGCTAAGCTATTAACATACTTGCACTTACCGGATTTGCGATCAAGCCTCGAACCGAACACTGTTCTTTATCAAGAGCATAAGGTTTAAGTCCAAGCATGGTTCCGCCCCACCATACTCGAATCTCTTAAACCAAGGCTCTGATACCAACTTGTAACATCCTAGTTATTATTTAAAGATTTTCGTATTTATAACAAAAATAAACGTGTAGTTAACGTTAAGTATCCTTAGAAATTACGAGTTAATTTAAAACTTTCACAATTTCCAAGTACACCGCCTAATGTGACAAAATTCGTCGTTTAAAAAAAATATCGATTTACAATGTGCGGAAGCGTGAATCTTTATAGAGTTCGGTTCTTCGATGATGCTTGATCGTCTTCCGGCATCCAAAATGTACCTACACTTCATAAACATGAAATGCTTTAGTCATACAGGACTTAAAACGCGTCTAAACGAGTTCGAGAAACAATTGATAACAAAAACAAGGTTTTCAACCTTACCTCCACCGTAAATTACGGTGGCACCGTAATTTACGGTGGCCACTGGTAGTACAAGCCCCTACCGTAAACCATGAGGGATTCACCGTAGCATTTTTTAACTCCACCGTAAATTACGGTGGACACCGTAATTTACGGTGGCCCCTGCATCAGCAGGTCTGCAGCTTAGTTCAGCTATGCCAGTTTTTACGGAAACGGCCATAACTTCTTCGTTATTGATCCGTTTTACTCGATTCCACCATCAAACATGTTTATTTGGCCCTTATATCACATATACTTCTTCGACTTAATGTTGCCTATCATATTAGATTTTAATCGTCGGTTTAATTACTCAAATTAAATCCATTTTTACTCGGATACTTATTTTGACCCGTTACGGGTATTTAAGCATTTTCAAGCCTAAAAACGCTTTCGAATGCTTCTATATTTATTCTAAGTATTTACCTATTCATAGAACTCGTTTCCAAACAACTTTTAAAGGTTGTTTGCTCGAATTAGCCAACAAGGGCGTTTTGGTCGATTATGTTCTTTTTACTACGAAAGACTCTCTTTCCCATTTATTCGACCAAAATAGCATTTTAAACTACGACATGAATATGCATACCTGGCCCGGATCAACAAGTAGACCCGATTTATAAATACCTTGCTTTTTAATCGCTAAATAAGAGCGATGCGAGTATCCATTGGATTTCTATTCCTATAAGCATATAACTCGACAAAAGATCATTAGTCAATATTGTCAAAAGGTGATGTCTACACCTTTTGACCCGTTTGGCCGAATTGACCGTTTGTCTTTTCGAGATGATATTTTTTTATCATCTCAACTACATGACCCGCTCCGTTTAACACGGTACGGTCATTTTTACTTATAAACCTTTTATTACCACTTTCGTCATAATATGACCGAATTATCAATTTACTTCCTTTTTAACCATTATTATGGTTTCTTTCATCTTTGATTGTCTAGTTCCGTACGCCTACACAACGGAACATCGTATTTTAATTGTTTAGTTATTCCATTCGTTATTTATACGCTAAGGGAATATTACACAATCTAAGACTAGTGTAAGCTATACTTACCTCGCATCCCGCATACGCCTTTCTTCTCGTGCTTGATTCATTTGACCCGCTTCCTTTCCAAGCCTCTACCTAGCTTGTCAAGCGTCAAACTATCATCATAATTCGTAAGACGGTTATATTAGTCATCATTAATTATGACTATTCCATCTTACATGTTTTCTATCACAATTACCATTCGATCTTATTAATGGTCGGTTTGACTATTTAAAAGTCAAATCACCAATTAACACATATGATTGCACTATTAAGTTCACAAGACTCAATTAGGCACATTATCAACACTTAGTTCTCATTTAGGCATTTTAACAAACACCTAATGTGCATGATTTTATACTAATAACAATCAAGTTCATGACTAACTATTTAGCCAAATTTAAACAATTTTTGTAAGTTCCTTATATCTAGTATGCCTAATAACATCTAGACTCACTTCAAGTGACTCAATAACACTTGTTTTACAATCAGATTCCTAGTGTTCTTATCATTCCACAAAACCCATTCTACACTTAGATGGGTGATTATGAATTTCACAATTATAAGCATCAATTCATCAAACTAATGACTAGGGTTTACTCCTAGACATATATTCATTCCTAATTTCGTTCAAACATTGATCATGCAAGCCCTAATTTCGATTTCATGGTTTCACCTAGAACTCATGGTGAAACTAAATAACAAAATTAGACATACCTTATGATCCTTTCCCGAAGGTGATCACTATTCTGAGTTTGGATTTCGATTTGGAGCCGATTTACCCTATCAATTTGGTGAAATTGCAAAGCTAGGGTTCATGAGGGAGCTTTGGTCGCCCCCTGTGTTTCTACGACCAGACAAACACACCAAATGTGTGTTTTGTCTATTAAATTTTATTTAGTAAAACCATTTTAAACTTTAACACTTTTGACCCCTCTATTATTCTTAATTTTCATTTTGGGGTATTTTAATCAACTTTCACATTATTCCCAAAATTATAACTAACTAGGTTAATACTCCTAGTTACTTGGTGGGTCCCGGGAATCGTAACCCGTTTTACTTTAAGTCCTGTTAACTCGGGCTCTTATAAGCTCAATTCCTTAAAACTTTAATTCGCTTGTATTTAATATTGGGATTTCTTATCTAAATCCAAATATTCACCGGATTATTTTTACTACTAACGGTACTTTATCCGTCTTTAGGTATAAACGGAGTTTGATTACCAACCCCGTTTTCGGGGTGTTACACTGTGCCTCATTGCAACAGACTCACAATACAAACTACAACATGAAGAACTTCTTGCCAAATCAGATACTCCAACGAAGAACCTAGCAAAGAAGTTTTTAATCGCTCTTCATCACAAGAAGAAGAAGAAGTTGAGAAGTCATGGACATCAGAAACTGAGCCCACAGGAGGAGAAGGAATTCTGATGATAACCAACTCACCAGAAAACAAGACAGAAACTGAATATGCTGAAAGCCATCAGATTCCTGAAGCTGGAACTCATTTAGAGTTTGAAATTCATCAAGAAACAGAACATCAACATTATGAAGAAACTCACTTTGCTGGAACAACAAATGAAGCTACTGAAGTTATACATCATGATGAGTCTCGAATTGCTGGTACATCTCTTTTAAAGATAGTTTTAGTTGATACTTCTTTAAAAAGAACAAACTCAGAAGATTCAATTAATGTTTCTTACAAGTTAGAATATAGAAACACTGATGTTAATGAGGAGGTTACTAGTTCCATTCATCTCAACTCTGAATCAGAAAATGAGGAAGAGGTTGAGGTCTCAACAGATAGAGATCAGGAAACTGATCTAGGAAATTTGGTAAAAGGTAATCTGTTTGCCTCAAAAACTTATAGAGAATCATTAACTGATATGATTCAAGGACATAAGGAAATCCAGGATGAAAATGTGTTTTTCACCTCTGGTGGAGATGATTATGGTACACTTAAGGTTGCACCGAAATCTGGTAAAGCCAAAAGTGACCCTATCATTTCTAAAACAGCAGCAAATGTGTTTACAGCTGGAATGTTAGAAGGAACATCTGTTGTTCCTCCTGTTACCCAAGAATATGAATCTATGTCAACTGAACAACTGCACAAAGAACTTGATGACATAACAGCTGTTTGTACTGGGAAATCAGCAACAGAAGAAAAGCTTGATCTGATACTGGAGGAGATCAGAAATCAAAAGTCAGATATTAAAGCCTTATTAGAAACTGTCAAAGCTGTACAGAAACAAACAGAAGATAACACTGCAGCCCCCAACAAACTACAGAAGTCATCAGAAAACAAAGAGAGTTCATCAGAATTCAAGAAAGCTCTCAAAGAACTGCAAGAAATCAAGAAACGGATGGTTGAGGTTGCAAGTGCAGGGGAAAGCTCAAGTTCTGGAAGAATCCTTGAAGAAATTCAGTTCCTCAGCGCCAACAACAGCAGCATGGCTGAGGCTTTTGAGAAACTGATGGTGGAATTGTCTGCACAGAAAAATCAAGATAAACTGGAGTTTTAGAGAATGAAGAAACAAGAAGAAACAAATGCTCAAACTCTTTCTGATGTTCAACTATTAGTAAAGAGATTGCAGTACAATGTTGCCAGACTGGCAAAAGTTGATTTTCATGAACTGGAAGCTTCAATTCCACAAGAAAAACCAGCAGGAGAGTCAGAAACTCCTCAACAACAATTCAAGTAACCAGAAATCACTCAACAAGATCCAACCAAACAATCAGAAGCTTCAACAACACAAAAACAGAAGCAACCCATGGGTCCTCCTCCTAGTAAGCCAAAGTTACTCATGGGTCCTCCAACAAAAATTCCAAAGCCAGACACATCAAGGGTGCCAATGAAAGAAGTTGTTCCAGTTCAATCATCTTCCATAGCTCTCACAGTTGAAACTGAATTCAGCAGTGTGACACCCCAGGAAAACCAGGAAACCACGCAACTTAACTAGCTTCCTCAGTAACCACGTGCTAAATTTCGGGACGAAATTTTCTTAACAGGGGGAGAATGTGACAACCCTTATAATTACATATATCCGTACGATTAATTATATTAAGTTGTGCTTATTGATTATGCAGAAAATTGACTAAATGGTCCTGAATGTTTTCTTAAGTGTTGGGAATTAAAAATGTTACAAAAGTTACATAAAAGACACTATACGGAACAACTTAGCACTTTAACGAACCGATATCTAACCGAACAACCGGACATTACCCGGAACACCAAAATATTGCTAGAAACATTGTTGTATTATTTTTGGACTAGTTATGGTCCCCGAATACCCCAACACACTATATAATATTTCATACACACATAACACTAGACATAACACTTAACTTCCACTAGTTACCTACTTACCATTACAATTTACACTTGGACCCCTTCCCCCCTTTATATTTTCGGTCACATGGCATGGCCCCACATCAATATTTGCAAGATCTCACTAAATCCCATAAGATCTTACTTGATTTTTTTAGATATTGCATAGATTTCCCTTGATATCCTATAGATCTTCTTTAGATTATAAGTAACCTACCTATCATCAAATTTACAAATAACCCCCCCCCCCCTTCATGTCCACGGTTATGAAGGTGTGGCCCCACCTAGATTTTTGTGTGATCTTCCATGATCTTCATGATCCACCATAATCTTCATGAGATTTCATTATATCTCATAGGATCTTGCCTAGATTGTGAAAGATCTTATAGAATACTAATTGGATGAAAGTTACACTTGGACCCCCTCCCCCCTTGATGATTTACGGCCCATGTAAGGGACCCCACACTAGATTTTATTTTCATATTTTATTAGATCACTTACTTGATTGAGCAGCCATATTATTTGTGTAAGAAGATTACAAGTATGGGTTGCTAGATCATTCATATCTTTCATTCTCTATCTTCACTCATCTTCACCCCACTCCCTCAAACACCCTCTCTCCCTCTCGGCTTCCTCTACAACCGCCACCATCACCACCTTGTCACCACCATATCCATCCATTTCAAGCTTATTCAAGTTCTAGGAGGTGATACTTGGAGCTTGAAGCTTGGTGATCTTGAAGGAACTTCATACATTGCTTTTACACACCATCTTCATCATCTTATGTTCTTGAGTTCTTCCCTAGCTTTAAGCTAGTTGTAAGACTTCCTTAAACTCTTGTTTACTTCATGTTTTAGTGGTTAATGATTTTATTATGATGAAATCATATGAACACTAAAAGAACACAAACATAAATCATGAACATAAAGCTTTACATAAAGATGAAATATGATGAAATGATGTTAGTATGATGTTGTTATGAATATGTTGTTGATTACTTGTTGATTTCTTGATAATATGATGTTGATCATCATATAGAACTTTATTAGAAAGTATGGTGATCGTATGTGTGCGTTTAGTGGCATTTAAGCAATAAACTGCATGCTGAGTAACATTTACAGCCAACTTCAGTTGGCTGTAAACGGACCGTTATAAATCGAAAAATTGATTTTCTGAAGTCTAAATTATGTCTTTTCGAAAAAAGAATCAAATGGAACAGGAAACATATTTTTTCTAGGTCGTTTACTATTTTTAAAGGTCCGTTTTGTACAGCAGCAAAAGCTGCGTTTTTACTATAGAAAATGTGTGTTATGTTTTTCGTCATAACTTAAAATCTGTGTAGAATTAGCTCATGAAATTTGTACTGTATATGGACACTGATGTCATTGTAATTCTCCCACTGGAATTTCGTCAATCGGACTTACGACGAATTTTAAATGAATTTTTCCGTGGACTGCAGTCAGAAAGTGACGAATCTGATTACAGTCCGGTAAATATTTTTTATAAAATATTGGTAATGAATTGGATCCCGATATTTTTACATAGTAATATTTGGATTGTTTAAACACATTCTGTAAAAGTTTGGGAATTTTTAGAGTAAGTGAACTATTTTATTAAAATACCTGAAAACAGTCCAGTTTTGGATGTTCAAGCTGAAACAATATAACTAGTGATTTGCATGTCTAAATGTCGGTTATGTTATCCGACAATGATCTAACGTGTTATATGTCAATGAAAGTGTTATGTGCAATATCGTATGCTTGCTTTTGAGTAGCTATAAGTGGAACGTTTATATGGGCGTGAACTATTAAAGTGAGTGCATGTTATGTAGTAGATACGTGTAGGAACTTTGTGCTCTATTTGAAACCACTAAATGACTAACTGGTAATCATATTAGGACGTGATTGACCGACCTTGACTGTTAGCTATTTTTGAGAGTCAAACCGAGCAACCAAAGGTGAGTTCACACTCTTTCTAAGGCATGGGATTCCTGGTGGTTGGGAATGGGTTAAAGAACTAAAACGGAACCTGCATATCCTCCTTGGGTAGGATATGTACCACCATCCTCCTTGGGTAGGATGCCAATATTAATCCTGCGTATTCTCCTTGGGTAGAATACGTACGTTCGTCCTCCTTGGGTAGGACAACAACCTTAAACTTACTAGACAAAACTCTATCATTAAGTCCCTCATTTTATATCGACTTAATCGCCGAGGCCGATGTCGAGCGGGTCATTAGTTAATAGCGCTATTAGGTTTGACAAACCTCACACCGTGCCGGTAGGACGGACGTGTACTAATGGATCATGGCAAACAGTCAATGATGATAGACATTGACTTAGGGCACAACTTATTTTCGTTAGTAGTCGATATGGTAACGGTCTAGTGGTTCACATGGGGTAGCCCCCACCGAAACTGGTTATGGTTTGGGAAGAATTGGTTAATCGTATTTTCAACTATGGGGTAACCCCCACGGCAAGTAAGACAACTAAAGAAAAACTATGTTTTTGAAATAACCTAAAACGCACACCCAACTGTGAACTCGCTTAACTTTGTTGTTGATTTGTTGTTACACGCCTTGCAGGCCTTTAGGTGCATATCATTGGAACTTGCTGTCTGGGAGGCTGGAGTGGTCATGGGTCGAGATACATGGAATCGTAATACAAGACTAATGGTTTTTACATGTGGTTTATAAACACTTAACTAATGAATTATGCTTCCGTTGTATGTTGTGAATTATTTGTAACGTGTAACACTTAATGTTAAATCAATGAAAGTTTTACATAAATATACCTATGAGTTCAATGTGATTGGTGGCTAGATCCTGGTACGTCACACGCCTCGTGGGGGTTTTCGCTTGTGGTATTTTTGGGGTGTGATAAGCAGACAACTTGATGTAAAAGAAAAGAGAAGAATGGAAGATGAAGTAACATCTTCAAAAAGACCAAGAACAGTGATTGGAGAAGATCTAGAGGGAAAACTCAGAGAATTCACAATGCTGAAAGGTGGTCTACACACAATCATGTACCCTGAAGAACACTTGAAGCATTACTAGTGGAAAGGTCCAGAAGATAATCCAGAAAGGTCACTCTCTCCAATGAGCATAAATATTGTTCAACTCGGGAATGATGGAAACTGGGAAATTCTGCACAAACCAATGATAAATCCAATAGTTTCTATTGAAAAAATCATCACTATAAATGCTTCAGGAGGTATCTTAGGTACTGGTGGACAGAACAAGTACACCTTGATTAGAAAGACAATAGTGAAGAAGTTGTTACTGATGGAGACCTGGCTGATGATATTTACCCACTGGGCTTAGTAAAGATGAAGCAGATCATTGATAAAGACAAAAGTGCTTCAGTTGTGATCAGAAGAGCTCTTGACAGCATAAAAAGTGCAGGAGAAGAGTTGTATAAAAGGGCTGCACTGGCAGACTTTGACTTGTGTATCAATTTTGAGTATGGAAACAAGGTGCTAATACCTCCTCCTAACAACACTATCCCAACTGAAATTCCTCCCAAACAAGTAAGAACTGGAGCAATCTTTGACAAACCAGAAATGTGTGTGGTTTTCAAAGATGCTCATAATGAGAAAGCTCTATTCAGAATGAGTGAAATAAGCAGGTATTCTAATCAAACTCTGAAATATATAAAGAACTGCATGAATGAGAAACAAGAGCAGCTCAAGAAGAAGGGAAAGAACAATGAACAACTGAGGAAGGCAATTGAAGATAACATTGATAAATGGATGGAAGCTAGAGGCTGGTAAAAAGAACTTTATAAAACAACTCAAAAGGCAATTGACTACAAGAAAAGGCTGAAACCAGGAGACAAGTACAGAAGTGGAGTGAAGATCAATTAATGAATTCATGAGTTTAAAATTTCTGGTTTTGAGAACAATATTTTTTTTCTGTTTGTTTTAAACAATGATTGGTTTGATTTTGTTTTGTGTGTCTGAATTTAGTTGTTTGAACTTTCTTTTCATGGATTAGTTGAAGGTTGTTTATGTTTGATATAGATAGTTCATTTTCTTACAATACTTAGGGGGAAACTGTTAGGAAACTTTATTTGTAAGTATTGAAGAAAAATCAGATTCAACCTAATCTATGAAGAAGATTGATGTGCACAAAATGCAACATATAAATTACATCAATTGTGGCATAAAACTAACCCTTTTTTAGTACTAATGTTGGAAAAAGTGTGTTTTTGTCTTCCTTTTGTATTTTTAGGATTAAATGAGCTCAAATGAACAAAAGAAGCAAAAAGGCAACTAAATCTAACATAAATACAAGAAATGGAACAAACGTGGCGTGCCCGAACCACCGACAGCATCTTCCTAAGCAAAATCAAGAAGACCGAAGGCTAAACACGCCCCGTGCTCAGTGAGCACGGGGGCGTGCCCAAGTGTCACCAGAAAAGACAAAGTTGTAGAAGCTTCCATCGCCCACCACGGGGCCGTGCTCAGCGGACACGGGGCCGTGGTCAACTATAAGATTCGCGGAATCCAGGCAAATCTTGATAGTACAGATACGCTTCTGCACACGGGGTCGTGCTCAGCGGACACGGGGGCGTGGTCAACTAATGCAGACAAACTGCAATTAATGAAGAAAGAGAGAAGGATGGACACGGGCCGTGCCCAACGGACACGGGGCCGTGCCCGAGCTTCTGTTCAGCCTATAAATAGGAGTGCTTGGGTCACTTGCAACTCATCCCTTGGCACACCACCTCTCTCGCACTTCACCCACCACCCACCACCATCACAACACCATCATCCACCACCATCATCCACCACCATCATCCATTGTCCATCATAGAGTGTGTGAGTCATCTCGGGATCCAAGATTGATCGTAAGAGTTTTTGACAATCTCTTACATCACTTGGTGAAGACAAGTGTCTAGTGTAATACTTTTTATTTTTAATCTTTTCGCACTTTTTACTTGGTTATGTATTAATGACTTTAATAACTAGTTTCTTATGTTGAAGGTGAGTCTTCCTTATCGTTTGTCCGTGGTGTCTTGGCATTATTCTACTGTCTATATAAAATAAAAGATTTTCACCATTCATATCTCCACGGTCTATATGGAGGTATGTTGGCTACCTGGTCGGGGGTTAAGGGAACGGTTTGGTAAGAGTCTTGCCATTGTTCAGTGTATAGATCCTGCAAAGGACCTGGGTCAAATATAGTAGGACCTCCTTCAATACCCACCGGTATTGGATGGCGGGGGTCCAAACTCTTTGATCCCCTCATAAGTTAAACTACTATTAATATTTTAACCCGACTACTTAGGACTGTATCCCTGCTGACTCAGACTATTTAGCCGAGGGTAGAGTCACCTTCAAAAGAGGGGCCTACCACAATATGCATTAATAACTTAATTAATTATCTTTCAATAATCCGACCCTTTAGGATTGTATCCTTGCTGAGTCAAACTACTGGGTTGAGGGTAATGTCACCTTCAAAAGAGGGGCCTACTACAATAACTAAGATAATCTCTTAAAAAGTGCAAAAGTGCAGAAATAATCAAAGGTTACACTATACATGCGTCGGAGCTAAGTGATTCATCTTGTCTATCTGTTTTTATTTTTATTTTATTTTTCAGCATTTTAGTTAGTTTTTATTTTTCTAGTTTAAAACCTTTTTTTAATTTTTGATTTGATTAGACGTTGAGGATAAACCGGTACTAAAAGCTCTTGTGTCCTTGGACGACCTCGGTATCTTGCCAACACCATACTACGCTCACGATGGGTGCACTTGCCCATATGTGTGTTTGGTGTTAGTAAAATATCATGTTTTATAAATTTAAAACTTGACTAACGTGTAAAAAGGGCTTAAAATATACTTAATTCCATATACACACCAACCCGCATCAAAGATAAAAGTCCTGAAGATCAATACAACAAGAAGAAGATCGGATAGGACAACTGAAAAGAACAATATCTACTTCAAAGTATCATAAGTTGATCAAGAGCTGAAGAAGATTATCAGAGAAGGTCTTTCTGATGGATCTGATGATATTTCTGATGAAATATCATAAGTTTCTGACGATTCTGATCATCAGATTTTCTGATGATTTGTTCACCAGAATTTCTGATGAAGTGGTTATCAGAAATTCTGATAAAACCCCACTTGTCTAGAAATCTGTTCTATCCTGCTACAATACCGAAGCAACTTAACATTATTGGATATCATGATGACAAAGGCAACTTGATTATTGGATTCAATGAATATGTCAAGAAGCTACTTTATGCAGGGAATATACATGAATAAACAAATGTTTATTCATGTATTCAAGCCGTCTATAAATAGAAGGCTCATCAAGCAGAGAACAATGAGTTAAGCCTAGCATTCAATACATACTATAAACTCCATTGTCCTTTCACCTCAGAATTCACAAGTATTCATTTGTAATAGATAATAATCTTACAATCACCTTGTAAACCATTTTGTTTCAAAGTGATATAAACTTGATAATTCTGTAGGTCTTGTTTCTTGAAAGTTTGATTTCTATTTCCGCACACTATTTTCACATTTGTTGAAATCACTTGTCATATTACGTGAAAAGAAGTTTTTAAGTCCAAACTGGGACCAACAATTGTACAAGAATTTTATAAAAACAGCACCTCAAATCTTACTTTGGACCTCAAAATGGTGAGGTTCCACCTTAGATTGCCAAGGCAAATCTGTGAAAGCCATCCGAGAGGTTTGCCCAAATGTGAATATTGAAGAAAATAGAAGAAGTAGAAGAAAAATAGAAGAAAATGATTAAGGAAGTGAGTTAGAACTCAGTTAGAAGTTGTTGAAATGTTCTGCCTTGATCTGATAATTTAGAGAGAAAAGTGGGGATTTGAGAGAGTTAAAGTGAGTGGAAAGTGGTGTGGAGTGGAAGTGGTCACGTATTTATAGATGCGGAGTAGGTCTGGTGCGGATGGGTGGCTCGTGCGACTGAGGTCAGTTCGCACGGATGGGTTCACTCGCACGAAGGGTTCATCCATGCGAGGGGATTTAGGTTGGTTGGTTTCACGTATTTTAGCAGGTTTTAAGTATTTCAAGCGTAAAAGTGTTTTGTGTTAGTACTATGTATGTATATTTGATGCTTCAAGTATTTCAAGTATAAGTTTTCGCGTATGATAATGTATTCAAGTTTGTAACAAAGTATGTTTAAAATCATCGAGTTTTATAGTGATCAAAGTCTCGGATTACAATGTTTGGAAGAGAAATAAGAATACGATACAGTTACAAGTTTCCAAAAATACAAATACAATTACACTTTCTAAATAAGGAAAATACAAAAATGCAAAGCGTTACACTATATATGTAACGCCCTGCGTTTTCAAACTTCCTACATTTAGAAACCTTACGTGAAATTCTAACTTTGGAAATCTTGTGTTCTTATAACCATTCTTTCATTGTAATCGTTGTAAAATACGGAACTTGCTTCGTAAATAAAACTTGTACGTTACACTTTTTACCTAGTTAAATCATGTTTTATTTCATATTTCACCTTGTTACAAGTTAGGGGAAACATTGTTGCATATTATTACACAACTTAACTAACAAAATTACTCATTATAATGTTTTAAAAAAATAAAAAAATAAAGAAATATGGCAGCCCAAATTCAGCCAAATTCAGCCCCATATAGTTGGGTTTTGTGGGCTAGTTTCAAGGTGTAACCCCTTCTAAACACTTCCAAAGCCCAACCCATTGAAACCCTAATCCTTCCCCCTATAAATACCACTTATAACCAGCCTCCATACCACTTTTGCAACCCTAAAAACTCACAAAACATCCACCAAACCGTAGCTGAAAGTAAGGGTTCGAGTAGATTGACACCCCTTCACGAAAATGGGCATAACTCACTCAATTCTTATCCGATTCACTCGATTCTTTTTCCTACTTGCTTGTATAATCATGGGGTTCGATTCCTAGACTTCTCCTTGGGGAAATCAGACCTGGAAATGCCCCGAAATAGTCCATAAACTTTCTGTTTGTTTTTATGTTCATCAAAAACTTGTTTAAACCTATGCAACTTGTGTCTAACACATCTCATACCTATGTCCTAATGCTTACAACTTATCCCATGGTTGGTTAAGCTTAAAAACAAGGTTGAGACATTTAAAATCAGAGGATTAAACCTCATAAACTTGGTGTTTTGTTTAGGGTTTTTAACCCACAAGTCATGTCAAACATTGTCTTTGATACATGAGTGATTATGGAACAACTTGGGTTGTCCAAACATACAATCCTCACATGATTTGATGATTTCTCTTAGTTAGTGTGTATATTTCTTATTCTTTATTGTATGTTCATGACCCTCCTTGGTTGTTTTTTTACATCAAGTGTAGTGGTGAACACATAGAGGTGCCTAAATGGAAGACTTGATCTTCCTACCTCCTACATGACTTCTATGACATTTAGAGGTACCAAAATGAAGATTTTAATCTTCTACCTCATGCTTGAACTATTGGACATATATTATATAACCTAAATATATTATTCGAATAATCGAATCTTTGATGATGAACTAGTGTTCATATGTCGGGGTACTAGATTACATCATCCTAGACTATGATAACTTGTCACGATTCTAATGGAACCTTGTTCCATGAAAACATCTAAACTCCTTCGAGTTTCCTAGTGTCAAGAACAAGCATCATATGTACTAAATGATTATTTTCCATGTTATTCTCATATCTTATTTTTATGTTGTTTTAAACACCGAATCTCGACTCTAAACATACTTGAACCTTAACCCTTATACATTCGGACTCTAAATCTCTACTCGTCAACAACTGGATAATCGGAAAACATATGCAAACTTAGTGAGTATACTCGTAGTTCCCCCTTTTTACTTTTACCACTTTTGGGGTGTAACATGTTTACCTATTGAAAACTTACACATGAACCTTTTGTTAAACACATGAACGTTCCTATAACATGCTTGTATACGTGATGGCTTGATACTTTAAACTTGGGTTATTCTTATGTGTTGAACTTATCATTAACTTCGTACGAGCCAAACCTTGACATATGTAGCGCTATAGGATTAACGACCCGCCCGTAAACTTGAGGTTATGTCTTGAGCATATTGCGTTTTCTTGGTTTGATATGTTAGACACATGCCATGTTTAAATGTTTATCTTGAATCACATGCTTGCTATGAGGAATTGTTCAAACTTATCTTTTGCTATGTACGTATCAAACTTGTATACTCGCCTTTGCTTTTGCATTGAACTTTATTTTAAACATGTTACAGGTTGAGGACGATGATGCTATGAAATGAAGTAGCGTTGATGCCTAGATACACATATAGACGTTAGGGTTTAAAATGTTGTATCAAAATTTTGTTATGTTATCATGTTGTTATGTTAAACTTGTCGTATTTGAATTTCTTGTAATGTTGACTATTTGAAGTTATGAAATGAAATGAAATTTGGATTTTCTAAATATTGTCACAAATAGCGTTATGATGTCTCTAGCAATCTTCACACTTCGTCTCATCCCGATGTTTCCGCCATTGGTTGGGGTGTGACAGATTGGTATCAGAGCCATAACTATAGGGAATTAGGAAAAGTAGGAATGCTTTAGCCTAGTCTATAGTTTTAGAACCTTATTCGTATGCTTTGCTTGGACTACTACATGATACTTTATTTGTTACTTATTTATGCTCTTTTAAACATGTATGTTACTCATGTGTAATATTCGACATGTTATTCTTACGCATTAATGCTTGTTTTATTATGTGTTAACACTTGTTTCGTTGTTCGATTCTTTATGTGTTATTCTTGACATATTTCTCTATGTGTTAATACTTGTTTTATTTCATTATTTAAGTATCATCCTTGATATGCTTTCTTATGTGTTTATACTTGTTTGTGTATCTCCTTCGACATACACTTCCCTCATGCATTTTACTCGATTATTCTAAATCCGACAACACTCATATTGTACAAATGAGACGAATTCACCAAAATAGGCGTGAAACCCACAATTTAGTGAACGACTCTCAATCTATCTATTCTTCTTTTTACACGAGATATCGCCATTGAGCTAGGAGTGAAATCCACATCTAAATGGCAAATCTCAAATTTCAAATTCTAGTGGACCCTCGTCAACATGTCGAAATTTAAATTTTGACCCGACGAGTACCAACCACACTTAGGATACGAAATCGTCAAGATAGGGGTGAAACCCGCACCTTGTCGACTAGTTCCACTCCTTGATTTTTTTCATAAATCCCGCCAAGTCTCGAAACTTCGATTGATTTGGGACATGTAGTAACCGGAAGGGTAAATACCGTTAACCGACTTGTCGGCGAGAGTATTTTACCTATTAGGCCAAAGCATGCTCCTCAAATTCAAAAGACTTTTCGACCACTTTGGTTAGTCAAAGTTCCGTTTGGAACACTCCAAACTTTGGTCAAACATGTGTTTCTATTGTTCATTTTATACGATGCAATCTTTCAACCTCGAGTTTACCTTTGATTTCTCTTTTCACACGCACAACATATCGAACCTTTTCGATACATTTATATATGCATGATTTTCATATAATTTAAATTCATATTCCTTGTAACAACTAGTGGAGAGGTATCATCGAGATTGGAGTGACTTCCTTACCTTGACGATTGACTCCACCCCTCTTCCCTTAAAACGACCTCACCAACGAGTTAGGGGTGATTCCCTTACTTAGGTGACCGTTACCCAAAACTTCTCTTTCAAAATATTTTATTATGCAAACCCGATCATGTTTTATACCTAAATCATTTATCATTATTCAAAATACCTACTTATACCGATTTCAAAATACATTGTTTATCAAACGTACTTCTTATTCTACCATCCATTTTCACTCAAATCATATACACAAGATTCTTAATCATGTCTTTACCGTTTTACTACATAAATTTCCAAACCTTACGAAATGCTACCTATCAATTTAATCGGTCTAATGAATCTCTTGCCCATGAACTTCACATCTGATTTATTAACTGAAACACGTTCACATTATATCATCATACTAGAGACTTCCACTCTTAATCGAAATCAAACTAACCTTTCTCAATTACTTATAAGACCTCATAGATGTTATATGACCGTTTACCAAATACTCTTTCCAACATCAATAAATCCTTTGTTAAAATTATTTTTAAACAATCACTAAGTTCTTTTACTAAATTTCTTTTCTTTTCTAAGGGTCGACGTTTTCACAAGAACTTTCAAAGTCCAAAATTTTCATGTTTTGATGCAAATGAAACAAACCCGTTATTTAAAAAAAAAAAAAAAAAAAAAAAAAAACCTTCTCTACAACGCTTAACTCGTCATCCAAATTTCAAAACACGTGGGCTAGAAGACTTCATGGGGACCGACAATTTTCAACATACGTGAACTCCTTTTTTTTTTAAACAAAAGTAGCATTTCAATCATTACAAAATACGTTAAGCATGACCAATGAGTACTTTATGTTCCTTTACATATACAAACTATATTCTACCTTTCAAACCAAGCTCAATCTAATTTTGATTCGGCAAACTCAACGTTTTGTTTAAACAACTATACATGCACATCATCATACACATTTTAGTCGATATCTCGCGATAACATCATTTATATCGTTCGTATCTACATACTTAACCTGTTTTTTTCTCCGCAATGTCTCAACGTACACCATATACGCAATATTTATTTTTCATACCTACACCTATGTTCATACGTTTTATGCTTGTACTCATACACATACTACTTATACGTTTTACGCTTCTGCTTGTACACATACTACTTACATGTTTTATGTTTATGCTCATACATACATGCGTATTCATACTTAAACTTATGCTCATACTTTCATCCTTACTCATGATTCGTACATTCGTACCTATACGCGAGCGTAATCCGAGGGATTCGCTTACGTGGGTCCCATACATGCTTAAACATAAACATGCTTACATACGACATTCTTCTATGTACACATTCTTATTTTCAAATTCATGTATACCTTGATTCATACATAACTAGTACAAGCTATGTGGATCATGCGACAATCAGTATAATCGCGGGTGCACACGGGATTATAGTGATAGGCGTATGAGAACCATAGAGTGTACTACTGTGTATGGTAAGACACGGAACGTAACATGACCCCGAGTAACGAAACGGACGTAATGTGGTTAAAACATGGTGGATACGCCGCTGGTACTTCCTATATATAAGTGTTTTCACCATGTTACCAAACTTTCGTAAAACGTGCCATGAGAAATTCAGTGTGTTGCAGACCTTTTGGACCTAATACAACTTCACGCAACTCACAAACGCATTATATCCGATTATTCATGACGAGACTTCATCCTTAACACACTACGTTCATCTATCCAACACTTATGCTATTCACATACTTGTACTCTTTAAGAGCCATTCGTTCATTCTATACTCGTATTGTTTTATACAAAACTCGTTCGCAATCCAGCTTGTTTAAACATTTGAGTCCTAACTTACCTCATTACCTATAAAATAGCCTCCCTATTCTTGATTCTTGTGTAACTATACTTAGTATCTCTCTATTGCTTTATTTAAAGTAACAAACCTTTTCGTCCCTCTCAATAAACAGGTTTTACGAAAGTATGATTTTTTTTATACTATCCTTAAAAACTTCCCCTTGCAAATCTACCTTGATGTTCTCCAAAATTTGGTACTTTTCAAAACTTTCAAACTTCCCAAGTTTCAATTCTTAATGATCACCTTTATGCCAAAAACTCTTTCAAGCCTTCCTCTTGAATAAATTTCGGGACGAAATTTCCTAAAGGAGGGGAGACTGTAACGCCCTGCGTTTTCAAACTTCCTACATTTAGAAACCTTACGTGAAATTCTAACTTTGGAAATCTTGTGTTCTTATAACCATTCTTTCATTGTAATCGTTGTAAAATACGGAACTTGCTTCGTAAATAAAACTTGTACGTTACACTTTTTACCTAGTTAAATCATGTTTTATTTCATATTTCACCTTGTTACAAGTTAGGGGAAACATTGTTGCATATTATTACACAACTTAACTAACAAAATTACTCATTATAATGTTTTAAAAAAATAAAAAAATAAAGAAATATGGCAGCCCAAATTCAGCCAAATTCAGCCCCATATAGTTGGGTTTTGTGGGCTAGTTTCAAGGTGTAACCCCTTCTAAACACTTCCAAAGCCCAACCCATTGAAACCCTAATCCTTCCCCCTATAAATACCACTTATAACCAGCCTCCATACCACTTTTGCAACCCTAAAAACTCACAAAACATCCACCAAACCGTAGCTGAAAGTAAGGGTTCGAGTAGATTGACACCCCTTCACGAAAATGGGCATAACTCACTCAATTCTTATCCGATTCACTCGATTCTTTTTCCTACTTGCTTGTATAATCATGGGGTTCGATTCCTAGACTTCTCCTTGGGGAAATCAGACCTGGAAATGCCCCGAAATAGTCCATAAACTTTCTGTTTGTTTTTATGTTCATCAAAAACTTGTTTAAACCTATGCAACTTGTGTCTAACACATCTCATACCTATGTCCTAATGCTTACAACTTATCCCATGGTTGGTTAAGCTTAAAAACAAGGTTGAGACATTTAAAATCAGAGGATTAAACCTCATAAACTTGGTGTTTTGTTTAGGGTTTTTAACCCACAAGTCATGTCAAACATTGTCTTTGATACATGAGTGATTATGGAACAACTTGGGTTGTCCAAACATACAATCCTCACATGATTTGATGATTTCTCTTAGTTAGTGTGTATATTTCTTATTCTTTATTGTATGTTCATGACCCTCCTTGGTTGTTTTTTTACATCAAGTGTAGTGGTGAACACATAGAGGTGCCTAAATGGAAGACTTGATCTTCCTACCTCCTACATGACTTCTATGACATTTAGAGGTACCAAAATGAAGATTTTAATCTTCTACCTCATGCTTGAACTATTGGACATATATTATATAACCTAAATATATTATTCGAATAATCGAATCTTTGATGATGAACTAGTGTTCATATGTCGGGGTACTAGATTACATCATCCTAGACTATGATAACTTGTCACGATTCTAATGGAACCTTGTTCCATGAAAACATCTAAACTCCTTCGAGTTTCCTAGTGTCAAGAACAAGCATCATATGTACTAAATGATTATTTTCCATGTTATTCTCATATCTTATTTTTATGTTGTTTTAAACACCGAATCTCGACTCTAAACATACTTGAACCTTAACCCTTATACATTCGGACTCTAAATCTCTACTCGTCAACAACTGGATAATCGGAAAACATATGCAAACTTAGTGAGTATACTCGTAGTTCCCCCTTTTTACTTTTACCACTTTTGGGGTGTAACATGTTTACCTATTGAAAACTTACACATGAACCTTTTGTTAAACACATGAACGTTCCTATAACATGCTTGTATACGTGATGGCTTGATACTTTAAACTTGGGTTATTCTTATGTGTTGAACTTATCATTAACTTCGTACGAGCCAAACCTTGACATATGTAGCGCTATAGGATTAACGACCCGCCCGTAAACTTGAGGTTATGTCTTGAGCATATTGCGTTTTCTTGGTTTGATATGTTAGACACATGCCATGTTTAAATGTTTATCTTGAATCACATGCTTGCTATGAGGAATTGTTCAAACTTATCTTTTGCTATGTACGTATCAAACTTGTATACTCGCCTTTGCTTTTGCATTGAACTTTATTTTAAACATGTTACAGGTTGAGGACGATGATGCTATGAAATGAAGTAGCGTTGATGCCTAGATACACATATAGACGTTAGGGTTTAAAATGTTGTATCAAAATTTTGTTATGTTATCATGTTGTTATGTTAAACTTGTCGTATTTGAATTTCTTGTAATGTTGACTATTTGAAGTTATGAAATGAAATGAAATTTGGATTTTCTAAATATTGTCACAAATAGCGTTATGATGTCTCTAGCAATCTTCACACTTCGTCTCATCCCGATGTTTCCGCCATTGGTTGGGGTGTGACAATATACATACATATATATATATATATGATGCGTGTTAGTGTGTATATAATTTAGGTGTATATTTTAAGCCCTTTTTACACTTTTAGCCAAGTTTTAAATTTATAAACACGATATTCACTAACACTAAACACGCATATGGGCAAGTGCACCAATCGTGGACGTAGTATGGTGTTGGTAAGATACCGAGGTCGTCCAAGGACACAAGAGCTTTTAGTACCGGTTTATCCTCAACGTCTAATCAAATCAAAATGTTAGAAAAAAAAGGTTTTTAAACTAGAAAAATAAAACTAACTAAAATGCTGAAAATAAAAATAAAAGTGAAAACAGATAAACAAGATGAATCACTTGGATCCGACTCGTGTGTAGTGTAACCTTTGATTATTTTCGCACTTTTGCACTTGTTTAAGAGATTATCTTAGTTATTGTAGTAGGCCCCTCTTTTGAAGGCGAGTTACCCTCAACCCAGTAGTTTGAGTCAGCAAGGATACAATCCTAAAGGGTCGGATTATTGAAAGATAATTAATTAAGTTATTAATGCATAATGTGGTAGGCCCCTCTTTTGAAGGCGACGTTACCCTCGGCTAAGTAGTCTGAGTCAGCAAGGATACAGTCCTAAGTAGCCGGGTTAAAGTTTTAATAGTAGTTTAACTTATGAGGGGATCAAAGAGTTTGGACCCCCGCCATCCAATACCGTTGGGTATTGAAGGAGATCCTACTAAATTTGACCCAGGTCCTTTGCAGGATCTATACACTGAACAATGGCAAGACTCTTACCAAACCGTTCCCTTAACCCCCGACCAGGTAGCCAACATACCTCCATATAGACCGTGGAGGTATGAATGGTGAATCTTTTATTTTATATAGACAGTAAAATAATGCCAAGACACCACAGACAAACGATAAGGAAGAATCACCTTCAACTTAAGAAACTAGTAATTAAAGTCATTAATACAAAACCAATTAAAAAGTGCAAAAGATTAAAAATAAAAAGTACTACACTAAACACTTGTCTTCACCAAGTGATGTAAGAGACTTAGGCAAACATGGCCTTTGATTGTCAAGAACTCTTACGATCAATCTTGGACCCCGAGACGACTCACACACTCTATGATGGACAATGGATGATGGTGATGGATGATGGTGTTGTGATGGTGGTGGGTGGTGGGTGAAGTGTGAGAGAGGTGGTGTGCCAAGGGATGAGTTGCAAGAGCTCCAAGCACTCCTATTTATAGGCTGAACAGAAGCTCGGGCACGGCCCCGTGTCCATCCTCCTCTCTTTCTTCATTAAATGCAGTTTGTCTGCATTAGTTGACCACGCCCCCGTATCCGCTGAGCACGACCCCATGTGCAGAAGCATATCTGTACTATCAAGATTTGCCTGGATTCCGCGAATCTTATAGTTGACCACGGCCTCGTGCCCGCTGAGCACGGCCCCGTGGTGGGCGATGGAAGCTTCTACCACTTTGTCCTTTCTGCTGACACTTGGGCACGCCCCCGTGCTCGCTGAGCACGGGGCGTGTTCAGGCTTCTGTCTTCTTGTTTTGCTTGGGAAGATGCTGTCGGGAGGTGGGGCATGCCACGTTTTGTTCCTTTTCTTGTATTTATGTTAGATTTAGCTGTATTTTTGCTTCTTTTGTTCATTTGAGCTCATTTAATTCTGAAAATGCAAAAGGAAGATAAAAGCACATTTTTTCCAACATTAGTACTAAAAAAGGGTTAGCTTTTTGCCACAATTGATGTAATTTATATGTTGCATTTTGTGCACATCAAATACCCCCACACTTGAATCTTTGCTTGTCCTCAAGCAAAACTCTTTATAATGTGGCTTTTTCACTCCCAAATGGAATGGGTAGAAGAAAGGGTTTTTGGGCTTGTCATAGAGTGTCGGGATTTCCAAGATTCTTTATCAAGTTTTATTTTTATTTATTTACAATCCTATTCGTCATGATTTATTAAAAACGTTTTATAAGATAAATTACTTATTAGGGCATAACATGCCTTTTTAAAATTCCATTTATATACAAGTTCACATACCTCACGGGGGATTACTCAACACTCGGCCGAAGGTGTATTTTTAGTGAATCACTCGAGAGCGGCATGGAACTTACTCCTACCATAAGCTTGCCAAGCAATCAATCCTCCTCCTTTTTAACTATATATCTTTGCAAATATCAAGAGGACTTTTTGGGTGAAGGGTTAGGCTTGGGCTAAAGGTGGGTGGTTGGGTTAGTGGTTAGTAAAAGGGCGAAAAGCGTAAAAAGCATCGGTTTTTTTAAGACTTTTTATTTTTCACAATTTTATTTTTATTTTGATGAACCATTTCTTTCAAACAAAGTTATTTTTGATGAACTTGTTTGTTTATTTGGTTTCATCATATATATATATATATGTATATATATATATATATATATATATATTTGAAGTCATAATTAAAACCGAGCTTTGTTACTAAAAGAAGGGTTAAAATAAAAAGGTTTAGGTGGGTAAAAGGGGTGATTGTTTTGGGTTAAGAAATGAAAAGGTTTAGGCTCAAAGGGGTTAACTAGGGGGATTTTGGGTAGATGGTAAAAAAAATGAAAAATAATGGTGTAGAAAGAAAAAGGGTTAGTCCTAATGCCTCCATCATTTACTTACTTGGGTTTAAGTTGGTAAGGACCGGGAATGCATTGTCGTGGCAAGTTCTAGAGTCGTAAGAACCAAGCGGCTATTCACATAAGAAACGAAAAATGAGCATTTAGTGTAAAGATATGTATTTGTATGCTCAATAAAGGCTCAAAACTCACTTCCGTGGGAATGGGTTTTTATGTGATCAAGTATATATAATCAAATTTTAACTAAGCTTGTCATGCCGTTTCATAATTTTCTTATGTTGGTTCTTTTTTATCACGACGCTATCGGTTGTAAATTTGTAAAAATATAACCTTTTTAGAACTTGAAATTCCCAACTTAAACTTAGACACAAAAAAATGAAAATTTTTGAAAAAAAAAAATTTGGGGTAATTAACGGTTCCAATAGAGTTTTGTGTAAGGCTTGATTAGAACTTGCAAGATTCAAAGTTTTAGCATCCCCCCCACACTTAAATTACACATTGTCCTCAATGTGTCCCAAAAATAAGTTTTTAGGTTGATTGAATGTGTAAAAGGGTGTTAAAAGCAAAATTTTATGTTACTGGCACTTTGGACACGGCCCCGTGGTGTCCGGGCACGGCCCCGTGTTCAGGTGCCAGTGTCAAAATTTAGTAAAGAGAAACAGAAGCCTGGACACGGGGGCGTGTTCAGTGAACACGGCCCATGTCCAGTTACCTGAACTGGGTGTTTTCTGCAGATTGTGCAGCACGGGGCCGTGTCGGGCGGACACGGCCCGTGCTAAACTTGCTGTAATGAAGAAATTTTTGTCGGATGGCCCTGTTTCCATGCATGGGGTTATGTTTCTCGTTTCCCTTGTTATCCTTCACCATCCCGAGTGTATTTTATTCATCATAACATCATTCAAACACTAAAACCATCATTTCATTAAAGTCATAGAGAGAATTACATTATCCTAAAAAGCTAGTAAGTAAGATAAGTGAGCACAAGGAGCTTAAATCAAGGAGTTCTAGCCTACAAGTTATTTTAATTAGCAAAACTTCCGAAAAGATATTTTTCTCGGTTAGATGCGGCTTCAAATAACTCCTTCCTCCGGGCATTGGTTCCTCACATGTCGGCGAGCCACTCCTCTATCTCCCTTGGGAGGAGGAAGGCGGGTTCGTTGGCGTCGGTTTGAGGAGGTACTACTTCCACCGGGACTTCTTGTAGATCTTCAAGTGGAGGCTCCGCTGGAATGTCATCCCATCCGGTAGGATTGTTGACCCCAAGTTCTAGGTTCCAATCCTCTTGAGGGAGGATTGGTTCCATGGGAGGTGTTACAAGAATGTTTAACCTCTGGTGCAAGAGGTTAATTTCTTGAAAACTGTTTTCCAGCCCCACCATAATATAGTTTATACGGTCTATTAGGACCTCCTCTACTGAAGTCATTTCATCAAGAGCTTCTCGTAAAGCCATGACGTAGCGTACGAGAGTAGCTTCAATTGAAGATCTTCTCTCTCTCCGACTGTTTCTTGAATGTGCAGAAGATGTTCCACTGTTTTGACTTGACATTCTACGAAAACAAACCAGAAATAGCTTATTTTAATGAAACAGTACATTGGACACGGCCCCGTGTTCACCTTTCTGCAGAATTTTCGAACAAGGAATATTGAAGTTTCTAGTTATTTTTCCAATTTGTGAAGCTTCTTTGAACAACAATAACTTAAAACAACGTTATACAACTTATTTTTAACAAGATTCTTTGAACAAAACTCAACAATCCATTCAATAAAGCTTGAAATCTCAAGCTTTATTGGAGGTTTTGGAGAAAGATGAAGAAGAAGGAAATGGATAAAAGAGAAAAGGACAAGATGGTTGTTGGAACCTTCTTTTAGAACATACCTAGGATGGTAGGAGAGAAGATCCCTTCAAATCTCTGTCCCTGGATGGTCCAAATGTGCGGGATTCTTGGCTGCATTTGTAGAAAACGACAGCGTGCTGGACACGGCCCCGTGTCGGCTGGACACAGCCCCGTGTGCAGGCAAGATCCTGACACACTTTGTCCATATTCTGACGTAAAGTCAGAAGGGTATCTTTTGGTGGACACGGGGGCGTGTTGGCTGGGCACGGCCCCATGTCGAAAGGCTGATTATGAAGTTTTTCTATTTTCAAGGAACTTATCCGGATCGGGCAGTTCCTTACTGGATGGAACAACCCCAAAGTGCCTAAGATACCTTAATTGCTCTAGATTAAGACGAGAACGCAAGAGGTTGTCGGTGAGGGTGATTCCTATGCTAAATGTAGGTGGACAAGTCCAACCCTTTTCCGGGCTCTCGTTTTAAATTTATAATTTAGGTGTATATTTTAAGCCATTTTTACACTTTTTAGCCAAGTTTTAAATTTATAAACACGATATTCACTAACACTAAACACACATATGGGCAAGTGCACCCATCGTGGACGTAGTATAGTGTTGGTAAGATACCGAGGTCGTCCAAGGACACAAGAGCTTTTAGTACCGGTTTATCCTCAACGTCTAATCAAATCAAAATGTTAGAAAAAAAAGGTTTTTAAACTAGAAAAATAAAACTAACTAAAATGCTGAAAATAAAAATAAAAGTAAAAACAGATAGACAAGATGAATCACTTGGATCCGACTCGTGTGTAGTGTAACCTTTGATTATTTTCGCACTTTTGCACTTGTTTAAGAGATTATCTTAGTTATTGTAGTAGGCTCCTCTTTTGAAGGTGACGTTACCCTCAACCCAGTAGTTTGAGTCAGCAAGGATACAATCCTAAAGGGTCGGATTATTGAAAGATAATTAATTAAGTTATTAATGCATAATGTGGTAGGCCCCTCTTTTGAAGGCGACGTTACCCTCGGCTAAGTAGTCTGAGTCAGCAAGGATACAGTCCTAAGTAGCCGGGTTAAAGTTTTAATAGTAGTTTAACTTATGAGGGGATCAAAGAGTTTGGACCCCCGCTATCCAATACCGTTGGGTATTGAAGGAGATCCTACTAAATTTGACCCAGGTCCTTTGCAGGATCTATACAATGAACAATGGCAAGACTCTTACCAAACCGTTCCCTTAACCCCCGACCAGGTAGCCAACATACCTCCATATAGACCGTGGAGATATGAATGGTGAAAATCTTTTATTTTATATAGACAGTAAAATAATGCCAAGACACCACGGACAAACGATAAAGAAGAATCACCTTCAACATAAGAAACTAGTAATTAAAGTCATTAATACAAAACCAATTAAAAAGTGCAAAAGATTAAAAATAAAAAGTACTACACTAAACACTTGTCTTCACCAAGTGATGTAAGAGACTTAGGCAAACATGACCTTTGATTGTCAAGAACTCTTACGATCAATCTTGGATCCTGAGACGACTCATACACTCTATGATGGACAATGGATGATGGTCGTGGATGATGGTGTTGTGATGGTGGTGGGTGAAGTGTGAAGTGTGAGAGAGGTGGTGTGCCAAGGGATGAGTTGCAAGAGCTCCAAGCACTCCTATTTATAGGCTGAACAGAAGCTCGGGCACGGCCCCGTGTCCGCTGGACACAGGCCCGTGTCCATCCTCCTCTCTTTCTTCATTAAATGCAGTTTGTCTGCATTAGTTGACCACGCCCCCGTGTCCGCTGAGCACGACCCCGTGTGCAGAAGCATATTTGTACTATCAAGATTTGCCTGGATTCCGTGAATCTTATAGTTGACCACGACCCGTGCCCACTGAGCACGGCCCCGTGGTGGGCGATGGAAGCTTCTACCACTTTGTCCTTTCTGCTGGCACTTGGGCACGCCCCCGTGCTCGCTGAGCACGGGGCGTGTTCAGGCTTCTGTGTTCTTGTTTTGCTTGGGAAGATATTGTTGGGAGGTCGGGCATGCCACGTTTTGTTCCTTTTCTTGTATTTATGTTAGATTTAGCTGTCTTTTTGCTTCTTTTGTTCATTTGAGCTCATTTAATCCTGAAATTGCAAAAGGAAGACAAAAGCACACTTTTTCCAACATTAGTACTAAAAAAAGGGTTAGTTTTATGCCACAATTGATGTAATTTATTTGTTGCATTTTGTGCACATCAATATATATATATATATATATATATATATATATATATATATATATATATATATATATATATATATCCAACTGAAACACAGTAAAAGGAAAAAAAATATAGTAAGTTAGTGAATGCCACATAACATCCACTAGTTGATTTAACCGATTTTTCAACCAATTACAATAACTTACATATATTATTATATACAATATTTGGATACCTCTATTAATTTATGTTTATTTTCTTTTTCCCCTTTTAATGTATGCTTTAGAGATATGGCCACCAGCCAACTTGCAATTGGCTTTTTAAATTTTATATATTGAAGATGATTTTAATCTAATGTTTTTCTTAGAACTTTGGAAAAAGAGTTAGGTGGTGTTTGTTTTTTCTGCAGGAAAAGTTCTTAAGTCTGCGGACCACATCTGCAGGCATCTGCAGAGGAAGAGGTGGACCAAAGGTCTGCAGTCTGCAAGGAGAAGATGGTTTGTTTTTATTCTTCTTCTACAAAACCTCTTCTAAACACACAAACAACAGACACACTACACACCACACTCTTCTCTCTCTCTCTCTGCCTTCAACCATCCACCACCTACCACAACCATCCACCACCACCACAACCATCCACTGTCGCAACAACCAGAATCATCATCATTGACATCATCATCATCGACATCATCATCACCGTCATACCCCACCACCGCCGCTGTTTTGCCGCCGTGAGGGCGTTTCTGGTCGTCGGAGACGGCGATTCAGCCGTCTCTCATTCTCCTTCGTCTCTCTCTCTCTCTCATCAATCAGTCTCTCTCTCTCTCTCATCGGGTTTTTTCTCTCTCTCTTCCGATCTCCCTCTCTCTCTCATCGGGTTCTTTCTCTCTCTCTTCCGATCTCCCCCTCTCTCACTGTCTGTACCATCGCCGCTGTATACCACCACTAACCGGTGGTGGTCGGCCGTTCACTTAAGGGAGAACGGGGGCTGTGGGGTGGGTAGGTTTGGTAGGAGGTGATTAGGGGTGTCGCGTGGCGGAGACGTGGTGGCAGAGATGTAGTGGTGGATTTGGTGGCGGAGATGTGGTGGTGGAGGTGTGGTGGTGGAGATGTGGTGCAGAGAAGAGGTCTCATGGGTGTGTTTTGAAATGGGAGAGAAGAGAAGAGGTCTGCAAAGGTGTGCAGACATGAGTTCAAGTCTGCGTGGGGAAGAGGTGAGGCAGACGTTTTTGGTGAGAAGCTCTTCCGGAAAACAAACGAGCTGCAGACCTCAAACGTCTGCGCGCGTCTGCGCGACGCAGACATAAGTAGCCAGAAGTGCTTCTGGCCAAAAAACAAACACCACCTTGGTTGGTCTTGAAAAAGGGTTATACACTATTAATAAGTGTAGTTAAATTATAATAAAAAGTTGATTTTAAATTGTTTACTATAAAAAACTTTTATGATTAAAAAAATATATATAGGGTTAGGTTTAATGAGGAACATTAAAAAAATAGAGAACCAGAAAACAGTGCATTTAACATGTTAAATATATCATAAAAAATTCAACTTGAATGTTAAAAATAATTAAAAAAAAACAAAATATTAAAAAATACTTACCATATTCGAGTATAAAATACATTCACATCCAACTTAGATTTACTTAAGGGAAGAATAACATAATACTAATAATTACTAAGAGCATTTATAATTGATTCTCTATTCCATCTCTATAATTACATTGAAAAATACTATCTTTTCTATCTCCTTTTCAATTAAATAATATATATATGTTTTTTATCATTACTTGTTGTCTCTTCTCCATTCACAACCACTTTTTAAAAATAATAAAAGATCATAGAGGATGAACAAGGATTCTTTAAATTTAGTGATGAACATTAACATTTTATATCTCCTCCACTCAGAGCCACTCTAAAAAAAATATAAAGTGTAAGATTAAATATTTATTTATATATATTTAATCTAGTAGCCATCATTGTCATTTATATAGTATAGATCAAAATATATTAAATACTAAAACCTATAATAAATTAGTTGGTAATTGTTGATGGGCCATATTACCCTTATTAACTAATTAGGTTTCCCCTTGGGTGTATATAAGGAGATTACTAGAGAGGGATTTGGCTTAGACATTCATAACATCACACATAATTCCGCCCCTCATCTCTCTCCATTACTACGAGTTCTTCAACCCTAAAGAACTCGGTACTACAATCATTAACATACATCCTAAAGGGGAACCAAATTATCTTGACAAGTATGTCGAACTCCATGGCTGCGTCTCTGACTGGATTCTCTGCTGGCCTGTTTGCTGTATCAGGTATTATTTACATGTTTTCCCTTATATTTAAATAGAACTGATCAACATGTGGTATCAGAGCATATGTTGCTCAATCGGTTCTGTTTGTTTCCATGAATTTGGAATTAAAGTCTGGAAAACAAATTTTATGAAAACTTGATAAAATTCAAGAACAATAATTCATGTATTTTAATAACTCATAATCAGATCTTGGTAACGAACTATTTGCAACTTGACAATTTAAAACAGATTTTTCAAATACTTAAATATTATTTACTAAACTTAATATTCATGGATTTTATGTTCTCAACGGATGTTTAATCACATCATAACTTACAATAATTTTCGAAATCTGCATTAGCATCTTAAATTTTAGATTTCGGTTCCAGACTTTAATTTTATTAAAATTAGGGTTCTTCATTGATGAAACAATGGTTAACCGGGCAGGGTTAACTCACTGGTCTCGTCAAGAAAGGTTAATCCCTTCCTCTCGAGGATCGCTGGCTGGATCACCGGTGGTTTGATCTCCTGCACAAGGAAACAAACCGTGACTCGTAACAAGGAGGATGGGGTGGGGGGTGCTCCTTGTTACCACTCTCCGGCGTGAGAATCAGTAGTTTGCTTGGGAAGCAAAGTAAGATAGTAGTAGTGGTGAGAGAGTTGTGAAGAGATACCTCAAACCTGGTTTGGGGTTGGTATTTATAGCCGAGGAGTGAAGGAGGAGGTGGAAGGATAGACTGACGGCATGCTGCACCTTTGCAGGTGTGTCAGACATGTCGGCCGGGGAGACGACGCCACGTCAGTCTGTCGCTTACGTAGACCTGACAGGTGACTGCCATTGGTTCCACTTGCACTGTGGTGTCAGTCCCACTTGTTGAGCGTATAGGATGCGGTGCTAGCCGCATCGCTGCCTGCGGTAACATCTGATGTTATCGCGTCTCTTGCTTGTGATCAAGAAATACGCGAGATGCGGTGTTGGCCGCATCATCGCCTGTGGTGACTGTTGCTGTTATCCAGCTTCCTTGTATTGATAGAAGTGTTCACTGTACGCGGTGCGAGGCTGCATCGCTGTGAATACTTCCGTTTTCATACATCAGATGTGATGCTATGTCGCATCACTCTACCGTTCTCATGTTCCATGTAAGTCCTCCTTCATCACTAGATAGATTGGATTCAACCCTTGTGTCGACGCGTTCTCGCACGGGCACAAGTAGGTTGTTAGCTGGTGGGGGTTTTGATAAGGGTAATGGTCACTCGCGGTCGATGCTGACGCGAGATCTGGGACCATACCCCTTCAAGTCCCCCCAGTCTAGTGTTGCTGCCACATACAAGTTGTATGTGGGAGGAGTACTGGACTATGGTGTTTAGAAGGTAGTTTGGAGTCTGGAGAAGATCCTAGACCATGTGGATGGTCTTTTCTGTTTGTAAATCAAGCTGGAGGCCTGGAAGGGTCATTTGACGCCTCTTCCGTACCGGTGAAAATGTTTCGTCTGATGCGAATTTCTCAGCCTTTGGCTGGTTGCCACCTGTTGGTGTGCCGAACCAACTGTAGGAATTAGTTGGAGGAAGTGTACAAACTTCGAACCAATCTTTGAGATGGTGGTTGAAGGTGTGCACAAACTTCGAACCAACCTTTGAAGTGGTGAATGAAGAAGAGAGCATGCTGTTCCCATGATTGGATATCTAATGATGATTCCTTTCGTGGGGTGTTCATGTTCTTCCCACCCTCAAGTAACCGCACGTCCTTTGCGGTTACCTCGTTGCTTGACATTGTTGGCCACGGTTGTGGGAACAACGTTGGGCACTTGCGTCATTGTTGGCCATGTTTGGTCGAACAATGTGATTCTGGATAACGGTCAAATAAACATGATCATAGGCATGGTAATGCCTATCATTGTTTATTCTATCCAACGTACAAGTAGGGTATCAAAGTCATAAGCAGACTTGTTACCGCTTGTTCGATCGCTTGTTGTTCGACAAGGACTCGTATGATCATTGGGGATCTTGTCCGCATCTCTTCCTTAGGCACCTTCCTTCACGCTCCAATACCGAGGAGTTTTTCCTTGAAGTAGTTTTCATTCCTCGGTGTGGAGTTAGTTGTGGCTCTTCCGTAACAACCATTTGCGGAAGCTATGGTTATGTCCGCAGCGACTCATGAGTGTCTGCGGTTTTGCATTCCCATATTCGCTCGAAACGGGTGTGTTGTTCGGATGTGGCTCTTGAAGGTTCAGGAGTCAGGGTTGCTGATGTGCGCGCGCGTACATTCCCTTCCTTCTTCTTGTTAAAGAAGGGGTTCATGCACCCTCTGTGGTTGTGAACCGGACAGGAGGGATTTGAAGCTTGAAGAGAATGAAGGCAATGCGGTTTACCTGTATCTTAGATGCGGTTCAGTCCAAAGAACAACGCTGGTTCTGCGTATCTGACACACCTGAACGGGCTCGTGTGTGTCATTTCCGCATATTCCACGTGTGCTCGTGGGTAGTGCGGAAAGGTCTTATACCCCCTTATTGTGTGGAGATATATATTTTTGCCTATTTTTAGGGGTATGTAAAAAAACGACATGCGGTATGGGTTATGGTGCGGTATACCAGAGAAACCGCATGCCGCCTGTAATTGGATAAGGTAGTCGCTTTTTGTTTCATACGTGGCTGATCTCACGTGTGAGTTGGTGGAAGTTGGTGAGATCTTCCTGGCATGTGCTGAAATGAAAGGACGTTTGCACTGCCCGAGGCATTAAATGCACTGTAGCAAAGAGTGTAAACGTCTCTTATGTCAGGCGCGTGGGCGGCCACGCGCGCGTGACAACCGTCAGCGAAAACGGCGCTTGACACGTGGTGTCGCGCAATTCGTTCTTTTTGAACGTGATGATTCGTTTTCTCCCTCCGCATTAATTGCAATGGGTATATAAGGGGAAACCGTTCGTGGTTTCCCCTCACTTGTTCGAAATTTCAAAAATTTGCCGGTGAGAGAACATTTCTTTATCTTCTCCGACGATACTTCTTGAACTTCCGGTGAGGTTGAGTTTAGTGTTTCTACTCACGTTCTTTCGTTTCTTCGACATTTCTGATGGCTGAACCATCAAGTCCACATAATGTGGAAGGTGACAACCCGGAGTCTTCATCGCCGGTGGTGGCGGAGGAAGAAGAGGGGGGAGCCGCCGGTGGTGGTTTACCGGTGTTAAAGTGGACCAAGAAGTCCTTTGATCGTCTGATTCTTGATGTCCAAATGCCCCCTGAATATGGGGCCTTGTACCCATCGGAGGGTGACACCGGTGCCGATGCTCCGGCCGGTTATGTGACCATGTGGGCAGACTTTTTTGGTGACTGTAATCTCCGGTTACCTTTGACTGTTTTTGTGGTTGAGGTTTTGGAACGGTACAAGGTCCACATTTCTCAACTGAGTCCGTTTGGTATGATCCGGATTCGAAATTTTGAATCAACCTTTCGTGCTCTTAGCATAGAGCCTACCGTTGGAGATTTCCGACGGTTTTATCAAATGACGGTGTCCTTGGGGTTCTTTTCTTTCCGTCAACGAGATGGTAGTCCCAAACTGATGACTCCTCCCAAGGGGATGACGAAGTGGAAAATGAAGTTATTTTACATCAAGGCTGCTGTGATTGTTGCAAATATGACGTTTCGGAATGTGACCGAGACGATCATATCAGAGACCATTGCAGTCCCTAGCATGAAGTCGGTGGAATGGTTTCCGCAGTTGCAGACCATTGAGTCGGTGAAGCTGAGCAACACACAGTTGTGGGTGTTGCGCATGATGCTGACAAGGAGGAACAAGAAGTCAAAGCCCGTGGTGCGGGAGAAAAGTGGTGGTACGTACTTTTCATTTGTTTAACTTTCTTATCCCCGTATGCGTTACTGACTTGTGCGTTTGCTATCAGAGGATGCTCCCTTATGGAGGATGTTTGCCCCGAATTTCCAGGGTCAGGTTGAAACAGTTGTTTGTGCGGATGGCGAGGAGGAGTTTAATGTTATCATTCGGGATAACTTCCGGGTGCCTATTGAGGCCGCATTGGCAGTTGAGTTGCCGCGGGGCAAAGGTATATTTAGGAATCCTTTTTTCCTGTGATAACAATAATGGTTGCACTGACTCACCTCTTGGATGGTTTTCATGCAGGTGATCTTGGGGCCTTAGGGGACCCTGAAGCGAAGGATGTGCCTAAGAGGCAAACGGTGAAAGGCGTGCGCTTTCGCCAGAAGAAAATACCGGAGGTCACTGTTGTGCCTCATCTGGTGCCGCAGGCGGCAGGTATCTCTCACTCTTCTTTCCGTAGATACTTGGATTATGTGATAGTATCTGATACCCTTGAGGGTTTGGGTACAGCTGCGGGCTCGCAGTCTGGTGCTGGGAAGAGGCAAGTAGAAGAGACGGCCGCTGGTGCCGGTGGGCCGAAACGTCGGAGGTTGCAGTCTAAGAGGACTGGTCCAACACCAAAGAAGCCTGCGGTTACTGTTGGTAAGTGTTGTATAGCTTGTCTCAAGTGTTATGTACAACTTGTTTTTTGATAGCTATTGACTTTGTTTTTTGCAGAGCCTCAAGATGATGATTGTTCTATCATTGATGCTCCTTTGTCTCCCCCGCATACCAGGGATATGGGTGCAGGTGCAGGGGTGTCTAAGGAACCTTTGGCGCCTTTTGTCAAGGTGGTGCCAGATTCAACCGCGCACGCGGAGGGTACTGCGGATAAATACGCGACCCAGATTTTCGATACCGTTGATTCCTCCAACAATCTGATCTCTCCCAATGAGGGTGATAATATGGATCTACGGTTTTCGGATTCTGGGAAACAAAAGGCTGATGCGGAGCCGCGGAAAACTGATGCTGAGCCGCAGAAGTCTTCTGTTGGTGAGAAGGTTACCGGTTCGTCTGCCGGCGGTGCGGGTAATGATGGGCCTCCGATTCATCTTGGGGAGTCTGAATTGGAGTATTATTACCGCACGTATACCCAGGGTCGAAGTACTGTGTATCACCGACCCCTCTGGACTGTTATGCAGGGGGATGGTATTTCCAATGACCCTTCTGCGTGTAAGGAGATTCTGGGTGGTCTGGGCACCCCCTTTGAAGTTGAACGTGCCCGTGACGCCCCCCCCCCCCCGGTGAGCTGCGCATCAATCAACTTTCCACCATGCTAGTAGGAAGTTCCATAGTGGCGAACGCCATTTTGGAAGACTACAAGGTGTTAGGCCGCAGAGAGGAGGAAGCTGCTCGCATGCGGGCCGAAGCGGAAGAGTTGGTCAAGGCTGCTCGTGCGGGTGCGGAGCAGCTTGAGAAGGATAGAGCTGCGTTTGAGAAGCAGAAACAGACCTCGGAGTGGGCTGCCACTGCTCAGCTGAAACAGGTTCGTACTCTTGCCAAACTCCTTTCTGATGAACGCAAGAGTTGGAACGAAAAGTTGTCCAATGAGCGCAAGAAGTGGAATGAATCTTGGGCTAAACAGAATGACAATCTGTTTCGTGCTCGGCAGGAGTTGACGAACGCCAAGGCAGCGAACGATGCCTTGGGCAAAGAGAAAGCTGCAGTTGAGGCGATTGCGATTAAAGCGCAGCAGGCGGAGGTCGGGGCCATAAAGGCGTTTGAAGAGGCCAAGGAAGCCGGGGCGCGTGCTGCGAAGGCCCTGGAGGAGGCCGAAGAGCGGGAGAGCCTTTCTTCCAAGGCTCTTGATGAAGCGAATGCTGAGCGCGTTCGTTTGGATAAAGTTGTTGCCAGCCTTCAGGTATGACTTGTTACCTTTGTTTTATATTTCCCTGCTTTTTGAGAATGTTTACTGAGTAAACTGTTTTCTGCTCTTTGACAGGCTGAGGTTCAGACCCGGGAGGTCGCGGTCACTGACCTCACAGCCCGCATGACTGCAGCGGAAGAGCGGGCCAATGTTGCCGTTGAGGCCAGAGATGCTCTGACCTCTTCGTTTAACCAACTGGAGGCTGACCGTGAGTGGATGCGGAGTCACGGTATCGCGCGTGTAAGTATCCCTTGCGTTTATATTTGCTTGGATTAGTATCCGAGACTTATCATCCTTTTACTGCAGATTGTTCAGGCTATCATGGATGCACCTGAGACCGCAGCTGGTTTGGACTTGGTCAAGGAACGTGCCCGCGATGCCGGTTTTAAAGCTGGTTACAGCCGCTATGTCAGTCATATGAACGTCATGTCTGAAGGCGGTTTTACTGCAGAGCGATCTGGGTTCCGTGACGTGGACACCGAAGGTCGCCTGAACGCGGCTATAGTCTCCTTTTATGATACGTCCCTCGCTTGTGTGGAGGAGTTGGACGACTGTTTAGAGGCTGCGGATTATGTAGATCGGCTGCGGATGCTCTATGCCGATGTGGAAGAGGAAGATCCCGCTGGTGGTGCTGGAACCAGTGGTACAAAATAGGGTTTAGGTTGGCTAGTGTGCCCCCTTTTTGTCTTCCTCTTGTATATGATAGGAACTTTATGTAAATCCATTAAGCATCGCGTGGGTGCTTGAACTTTTTAAATATAAAGTTTTTTGTTCAATTTGTACAAGTGTTTTTAATTCTTGCATGTTTGAACGTATGTATGCAAATCTCTACCCATTGTGAGTGGGGTCGAGTGTACTCCATACTGTTGCGGTATGAGTACGCGTCAATTCCGTTATTTACCCCGTTAGGGTTTTAGAATTGTGTAAGCTTTGTAAAAACTTATATAACCGGAACTCTACCCATTTGTGAATGGGGTCAAGTATACTCCATACCTTTGTCGTATGAGTACGCGTCAATTCCATTGTTTGCCTTTTTGGGCTCAGGAATTGTGTTAGTGTTAACAAAAGCTTATCTATCCGGCCGGATAAATATGCAAGTCTTTTTGCCTTTTGCTGGCCTATTACAATATTTGTGTGTGGTTACCACTTTGTATGGGTATCGCGAATGAAGATTTTGCCAATCTGTTTTTGGGATACCGCAAAGTGGAACACGCATTTGTAATAGTAGTAATAAACAATAATGTATAAAATTGCTTATTTATTTATTTGTCAATGGCCTGCGGCCCGATATGTTACATAGAAAATGTAGGAACATGGCTTACATATAACAGCGTCGAAGCTGTTGTGCGTTCCATGTTCGTGCGATAAGTTCGCCTTCTAATGTTTGTAATTTGTATGCGCCTTTCCCTAAGACCTCTTTGATGAGGTAGGGTCCTTCCCACTTGGGGACAAGTTTGCCTGGGCGCTCAGCATTAGATGCTTCGTTGTCGCGTAGGACGTAGTCTCCTGGATTGAAAGTACAAACACGGACGCGCGTGTTGTAGTACTTTTCAAGTTTGGATTTATATTTGGCCTCGTTGATGGCAGCGTTTTCGCGCCTTTCTTCCAAGAGGTCCAAATCAATCCTGCGTTCCGTGTTGTTGTCTAGTTTTTCAATATCCAACATTCTAGGAGAGGGGAGACCTACTTCCGCGGGGATCACCGCTTCTGAACCATAGACTAGGCTGAAGGGTGTTTCTCCGTTGCTCGTTTTTGGGCTTGTACGGTGAGCCCATAAGATACTTGTGAGTTCATCGACCCAGCCACGCCTGGCCGTTCCCAACCGTGCCTTGATGCCTTCGACTATACTTTTATTGATACTCTCGACTTGGCCATTCCCTTGCGGGTGTGCTACTGATGAGAATATGTGCTCAATATGTAGTTCTTCTAGCCATTTTTGGAATTCGTCGGCAGCGAAGTTGGTGCCGTTATCGGTGACAATGCACATTGGTAAACCGGAACGGCAGATGATGTGTTCCCAAATGAATTTTCTTGTTATCATAGCAGTGGTTGAGGCGAGCGGTTTTGCTTCTACCCATTTTGTGAAGTAATCAACCGCTACTATGATAAATTTGACCGCACTCGGAGCATCAGGGAAAGGTCCCACAACGTCAATTGCCCATTTCTGAAAGGGCCATGCGGTTGTGACGGGGACTAAGTTGTTTTTTGGCCGCAAAGTTTTTGGAGCATGACGTTGACAGTCGATGCATTTGCGCAACTCTTTAACGGCGTCCAGGTGCATGCCGGGCCAGTAATACCCGGCATTCATGATTTTAGCCACTACCATGCGTGGTCCGGCATGTATGCCACATATGCCCTCGTGTATCTCTCGGATGAGGTATGTGGCATCCTGCGGGTTAACGCATCGCAGGAGTGGCCCTAGGTATGATTTTCGGTATAAGATACCGTCTCCCATTTGATAGTGACATGCTTTGTGTTGTAACTTGCGTGCCTCTGACTTGCTTTCGGGAGTCACACCTGATTGCAAATATGCGATAATAGGTGTCATCCATGATGTTGTACCGTATTGAATGACGTTAACTTGGCGCAGGGGTACCGAAGGATTTTGCAGAATTTCGATGCGTATCTCCTTTGCCAAGTGTTGGAAGCTGGTGGATGCGAGTTTTGATAGTGCATCCGCTGACTTGTTTTCACTTCAATTAATATGTCGGATATTGAACGAAGCGAATTTGGATGTGAGTTGCAGGGCTTGCTCGAGGTAGAGGATCATGATGTCCCCTTTTGCGGCATAGTCGCCGCGTATTTGTCCTGCAACCAATAAAGAGTCGACGTGTGCTTCCAGGTGTTGCACGCCGAGTTTGACTGCTAAACGTAGTCCCGCTAACAGGGCCTCATATTCTGCCTCGTTGTTTGTGCTTTTGAAATCGAGGCGGATTGCATATGTAAGCTCTTGGCCGTCAGGGCTGACGAGTCGCAGTCCTGCGCCCGCACCTTCCTCGTTGGAGGCACCATCGGTAAATAGTGGCCATGTTTCTGAGGAAGATGGCGTGGGTGCAGGATTTTGTGCTTCTTCGCATTCTTGGATGCGATTCACCGGTACTTCGGCGGCGAAATCAGCTAAGACTTGGCCTTTAATTGCGGGGCGCGGTTTGTAATGTAGTGTGTGTGCGCCCAGCTCGATTGCCCATTTTGCTAATCTCCCAGAGATGTCCGGTTTGGATAGGATCGGGCCGATCCTGTAATTGGTTAGCACTGTGATGACGTGATTTGCGAAGTAGCGTCGCAACCGTCTTGAAGCGTGCACCAATGCTAGCACCAACTTCTCCATTATTGAGTACCTTGTCTCTGGGTCGTTGAGCAGCTTGCTGATGTAATAGATGGGTGTTTGAACCCCCTCCCGTTCCACTATCAATACCGCACCCACCGCGTTGTCCGCGGCGGATAGGTATAATATGAGTGGCTCATCCTTGCGTGGTGCGGTTAAAGTTGGGAGTTGTATCAAACACTCCTTCATTTCCCGGAAAGCGTTTTCAGCCTCTGCGGTCCACTGGAATTGTTCTTTCTGTAAACAGTTCCGCAGGGTCTTGATGAAAGGATAAGACTTAGCTGCATGGTTGGCTAAGAATCTGTTGAGTGCTGCTAGCCTGCCGGCTAGTCGTTGCATCTCTTTCATCGATGAAGGCGATGGCATGCGCTCGATCGCCTGAACTTTCTCCGGGTTCACCTTGAATCCATCTTTAGTCACGATGAACCCAAGGAATTTGCCTTCTTCGATTCCAAACGAGCATTTCCTTGGATTGAGCTTTATGTTGACGCTTCGCAGAGTCTGGAACGTTCTTTCAATGTCTGTGAGCATGGTATCTTCCTCCATGCTCATGACGACTAGGTCGTCCATGTAGATTTCGACACTTTTGCTTATTTGGCCGCGGAAAGTGTCGTTCATCAGCTTTTGATAAGTTGCGCCCGCGTTGCGCAACCCAAACGGCATTTTTGTATAACAGTAATTCCCGGTGGGAGTGCGGAATGCCGTTTTGTCTTCATCCTTGACTACCATTTGTACCTGATGGTACCCTTTGTAGCAATCGAGGAAGCACTTCCATCTGAATGGTGCGAGATTATCGACTTTTTCGTCGATTTCTGGAAGCGCGTAACAATCCTTGGGGCAGGCTTTGTTAAGGTCTTTGTAATCGACGCACATGCGCCAGCCCCCGGACGGTTTTTCTACCATGACTGGGTTGGATAACCAAGTCTGGTATTTAACTTCCCGCAGGATGCCAGCGGAGAGCAGTTCTTCGACCTGCTCTTGCATCGCTTGGTTTTTAGCGGACCCAAGGTGGCGTTGGCCTTGGATCACCTGCTTGATACCTGGGAAGGTATTCAAGTGATGTTGCGCTATATCACGTGGGACCCCGGTCATGTCCGCGGGTGTCCACGCGAAGATGTCTTGGTTCCTGAAGAGAAGCTGCTTCAGGTGCGCTTTGGTAGTCGGGGACAAGGCGTGGCCCAATGTAACCTTTTGTTCTGGGTATCTCGCGTTGAGAACCCATTTTTCTTGTTGGTCGTTGGGAGTGTGCCTTGCGACTTTGGTCGGACGTACTTCGTCTGACATCATGACGTCCCTGCGGGCATAGATTATCGCGACCCCTGATTCGGTTGGGAAACCGACCGCAGAGTGTGGGACGGATGTAATCATATTGAAATCACCTTGGGATTCTCTCCCAAGGAGAACGTCATATCTGGAGGTGTGAGGTAAAACCATGAAGTTTACCTCTTCTGTTCTTGTGTGCCTTCCGCTGGTAAGGCGCACAGGAAAAGTGATCTGGCCCAGGGGAAAGACAGTTTCCCCTTCGAACCCGGCCAATGGGTAATCTACTGCTTGCAACCGATCTTTGTCCTCCTGGTCGAACTGGTTGAAGCATTGTTCGTAGATTATATCAGAAGTACTGCCCGGGTCGATGAATAGACGCTCGGTGCAGTAATGTGCCAGTTGGCCTGAAATAACGACGGCGCGCCTATCGCGCGGTCCGCCTCGGACTTTTGGAAAGACGACTTGCTCGTCTTTCCAGTCATTGTCCGGCCTTCTCGCCGCTTTGCGCGGCCTACCTTTGCCTCCGTTGATCATGTGAGTGGAAGCCACGTACATGGTTCTCTTTCCGGAGGAGGTACCTTCGCCATGAGGGGTGATGCGCTTGGTGGGTTTTTGCCCACCTGGCAAAAGGTGTTGCAGTTTCCCCTCTTTTAAGGCCCGCTCAATCTCCAGCCGGAGACTGATGCAGTTGTTGGTGGTGTGGCCCAAGTCCTTGGGATACTCACAGTAGAGTGTGAGGTCCTGATTTTTCTTGGACTTTATTGGTTGGGCCGGTCGCAAGAATTGCGGGTCTGTAAGAAGGACCTCGCTTGGCGACATGGTGATCTCGGTCCAGTTGCGGTCCCGAGAATCTTTCTTTGGTGCCCGGTTGTCCCGTTGAGGACTGCGTTTCCTCGGGTCAAACGGGTTGGTCCGCGGGACATATGGTTTGGAAATATCGCTATTCCCTACGTCCCGGTTGCGTTTATTGTTACGCTTGGACCCTTGGTTGGAAGTTTCGGCCTGGTGTTCTGCCTTTGCCATATGCGGCTCGAGGGACCGCTGTGTCTGGGCATATGTCTTGACTGCGGCCATGACATCTTCCCATTTTTTAGGCAAGCCTTCTTTGCCGGAGATGGTCATAACCATCTGCTTATCTTTCACGGCCTTGATGAAATGGTTCCGTGCCATTTGATCTGCCACGTCGCCTATTTCTAGGCACTCTTTATTGTATTGGACAACGAATGCTTCTAGAGATTCGTTGTCTTTGCGCCAGATATTCATAACGTCCAACAAGTCACGCGCGTGACGTCGTTGCTGGCTGAAATGAGCGAGGAACTTTGCATGAAAGTCCTCGAATGAGGCCAGTGATGCCACTGGCAAAGAATCGAACCAAGCCCTGGCCAGACCCGTAAGGGTCTGGGGGAAAAAATTACACCAAGTGGGTTCGTCCCACTGGCCATTGCACCCTGCGCCTATGAAAATGTTCATGTGGTCGTCCGGGTCGGATGAACCACTGTATTTCCCAACGTTGAATGAGAATTTTGTTGTGGTGACATGGGCGTGGGCTATTCGCGGGGCGAATTTGGAGTTTTCGGACGCAGCCTTTGGTCTGTAGGGTTTATTCTCAGGGCGTTTTGCAGCCCTGAGGTATGTACTGCGGGGTGAGTGGGAGGAACATAGTTGCGTCCTCCTGGTCTGCTGCAAGTGTCATGCGAATCCCCACAATATGTACGGTCGTCCGGGTCGGTACGACCATACCCTTCGGTGTATGGTTGTGGGCCCAACCGGCTCTGAATTCCAGAGCCATGTCGGGATGTGGATCGTTGCCTGTCCTCGACGTAAGGACCTAGGCGAGTATGCACTGGTCCCCTGGTGTGGGACCCGTATGCGGAATCGTCCTCGTTGATTGTGTGGACCGAACAGTAGGATGATCCGCGGTCTTCACGTCTGCTTCTCGAAGCTGGACGTGAATGCGCCCTGCCTTCGTATTGTAAAATACGATCGGCAGGGGTGTGCGGTGCTGGGGTCGGCCCAGCTTGTATTTGCGCTTCCGCACAAGCGCGATTGTATGTTGCGGCCAGTAGGGCGGCCTGTTGGTCATACCAGGCATAGGGGTCCATGTTCGGGGGGATCACAGATGCGTATTGTGATAAGTCGTGTCCGAACGTTAGGGATGGACCCCGTTGCGTTGATGTGCCGACATGTCCGGGTTGCGATGTTGAGGGATTGACCACAACCGGACCTAGATTTGTGGGATTTTGGTTATCCCCAGTGTTGTTTTGGTGATCAGTCATGATCGTGAGAGAGGGAAAAGGATGGTTGGAAAAGTGCTAAGAGTAGCGGTGGGCGCCAATGATGAAACAATGGTTAACCGGGCAGGGTTAACTCACTGGTCTCGTCAAGAAAGGTTAATCCCTTCCTCTCGAGGATCGCTGGCTGGATCACCGGTGGTTTGATCTCCTGCACAAGGAAACAAACCGTGACTCGTAACAAGGAGGATGGGGTGGGGGTGCTCCTTGTTACCACTCTCCGGCGTGAGAATCAGTAGTTTGCTTGGGAAGCAAAGTAAGATAGTAGTAGTGGTGAGAGAGTTGTGAAGAGATACCTCAAACCTGGTTTGGGGTTGGTATTTATAGCCGGGGAGTGAAGGAGGAGGTGGAAGGATAGACTGACGGCATGCTGCAGCTTTGCAGGTGTGTCAGACATGTCGGTCGGGGAGACGACGCCACGTCAGTCTGTCGCTTACGTAGACCTGACAGGTGACTGCCATTGGTTCCACTTGCACTGTGGTGTCAGTCCCACTTGTTGAGCGTATAGGATGCGGTGCTAGCCGCATCGCTGCCTGCGGTAACATCTGATATTATCGCGTCTCTTGCTTGTGATCAAGAAATACGCGAGATGCGGTGTTGGCCGCATCATCGCCTGTGGTGACTGTTGCTGTTATCCAGCTTCCTTGTATTGATAGAAGTGTTCACTGGACGCGGTGCGAGGCCGCATCGCTGTGAATACTTCCGTTTTCATACATCAGATGTGATGCTATGTCGCATCACTCTACCGTTCTCATGTTCCATGTAAGTCCTCCTTCATCACTAGATAGATTGGATTCAACCCTTGTGTCGACGCGTTCTCGCACGGGCACAAGTAGGTTGTTAGCTGGTGGGGGTTTTGATAAGGGTAATGGTCACTCGCGGTCGATGCTGACGCGAGATCTGGGACCATACCCCTTCATTCATGTTCTTAGTGAAATTTGAATATATTCCCTTATTTGGAATGAATTCAGGAATAAAAGGTGTTTTCCTGTTGTTTTTTATTAACTTTTATCCCTTGAGATTTTGAAAAATCTGTTAAAGATATTATTTTGAAATCATTGGATAAATGTAAAATATCTTTTGAACAGGAAACAAGATATACCAAATCCCTTAATATTCGAATTTCAACATTATCACAATTAACAACTATTTATCATAAGAAGATTTCTAATTTTGGAGAACAAGCTTTCGAGAACCAGAAGAGATTTCGAGATTTCAGAAAAACTCGAAATCATAAAGAATTCGAAATCTCATTAAATTTCGAGAAGCTTTCAAGAATCATAGGGGGTTCCGAGATTTCATAAGACTCGAAATCTAACTCGAAATCTCATTAAAAATTAGAGAGCAACATGCAACTCGAAATTCCATAAAATGTCGAAATCTCATAAGTTGAAATCTCGGTAAACTCAAAATCTCATAACTACTCGAAAACTCGCAATCAGGTTGTTGAGACTGAGATTCCGACTAAGATTCCTACTCGAAATCTCATACTAACTCGAAACCTCATAACAATAATCTTATTATTTTCGAAATAAAGATTCCGACTGAGGTTGCGACTGGCCTTAATCACTCGAAATCTAGCATGTTCTCGAAATCCTATTTCTTTGTTAGGCTATTAATGTGAACTAAAATTTTGCTCGGGGCTCCGCCTTGATCCGCGCTAACAGATGGTTTGCTCTTAAATAACTGGTTTTGTAAATACATAATTAATCAGAATCAGATAATTTTCACAAAACCAAATTGCTTAACTTGAATGAGCTTCTGGTGTATCACTTCTGCCCAAAGGTGATTTGATACATCTATTTATTGTTCAAGTATTATAAAAGCTATGTTAATTATGCATTATAAACATGAATGTCTTATTTCTGGCCAAAGCTGATTTAATTCATTCATGTCTAGCATACTTTACAAGTGCATAACTAAGGTACTGTCTCATTTCTTGCCAAAGCTGATTGGTCACAATTAATTTGCACAAATACTTAAATGATTTCACTTCTGCCCAAAGGTGATTTGTCTTCGTTTAAGTAGAATTTTTCAAATTAGTCTATTATTTTGATGTTAGTAATAGACATGTCACAACTTCTTCAAATAATGATCCTCACAGTAATGATCATTCATTAATCTTATGATTATATTTTGTCTACCTAATCTTTTAGTACCCATAACATTACTCACTCTCACTTTCTTCTATAAGTCCATATCTCATCCACTCAAATTCCTAAACCTAATATGTTTTGCTTTACTTAAAGTTTCTATAAGATTAGTTCTTAAATTAAATCTTTGATTATCTATTAAGACACGATAATCATGTTGCTCTCTTCTGATAAAAGTGCTATAGAAGAAAAGTAGAGCATGATGAATAGGATAAATCGAACATGATGTATTTTATGATAATCAAGAACTCTCTAACAAAATGCTATCACTAAAGTTATTCCAGATTAAGTTTTTCCATAGACTAATCTATTATCTGTGGAATAATCACAAGAACTCCTAAGATACATGCATTCATTTAAAATTCTAAACTATAAGGTTAAGTGGTATATGTGAATACATTATAATGTACAATACCATGACCCATAAAATTAAAGGCTTACACATGGAAATAAGTACATTTTTCCAGTACATTACATATTAAAATTTTCATTGTAAAATTTGCTGCCTTAAAAATCAACTATAACACTCAAAAGTATCAAAGGAAAAAGAGGGTGTTGATAAGCAACATATGTACATAGAAAGAAATGTTAGAAACTAGAAATTAAGATGTTATTCACCTTACAACCACTAAAACCTTGAAAGAAAATACTTCTAAGGTCCATAGTCAAAATACGAGTACAAAATTCCAACTCTAAGGTTCTTCAATGGAGAATCTCACTGCAAAATTATGCCATTACACTAGGCATAAGCAACGAGACTATCCACAATTAAAAAAGAACAGTTGGATGAATTAATTAGGTAGTCGCCTACTAATGATATTTAAGTCTGCTAATCTTAATATTCCAATTAACACATGATAACTTGACTCTAGTTCTATACGTTTCCTTACTAGAATTAAACAAATAACTAACATGAGAGTTAGTGACAAATTAAATAAGGCTATAAGAACCATAATAAGCAGTCTTCTAACAATGCTTTTCGATACCTTACATATTCTGAAGATTAATCAGAATATAGTATCAATACTTAAGCTATGTCATGAAGGATGTGAGGTTTGCATAACCAACATAAAGTCACACTTACCTTAAACTCTCGTATTATTTGTTCTCAATATCTGGATAGAAACATTAATAAGATGAAACTAGATGATACCTTACACTTTCACAACTTTTGTTATCATGCAAACGAGAATTTGACAAAAGGAAAATGAGACCTATAAATTTCATCCATTATAACCGAAACTCATGAGAAATCATGACATAGTTGATGAGGATGATTTTTTTATCTAATCTCATTCTAAGTGATTTTAAATCATGATGTTAAAAGCCCTAAATCATTACTTGGCTTAAGTATTATAACAACCCTCCTAAAACCCCTAAACATCACCCTAAACGTTCCTATTATACCTCGTATACGAAAACCGGCCCTAAAATACCTTAATATTTATAAAAATCAACTAAAAATAAATATATGAAGCCCTCGCGGGGCGACACCCTTGGGTGTGCGTGTCGCGAGCCGCGACCCAGTGCCACCAGGCGGCACACCTTTGCGCCATGTGTCCTCGAATGTGTTAAACCTAGGTCAATGACTGGTCAAGGCTACGCCCTAACCTACTACCCTCGCGGGCCGCGAAAGAAGAAGAAGGGGGCGTCGCGGGCCGCGAGCCGGCCTTCGGCCAGGCTATATAAGGAGGCCTCTGGCCTCAGTTTACAATCTTTCAGAATTCTTTCTCTCTCAAATTCTCTGTAAGCTAAAACCCTTGGGATATAATACCCCTAAAAAGCGAAACGTTGTCTCGTTGTAAGTATTATAACTCCCGATCACGTATCTGTTACTGTTGATGCAGTTGTCTGTCGACTTCATCTTCGTTCGAGTCTTAGTTTATAAATGATAGATCTAGGCACGTTATATGAGAAATTACAAACGAAATTAGGCTTTGTGTTAATTCCGCACGGAATTACCAAGGGCAATTCCACACGGAATCAACTGTCCTAATTCCGCTTGTATATGTATTCCCGTCCTAATTCCGCTTGTATATCTAATTCCGCTTGAGTTTGTTCAAGCGGAATTAGATGGCTATATATAGGTGCTAGGTGCTGTTCATTTGCAATGGAATTAGCAAGTTTGTTTCCGACGGCGGAGCGTTGTCGAAGTGTCTACATGCTGTAATTTGATACCAGATCAATAAACGAGACAGTTAATAGTGAATACAAGCTAAACCAAGACTGAATCAATGAATTCCGCCTCTGATTCAGTCTGAGACCTCTTCTGATCGACTCGTTAAGGTCGTTTCACGATCCTACAGTTACCCTACCCGATTGATCTAGGGCTCCGTAACGCATGTCAAGGCTCTACCTGACTCAGTCGCTGGAGTTTTGTCTCGTGTTACACCCGATTGATCTAGGACTCTGTAATGCATGTCAAGGCTCTGCCTGACTCCGTCATTGGAGTTCTGTCTAGAGTTGTACGGTTAATGTAATTGGGTTATCTTACTAACACGTGTGCATTGTTTAATTTTAATAGATAATAACTAGGAGAATCACCAGGAAACTATAGTAGTATCATCTAAGTCAACAATGTGAGTACATCTTATTTTTTTGTCACATTTTTGTGAGTCACTCTCTTTTTGTAAATCTTTTTGTAAAAACCTCAAATATTTTCAATTATAATTAACAGTGATTGAGTCTATGTATTATACAATGACTGCCGGTATGTTGGGTTTTGTATACATTATTTGGAATCGGTTACTATTAGACAAAGAGTTAGGCAATGAGTAACCCACAAGTTAGGATTGACAGTACTGAATGAGTAACTGTGTAGATATAAACATTGTAATCGCTCTCAATACTGTGAAATTATAAAAGCTGTTTTGATTAAACTGGGATGCACTCGCCAGTATTTCTTGTTGATAAAATCTTTTTAAAACGCGTTTCAGGTAACTTAATGTGAAGCCAATAGAAGCCAGCTGGAGAGCACTGAAGGCTTAAAGTTGTAGCTATAAAAGTTACCATATAAGAAAAAGGAGTTTATGTTTTTAATAATTAGGGTTTATCCCTACAAATGTATTGTCAAATGAAACTTGGGTTTATCCCAGTTGTTGTTATAAAAGTTTGGAGTTTAACTCTGATAAAAATATTTCCTAACTATAGTCCTGATGTATTCCGCTGCCAAATTAATAAACACCAATACCACTTGATCTGAACTCGCGGCACCCGCTCCCGGGGTTAGGGGTCGGGGGCTGCGACAGAAGGTGGTATCAGAGCTATAGCCACTAGTTTAAGCCAATGAGGTGTTACGCTGATATCTAAAATTCTAAGATAAATTGTGCTAGGAAATAACTTATGTGATTATGTGTAAATATCATATATTATTCTTTTGTGTTATTTACAATTTGTTAGTTTACAGTATGAGTGAGCAAGGTACATGCGACACTCTCTTTAATTTTAATAGATAAATATTCCTTCATCCTCTTTCTCCTCTCATATGCTCCTCGGGATACTCAGCTGATACCGAGGAAGGAATATTTATCTTTAAGGCACAGTCTGAGGAACCATTCCCAAAAAGAAAGGATGGTTTAGTAGAGGAGCATATGAGAGGAGAAAGAGGATGAAGAAACTTCAACAACAGAGAGCAGTAGTAAGAGCGAATGGAGAAGTGAATGCACAAAGCCAGGATGCAGTCAATAGGCCACCATGGGAAGAGGAACTTGATAGACAGTTAGCAGATTTCCATATGTTAGCTACTACAGCAGCAGACCCTAATTTAAACCAAAGAGTTGAACCACCACTGTTACCCTTATTTCTTGTAACACCTCGTAAAAATCACGTCCAATGATGTATTGACACGTGTAATAAACCCTAATAAAGTCGAACAGTGAAATTTAGGGACTAATTTTTCGAAAAATCGAAAACTTTGATTTTGAAAGGACTGGAAGTGTTAGCATACCTAAAATAAGTTTCTAAATAACCTCTCATGATGGGGATGTTCACAAATGTGCCACTTGACGATAAAGTGTGGCCGTTTGCGTAATTAATTGAAAGTTTGCGCAATGAAGGGTTAAAAGCGTCAACATGTTAATTCTAACCTCTGACTGACCTTTTAACAAACCGGGAGCTTCATGATATTTAATTATACTCTCGGGAATGCCAAGTAATGGCCAACTAAGGTTTTTATGCCTATAAGTAAAGTTATGCGCAACTTTGCAAGTTAGAGGGACTAAAAGCGTCAATAAGTTTAATTATGCCTCTGAATGGCCTTTTAGCGAACCCGAAGCATCATGATGTTTAATAATACTATCAAGGATGTCTAATATGGATTAAATGAGGCTTCAATGCTAATAAATGATGAAATGCGCAAGTTGCGCAATAGAGGGGCCTAAAGCGTCAACTTTTGAATCTACGCCATTCGGTGTCCATTTAAGCGAACGAGAGCATAGTAATATTTAAGTATATGCTTGGGAATGATTAATATGGGCCATGGAAGGCTTAGATGTCATTAAACGGCATTTCGCGCTACTTTGCGCAATTAAGGGACTAATTGCGTCAAACTGCAAAAGGAGGTCGAATCGTATGGTAACAGACCTTCCGGAATATGTTCATAAGTTAAAAATACCCTATTTATCCTTTATATAGCTTAGGTATAGGATTAGAGGTGTTTGGTGCGCAAAAATAAACTTTTATGTCATGCAGGGACTAAAAGTGTCAAAAAGTGCACAAGTTTGCACTTTTGCGCATATCTCGCATTCTGAATATCCCCGGACACCCAAAAATTTATGTAAGCACTAAAATATTTATTTTAGTGATCGCCATGATAAAATTCCATTCGTCGCGTCGTTTGAATCGTTTTTCGCGTCCGTCCGTGTTCCGTCGTAATTAGCCGAACAACGTGACCGTACGACCAAGCGAACCGACATCCGGCATATTTTTGAGCATGTTTCATATTCTCTATGCTTAGGCATCATTTTATAGCCTTAAAAATGGTTTAACGGGCCTCAAACGCATCAGAAAGGGGCTAGAAGCATGCAGGGACCAAAACTGCCATTTTAGAAACTTGATTTCCAGCTGTTACCGGCTGTTACAGCTGTTTTAATCAATTGCAAATGGTTTTCTTCAGTCCTTGGGCAGCCCATAGATTGCTAAAACAAGGGGTAAAGGTGTACGGTCCAGATGTGATCACGTTTATCAAGAAACGATCCTAACGGTCCTCAAAAACCTATATATACCCATTGAATTTGGCTCTCATTTGCACCATTTCCTTCAAATCTGCTATGATCTCTAATTTTTGAGGGTCTTGAACTCTCTTTGAGAACCTCCTTCAGTTCATAGGACCTCTTATAAGTACCCTTTCGTGCCTAGTTTAAATTTCTAGCGGTTATAGCCGAAAGGTCAAACGTTTCGATAAACGCTTTGACTTTTAATCGGTTGAGCCATGGTTCGGAACGAACATGGCTACGTGACCGTAATTAGGTAGGTGGTTAACCCTCAAAAGGGCGCCTCCTAATTACCACGTTTACTTAGTTTAATTGTCGGGTCAAATTAAAGTCAAACGGGTTAGTTTTAAATAAAATGCATAACTATTAAATTAGAACTCATAAAATCAGTTTTGCCACATTAATAACTTGGTAAATACTAGTTGAACATGTCTAAGCATGATTCAACCCGACAATTCTAAGTATAGGCCCGGTTCGGAGCCGAAAGTCGCGAAAGTTGACTTTTGCTTTGACTTTCAGTTCTGACCCGAATTAGACTTATTTAGATATGCCTTAGGATTCCTTTTGGATCATGTTATGGGTTAGTGTAACCCTCTGAGGTTATACAACCTGAATCCTTAGTTATCCTATTCATTTGCAAGTTTCCGTTATATGCCGAATTGTTGACCGTTATGCCCTTTTGACCTTAAAATGATATTTTTGAAAATGTGAAAGGATAGAAACCTTCACTACTGAATTATAAACTTGTCCATAAAATTTGACATCAGTTTGAGGTCTAGATTAGGAGTTATGCTCAATAGCGTAATTAGAAGCTTCTTTAGTAATTAAATAGCGCAAATTGCATATAGCCTATCTAAACCCAAATTTTTGTATAAAACTTTATACCTACTGTATTAAAATAATATTTTGGGATTTTTAAAGATTTTTATTCAATTTTAGGCTAAGCATAACTTAGTGTTCTAAGCTTAATTCGGCTAATGCCGGTTTTGCCCTTTTAAGCTATAAAATGAGTTTTATAAATCCGATTGACCCCAAACCTTTTTCTACTGATCTAATATGTTAAATAAATTATTTTGAGCCTTCTAGAATTTTAAAAATATCAGCTTTCTATATAAAACCCGGAAATGGCTCCAAATCGCCTTTTTAAGCGTTTTTAACGCATAAGTATGTGCTAGAACCTATTTAAGCATATGAGGTTGAAACCTACTGATGTGTTTAGTAAAATTTTATATTTTAAACAGTAGGAGAAATCTTAAGATCAGAATTCCAGTTTTGACCTTTAGGCATATGTGAAATTACCGAAACGCCCCTACGGTGTCTAGAATGATTAAGATTGATAAATTTCACATAGGATTAATACCCTACTGTTATAACTTAATAAATTAAGTTTATTTACTGATTTAATCAGAGCTGTAACTCAGGTTATTATTTAAACCCTTTTACACCCTTTAAAATGACCAAAATGCCCTTATGAGGCATAAATTGGGTTTAAAACCATTTGGGGCATGATGGAAGGTATCATTCCGATATCACAACATGTTTAAGGCATATTAACTTAGGAAACTTGTATATGACTCTTATGGTTACTCGTTACGCACTTTATGCGTTCGGATCGGCGTAGGTAACTAGTTTACCCATTATAGCCAAAACGGGTCAAACCATATCATTTCGGTCTCAAAATCCAGAATGTGATTAAGTTACCCATATTAAACAAGTATGCAAGCTTGTTGGGTCAAAACCACATTCTAAAAACGGTCTTCGCCTTATCGTGCGTTTAAACCGTAATCTTCATTTAAGAACTAACCGGTCTAGGCTTAGGCCAAATTAAAGACCCGTTAGAAATCTAATAGGTTATTAAAAACCTTCGTTCCAGATTTAGGAGCCCAGTAAAAGCTGTCTGTACTTGCTTGGTGGTATACAGCTGGGAATAAATTTATATTTAGCTCAGGTAAATACTTTTAACTTATTTTCCCTTATACGGGCTTGGGGTACGGTATATAAAATACCGCTTGGTCGGGCAATTGACCCTAACTCATTAGTAGTTGGGTATTATCAATGTGACCCGTTTGAAAATGTTGTTTTGTTTGTATAACGCCTTTGGGGGCTTAATGACCATGTCCCGGATATCCTTGGCATCATTCAAAGAATGGCCACGACCTTAGCATACGGGTGTAGGCGTACACTCGTAGTGCATTAAATAAAGTATAACAGTCGGTACGAGAGGAAATCTCGCGGCGGAACTATACTATGTGGTGTGTCTATTAAACTTTAATCCAGCACGACCCGGATACTGAACGCTAACAAACATGTAATTCTTTTACAAGATTATAGGCAAATAATTGTCCCAAGTTATAAAATGTTTTGTGCCACGGGCATTCAAATCAATTTTTAAAACCTTTTTAAAATGAGTCAGTTAAATTGTATTTACCAGTGAAAACTGACGTATTTTCCCAAAAAGACTAAGTGCAGGTACTACGCGTAATAGGCTGGTTTCTCCTAGGATCAAATAGAAGTCTCACAAGCTTAGATGCCTGAAGTCTGTTGAACAATATATTATTTTATCTTGCGATCCGCCTGTGGATCTTTTACTTTCCGTTTGTAATACTTGGATATTACTTCATGTCGGATTGTAATATATTTTGCTTCCGCTGTGCATTTAAATTGTGTGGTTTGACTATGAGGATATCAACTACGTCACGGAACCCCCACCGGGCCCACCGGTGACACGTGGTAGTGTGACAGGTTGGTATCAGATCCAACGTTGATTGAATTAAACACTAGCCTTTTGTGTTTAATCTCAATGACACAATAGCACATTCCTTGACCTTCCGAGTCTAGACTTAACATAGGAATATCCTCATCTCTGTTCGGAGAATTTTTGCTTTAAATTCTATATTTTTGATATGTCGCCAAGCAAAGAAGCCGTAATGGAAATTCTCCTCATTAGAAGCCTAGGGAAGGCCGAGCTTCGTGTTGCGACTAGGATTAATGTGCAACCAAGGAGAAGCATTCAGAAATAAAGTGAAGCAGAAACTCCTTTTTGTTAAAGCTCATGTTCCTTAGTAGTCCTTTTAAAGGCATATTTATCCTTCTGTCCCTTCAAGGACAGCATCACTCCTTAGAAGTCCCGTTTAGGGCAACCATGTGCCTGTATGAATTTTAGTGGGACGGTTAGATTTAAAATAACGTTCCTATTATAGGATCTGCCATTATTATAAGATGGCAAAATCTAAAAAGGACAAGACCTAGCTCAGGTGTCATATAAGACAGGGCCAAGATGGTATCTCCATAATTAGATTCAGATCCATAATTAACATCTCAACTTAGGATTGTTCTGCGTTTAATATTAAAAGAGAATCTTCGGGGTAAAACCTAGCCACGAGTCATTATAGACATGGCCAAGATGGTAGAACCTGTCCAAAAGATTCCAAAAATTTGGTTAACATCTGAAAGTATGTTAACATGCTGGGCAAATTGTGATACAGTATAAATCACACAGGCCATCTTTGAAAATTGGGATTTATTTAAAATTCCCTGTAAGTAAATAGCCATCCCTTAAGGATGAAGTGCCTACGGGTAATAAATAACGTCCTCTGGGACTAAGAGACAGTAGAAGTCTGCAACTCACTGTCAAGAAAGGGTAATGAACTGTGATTCGGACCCAAGTACCTCGATTCTGTGAAAATCCTGGTTATAAATTAAACTTGTCTACGTGACTAGGCTTTTTGTGCCATAGTTATATTTTAAATAAATTTAGGATAATTATAATGAAAATCCTGAATAAAATAAATATCATTCCTTTCCTGCCAGTATTTATATTAAAAGGAGTCTCAAAGGGTATAACCTAGCTCGAATGTCGTTAAGGACCTGGCTACGATGGTAAGACCTGTTTAAAGAGATTCAGATCCTTGTTAAACACCTGAAAACGTGTTAACACTCCTGACCATGAGTGATGCGATGAAATCACACTTGTCATCCTTATATTAGAGATCTTCCTAACCTTTCATTTAGCCTAAATGATCAATAGGAATCTTGGCTAATAAACGTCGAACATGATGTACACATCTAAACATCCACCAGGGATGTATACCTACGGGCAAAGATGTATTCATGATAAAGATAGTTATTCATAACTTCCTGTCAAAAGGTAATGAGTTATGAAGTTTTCCGATCCAAAGGAATCATTGATTATGTTTCAGGTTGTCCTTGTGACAAGGCTTTGTGCCATCTAAAGAATCCTTTGAAACAAGCCTTTGTGCTGTATAAAGTGTCTGTACGACATTGACAGTTGTGACTTATATCCCCTGTCTAATAAGAAGGATTAGATTCTGTGCGAACGCCAAAGATGGTTTATTTAAAAACCTAGGCAAAACATAATCAAATAAATCTTATATTATCTATTGGCCTATATGGTTTGTTCGCACCATGGCTATTTAATTATCAAGTTCGACAATTCCCTATATGATTAAATAAATTATTACCACTTAGTTTGTAGCCTTCGAAGCATCATCATGGCCGACCCCTCTGAAACTCCCAATCATCCAGTTAATCAGAATGATGATGCAAGATTGAATTTAATGGGCACCGAGTTACAGGCTATGATAGATGTAGCCGTAAACAATGCTGTGGACCGTGCGTTGAAGGATCATATGCGAAAGTCCGATGACACCCCAAATAAAGGTTGCAAAAAGGGTAAGGCCGGTTCAAACCAGTCCAAGCCAAAGAAGGCAAAACCCAAATGCAGTAACTACAGAAAGCAACATTTTGGAAAATGCACGATAGACCCACGTGCTAAATTGTGTGGAATTTGCAAGACCAAAGGCCACAAGACGTTGGATTGCAAGAAGCTGGAAGATGCAACCTGTTATGGTTGCAACGAGAAGGGGCATATCAGGACTAATTGCCCAAATAAAACCAAGAAGCCTGGGGAGGCTAAGAAGACCAACGCTGAAAACTCTCAAATGGATGCTCAAGAAGCTAATCAGGATGACGACATCGCAACAGGTACTTTCTTTATCAATAACGCTCATGCTAGAGTATTACTTAATTCAGGTTCAGATAAGTCTTTTGTAGACAATGGATTTTGTAAATCTTTAAATCTGCCTGTTAAAAACTCTAAGCGTTAAGTATAAAGTAGGATTGGCCAATGGTACCCTAGAAACTGCTTCAGCAATATTAGATGGATGTTATTAGGAACCATTCTTTTCCACTGTCCTTGTTTCCATTGAAATAGAGGGATTCGATATAGTGATAGGAATGGATTGGTCATCTTGTAGCTAAACCCACATTGTGGGTAATAAGAAGCAAGTGGTTATCAAGACTTTTTATGTTAAGCCCTTGGCAATTCAAGGAAGAAACATGATAAGGACTGCCTGAGCACTTGTTGAAATTGGTATTTAATACCAAAGCTTCGAGTATGGAAAACTCGGAAAGGACAAACAACAGTCGCGATGCTAGAGATGTGACAAGTGTTAATGGCGCAACAGATGTGAGCCTCAACGTTAATGAAGTTAGTCTCCAAAACTGAAATTAACACAGCTGCTTGAAAGGATATAAGAAAAGTCATGAAAAGTTCTCAAAACCTGCTCATCGTAAGTCAAGTAAGGATCTACCTCAGCTACTCATGTTATATAGATTAAGAAATAGCCAGTCAAAGCTAAGACTGCCTAGAAATTGTTAAAGATTCTGTAGCTGAGTTTAAAAGGATTAAGAATAGAGGCGTTTAACCCTCCTGATGAATGATTAGAGGCAGTTCTCATTAATAATGATATTAGATAAACCCCCCTATTGTGATTTTAGTACTAAGAATTTCGTTTGGTTTCGGGTACTTATAAGTTTCTCATAAAACCATAAGCTTAGCAAACTTTTAGAAAATATTCCGTAAGAACCCCATATATTAAGTGTAAGGTAAAACTTACAAGCGAAATCATAAGAACCGTTTCTTCTGTTCCCATCAGAAACCTTCAGCCGTAAATTTTTGAAGTATCTTCTCTATAGAGGAAGTGCGTCAGCATATACAGTTGATATCTCCTTGATCTCAATCGATTGCGAATACCAGACAGTATGATAAAAGCGCCATATGAGGATTGATGTATCTTAATATGTTCCATAGATTGCTTCCATGCCTGATCAATATGGAGGTTTAATGCATGGGACCACAAAGATATCCCGATGGTCATATGGTACTAAAGTCAACTAATGGTATTCAAAGAAGATATCCAGAATGGAAGTTTTCATGCAAATGTTCCCGATTAAGGAATTCGTGGACTTATAACATGAATGTGTCATTTATTTGACTCGAGCAATGATGGATAAACTGGAGCCTGAGATACGGAAAGTCTCCATAACCTCCTTGTATCTTGATCATCTTCTCCTAAGATTACCCTGTTACCTCCTGAGAGGCAAGTAGAGTTAAGATTTATATCCCATTTAGGGTTGTGTTAATATGAAATCTCCAAGACGGCTAGTACCATCATTGGATGAATCGAAACCCTGATTAAGTAAGTTTTGAAATAGAGGACTCTTATAGCCTAACTCGATATTCTGAGGATTCAATGTAGTTAATTAAGAAAGACGGTTCATTTTGCTTATGCATTGATTACCGCAACCCTAATTAGACAACAATTAAGAATTTCCATCAGCCGCCCAGGATCGTCGATTTATTCGACTGACTTAAAGGATTAGCTATCCCTTAAGGTTAGTTGTAAGTAGTGATTGGAATAACCATCTCACCTTAAGATTAGCTTTTCTATAATAGTTGTTATATAAGTATCAAGGCTGCTCCTTGGAAGACCTTGTATAGATGAGATGTTAAACATCTATTGTTAGATAGAAAATTGGTAAGTCCAATTATCAGGATCTGAATGTTGCCTTGGAAACAACGAATAAGATCATGCAAATCCATAATCATTTATAAGTTGCCAGTATTCGGCAGAGAATCAAGGATTCATGGAAATAGCAAACCTCCTAAGTTCTTGTTAAGAAATAAAGTTCAACAAAAGATATCACCCTGGAAAGGTGTGCCAATCTATTAATTGTTAGGCTAGTTAAGCTCTGAATATACGAAATCATTTGAAGGAATCGAATGTATCAAGATCAAATAGCTTATAAGCTAAAACCTATTTAAGGAGCTTGGCGGATCTCGCAATACGTTACACATTAAGGATTTAAGGATGTGTTTCACCAATAAGTCAAGAAGCATTAACTCATATGATAGGCAGATCTATGATATGATGAGAAACCTGTATCGATTAAGGACCGGCAGGTTAAGAATACTCGAAAGGGATACATGTACCTAAGATAGAGGTCAACTTGGGAGCTTGGAAAGACTCCAGACATGCTATGAAAGATTAAGTCCGTTATGCGACAAAAGAAACTTCCAGCATTTTAGCAAATCTCGAGGTCGAGATTTCTTTTAAGGGGGTGAGGATGTAACACCTCGTAAAAATCACGTCCAATGATGTATTAACACGTGTAATAAACCCTAATAAAGTCGAACAGTGAAATTTAGGGACTAATTTTTCGAAAAATCGAAAACTTTGATTTTGAAAGGACTGGAAGTGTTAGCATACCTAAAATAAGTTTCTAAATGACCTCTCATGATGGGGATGTTCACAAATGTGCCACTTGATGATAAAGTGTGGCCGTTTGCGTAATTAATTGAATGTTTGCGCAATGAAGGGTTAAAAGCGTCAACATGTTAATTCTTACCTCTGAGTGACCTTTTAACAAACTGGGAGCTTCATGATATTTAATTATACTCTCGGGAATGCCAAGTAATGGCCAACTAAGGTTTTTATGCCTATAAGTAAAGTTACGCGCAACTTTGCAAGTTAGAGGGACTAAAAGCGTCAATATGTTTAATTATACCTCTGAATGGCCTTTTAGCGAACCCGAAGCATCGTGATGTTTAATAATACTATCAAGGATGTCTAATATGGATTAAATGAGGCTTCAATGCTAATAAATGATGAAATGCGCAAGTTGCGCAATAGAGGGGCCTAAAGCGTCAACTTTTGAATATACGCCATTCGGTGTCCATTTAAGTGAACGAGAGCATAGTAATATTTAAGTATATGCTTGGGAATGATTAATATGGGCCATGGAAGGCTTAGATGTCATTAAACGGCATTTCGCATTACTTTGCGCAATTAAGGGACTAATTGCGTCAAACTGCAAAAGGAGGTCGAATCGTATGGTAACAGACCTTCTGGAATATGTTCATAAGTTAAACATACCCTATTTATCCTTTATATAGCTTAGGTATAGGATTAGAGGTGTTTGGTGCGCAAAAATAAACTTTTATGTCACGCAGGGACTAAAAGTGTCAAAAAGTGCACAAGTTTGCACTTTTGCGCATATCTCGCATTCTGAATATCCCCGGACACTCAAAAATTTATGTAAGCACTAAAATATTTTATTTTAGTGATCTCCATGATAAAATTCCATTCGTCGCGTCATTTGAATCGTTTTTCGCGTCCGTCCGTGTTCCGTCGTAATTAGCCGAACAACGTGACCGTACGACCAAACGAACCGACATCCGGCATATTTTTGAGCATGTTTCATATTCCCTATGCTTAGGCATCATTTTATAGCCTTAAAAATGGTTTAACGGGCCTCAAACGCATCAGAAAGGGGCTAGAAGCATGCAGGGACCAAAACTGCCATTTTAGAAACTTGATTTCCAGCTGTTACCAGCTGTTACAGCTGTTTTTATCAATTGCAAATGGTTTTCTTCAGTCCTTGGGCAGCCCATAGATTGCTAAAACAAGGGGTAAAGGTGTACGGTCCAGATGTGATCACATTTATCAAGAAACGATCCTAACGGTCCTCAAAAACCTATATATACCCATTGAATTTGGCTCTCATTTGCACCATTTCCTTCAAATCTGCTATGATCTCTAATTTGTGAGGGTCTTGAACTCTTTTTGAGAACCTCCTTCAGTTCATAGGACCTCTTGTAAGTACCCTTTCGTGCCTAGTTTAAATTTCTAGCGGTTATAGCCGAAAGGTCAAACGTTTCGATAAACGCTTTGACTTTTAATCGGTTGAGCCATGGTTCGGAACGAACATGGCTACGTGACCATAATTAGGTAGGTGGTTAACCCTCAAAAGGGCGCCTCCTAATTACCACGTTTACTTAGTTTAATTGTCGGGTCAAATTAAAGTCAAACGGGTTAGTTTTAAATAAAATGCATAACTATTAAATTAGAACTCATAAAATCAGTTTTGCCACATTAATAACTTGGTAAATATTAGTTGAACATGTCTAAGCATGATTCAACCCGACAATTCTAAGTATAGGCCCGGTTCGGAGCCGAAAGTCGCGAAAGTTGACTTTTGCTTTGACTTTCAGTTCTGACCCGAATTAGACTTATTTAGATATGCCTTAGGATTCCTTTAGGATCATGTTATGGGTTAGTGTAACCCTCTGAGGTTATACAACCTGAATCCTTAGTTATCCTATTCATTTGCAAGTTTCCGTTATATGCCGAATTGTTGACCGTTATGCCCTTTTGACCTTAAAACGATATTTTTGAAAATGTGAAAGGATAGAAACCTTCACTACTGAATTATAAACTTGTCCATAAAATTTGACATCAGTTTGAGGTCTAGATTAGGAGTTATGCTCAATAGCGTAATTAGAAGCTTCTTTAGTAATTAAATAGCGCAAATTGCATATAGCCTATCTAAACCCAAATTTTTGTATAAAACTTTATACCTGCTGTATTAAAATAATATTCTAGGATTTTTAAAGATTTTTATTCAATTTTAGGCTAAGCATAACTTAGTGTTCTAAGCTTAATTCGGCTAATGCCGGTTTTGCCCTTTTAAGCTATAAAATGAGTTTTATAAATCCGATTGACCCCAAACCTTTTTCTACTGATCTAATATGTTAAATAAATTATTTTGAGCCTTCTGGAATTTTAAAAATATCAGCTTTCTATATAAAACCCGGAAATGGCTCCAAATCGCCTTTTTAAGCGTTTTTAACGCATAAGTATGTGCTAGAACCTATTTAAGCATATGAGGTTGAAACCTACTGATGTGTTCAGTAAAATTTTATATTTTAAACAGTAGGAGAATATCTTAAGATCAGAATTCCAGTTTTGACCTTTAGGCATATGTGAAATTACCGAAACGCCCCTACGGTGTCTAGAATGATTAATACCCTACTGTTATAACTTAGTAAATTAAGTTTATTTACTGATTTAGTCAGACCTATAACTCAGGTTATTATTTAAACCCTTTTACACCCTTTAAAATGACTAAAATGCCCTTATGAGGCATAAATTGGGTTTAAAACCATTTGGGGCATGATGGAAGGTATCATTCCGATATCACAACATGTTTAAGGCATATTAACTTAGGAAACTTGTATATGACTCTTATGGTTACTCGTTACGCACTTTATGCGTTCGGATCGGCGTAGGTAACTAGTTTACCCATTATAGCCGAAACGGGTCAAACCATATCATTTTGGTCTCAAAATCCAGAATGTGATTAAGTTACCCATATTAAACAAGTATGCAAGCTTGTTGGGTCAAAACCACATTCTAAAAACGGTCTTCGCCTTATCGTGCGTTTAAACCGTAATCTTCATTTAAGAACTAACCGGTCTAGGCTTAGGCCAAATTAAAGACCCGTTAGAAATCTAATAGGTTATTAAAAACCTTCGTTCCAGATGTAGGAGCCCAGTAAAAGCTATCTGTACTTGCTTGGTGGTATACGGCTGGGATTAAATTTATATTTAGCTCAGGTAAATACTTTTAACTTATTTTCCCTTATACGGGCTTGGGGTACGGTATATAAAATACCGCTTGGTCGGGCAATTGACCCTAACTCATTAGTAGTTGGGTATTATCAATGTGACCCGTTTGAAAATGTTGTTTTGTTTGTATAACGCCTTTGGGGGCTTAATGACCATGTCCCGGATATCCTTGGCATCATTCAAATAATGGCCACGACCTTAGCATACGGGTGTAGGCGTACACCCGTAGTGCATTAAATAAAGTATAACAGTCGGTACGAGAGGAAATCTCGCGGCGGAACTATACTATGTGGTGTGTCTATTAAACTTTAATCCGGCACGACCCGGATACTGAACGCTAACAAACATGTAATTCTTTTACAAGATTATAGGCAAATAATTGTCCCAAGTTATAAAATGTTTTGTGCCACGGGCATTCAAATCAATTTTTAAAACCTTTTCAAAATGAGTCAGTTAAATTGTATTTACCAGTGAAAACTGACGTATTTTCCCAAAAAGACTAAGTGCAGGTACTACGCGTAATAGGCTGGTTTCTCCTAGCATCAAATAGAAGTCTCACAAGCTTAGATGCCTGAAGTCTGTTGAACAATATATTATTTTATCTTGCGATCCGCCTGTGGATCTTTTACTTTCCGTTTGTAATACTTGGATATTACTTCATGTTGGATTGTAATATATTTTGCTTCCGCTGTGCATTTAAATTGTGTGGTTTGACTATGAGGATATCAACTACGTCACGGAACCCCCACCGGGCCTACCGGTGACACGTGGTAAAATAGGGGTGTGACAGGTTGGTATCAGAGCCAACGTTGATTGAATTAAACACTAGCCTTTTGTGTTTAATCTCAATGACACAATAGCACATTCCTTGACCTTCTGAGTCTAGACTTAACATAGGAATATCCTCATCTCTGTTCGGAGAATTTTTGCTTTAAATTCTATATTTTTGATATGTCGCCAAGCAAAGAAGCCGTAATGGAAATTCTCCCCATTAGAAGCCTAGGGAAGGCCGAGCTTCATGTTGCGACTAGGATTAATGTGCAACCAAGGAGAAGCATTCAGAAATAAAGTGAAGCAGAAACTCCTTTTTGTTAAAGCTCGTTCGAAGTTTTTGATCAACCTGCTTGTGTGATTGTTGTATAAATGTCTGTATTAAATTTTATTATGTGATATTGATACCTGATAAATGTTTACAATTCAGATGTCGAACGAAGTTAATCAGGAAAACCAGAATAATGATAATAACGAGAACCAAGTGAATAATAGTGTCCATCGAACATATAGTCGCACAAGGAATTATAGATGATATGCCTTATATTATCAAGACGATTAAAGAAGCAGAAAATAAAAAATATGTGACTGGAAGTAAACGTCAACCCACTGAACCAAGTCATAGTGTGAACGAAAATCACCAACCCCTGATCCAAGCTCCAATTCCAAAAAGAAGAAGAAGCATTTCTTATGGTTGCTCTTATAAAGAATTCTTGGCCAGCAAACCAATAGAATTCTCAGGCAATGAAGGAGCCATTGCAGCCTTATGTTGGATAGAAAAGACAGAAGCAGTCATAAAAATAAGTAAATGTGCAGATGAATATAAGATTATGTTTGCTTCTATTCTTTTCAAGAATGCAGCCTTAGAATGGTGGAATACTATTCTCCAGTCTAGAGGAAGTGACAGAGTTTATAATATGGAATGGGCCAACTTTAAGGAAATGGTTGAAAGAAAATTATGTCCTCCTAATGAAAAAGAACAAATTGCCAATAAATTCCTAAATCATAAAATGACTGGAATAGATTGCATAGGTTATACTACCATATTCTTTGAATATGCCAGGATAGTGCTAACCTTAGCCTCACCTGACCTAGTATTAATCTTCCGTTATATTTGGGGATTAATAAGTGAGATCAGACATATAGTCAAGGCATCTAGACCCCAGACCATAGAAGAAGCGGTAGAACTAGCCAACACCCCAACTGATGAATTGGTACGCACACAAGAGGAAAACCAGAGAAAGAACCTAGCTCAAAAGCTTACCCATGAATTTCGCTACGGTAATTCCAACCGCGGGAAAGGTACAGCCGTACATGTTCTTCCTCTACACCCTACTGCAAGTATTGCAAAAGGAAGCACTCTGGAAGGTGCTCAACATACTTTAACTTTTGCAAAATGTCTGGACATAAAGAAGAAGACTGTAGGAGGAAACCTAGTAATAGGTTATGCTTCAATTGTGGAGAAACTGGTCACATCAAACCGAACTGTCCGTAACTACCTCTAGCAACAACCAGCAAAGCTAAGACAACTAAAGGACCTAAGAAGAATGCCAGAGCATTCGTTTTAACAGCTGAGGAAGCCAAGATGATTCCGGATGTAATAGTCGGTACGTTTTTAGTTAATGATATATTTGACAAAGTATTATTTGACTCTGGTGCAAACCAAAGTTTTATCAATACTTCTTTCTACCAACTTCTCAATCAACCATTAACTAAACTCCAACAAGACTATCTGGTGGAAACAACAAATGGAGATTCCATTAAGATAAGTGAAATCTTGCAGGGAGCAAGAATAAAGATTCTAAACCATAATTTTTATGCTAACCTTTACCCAATGAATCTAGCTGGATTCGATGTTATATTAGGAATGGATTGGTTGGTAGCAAATCATGCTAGTATTTTGTGTGATCAAAAGTCGGTACAAGTAAGTACCCCAAGTGGTGAAAAGATCATAATTAAAGGAGATAAGCCAACCAGGTCGACAAAATTCATCTCTGTGATGAAAGCTGCAAGTTATGAAAGGAAAGGAGGAATAGTGTATATGATTTCCATAATCATTAACACTAAAGGAAAAGAATTAAAAGATATTTCTGTAATATCTAAATTCTCAGATGTTTTTCCAGAAGAGTTACCTGGATTACCGCCAGATAGAGAGGTTGAATTTAGAATTCACCTAATACCAGGAACGACACCAATTGCCAAGGCACCATCACCAACGGAATGCAGGAACTAAAGAAACAATTGGACAAACTTCTTGATAAGGGTTTTATACAACCTAGTTCTTCACCGTGGGGAGCATCGATACTGTTTGTCAAGAAGAAAGACGGATCAATGCGTATGTGCATTGACTACCGAGAATTGAACAAGGTTACGATTAAAAATCGATACCCACTACCGAGAATAGATGATCTGTTAGATCAACTTCAAGGAGCTCGATTCTTTTCTAAGATCGATTTACATTCAGGATATCATCAACTGAAAGTGCAGGAAGAGGACATTCCTAAAACTACTTTCAGAAAAAGGTACGATCATTATGAATTTACCGTTATGCCATTTGGTCTAACCAATGCCCCGGCCGTATTTATGGACATGATGAACAGGATATGTAAACCATACCTAGATAAATTCATAATTGTCTTTATAGATGATATTCTAACTTACTCTAAGTGTAAAGAGGATCATGCAGAGCATCTACATACACTTCTGACATTGTTGAGAAAAGAAAAGCTATATGCTAATGTAACACCCCAAAAACGGGTTTGGGAATCAAACCACGTTAATAGTAAAGACGGGTAAAATACCGTTTGTGGTAAAAAAAATTAACCCAGTAAATATTGAGATTTAAATAAATAAACTTTATGTTAATTAAAAAGGAGGATAAATACTTTGAGAAAACAAAGTATATAGAAGGCCCGAGTTAACGGGACTTAAAATATAACGGGTTAGGTAACGCCCCAAAAATACATAGGTTTTACATATATTAAATATCGGTTATGAACAAAATAAAATAACTAGGAAATAAATAACCTAGTTAATTACAAGTCCTGTAATTATGTAAAACCTTGGTTAAAACATGTTATATGCAACAAGGGTAAAGTATAGGGGCCAAATGTAGCAAACTTGAAACAAGATTTATTATATAAAAATACCAAACACCAAAACACACACTTTAAGTGTGTGTTCTGGTCGAATTCTCCAGAGAAGCAAGAGGCTCTCCACCTCAAACCCTAACTTGCTTAATTCGATCAAATTGGAAGGCCAAATCAGTCCCAAATCAAAATCCAAGCTTATATTAGTGATCACCAAAGTGAAGGGATCACGAGCTATGTTAAATTTTGTCTTTGGATTACATCTTGAAATTTTGATGAACTTTAGAAATTGAAATCTGAGTTTGATTGATTGATGCTTAGATGAAATTAGTAAGGAAAACATGTCTAGGAGTAAACCCTAGTCAATAACTTGTTGAATTAGTGTTTAAATTATGAAGTTCATGATTTCCATTATAGGTGTTTAATGGGTTTTGAAGAAACATACTGAACACTAGAATCATGATTATCAAACTAGTGTTACTTGAACTCTATGAAGTTAATCTAGACATTGAACCGTGGATTAGATGATTATTTAGTAAAAGATGTTGAAATTGGTAAGATAGGTTGTCATGGAGTTTGATTGTTAATTTTATAAAAGTACACTCATTAGGTGTATGATATAATGCCTGAGAGAAAGCCAAATGTTGAAATTTCGAATGAAACGCACATTTGAATAATGCGACTAATTACGTGATATATGGGTTAAAACGGGTTCTAATCATAATGTTGATTGAACTTAGTTGTGCCTATTGTACGATTATAGGTAATTGACTTCTAAAAGTCAAACTAACCAATGATGAAGTCGAATAGTAGTTTCGGCATGAAATCCGTAAAATGAAATAGTCATAAGAAATGATGGCTAATCTAATCGTCTTACAGATTATGATAATAGTTTGACGCTAGACAAGCTAGGTGGAGGCTTGGGAAAGAAGCGGGTCAAACGGGTCGAATGCGCGGAGAAGGAGCAAAATCGGATACAAGGTAAGTAAGCTTACACCCTCTTTTGTAGAATGCCTAATTATTATAAGGGTTATGAACATGATAAGTAAATGATTAAATGTGATGTTCCGACGTAATTTGATACGAGTCGGAACAAGTAAAAATGACAAGAAACCATGAAGGATGGTAAAAAAAAGAGGGATTTATAATGGTAAAGAAATACCATTCTATTATAAATGTGAAATAATTGGTCTTTTCGTCCAAAAGGTCAAATGGTGAACTTAACACCGTTTGACAACAATGACTAACAAAAGCTTGTCGAGTTTTATGTTCACAGGGATGATTAGCATAGAGAATTTTGCATTTCTATTAAGTAGCAATTTATTAAAGCGATGTATTAAAAGGGGTTAACAGCGTGACCCGAGCCAGGTACGCACAAAAAGGTTTATAGTTAAGAGTGCGTTTTTGGTCAAGTAATTAGCGAGTCCTTCGTAGTAAAATGAAGGACTAAAAGAGTTACCAAAAAGCCCTTGATGGGTGAACCGGATAAACGACCCTTAAAGGTTGTTTAGGAACTTGTATATTGATTTTGAAATCCTTAGATACATATAAAAGTTCTAGGCAAAAACCTTTGTGGGTCGAATGCCTAAAAATGGCCTTTTGCGAAAAAGGACTAGTCGAAGGGTAAAATTGGGATTTTGGGTTCCTTATATCAAATCCACCACAAAAATAATTGTGGTGGAAGATAAATAGTTAATTAGTATAGAAAGACGAAGTGCGAAAAGAAAATAACGAGTTTGATGCTTAGATGCTTAAAAGTCCTCTAAATGGGTCAAAATAAATTAAGAAGTTAAATGTGGATTAAGTGATTAGAAAGATACAAATAAATCGGTGAATGTAAATATGTACGTGAACCCCGTAATGGGAGTGAAAACGCTAATGCTTGGTAAGCCCGGGATGGGTAGGAAATGTTAGAGACGACCCTTGACAACATTCATGCAGTGTAACTTAAACTAAACGGGCCAAACAATAGAAAAAGGGATTTATAGACTATTTGCTTATAAACTGGGTTCTAATATGAACAATGATGGTAAATGGGTCCGTATTTTAATTACGGACACGTAGGAAAAAGAATCACCCAAAACAGAGGTCTAGATCAAAAGTTATGCTAATGTGAAGTTGTAAATTCTCATGAAAAATAGCTGGGTATCTGCAGCTTCAATTCAAACACATTCTGTTGAAAATGGGCCTTGGCGTCGCGCGACGCCCAAGGAGAAATACCGTCGCGTGCGACGGCGGGGTAAAAACTTGCAATTTTTGTTTATTTTGATTATTTGACCCATTTACCTTGTTGTACTTGTTATTTAACTATCAAAACTAACCTTTAAGTTGGTGTTGATCATAGGTGAATGTCGAGAGTCCCGAATGAAGATCAAGCGACGAACAAGAACCGAACACACGTTAAATGAAGCTTCCGCGTTAAACCTTGTTTTGTTTTGTTATAAGTGAATTACGTAAACACTTACAAGTTACAACTATGTTTTTGAAATGTTTTTAAAACATATGGGAATGTTGGCATTACAAGTTTTTGTAAAGTCGCATTTTTAGTATTAAAATGCGTATTTTAATGTTATAAACATGTAAATTTACAATGAGGGTCTTACAGGTAGATTTAAATAAGCAAATTAGAGAAGTACAAGAAACAACAATCAAGGACGATGTTGAAGATTTAAAAGGAATGATTAAAGAATTAGAAAAATGAACAAATGGAAGCGGTCTATGTTTCTTTTCTTTTTGTCTCATTTTTGGCATGTTTAAGTTTGAAAATTCCATAAGAAAAGGATTTGGATGCCTAAACAAAGAAACTAATGCCACATGATTTTAGAAGAAGCCCATAAATCTAAGTATACGATACACCTGGAAGTGATAAGATGTATCAAGATTTAAGAAAGAATTTTTGGTGGATAGGAATGAAAAAGGATATAGCAAACTACGTAGCTAAATGTCTAACCTGTTCACAGGTTAAAGCTGGGCATCAGAAACCTTCAGGGTTATTACAACAATTGGAGATGCCAATATGGAAATGGGAATTAATAACAATGGACTTTGTTACTAAATTACCCAAGTCACGAAAAGATAATGATACGATCTGGGTGATTGTAGACAGATTGACCAAATCTGCTCATTTCTTACCAATGAAGGAAACTTTCAGTATGGAATAATTAGCCAAGTTATATATAAATAATATAGTTTCATTACATGGAATTCATTTATCTATTGTGTCTGATAGAGATAGCCATTTTACTTCTCATTTTTGGACTAGTTTCCAAAAAGCAATGGGAACCAGGTTAAATCTAAGCACAACTTATCATCCACAAACGGACGGACAAAGCGAAAGGACAATTCAGACGATGGAAGATATGCTTAGAGCCTGTGTAATTGATTTTGGAGGAAATTGGGACGATCATTTACCATTAATAGAATTTTCCTACAATAACAGTTATCATACTAGCATTAATGTTGCACCGTTTGAAGCACTTTATGGACGAAAGTGCGGAACTCCAGTCTGTTGGGTAGGGATTGGAGAAAAGCAACTATCTGGACCATAGATAGTACAAGAAACAACAGACAAGATTATTCAAGTCAAGGAAAGACTGAAAGCAGCACGAGATCGTCAAAAGAGTTATGCAGATAACCGACTAAAGCCTTTGGAATTTCAAGTTGGAGATAAGGTATTGTTAAAGGTTTCTCCATGGAAATGAGTAGTCAGATTCATTAAAAGAGGAAAGCTAAGCCCCAGGTATGTTGGACCTTTTGAGATTATTAGAAGAATAGGACATGTAGCTTATCAGATACAACTGCCAGAGGAAATGGTAGGAATACATGATGTGTTTTATGTTTTTAATAATTAGGGTTTATCCCTACAAATGTATTGTCAAATGAAACTTGGGTTTATCCCATTTGTTTTTATAAAAGTTTGGAGTTTAACTCTGATAAAAATATTTCCTAACTACGGTCCTGATGTATTCCGCTGCCAAATTAATAAACACCGATACCACTTGATTTGAACTCGCGACACCCGCTCCGGGGGTTAGGGGTCGGGGGCTGCGACAAGTATGGGTCCACTATAAGTTATTCATTGACATTTGTGGAACTTATTCCAAATGGAATATTCAGACATAATTCATTTATCAATTAAAGACTATCAACTTGTATCTAAATTTGTTTCACATGGCCCACGGTCTTAAAAGAAATCTATTTATATATATACTTAATAAGATTTCTATTAAATATGTCCCTAAGTTTCTTATGACATGTGGACATTAAGGAAATCAAATAAAATCTAAACTATATATATGATAGGTTCCCGCGTCACGTACCTCATTGAAACTTCTCTTGTAGCATTTCTAGAGATATCAAAGATCAGTGGGAGAATTAAGTGTCTTAATAATAACTTGCAATAGTTGCAAAAGGTGGGGGAGAGAAAACTTCAGATTACTTCAATTTACACCTCTTGTACAAGACATTTCTCCATCTCGACACTGTTCCATCAAAATTTGTCTCTTTAAATCTAATGCTACTCTTACAAAAGTTTCATTGCTGCTTAATTGTGGGCACACTTAGATTTCTTACCAAACTAACATAATCCTCAACAAGAGAAACTATAACGACTAACTTCATTAATTTGTTTTTCTATATTAGAATCTGCTGGTCGTTAAATATTGACCCTAAGCATGCTGAGTTCCTAAAGATTTCTAAGGTCAATGAGAACAGTCAAAGTCCTTATCATGACTTGCAAGGAATACAAGAGGCGGGGGAAAGAGAGTCATTAAATTTTACTTCTAATTTAACTCCGATTACACCTCTTGTACACCATACCGCACCAACTCTTGTAAACTTAGAATCCTGAAAATGATAGAAACCTAACCAAGAGCTAATTCATAAAACCGTAACTTCTAATAAACCCAATAATCAACTCAGGAGGTCATCTAGGTTTAAAAATCTACTAACTTTGATGATTACATAACCTCCCTAACTGAAGTTGAAATGGATTTTGGAAAAGTTTACTGATCCTATCTCCTCTAATTTTGCCATTAGCGTCAATCAATCTTCTAAATGGAATAAAACTGATTTTATGTGTTCATATAATGTTTTGGTTTTGATTGAAGTACCTAAGAGTGTTCATAACTAAACCAAATCCTGATATAAACGTTAAGACATAAAGAAGAGATAAATTATCAAAGAATCTTTCTTACATGTCTTACAAAAGATTTCTTTTAGGATCATCACTGTTCTAGTAGCTTAAAATAATTTTGAGCTACATTAGATGAACATTAAAACAACTTTTCCTAACAACTGGCTGACATATTTACATGTTTATGAAACAACCTGAAAGTTCTAAACTTAAGGTTAAAGAACAGTTTGTCTATAAGCCGATAAAATCCATGTATGAGTCAATGTAAACATCATAATGCGATGAAATCTTAACACAATTATTTTCATCAAGAACCAAGTGGATTAATGTACCTACCTCAAGATGAGTGGGAGCAACTAAAATAAACTTGTCTCTATAAAGATGATATTCTTTTGACAAGTATATGTTACATAAGTCAAAGCATTGTTAACATAAACTTTGATATAATAGATCTCAGAGATATCTCTTACGTGATAGATATCATAACATACTGAGATGGACCCAATGGGACATTAGTTTCATTCCATAAGTTTAACCTTAAACGGGTCCTTACACATGTAACAAACAATACTGCTCTCCTTTAGAGGATTATAGGATAAATGAGATTATTTCCTTACGCTTCATTAATAAGAAGCCTTATGTAAGTTAAAGTCTATACTCGTTTAGATATTACTCACATTGCAACACACTAGATATGTCTAGATTAATGTGAAACATCTAATAGAGTATTACAATATCTTTAAAAGAAATGAGAGGCTATAATTTAAAGAAGAAGTGAGAACTCAAACCGGTTGATTACTCTAACTTTGTAATATTCAAAGATGACAAAATGTAATTTCAGGTATATCCTTATGTCAGTAGACAAAACCTATCTCATGGAGAAGTCATGATAAACTGATAATAACAATCTAAGTTATAATGAGATAATATGTTGTTGATCACAAAGCAATAGTCACTAAATTTTGTTAAAATTTATCAGTGGACTCATAAGTGTATTAACTCCATATAAATTATACATTGAAGACTTATTGTGATAAAGTCAGCTACCATCTCTCCTTGAACAGTAACAGTTCGAGAGGTGCTTCATTAAATTTCGATATGATATTAATTATTCATTTATGAACGAATTGAGGAAACTAAATCTTTGTATTGAATACATTCATGATATTCTTAAGGATCCTATAACTGAAGGCTATTACCCATAAGTCTTATTAAGAGAGCTCATAAAAGAGACGGGTTTTAACTAATGACCATGTACAACTGCATATCGTACTATGAATGACTAATTATTAATTAATTTTCCTCATTAGTTTGATTTTGTATGTCTCTAACATATGTTCTGCCGATATAATGACATATAGACAAATATAAATACAATTCAAACGTTAAAGGGCTTACTTATTTTGATAATTACTGTTAGGTTTTAAATTGAGGCTGTAGTATGACTAATGGGGGTCTTGAGTCGCATAATGATTCAACGTCTGTATTTCTCTGCTACGGTTCTTGGTTTAAAGCTAAAATGAGTATTAACTTCTGATCAGACTTGTCTAATGCTCATGATAAATGATTATTCGGCTAAGTGAGAGAATGTAAGATTAAATATTTATTTATATGTATTTAATCTAGTAGCCATCATTATCATTTATATAATATAGATCAAAATATATTAAAACCTATAATAAATTAGTTGGTAATTGTTGATGGGCCATATTACCCTTATTAACTAACTGGGTTTCCCCTTGGGTGTATATAAGGAGATTACTAGAGAGGTATTAGGGTTAGACATTCATAACATCACACATAATTTAACCCCTCCTCTCTCTCCATTACTACGAGTTCTTCAACCCTAAAGAACTCGGTACTACCATCATTAACATACATCCTAAAGGGGAACCAGATTATCTTGACAAGTATGTCGAACTCTATGGTTGTGTCTCTGACTGTATTCTCTGCTGGCCTATTTGCTATATCAGGTATTATTTACATGTTTTTCTTTATGTTTAAACAGAATTGATCAACTAAAAATGTAGTGCCATGAATATAGAAAATCGATTGAAAAAATATAAAGCAAAACTTCCTATATAGTCAAAAAGGAAATGTTAAACATCTACATCACCAATTACCCCACACTCCCACCAAATGAAAGAAAAAAAACACCCCACAATACACATGTTATTTCCCCCCTTTTTCTTCTTTATATGGGAATCAGATGTGTACTACCAATTCACATAGGTAATAGCTTTCTAAAGGACATTCACTTTTTTATAAAGGTTATTTATAATTTTATTTGATGAATATTCTTTTTAAATAAACTAGATCTTGATATGACTCGGTGAATGATAACAAACATGGGTGGTCTTGGAGGTGGGCGGTGAGGCCCATCGATCATGTCCTGATATTTCAAAGGGCACGTTATTTTTTTAAAAAGACATGGTATGTATATGTAAAAAATAATTAATAGGGTATACTCATACAAACATCAATATAGGCCCACATACAAAACTAATAATATGGTTTAAATTAGTTATTAGCCCACTGACATTAGATTTAGACATTTAGTGAGCCAACCCAATTTCGTTAAGGCCTAAGGACACGTTTTTTACGAATTCATGGTACATGAATTCTAAGAGCCAGCTCTGGTAACAAATAAATACAAATAGCATAAAAATAACCCATAAAACCTTCTCTCAAGAGGATGGAAAGACGCCTTGCCGGTTAACAAGGCTTCTTGTTCGAGTTTCGTAGGGGCGCAAGTTTGAATCTTGGTTTTTACTATCGATTTTTCTACTCACTTTTTTAGAGTAAACTGTCAAAATGGTCCCTAAGATTTGGTTACTTTAGTCCAAAACTCAAAATTTTTGAATCTGGATCCCCATGGTTTCAATTTTGTTGTCATTTTCATCCAAAATCAAAATCTGGTCAGATTTTTTAGTTAACGTCCAGTTTTTTTTTTTTTTTTTTTTTGTCTTTTTCCTCCTTTTTAATGAAGGGCAAAATGGTCAATTTTTTTAATTTGTTATAATAAAACGTTAAAAGACCATTTTACCCTTCATAAAAAGGGAGAAAGAAGACAAAAAAAAAACTTGATGTTAACTGAAAAATCTTACTAGCTTTTGATTTTGGATGAAAATGACAACAAAATTGAAACCAAAGGAACCCAGATTCTAAAAGTTTGAGTTTTGCACTAAAGTGACAAAAGTGACCAAACCTCAGAGATAATTTTGGCAATTTACTCCATTTTTTAAGTAGTCAAAATAATACAACATACTTTAAAATAATGATAAAACAAGGGTTTTAATAAAGCCACACTCTAAAATCTTGTTTTCACACCCTCTATACGGGTTATATCGGGTTATACGACCCGTATAGAATAAGCTGACATAACAAATATTGGGTCGTATAATGTTATACGATTTGTATAGATAGTAAAAATAATAGGTCGTATAACATTCTATACGTGTTGTATAACATTATATGGTTCATATAACATTATATGGATTGTATAACATTCTACACAAGTCATAGAATGTCAATACGTCTCGTATAATATGGAGACAAAACCATTCTACTATATGACCCGTATAACTCTATACGGATCGTATAAATATAGTGGTGTAAAAATAAGATTTTAAGGTTGTGTGAATAATAAGAGCGTAAAGCAAACATCTGGATATTAGATTTCTAATAAAGTTATCAGGGTGAGCGGGGCACCTTCGGTGACCCCATTCGGTGACCCAAGTCACCTTAGGGGAACACCGCCGCCATCACTTAGGTGAGGCAATTAGGGGAGCAAGATCGGTGAGAACTCACCGCATGAAGAGGGGAGAGAGATGGTGGGCCAGCCTCATTTTCAACCAATCAAAACATTTCTTTTTTTTTTTTGAATAAAAAAACAAGGGGGGTTAAGAGGGGAGTGGCGCCATCAAATTGAGGGTGTTAGGGGAGTTTAAGAGGGGAGTTAACGTGGCATAACCTGATTGACCGTGCGTAAGAGAGGGGACTCCCCTCTTAGGAGAGTGCCCCGTTCACCCTCATTGCTCACGGATGTTCATCATGGTCACCAAGAAAACCCTAAGAGCATTTTTAGCCTTCATTTTTTTCTTTTTTTTCATCTCATTCATGTTTGCCTATTGTGAACTCCATTTTTTGACCTATTGTGAACTCCATGTTTGCCTATTGTGAACTCCATTTTTTGACCTACTTTCTACACCCCCTCTATCTACTTTTTTCACCCCCCCTCCTCTCACATACTTACAGGTGGGGCCTGCATGGGACCGACAGTTTTCCTCTCACATGGGGGTATAACCAGGAAGGGGGGGGGTGTGTATAGAATTAGCCAAAAATAAACAAAGGTGGGGTATGTGGCAGATGGTGGATTCAGGGAGGGGGTTTTTTTGATGTAAAAGGTGACGGTGATGTGGTAACGTTTTTTAGGTTTCCTTATATTTTTGAAAATTGGTGATTCTCTAATTTGATAGTTGACTAGACATGTTTTTAAATGTTTTTGATATACCTTATTGTGGATGCTCTAACGGTCTCCACCAAAAGGTTTGACGCTATTTTCAGTTTCAATGGCGTCTCAGATGCTCACCTATGACTTGTGCTCTTTTGTCAGTGAGGCCTATTGAATCTAGAGTTTTAGCACTTCTTGTAGTTGGCGTTCATTATTTATATCGCATGGGTTAAGTGGGCTTAACGTATAGTTGTATAGAAAAATGGTTCTAAGAGTAACATGACCATGAACTCTCCAAGTCAACAAAGATTCTGCTTGGTTATTTGTGTGATCAGACATAGGCAGTTAGCGACGGTTAATCTATGCCCGCTAGTTCACGGGGATTGAATGCCTTCATAGTTAATCCATTAACTGTGTTAACGGAAACTATGGTGGGGCCTATGAATGTGGGAACCAATCACATGCCACCTTTTATTTTTTTTTTATTTTTTGTTAATGGTATTAGTTGTTTACTTAACCCACAATACATAATTAACGAGTATTTTATTAATGATCAAGTTCTTATATGACAATGATGTGACGGTGATGTGACAATGAGTTTAGTTAACCCTCAACACATAGTGTAATAGACATTTTGATACCCAGTGACTCCATTTCGTTAAGATTTACACGTCTAAACACCTAACGATAAAACAAACAAACCCGATCAACCTAGACCTATATGATACCTTAGAAAGGACAAATCCTAACAATTAGATAGTCATCAAATAAAAAGAAATAAATAACCTTAAAATCCATATTATACTCGAAAATAGAAAAATGCTATTTTGCTCACAATATAATTTGAATAACAGAAAACCCCCTTCCTACATGATAAACAAATTTTGATTAATCGAAGCATTTCCTGCAAGCATTTGAATTTCATATATTCATCAAATTCCATCACCAAAATCAACTTGGTAAACATACAAAGAGTAAATAGTATGTTTGGCATGGAGCTTTTAGGAGCTTCTATCTTTAATCTATTAAAAAAAGTTCATACTCAACAAAAAGTCTTGTTTGGGTGAAGGGGCTTGAAGCTTTTAGGCTATGAGCTTGAAACTTTTGGTTGAACGCTACTACTAGTAGCGTTTAGAAGAAGCTACAAGCTTTTAGGAAAAAAAAATGACTATTTTAACCTCTAAAGATAATAAATTTTTTAGTTATGTTTTTTTAGTGATGTCCATTTTTTGTCATTTTATACATTTTATTAAAAGTTTCAGCTACTCTATCAAACACGTAAATATATCTAAAAAGCTACAGTCACTAGCTACTAGCTACAGCTACTATCTTTCAGCCATTAGCTTTCAAGCAACAACCACTAGCTACTTTTACTAAACATAGTGTTATGATATCATATTTTTTTAAATGGAGTTAATTACTGTTTTTGTCCCTGAGGTTTGTCAAAAATAACGGTTTCAGTCCATTAGTTTAAAAATTGCGATTTCAGTCCATTAGTTTCATTTTCGTAACCATTTCAGTCCACTTTTCAAACGGCGTTTGTTTTATGCAGTTAATGGAAGCACGTGCTTGTCACGTGATGGGCAATTTGGTCATTTCCATTCCAATTCTTACAAACCCAGTTGTATTAAACACCACCTACCCCTTATTCATCCAAACCTTGAGCCAGGAAATGACCAAATTGCCCATCACGTGACAAGCACGTGCTTCCATTAACTGCATAAAACAAACGCCGTTTGAAAAGTGGACTGAAATAGTTACGAAAATGAAACTAATGGACTGAAATCGCAATTTTTAAACTAATGGATTGAAACCGTTATTTTTGACAAACCACAAGGACGAAAACAGTAATTAACTCTTTTAAATGCTTTCTAGTCGCATAAGAATGCCTTGCATACTGAAAAAATCCATATAAAGGTATTGAAGTTCTTCTACATACTACTTTAAATTATTCGGGTAGCCTTAGTTTTAATTGAATACTTTATTACTTTAATAATATAACCATTTTCTAAACTGCATAATAATCGTCCTATCACCTTCCATTATTTGTTTAGGATTATTTTTATGATAACAATTCTAATATTTATTTAGGATTTATTTTTATGATAACAATGTATGAAGCCAAGTCAAACTATAACTATTGACAATCTTTGATTTAGAAGCTAAAAAAATAATAATTGAGTGATAGGGAATACGTATTTTCCCCTGTGAAAAATACCAACTGGTTTCATTATTGAAGGGTTTTTTTTTTTTTTTTTTTTTTTTCTAAAAGTTACGAAAATGATATTTTTTGGTTATACACTTATACCTCTATATTCGTGAAATATATGAACAATTTTAATATATCAATTTTATGTTCACATATAATAAAAAAAAAAGTCTTAAAATTTTTAAAGCTAACCAAAAATAATGTAGCTACACGTAAACAAAATGATAATATGAGAAAATCACAGATTAAGCTATTCTAAAAAGGCTCTTATACTTACTTATATAACATAAATATAGAGTTAAGTTTACGTACAGACAGCCTTATCGTATAAAACGTACGAAAGATATGAAAAAGCAGAAAAAAAAACGCAGTGACATTTTTCGTAATTATTTGCTCGTAGGGTAATTATTAAAATATTACCCTACAAGATTACTCTACAAATGATCTTGTAGGGCAATTTTGATCTTGTAGAGTAATTTTGTAAAATGTTCTTGTAAGGTAATTTTGTAAAATGTTCTTGTAAAGTAATTTTGAAACTTGCAGAGTAATTTTGATACACTTGTTGAGTAATTATGATACTCTACAAATTACCCTACAAGATCAAAATTATCTTACAAGATCAAAATTACCATACAAGATCATTTGTAGAGTAAGTATGATACTATACAAGATCAAAATTACCCTACAAATGATCTTGTAGGGTAATTTTGATCTTGTAGGGTAATTTTGTAAAATGTTCTTATACGGTAATTTTTAATAGTTACGAAAATGTCACCGCATTTTTTACCTTTTCACCCTATTTGTACGTTTTGTATGATAAGGGTATTTGTATTTGATCTTTTGTCCATAAATATATAGGGGAATGTTAACGTACAATATTTCTTAACGTGCGATGTGAAGGATACTAAATCACGCATGTTATAAAAATCAAACCCCAATCACGCATGAATCAGAACTCATAATCACACAAGAACAAAATCAGAAATCATGCATGTACAAAATCAGAACTCACGCATGTTATAAAATAATTACGCACGTTATAATTTTCTGTCGTACACATCACACGTTAAGGAATATTGTATTTTACACTTACACTAAATATAAATCTATAGGCAATAAAATCATGAAACCATTCATGAAACCATTCGTGAATATTTTTCTAAAATTAGTTATTGTGTTTTATAAAGTGCATACTTGATACTTTTATCTACGTTCATGATCGAAATGAATGTGTTTGGTATTGAGTTTGGAAATAGCTTATTAACTTATTGGAGCCAATAAGTCATTTAGAAAAGCCGTAAATCATGCCTTTTGAAAATGACTTATTGACTTATTAACTTTTTTTTCAAAAAGCTAATAAGTCAATAAATCATTTTCAAACTCAATCTCAAACACCCTCTAAGAGATATGTAGGAACTATCTTTCGAAGAGAATACTAATATTAATAAAACAAACTATGATTTAAAAAGAAATATGATTATATACAAATTATTTGTATCTTTGAGGAATAGCAACTTTCTAAAAGTGGCTAAATCTATATTTTCTTTGAATATTTAACATTTGTATATAAACTATAAAGTAAGACGTTGTAACTTTCTATATTATGTCATGTTTTTCTTGATCACTCGATTTCATTGGCTAAGGCCTTCCAATGAAAGTTCACCATCATGTAGCAAAGCTACAAATTCTACAAATGGGAAGAACCGATATTTATAAATTAATTACAACTTTAGTAACACGAATAAGCTTTATTTAATTTATGTGTTATCATCTAAAATTATAAATGTTTATACTAAATAAAAAATGACTAAACATCAGCCGGCACAAATCATGAAAACAACTAGTGTTTTTAAAACACTAAAAAGAATTTTAATATTGTTTAAATGCCTATTTTATAATTCTATTAGATAAAAGAATGTATTATTTAAGTGTAATGATAATATGATATGTCTAGGTTAGATATAAAAAATATGCATGGGGGATGAATGAAGGTGGGTCGATGGAAAGGTAGATGGAAAGTCGACGTCAAATATGGGGTTCAAAATCAATTCTTAATTCACATCAATACTTTCCAATATGAATATGAATATTGTCGGGTGGGCTTTGAAAATGACTTTTTTTCTTTTTTAATTGATAGTTTATTAATTATTATATAGCTAAAATGTTTATTATAAATTCTATATTTTTTTAACAGTAAATTTCTTTTTATTCCTGTCATCTGTAGGACTTGAGCCAAGTGTTTAAAGGTTTTGTTTTTTTGCCAATGGACCACCAATCCATTGGTGTTATAAATTCCATATTAACGTTTTCTTTAAATCTTGACCTTTTTTTCATTTTTAATTGATAGTTTATTGATTATTATATAGCTAAAATGTTTATATTAAAATCCATATTAACTTTTTATAACTAAGTATTGAGAAAATAATATTTTTTAGAAGGAAAATAGATTTATGACTATAAATAGAATGGACTACAACTAAGTTGAATTATGAAACATGTAATCAAGTTTGTTTCATGTTTATATAGCAACTCAAGTTTGTAACTCACTTAAACAAAGATTGAATCTCATAAATATAAAATTATTTAAGACTTATCATGCAAGAGGTAAATTAAACTATACGAGTGGATTTCATTTAATAGTAATAGACAACACTCGATAACACAAAAGGATTTATGTGGTGTAGTTTAAAAGTATATAAAATTTGCTATTAAAAAATATAATGATTTATTGTGGTAAATTAGGCTTCTCTTTGTTGTATAATGGTGTTAAGCATTTGTATCCGAGCTATTCTTTAATTCCTTTTAACTTTGAAGCTAACTCGGCCAAAAGTGTTTTTAAACTTTTGTTTGAGCCTAACTTGATTAAAAGACAATCTCATGAACAAAAACCATTTAAGTTAATAGCTTTTTAAATAACTTTTTCTTTTTATAAATTTCAAGTTTATTCTGAGTAGAAGCGAAACCAAAAGAGGTCATTGGAGTCCTGGTTATAGAACTTTTCTTTATTGAGTGCAAGGCTTTTTTAGGTAAAATGAGCTAAAAGTCTAATTGTAATCGATAAAATAAAGAAAAGTTTTAAAAGTGGTTTTCAAACTTTTGAGACTAGAAGTTAAAAGAAAGTGTTTGTCATTTTTATTCATCACACCTTATATTATAGTGGATATAAAAAATTATGTGAGGCTATAGGCTAACATTTTTTTTTTTTTGAACGGCAAAAAAAAGTGCGCATATACATGTCTCAACAACCCATTGCTTAATCTTACAAATAAGTAATAACAAAATACTTAAAAATGTCTAAAATAATGAGCAAAGTGAAAAAAATGGACGTGTACACGAAAAAACAATTTAAAACATATCTACTATTTATCTTTTAATCGGCAAATAAATGAAATATTAATAAAACTAGGTTATAACCCCGTGTATTACACGAGTTAAATAAATGAATTTTATATACCAAATAATAAGACATTATCTTTTTAAAAACCTCCTTTATTGCACGGGTTGAAAAAAATGTAATTTTATATATTAAATAATAAAATAAGTTATATCTATAATAACCATATGTATTGTACGGGTTGAATAAATGTAATATTATATACCAAATAATAAAAAAAATATATCTTTAAAACCATTGTATTACACGCGTTGAATAAATGTAATACCAAATAATAAAAAAAAGTTATATTTTTAAAAACCCCCGTGTATTACATGGGTTGAATAAATATGATTTTATATACCAAATAATAAAAAAAATATTTAGAAAAACTAACGGATTTTTTTATATTTAAAGTAAAATAAGATTGAATATTAATCTGAACTAACAGATTTTTTTATATTTAAAGTAGGATAAGATTGAATGTTAATCTTTATGTATTTAGTTAATATAAGATTGAAAAATCATATGATTGAATAGGTGGGAGGTTGTATGATGATAAATCGGTTAACCGTACTGAATGATAAAGATAATAGTGATTGTTGAACAAATTAATTAATCAAATTTAACAGAAACATTTGTGATGTTAGGTGGATTTTTTTTTAATTATTTGAAAGTTAATATCAACTTTGGAATTCGTATGAATTGTTATTAGATTTGATTAAATATTATTGATAATAAAAATTTGTATTAGATTAGATTTTAGATTTGATTAATTATTATTAATAATAAAAATTTGTATTAATTTAGATTAAATATTATTATTATTATAAATAAATCTTTTTCTTGATTTACCGCTCAAGACGAAGCACCAAAACGAATGGTTTGTGTCTTTTTTTTTTCTTGGGTAGCAATCTACGTGAAACCTTTTAGTTTGACCCGCTAAAAAACAAAATAAACATGTTGTTTCCTTAATAATATTGGTCGTTGTGCATGTTTATCTGAAACCGAACCCGACCTAAATTCAAAGTCACCCAAACCCGAATTAGATAATACCCAAAAAAACCAAACCCAACCAACGTAAACCTTCTATAGGTCGGTTAGCGAGTCACTTTTTCCATTCAAAAAACCCGAAAAGTCCAACCCGAATAAAAATCTGAACACACCTTGTCAACTCAACAAAAAGGTTTGCTGACTATTGATATCCACAGTAACAATTGCTTTCTATTGATATCATTCTATTTAGTGGCGATTGAACTAAAATATAAAGGGGGATTTACAATAATTTCGATCGAAACAAAGGTGAAGGAATTAATTTGGCTGACTGTATAAGAATTTTAATTAATTTAGATTAAATATTATTATTATTATTATTAGTATTATAAATATTTTTAATCATTAAATGAGAGAATGACAAGTGTCCCAAAACAGGTTTCTTTTATTGTATAGTATAGATACTGTATTTGAACCTTGAAGAATCTGATTATGAAAAATATCCTGTCAATAGTTTAATTTATAAAAATGCAATGAAATTTATGTAAATAATGAATAGATTATGCTAAATAATTAGGAATATTAATTTTAGAATTAGAAAAGTAATCTAATCTAATTTATTTATAATAAAGTAATACATATACACTAACGAGTTATAGTAAAAATACCAATGTTTTAAAAACCGGTTCAAACCGGACGATAGTACCAGTTGAACCGTCCGGTAAAATCGGTTAAACCTTCCGGTACACCTGATTGAACCGTCTGATACACCCGGTTAAACCATTTATAAGCTCAATCCAGTACGGTATAAAACCGGATTTTAAAACACTGAAAAATACTACTATTTTTATAAATAATAATAAGAATAAGGAAAACAAGTATTAGCTAAAAATCATACGATATCTTTCAAACAATAACTAAGATATTTCCAGAAGTGATATTCTATGACACAATACGAACCCAACATGAACGGGTAGATTCAACTACTCTGTTAACAAAATCATATTAAAAAGATGTTTATGACCACTTTAACTCATTTTATAACTCGTTTACAATTCGTCACCATATTCAGTTGATGACGATCTTACTCATATTTGGGTCGTTGTTTATGTCTTTCTAAATACAATTATACGAATGGTATTCTAGATTATTTATTGTAATTCTCCAACGTACTCTAGTCTTTTAATATATGTTATATCTGCATTTTTTTAAAGCTCACCAACCGTTATACCGACATAACTTTGAAGGGTAGTAATTTGTACAAAAGTTAGAGAAGGATGATATCCATGAAAGTGGTTTTCAAGTTAGGACACTACCTTTCTAAGTTCTAAGAACATACATTTATGGCTCATTATGAAATGTCCCATTTGTCCCCCACTCAATTTGACCTCCTTAAAAACATGGTTCATCTTGACTGTAACGATAAAACCACTCGTAGTGGAAGTTAAATTGGGCGTTTTTTTTTCCTCATTCACGCCTAAAAACGCCCGCGCACCGCCTCCTTGGGCGTTTTTTGCATTTTTTGGTTCCGGCGTGTACATTAAAACGCCGGATTGTTTTATTTTTTACCAATAACAAAATTCCAACTCATTTATTTGTTTTATTTTTCGAAAAAAGATAATAATTGAGTAATCATTGTTGGGACATTATGAGACATTATACCACTACACCACTTTTTAACAAATACCTCTTTGCTTTGTAGGCGGTCATGTGTGACTTCATGTCCAAGGGTGAGATCTTTGTTTCAAGCCCCACTACACATTGTCTAATAAGAATGTCTTATCTATATTTTGGATGATTTAATACCAAAAAATAACAAATATCAATGTTAATATACGTTTACAATGCATAAATAAGGGAAACGAATTAAAGAAAAGAAAGAGAGAGTTGAACTGAAATAAGTTAAATCTATGTAGATTATTGTATTACACATTTCATTATTTTTTTAATAGATGATTTTAGAGATGTATTTGGTTGAAGGTATTGGCGGACCCATGATTTTTTTTTCTCAATGGGGTCTATTTTTTTCGGTGTATAAAATTTTCACAACAAAAAATTAAAATTTTCGGGTCGGGTCAGAGCGAGGAACATATAACAAAAATTTATAATTATTACTCATTAGAAAATACACAATAAAAAAAGATGTTATTATAATTTCTTAACTTAATATTCATAGTAACAAATCTTTAAATAGATAGACAAGTAACAAGATTCAAGTTATAAAACTAAAAAAAAAATCAATTAGTTTTACTTGTAAGAGGAGGAGGTCTTTTTGTTTTTTCACTTTTTTGTTTGTTTAAGAAATCTTAGATTTAAATTAGATTTAAAAACAAAACAGAAAAACAAGTTATACAAGGATTGAACCAATGACCTCTTGTTAGTAAAGAAGGTGATTTACCACTACACCGGTTTTCCTTTACTTTTTATAATGTCCATCTAATTATATTTCTGGGCTCCTTATAAAATTTAATATACTGGATCTACTAATTTTTCTAAAAACATTGGGGTTCGGGAATCTCGACCCGCTCTATGTGGGTCCGCCCCTAGTTGAAGGGAACTTTTGTTGGTGATTTTTAGTGTTATCAAACTATTTTGAATAATAAGATTTACTTAAAGACCAAATAAGAAATTATAATAAGCATCATATGATGTGTGAAGTACACGTCTGTTCAAGACAATTATGATTTCGAGCACCGTAGAATCTCAAAAGTTTTAAAAGGCGAAGCCCATGGAATGGGGTTTTCCATGAGGGTAGTGCCTTGGTGGGGGTCTTGGGAGTCGGTGTTGGATCTGATTTTTTTTTCTGGGTTTCTTTAGGTAGATTTTCATTTGTATTTTTTTTTCAAATCACACAAGGTTCATACTATTTTTTTTTCATTTTCTTCAAACCGAACGGATTCCTAGGAACCTATAAAACAACGCTGGATCCGCCCTGTGGGGGCTTGCCCCTTGTGGGGTCCATGGGGCAACGCCTCTAACTAGGATCACCAAACATGGATTATCTTGAATTATACTTCATTGAAAATACATGGATGAAGAAAAGTTGTATATAAATTGATCTAAAAAATAACTCAATATTAGTAGCAAGTTGCTATTGATTATCAATGGCAACTAAAGATCATTGATAACTTAGTCCATCAGTGTAGATTAGTAGCAACTAAGTTAATGAGTGGAAATTGGTATTTGTGGCAAATGGAGATCAATGATAACTTGGTCCATCAACGGTGAAATTATGATCGGTGGGAACTAAAGATGAGTATCAACTATGTTCAGGATTAACGACTGATTAGCATCAATAACAAGTGTGTGTCAACATCAATAGCAACTCTCTAATAGAGTTCCTACTGAAGTACCACTGATGTAACCATTACTATTACACCCCAATAATATTATACTTTTTCACGAAAGAATATATTTCACTCCCAATAAATGTGATGGTTCAACTCATTTATACGAAAAAAAAAATTGTGGTCTAACTTTGTTATCAAACTAATACAAATTCTTACATATTATGAATACCTCGTTATTTCAAAAGCTCATTCTGTCACTTCTACTTCTTTTAACAGCAACTCACACACTCTCTAACTTTACTCATAAATTTCATATTTTCTTGACACCGGGAAACTTAAGCCTTCATCATTTTGAAAGACAAAACCTTATTCAAAATAGTGTAAATCACCTTATTTACACTATTTAGAAAGTATCTAAACATATGAAATACAAAACCTACAACCTTCTCGTATATTTTTAGATTTGAAAAGAATGATGAGTACATTTAAAACATTTACAATGCATAAATAAGGGAAACGAATTAAAGAAAAGAAAGAGATAGAGTTGAACTGAAATAAGTTAAATATACGTAGATTTGTGTATTACACATTTCATTATTTTTCTAATGAGTAAACTGCCATTTTGGTCCCTGTGGTTTGGATATTTTTGCTATTTTAGTTCAAATCTCAAACTTTTTACATCTGGGTCCCTGTGGTTTGCATTTTCTTGCCATTTTAGTCCAAAATCCAAAAGCCCTCTATTTTGACTGTTGAAAACTGATTATTTTGTCCTTTAGTGCAGGGGCATTTTGGTCATTTTTTAAATTTCATTTGTTGTAAATTCATTTAAATGTTTAGTTTTTTTTAGCAATAAAATCCCAGATCAACTCTCTCTCTCTTCTCTCTCTCTATAGCACCACCACCACCGCCACATCCTCCCTCTCTCTCCTCTCTCTCTCTAGCACCACCACCGCCGCCACCTCCTCCCCCTTCTCACCACCGCCACTCCGGCGTCGTCCCATCCAACAGTCACACCCGTATGTTCAGGAGATCAGAGAGAGAGAGAGAGATGAGAGAGAAAGGAACTCCTATAACTCGAATATGATGATATGCTTGGTGTTAGTCAAAATCTAGGATTTATCTCCGACCACACACCACCATTATCCACCATAACCATCAGCCACCACCGCTGCCATAAACCATCAGCCACCACCGCTAGCACCAGCGCTACCCCCACCTACTACCACCACATCCCCTCCCCTGGATTCCTCTCCACCACCACCATCCCCACCTTTCCTTAAATCAAAAGCCACCGCCTCCACCATCACCTAAGCCTGCAACCACCCAATACCTAAATTGCAAAATCAGACACAGATCTCACATCCACAAACCCTAAAACCTAAATCCCTCAAAAACCCATTAAAATTGGTTCAAGAAAGCTTACATGAGATCTTAAAACAGATTCCCTAATCTCATCACCCATGGCTGGGATTAAGAAAGAGATAGATAGAAACACGGGTTTGGTCGGCTGTTGCCGGTGGCTCCGGTACCCACGATGGTATGGTTAGATTGAGGGGAAACCGATGATGGTGGTTGTGGTGGTTCCATGGTGGTCGTCTATTTCTGTTGCAGAGTAGATGGTGGTTCAACCACCACAGCACCACCACCTAACCATCACTGTCTCCATTTCAAAAGTCGCCGACAATGACAGCAGTTTCACCCTCGGCTGCAACCTGCAACCATCACCATCATCATTTTTAACTGTTTGGCATGTAGTTTTGATCATCAAGAGAGTAGAGAGAGAGAATGAAGAGAGTAGAGAGAGATGCAGGAAAGAAAAGGGTGAAGGTTTATGAGAGAGAGAGAGAGAGGAGAGAGAGACTGAGTTTCAGGTTTTACTCTTGATAGTTTTATAAATAGAATTGGTATATTTATTTTAGTTTATTAATTATTAACATGTTATAAAAAACCTGAGATGGACCAAAATGCCCCTGCACAAAAGGACAAAACAAGCAGCTTTCAACAGTCAAAATAGGGGAGTTTTGAAATTTGGACTAAAATGGTAACAAAATGCAAACCATAGGGACCCAGATGTAAAAAATTTGAGATTTGGACTAAAATGGCAAAAGTGCCCAAACCACAGGGACCAAAATGGCAGTTTACTCTTTTCTAATAGATGATTTTAGAGATGTATTTGGTTGAAGGCACTGGCGGACCCATGATTTTTTTTCTTAATGGGGTCCATTTTTTTCGGTGTTTAAAATTTTCACAACAAAAAATTAAAATTTTCAGGTCGGGTCAGAGCGAGGAACATATAACAAAAAAATATAATTATTACTCATTAGAAAATACACAATAAAAAAGATATCATTATAATTTCTTAACTTAATATTCATAGTAACAAATCTTTAAATAGATAGACAAGTAACAAGATTCAAGTTATAAAACTAAAAAAAAATCAATTAGTTTTACTTGTAAGAGGATGAGGTCTTTTTGTTTTTTCACTTTTTTGTTTGTTTAAGAAATCTTAGATTTGAATTAGATTTAAAAACAAAACAGAAAAACAAGTTGTATAAGGATTGAACCAATGACCTCTTGTTAGTAAAGAAGGTGGTTTACCACTACACCAGTTTTCCTTTACTTTTTATAATGTCCATCTAATTATATTTGTAGGATCGGGGAATCGATCTAATGAGTCGTCAGAAGTGTTCTAGACCAAATTAGAGGCAGAATTCATTGATTTGATCTTTATTCAGCTTGATATGCACTTAGAAGTAGTTTAACTGTCACTTGTATTAATATAAAAACGTTTTACAGGCTGGAGACACTTCGGCAGAGCTTCGCTACCGGAATCACAATGTTACAAATGAAAGACCCAAGACCTCTATTTATAGGAAGAGCCAGGTCGCATGAAACATGCTTCACACGAGTTGGCCCACTTCGCACGACCTGGCCAGTTTGCACGAAATGGTCAGTTCGTGTGAGGTGGCTGGTTTTGCCCAGTTTCCTGTTTCTCTCGTACTACGTGTCCTGGTCTATCAAACTAGTTACAAGACTCGATACAAGACGAAGTCGACAGACATATGCACCAACAAACTCCCCCTTGGATGTTGACGAGTCTTCAGTACGAGTCTTCAGTATGTCGAGTCTTCATTCTTAATCAGTCTTCTCGCTGTTTCCAAAATGTCTTTCTCTGTAAGCATCCTCAATCTCTTCTCTTACTCTCCCAGAATCGCAACCTGACTCTTCAAATTCTCTTGATCAGATCTCTTGATTCTATAAACTCTTCAGCATCAGCAGCTAAACTCCCCCTTGGATGTTGATCCAAAATCTGTATCTGGCTCTTTTGCCTTCAGACTCTCCCTTTCAATAAGCTGGGATTGTAGTCTGGAATAGCTCTCGTTCTAGGATCGTAACCTGGCTCAAACTATGCTCAGGTTTAGACACGGGGATCTATCTTTGCAGCTTTCACAGGTTCAGATACATTTCCTGGCTCTCCGTAGCAACAGGATCAGAAATCTGGCTCTATTCTGCATCAGGAGTCGAAACCTAGCTCTTTCAAAGCTTTTAACCTGCACAATCTCTTCCAAAAAATAAATTTCACACTTGTTTAAAATTTAACAATTTTAGAAACCACTTGTAGATATCTTGAAACACTCTCAAATAAACCACTTGTATTCGAAATACTCAAATTTTGGTTTCAAATAAATGAACCATTTAATCATTTCAAAATCATTCTCATTTTAAACAAACTCTCCCAAACCTGTTGTTCATCATGTTTAACACTTGAAATTTTGAACATCAGCTTTCCAACATCAGTTGTCGAAAATAAGATGAAATAAAATCTTTTTGATTTTTCAAAATTTTATGCTAAAACACATTCTTTTTGGATTTTTGTTTTTAATGAAAAGCAGTAAAGAAATATTTACAGACAATATTTTTGTGAGTTCGTGTAAGAGGATCATATCAGTTTATGACAAATCACTAACACCATTGAGCTTTAAACACTTTAAGTTCTAAACGATTCACTTAGATTGTCAGTATACTGATCCACTTAAATTTTCACACAAAGTTCAACTATTTCGAGATACGAGAATTAGTGTTTTAATGGACTTAACCTATTCGCGTGTCCCACCTCAGAATATACTCCCGTATCCAGACTCCTATATTCAGTCTTACAGGTGAATGTACACTAATGATATCTGTAAACGGGTAATGCGAGACCATGAGAGCTCAGGTTAGAACTTCCGTTCAGACAAAGAGATGATGGCTCGTCTTTAGGTGTGTCCCGTTTCGGGATCTTTTCTTCAACATCACATGATTAGCATTTTTCAATGTTTCATCATTTTTTATGCTGAGGGTGGGCTTTATAATTAAAGCAGTGCAGAATATTATACGAGGACTAGGCTATTGCTTCCGCAAAATCAGAAGTCCCGGTATAATATCCCAGATATCATCACGCATAAAGACCTAGTATGTCAGAAATAGAAAGCCCTTCAAACAAGATTTCAGGGGTTACCTATATATCCGAGAGATGTTCCCCACGAAATAAGTAAGTATTGATATTTAGGTTTATATCTAGAAAACAATCTACTAAGCATGTAAAAACCTACTGGCATATCATTAGTGAGATCTTTTATCACATTTGACTTTCCAAATCTTTAGCATGCTGTGATTGTCTACTGATGTACTATCATTTCATCTTTTTCACAACAAAACTCATTTTGAATTTTTTAATGTTTTTGGCTTTTTAGATTTTTGTCACACCCCTTTCTATGGCGGAAGCACAAGGTGTGATCATAAAAGGTTTTCATTGCATACGACTGGTAAACATACTACATGCTCACAAAATAACTTCAAACACCATTACCATTACATAATGGAAAACATAGTTAAGTGTTTATATCACGAAACAGCATATTGTCTGAAAGTTAACAACTTATTTATGACAAACATAAACGACATCCACGAGCATGGGTAAGACCACGCGCACATCCACTTTTAGTTACCTGAAATACATGTGAGTTTTGAAAAAAAAAACGTCAACATAATGTTGGTGTGAATTCATGCAGTTCTTGTATTGAACATTTGTATACTTTGTATGAAAAACATGGTATGCATCTTGTATAAATCAAGTATTCGTGTATAAATCAAGTATTCTTGTATAAATCATGTATTCTTGTATGTATCAAGTTGTTAATGGGTTGCAAAGCCATTAACATGTGACACAACATAGGAAGCAACCAAACCATAGGCATTTTTCTAGTTGTCGATTCACGACGGAGACACAAAAACACTACTCGGTACTAGTTGTCACCAAGAGTGAGGCTGCCCTGAAACCCATTAGATCTAACCTTTTGTTCTGCGGTCTAAGTATGTACACGATTAATGGTGCTTATGGTACCCTATTCGTGACACGATTTCTCGTATCATTTCTCGTATAATTTCTCAAAACGCATCATACTTGGTACTAGTTATCACCAAGAGTGCTTCTTGTTTTTGTATCATACCATTTATAAACATAGTAATATTTGTAACATGTATTTCAACTCCGAAATTATAAAACTAAAAACAGTTAAAAGAAAAGGAGGAGCATGAACTCACAACTTTGCGTTTCTTGCGTTGTAAACTTCACCGGATTTGCTTATATAGCGTCGTGACCTAAACATGTTTTATTAACGTTAGTCACTGGACTTGTATGGCACAAGTACAAGTCACTATCTTTTGTGTACGGATTCTTGTGTTAAAAATAATTTATATTTTTACTAAGTGTCTTACTTATATTATTTTCTCAAAAATAAATATAAGTTTCTTGTATTTTGCACCCGAATTATGTATCTTGCATGTTGTATGTGTATTTTTGTGTTCTCACTTCTGAAGAGTATTTAGTGTATTTTCAAGTCCTAATACACTATCACGTATAATACATACTACATACACTTAGCACAAAATTTGGTGACAAATAAATACATATATTTTCCTCAAAAATATACATCCTTATTATCAATTTTAGCCTTGAAGAAATCATCATTTCTTAACACCAAAAATTAGGGAAACCTTGGTAAATATTTTAGACACATTTTTAGGGAATAAGTTGCTCAAAAACTTATATTTTCTAAGTGTCAAAATTTTATAAAAATTTTGACAGAGTTTCCCCTAAAAATGGAGGTTTCCCATGTTTTCAAAATATGTGTTTATTTTCTTTTAAATCATTATCAACATCAACAATAAATCTCTACACAATTTTTACATTACCAAGAGCAAAATATATACCTTATGCACTAATCATGAACTTGATATACTCTGAAAACACGTAGTAACTTGGTAAAGCTTTTAGTGGACTTAGTTACCTTTCGAAGCGTGTTTATTTCTTTAAAAATCATTTTCTTGGAAGTATTTAGTGTTTACAACTTGTAAACAATTTTTACAAAATTTTACCCTTTTGAACTCTTCTTGTAAATAAAAGGTTTTTACACTTATTTTATGTCTAAAAATACTATAAGTGTATGTAAGAGTCATGATTTTTCCAAAAACCATTTCTCTAACTTGGTTTATTTACAAACCTCTTTTATAAATCTTGGATCTACATGATCACCAACTTATTTTGTTCACTTATGTTTCAAGAAATCATTTTTATTCAAGTTCATGATTAACTAGAAGGTGGTTATTTTATGTAACACATAACCACTTTCTAATCTTGTTAATTCATACTTCTAAATATTATTTAACAAGATTCTTATGGGGTTTAACATCACACAATCAAGAATCATCATCAAGTTAACAACATGTTTACTACAACATCATACTACCAACATTTCATCTTCAAGTAACCTTTTATAATAAGCTTCATGTTCATATTTTTGTGCTTGTTTCTTTAGTGCTTTGATCATACTTATCATACTACATCTTTTGATCATAAAAACAAGATGAACAAGGTGTAACAAGGACTTACTACTAGCACAAAGGCTAGGGGTGATTCTAGTGAAGAAGATGATGAAGAATGATGGTGAAAAAGCAAGAATCAAGGTCCCTTGAAGCTTCACAAGTTGCAACCTTCTTGAATCACCTTACAAGCTTGAATGGAACTTGAATAATGGATGAAGATGGTGGTTTAGTGGTGGTGATGGGGGTGGTTGTGGGGAGCCGTGAGGGAGGGAGAGAGAGTGAAGGTGTGGGTGTGAAATGATGAAGTATGGTTGTGATCTCCTGAGCCATGCTTTATAAGATACTTTCACATATCTTGGTAAGTTCTACAAGTAAGCAATCTTCTAAACAATTAGGATAAAATCTATCACAAGATTGGGAGTATGGTAGGGTGATTTTTGTGGGTCCTTGTGACCGAGTTCGGTTAGGGGGGGGGGTTGGTTGTAAATATTTTCAACTAATGAGTAATGGATAGTTAGTTTCCAAGTATGAACTTCCTTATGTTAGTTAGTTGCTTTTTAGTGGGTGTTAGGGTGTTCGGGGACCACGACTAGTCAAGAAATAAATAAACAATGTGTTTGGCAAAAATTTAGTGACCCGGTAATGTCCGGTCGTTCGGTTGGGTACCGTTCCGTTAAAGTGCTTAACTAGTCCGTAAAGTGTCTTTTATATATATTTTTGCAACACAATTAATTCCCGGCACTTAGGAAAGCATACAGGATTATTCTGCCATATTTTTGCATCCTACTAGTATGTTACAATGCTGAATTTTATTAATAAATGCAGAATTTTGCACTTAAAGTGCGTTTCGGGTGCTTTTTAGTGCGTATTTTGGTCTCTGGAAAGTCTATATGTTAATCCTTGTATGTATTCTTGGGTTTCAATGTATTCTTGTCATTGGACCTACACCTAGGCTCCAATTTTATTGTCTGACTGCTTTCTGCAGAGTTGTTGGCATATTATGTCTTACCGGTGAGTTTACTAGTATTTCTGACGCAACGCTCTCGTTAATGCATAAAGCAATATTTTGTAGTATAAAACGTGCATGAATTCACTTGTATAGTATGTAATCAGACAATGTTGACATTTAAGCACATAATTGCAGTCATTAAATAACGATTAAAGTGTACGGAAATTACCGGTTTCGTGCCAGTTGTCACAGTCTCCCCCCGTTAAAAGAATTTCATCCCGAAATTCAGGCTGATCTATCTCTCGCAGGAGTTTTCTTGAACAGGTGGGGATACTTTTCTTTGAACCGGTCTTCACGTTCCCACGTGTACTCGGGTCCGTGCCTAGAGTTCCAACGTACTTTGACAAGTTTAACAGTGCTCCTCCTGGTCTTGTTGACTTTCCAGTCAGTAACCTCAACGGGTTGTTCTGTAAATCGAAGGGTGTCGTCAATATGCACTTCATCTGCAGGGATGATCACGTGTTCTTGTGTTGGACTCTTCTTGAGGTTGGATACATGGAACGTATCATGTACTCCGTTAAGCTCTTCCGGTAATTCCAACTTGTATGCCACGGTACCAATTCTTTCTAAGATTTTGAATGGTCCGATGTATCGGGGATTCAGCTTCCCACGTTTTCCGAATCTTACTACGCCCTTCCAAGGTGAGACCTTCAACAAAACTTTGTCTCCCACCTTGAACTCTAATGGTTTCCATCTTCGATCAGCGTAGCTCTTTTGTCGATCTCGAGCCGCCTTAATGCGCTCTCGGATCTGCATAATCTTGTCGCTTGTCTCTTGTACAAGTTCAGGACCAACCATACGTTTATCTCCAGCGTCTGCCCAACATAAGGGCGAGCGGCACTTGCGGCCATATAGAGCTTCGAACGGTGCGGCTTTTATGCTTGTATGATAACTGTTATTGTAGGAAAACTCAACTAAAGGTATATAAGTATCCCAGCTGCCGCCTAGGTCCATGACACATGCGCGAAGCATATCTTCTAACGTTTGTATGGTTCGTTCGCTCTGGCCGTCTGTTTGTGGATGGAATGCCGTGCTTAGATCTAGCTGAGATCCAAAGGCTTCCTGAAAGGATTGCCAGATTCTTGAGACAAAGCGTCCATCTCTGTCTGAAATGATTGAGATAGGCACTCCATGACGTGCCACGATTTCCTTTAAGTATATTTCAGCAAGCTTTCCAGTGCTGTCTTTTTCTCGGATCGGTAGGAAGTGCGCAGACTTCGTTAACCGATCGACTATCACCCATATCATATCGTGCCCTCTCGGGGTCCTGGGTAACTTCGTTATGAAGTCCATCGAGATTTGCTCCCATTTCCACATGGGTATCTCTGGTTGTTGCAGTAGGCTGGACGGTTTCTGATATTCGGCCTTAACCTTAGCACAGGTTAGGCACTTTCCAACGTAGACAGCAACATCGCTTTTAAGTCTTGGCCACCAATAGTATCCTTTCAAGTCTTGATACATTTTGTCCGATCCTGGATGGATCGAGTATCTCGATTTATGTGCTTCATCAAGGATGACCTCTCGTAGGCCACCATAGAGCGGAACGCAAATACGTTTCTTAAAGTATAAGGCTCCCTCTTTATTTGGCACCATATATTTCAACATACCCCGGAGGTATTCAGCCTTACGGTTTTCCATCTTAAAGGCTTCTTGTTGTGCGTCACGAATGCATGTAGTGAGGTTCGTTCGAATAGTCATTTCCAATGCTCGAACCCTTAGGGTCTTAACCCTTTCTTTTCGGCTTAATGCGTCTGCTACAGCGTTTGCCTTTCCAGGATGGTACTTAATCTCACAGTCGTAATCATTTAGCAGCTTAACCCATCGCCGCTGGCGCATGTTCAATTCCTTCTGATCAAGTATGTGTTGTAAGCTTTTGTGATCTGTGAAGATTGTACATCGTGTACCATATAAATAATGTCGCCAGATCTTCAAGGCGAATACCACTGCACCGAGTTCCAAGTCATGTGTGGTATAGTTTCTTTCATGTACCTTCAATTGTCTTGAAGCATAAGCGATGACTTTCTGGCGTTGCATGAGCACGCAACCCAAACCTTGTCGTGAAGCGTCGCAGTATACCACGAAGTCTTCAGTGCCTTCGGGTAAAGATAGTATTGGTGCATCGCATAGCTTATTCTTAAGTAGTTGGAAGGCTTCTTCCTGCTTGTCACCCCAGTCGTACTTCTTGTCTTTCTGTGTAAGGGTAGTTAGCGGTTGAGCTATTTTTAAGAAATTCTCAATAAACCGTCGATAATAGCCCGCTAAGCCCAAAAATTGTCGAACTTCAGTTGGGGTTTTGGGGGCTTCCCAATTCTTTATGGCTTCAATCTTTAGATGGGTCTACATGAATGCCATTCTCATTCACAACGTGACCGAGAAATTGTACTTCGCGAATCCAGAATTCGCACTTTGAGAACTTTGCATAAAGTTTCTCTTTCTTCAGTAGTTCCAAAATGGTTCTGAGGTGTTGCTCGTGCTCTTCTTTCGTTCACGAGTAAATCAGGATATCATCAATAAATACAATCACGAATTTATCGAGATATGATTTGCATACGCGGTTCATCAGATCCATAAAGACCGCTGGCGTGTTCGTCAGTCCAAATGGCATCACAAGAAACTCGTAGTGCCCATAATGTGTTCTGAATGCAGTCTTTGGTACGCTTTCCTCCTGAATTCTTAACTGATGGTATCCGGATCGAAGATCGATCTTGGAATAGTAGCTTGATCCTTGCAACTGATCAAATAAGTCATCAATCCTTGGTAGTGGATACCGATTCTTGATAGTAAGTTTGTTCAGTTCTCTGTAATCGATACACATCCGCAGAGTTCCATCCTTTTTCTTCACAAACAATACTGGAGCTCCCCAGGGTGAGAAGCTTGGCCTTATGAATCCTTTATCCAACAACTCCTGAAGTTGTGCAGATAGTTCTTGCATTTCGGATGGTGCAAGCCGATAGGGAGCCTTGGCTACAGGAGCGGCTCCTGGAACCAAGTCTATACGGAATTCGACTTGTCGTTGCGAAGGTAGTCCTGGCAGGTCTTCGGGAAAAACATCAGGGAATTCCTTCCCCACAGGAATGTCTTCTAGTTTTGGCTCCACAGCCTTCTTATCTATAACGTGCGCTAGGAAAGCAACACATCCTTTCCTTAAGCACTTCTGTGCCTTCATGCAACTGATGATTCGCAGAGGCGCGTCTCATTTTTCTCCATGTACGATGAGAGTTTCATCATTCACCAAAGGGATGCGAATGATTTTCTCATGACAAATAACTTTAGCTTTGTTCTTGGACAACCAGTCCATTCCAACCACCACATCGAAGCTACCCAATTGAATAGGTAAGAGGTCGATGCTAAATCTTTGTTCACCAAGTTCTAGTGTGCAGCCTCTAACAACTTTGCCCGATTTAACAAGTATAACATTTTCTAGTTCTATGGAGTAAAGAATATCCAATCTACTAGACTCTATCCCAAGCATACGTTTAAATTCCACAGACATTAAACTATAATCGGCACCAGTGTCAAATAATATGGATGCGAAGTGATTGTTAACGAGAAACATACCGGTGACCACGTTACGGTCCTCGCGTGCGTCCCTTGCTCCAATCACAAATGCTCGAGCCGAAGCGTTGTTTCCCCCTGGGCAATCTTTCACGAAATGATCCTTGCTTCCACAACTGAAGCATCCTTGGTTCCCCCCGTCCCCGTTACCATTCCTGTTACCATCGCCATTTCCATTTCCACCACCGCTCCTATTACCAGCACTGTTGCGGTTTCCATTCTCGTTCCTATTTCCCTTACCCCAACAGTCCTCCGTGCGGTGACCCAGTTTTCCACACTTGTCGCATTTTGAGATGCGACAGACTCCTTCGTGATGACGGTTGCACCGATTGCATTTGGGCAGAGTGCCCAGGTATCCCTTAGCTGGAGCGTCATTCATGGCTGCAAGAGATTTCGCCTCCTGAGGCGGGTTGGTGTCACGCTTCTTGTTGGAACCCTTATTGTTACGAGTTGCTTGATTTAGGTTTGCTTGTTTCCTTTTCTTGTCACCGGACGACTCAGCATGCGTCTCGGTCTTTTCAGTAGGGTTCAGCGATAGCTTCTTCATTTGGACAGTATCTTCAGTAAGGCTGACAGCCAGAGTTACAGCCTCGGTGATTGTTGCGGGTTTGGCTGAAGTTACCAAACTGTGAAATTCCGGGGCCAATCCCCAGATGTAGCGTTCAACGCGCTTAAATTCTGGAGTCACCATATAGGGGATCACCCTAGACAAATCATGGAACCTTCGTGTATACCCAGTGATGTCAGCACCTTCCATAGTCAAGTGCCAGAATTCAGTCTCCAGCCTTTGGAGTTCAGCACGAGAGCAATACTTCTCTCTCATACGTTCTTTTAGCTCATCCCACGTCATGCCATACGCGGCATCATCACCCAGAGTTTGAACTTGCAAGTTCCACCACGTCAGAGCTTCATCGACAAACAACCCAGTAGCAAAAGTGACTTGCTGATCCGCGGTACACTTGCTCATGGGGATAGTGGCTTTAGTTTTTTCCGTCCAACGTACAAATGCCACTGCACCTCCAGTGCCATCATAGTTCAGTGGTTTGTAATTGAGGAACTGCTTGAAAGTACAGCCCTGAGCTGCGCTTCCTCCAGACGAATCTCCATTCCCATTACGTCTTGCATTGCTGGCTCCTCCACTTTGTTCAGTACTGTTCGCCTCATACTCGGCGATAGCTGCGGAGATCCTTTCTTCCAGTAGAGCGTTCAGCTCTTCAGCAGTCTTTGGCAGTGGGGGAGGTGGAGGTTGATAACGAGCGTTCACAGCTTTTCTGGGTGCCATGTTCTGACAGAACATAACACAATAGGGTCAGACATTCGTTTGATATCGTCTTACGAGACAGTAGTAGTATATACAAGCATATACCACATAAGTGACATCAAACAATTATTACTCCAGCAGAGTATTTAGTAGGCTGGAGGGGGTATTCACGTTTGACCTTTATCTTTCACTGGGGGAATCTATACGTGACAAGACTTGTTGTGGTTTCTGTGCACCAAGTTCCATAATTATGTATGCATCCATAATTACGTAACCCTTGCATCGTCTGCACAGTTCGTTTCGTCCTCATATCTCTTCCTTCAGGTAGGCCATTGTTTTCAGGTAAGGTCATGTATACTAGTGGTATTCTACTTCTAGTATATGTATATGCAAATTATCACACATAATTGCAAATAATTTCTCAGTTAAAGACAAGTGCTACTCCTGTGCACCCTAAGCCTCGTGGTGTCTTTTCTTGACTCATGTAAACAGTTTCAGGTAGTGGATGTCGCGAGACGTTTTATGCAATGAAAACTTTTTGAAATTTTTTTTTCGTGAAAGGATCCTAGAGATTGTAGTCTAGACTCGAGATGGAATCCTGGTTCACTACAATCGCAGCTCTGATACCAGTCTGTCACACCCCTTTCTAAGGCGGAAGCACGAGGTGTGATCATGAAAGGTTTTCATTGCATACGACTGGTAAACATACTACATGCTCATAAAATAACTTCAAACACCATTACCATTACATAACGGAAAACATAGTTAAGTGTTTACATCACGAAACAACATATTGTCTGAAAGTTTACAACTTATTTATGACAAACATAAACGACATCCACGAGCATGGGTAAGACCACGCGCACATCCACTTTTAGTTACCTGAAATACATGTGAGTTTTGGAAAAAAAAAACGTCAACATAATGTTGGTGTGAATTCATGCAGTTCTTGTATTGAACGTTTGTATACTTTGTATGAAAAACATGGTATGTATCTTGTATAAATCAAGTATTCGTGTATAAATCAAGTATTCTTGTATAAATCATGTATTCTTGTATGTATCAAGTTGTTAACGGGTTGCAAAGTCATTAACATGTGACACGACATAGGAAGCAACCAAACCATAGGTATTTTTCTAGATGTCGATTCACGACGGAGACACAAAAACACTACTCGGTACTAGTTGTCACCAAGAGTGGGGCTGCCCTGAAACCCATTAGATCTAACCTTTTGTTCTGCGGTCTAACTATGTACACGATTAATGGTGCTTATGGTACCCTATTTGTGACACGATTTCTCGTATCATTTCTCAAAACGCATCATATTTGGTACTAGTTATCACCAAGAGTGCTTCTTGTTTTTGTATCATACCATTTATAAACATAGTAATATTTGTAACATGTATTTCACCCCCGAAGTTATAAAACTGAAAACAGTTAAAAGAAAAGGGGGAGCATGAACTCACAACTTTGCGTTCCTTGCGTCGTAAACTTCACCGGATTTGCTTATATAGCGTCGTGACCTAAACGTGTTTCATTAACGTTAGTCACTGGACTTGTATGGCACAAGTACAAGTCACTATCTTTTGTGTACGGATTCTTGTGTTAAAAATAATTTATATTTTTACTAAGTGTCTTACTTGTATTATTTTCTCAAAAATAAATATAAGTTTCTTGTATTTTGCACCAGAATTATGTATCTTGCATGTTGTATGTGTATTTTTGTGTTCTCACTTCTCAAGAGTATTTAGTGTATTTTCAAGTCCTAATACACTATCACATATAATACATACACTTAGCACAAAATTTGGTGACAAATAAATACATATATTTTCCTAAAAAATATACATCCTTATTATCAATTTTAACCTTGAAGAAATCATCATTTCTTAACACCAAAAATTAGGGAAACCTTGGTAAATATTTTAGACAAATTTTTAGGGAATAAGTTGCTCAAAAACTTATATTTTCTAAGTGTCAAAATTTTATAGAAATTTTGACAGAGTTTCCACTAAAAATGGAGGTTTCCCATGTTTTCAAAACATGTCTTTATTTTCTTTTAAATCATTATCAACATCAACAATAAATCTCTACACAATTTTTACATTACCAAGAGCAAAATATATACGTTATGCACCAATCATGAACTTGATATACTCTGAAAACACGTAGTAACTTGGTAAAGCTTTTAGTGGACTTAGTTACCTTCTGAAGCGTGTTTATTTCTTTAAAAATCATTTTCTTGGAAGTATTTAGTGTTTACAACTTGTAAACAATTTTTACAAAATTTTACCCTTTTGAACTCTTCTTGTAAATAAAAGGTTTTTACACTTATTTTATGTCTAAAAATATTATAAGTGTATGTAAGAGTCATGATTTTTCCAAAAACCGTTGCTCTAACTTGGTTTATTTACAAACCTCTTTTATAAATTGATATTCGCTAATTTACACATATTTTAGTCCCCCGTTTTACTCATATTTTATGCGTTTTCGGCCGTAACACCGTCATTCGGATACTTAATTATCTACATTTTTGCTTACAGGCCTAAAAAAGCATACCAGACAAGATGGTAGCGAAAATGAGGACTTTCCGGATAAAACGACGAAGCTGCGCAACTTCTGTTACAAAACTGACCTGGGCGTCTGGAACGGTCGTGCGACCTGATGCACGACCGTGCATATCCGACAAACTAAGAAAGGCCCGGCAGTGAACGATGGTGCAACTCTGCGTGCAAGGCATTGAAGGCCAACCCGGGAACACACGGTCGTTCCACATCTTGCACCTCGTGCGGATCCGACGATCCAACAAGACCTAGGAACCGAACGACCAAAGGACCAGGCGTGCAACCAGACCTCGGAAAGGAACGGCCGTGCCAATTGAAGAACGGACGTGCTTGTCCGAAGACCAGTCAACGATCTGTAACGTCACGCAGTATGGTGGACCACCACCAATAATTGCTTAAAGTGCACGGTCGTGCGATCGGAGAACGACCGTGCGACATCGAAAAAGCATAAAAACAGAACGAACCATTCTATTAGTAACTCTGGAATTTTGGAGAGCTTTGCAGGCGATTTTGAGGCTCCGAAGGCTTCTGCTTTCACTCGGATTCAAGCCACATTGCCCGGTTTTGCTCATTTACTATCCGGATTCTTAATCTTGTGCTTGTTTATGGTTGGGTTTTCTACTCTTTCCATGTTTTTGTTAATCTTTCAAGAATTTAGGTTAATGTTTATGTATTATTGTAGCCTTTGGGCAAAAACATAACAATCCCTTGCTTGATTATAGCTATTAGTATGTTAATCTATGTTTGTAATGAAATTTGGAAGTGTTTTCTATGATTATCTTTGATGATTAGTTTGCAACCTTGTTATTGATATTGATTTCTTGATTATAAGTAATTGTGTTGGATGATTGGTGCTTGGTTAGGTAAGATAGTTGAAAAATGAAGCTTATTTAATCATGTATTAGTAAACTTTTAATTTGGTTAACTAGCTTAACTTGGTTAAAATGTGGGCACCATGATACTCTAACGGGTTAGTGGTTTAATAAAATGTAATTATTGTTAATCAAGAAAGCTTGCCCTCACGGAAGGACTCTAACGGGTTAGATGGTGTTGTTATGAATTCTTGCCATGATTTGTTAGCTTAGTTAGTAGTTTCGGCCAAAATTGCTATCTTGGTGAATTTATGTGCAAGATTTGCAAAATGAACTCGATTGTGATTTAATCTAGTTTATGCTTGTCTCGGTGGTTGCATTGTGTTTATCGGTGTTGCTTTCCTTGATTAAGTGAGGTTAGAAAACTCCTAACGGATGACTAACTTATTTTTAGGAGATTTTTGTAGACATTAATCAATCGCACGTTAAAGAACAATTTTAGGTGGTTAAAGTGTGTTTATCGTTTTAACTTTCCGAATGATTGTCATGTTAGGATTCCCGAAAGGGATACTAATTGTTTCGAAATGGAAAATTGACCGAATACTTCTAGTGCCAAAACTGACTTAGTTGACATGCTTTGGTTGTGTATTAAGCAAGGCTATTTATATATAATTTACTATGTTTTATAAGTATTTATTTATGCTTACTTTAGATTAATTAAAACCAAAACAAATTATGTTTTTACCGGTAATTTAGTGGCAAAGGTCTAGTATTATTTCTCCGCCCATTTCCGTGGGTCGATACTTGGTTCTTACCGATACTTTACTACATATATGACGGGGTGCACTTGCCTCTTTCGTGTGTGTTTTGATGTAAAAGTAATAATCACTTTTATAAATTTAAAACCAATTCGTGTGTAATTTCATTGTAAAAATATGTATAGTCGCGCACGTACCAAGTTTTTGGCGCCGTTGCCGGGGAATGGCGAGTTTTAGGAACGACCCGAGTCATTGTGTTATCGGTGTATATACTTGTTAATATTTGTGTATATTTTCGTGATTATTTATTTGTTGATTTATTTGTTAATAATTCTTGCTTTTAAATTCAATTTATTTTTCGTGATTCTTTTGTATAATTGTAATTTTTTATTCTATTTATTTGTTCTAATCCGGATTTATTTATTCATTTATTCGTTGAATTTTCGGCTCTTAAAAATCATTTTTAAACTAGCCGATTCGATTATTTTTCATTGCTTTAATTTTTATAAAAATTTCAGCCCATTTTCGGATTTTTATAAAATTTTCAGCCCATTTTTATACATATTCTGTTTCTATTCAGCTAAAAAAACAAAAAAACATTATTATATTAATAAACTATTCATTGTGTCAGTTTTTCATTTGCAGGTTGATGTCCTCAACTCCCGCGCCCGCTATTGCTGAGCCTACTGACGAACCAGCGCATAATCTTAGAAGAAGTAAGAGGCTGCGCGAAAGGTCACTTGTCATTGCACAACGCATAGCAAATGCAATCGACGAGCCGGTGATTATCTCTGAAGACGAAAGCTCAGGGGACGAGGAGAGAGTCGTCATGGCGGACGACGACCGACCGCTGAATGAAACAAATCAGCCCGGAAGGGCAGGCCTGGAGCCGAGTATCCTTCAGCCCACTATAGATGCACCTACTTTTGAAATTAGATCTAGTATTATTAACATGGTGCAGAATTCAGTACAGTTTGACGGACGTGAGCATGAGGATCCCGGGAGGCATATCGCTGCTTTTCTTGCTATTTGTTTGACATTTAGGATTACAGGTGTTTCGGAGGATGCTATTCGGTTGAGGTTGTTTCCGTTTTCATTACGTGACAAAGCTAGAGCTTGGCTTATGTCACTTCCTGTCGGGTCCATCAGGACCTGGAATCAGTTGGCGGAGCAGTTTATGCAGAAATATTTCCCACCTGAGAAAACGAACAAGCTACGGAACCGGATTGTTTCCTTTCGCCAGGACGAGGGCGAGTCATTGCATGCGGCTTGGGAGAGATTCAAGGATTTGTTGATTGATGTGCCACATCACGGCTTCTCCAAGCGACAGCTGGTTTTGACGTTCTATCAGGGGCTCAGCTATAATACGCAGGAGCGATTAGACGTGAACGCGGGAGGCGATCTTGGAACTAAGACGCCGACTGAAGCGTATGATATCATAGAAAAAGCTGCGTTGAAATCCAGCTCGCGTCGGGACGGAGATAGAGGTCGGGCATCATCATCATCTCGTTCAGGAGTTCATGCTGTAGACGACTACACGGCCATTACTGCACAAATCTCGGCTCTTGCATCGAGATTCGACAGGTCCCAGATGATTGCGCATGGTGGCTCGGGATGTGACCAGTGCGGAGTGTCACACGAGCCTGGGGCATGTTTTCAGGGAGTCGTATATGAGGGCCACGAAGAAGTAGATTTCGTGAGTAATCAGGTAAGGCCGCAGAACAACCCGTACAGCAACACCTATAATCCCGGTTGGAGAAATCACCCAAATTTTGGGTGGCGAGCGAACACAGGAAATCAGAACCCATTGGGGTTCACTCAGCGTGCTCCAGCGCCTCAGCAGGGTCAGCAGTACCAGCAATACAACCAACCCTACCAGCAGCGTCCATATCGTACCAGAATCAGGGCACTGGGAGTAGCTCCCAGCAGCAGGCCCCTCAGTCTAGCTCCAAGCTGGAGGATATGATGGCTCAGCTTCTCTCTAGCTCTGAAAAACGATACCAACAAAGCGAAGATCGTTTTCTAGCTAACGAGGGAGAAATGAGGAGTCAGAAAGCCTCGATTCAGAATATCGAGAATTAGGTTGGTCAGCTGGCGCAGATGATGTCCAAAAGACCCCCAGGCGGTCTTCCGGGTAATACAGAACCAAACCCGGGCGGGCATGTGAATGCGATCATGACCAGGAGTGGAAAATCTACCGGACCCGTCATATCGGACTCAGTACCGATCACTGAAGCGGTCCCGACTGACACACCAGACGAGGTGTAAGCCAGGCTACGCCCAGCAAGTACAGCACAAGTCCAGGAGCCGGTCAAAGATTACACTTCTCTAGTACCTTATACAGGCAGGCTGAAGAAACAGAAGAACGAAGAGCAATACGGTAAGTTCCTTGAGTTGTTTAAGCAACTACACATCAATATACCGTTTGTTGAAGCCTTGGCCCAGATGCCAAAGTATGCGAAATTCCTAAAGGATATCCTCTCGAATAAACAGAAGCTCGAGGATATATCATGTGTGGTGATGAATGAAACTTGTTCCACCGTTCTGCAAAACCGTCTGCCCACGAAAATGGGAGATCCTGGTAGCTTTACGCTCCCGTGTTTGATTGGAAACATGTCTGTTAGCCATGCATTGGCTGACTTGTGAGCGAGTATCAACCTTATGCCGTATAAGGTTTTTACAAAGCTGGATCTGGGTGAGCCGTCACCCACTAGGATGAGCATTCGGTTGGCAGATCGCTCAATAAAGTATCCGCGCGGATTTGTGGAAAACATGCTTGTAAAAATCGATAAATTTGTTTTCCCCGTGGATTTTGTTATCCTTGACATGGACGAAGATTCAAGGGTACCTTTGATACTTGGACGTCCTTTCCTCAATACAGCGAGGACGATTGTTGATGTGGCAGCTGGCCAAATCACGCTCCGAGTGAATGATGAGCACGTGACATTCGATATCAAAAGATCGATGCAGCATCCGCAATGTCACGATGACTAGCTTTATTACGTCGACATTGTCGATGCATGTGTGTGCTCTCATTTTCAAGGTACTATTGACGAGATTGATTCGGACACACGTCTGTCGTGTGGGGACCTGATTGGCATTACGCAGGAGGGCCACGATTTCGAGCAGCCAATCTATCAGATTAGTGACGATGGTTCCCAGAGTCCGGAGAGGTTTCTAGAAATTGGCCATGTAAAAGAGGAGGAAGCAAAGCCTTCGGTTGAAGATCCGACGCCTTTGGAGTTGAAAGAACTCCCGCCACATCTCGAGTATACATTTCTTGACGAGGAGCGTCGCTTACCGGTCATAATTTCGGCATCATTGGAAAAGGATGAGAAAAATCAGCTTCTCGAGGTTCTGAGACTTCATAAGAGAGCCATTGCATGGAAAATCATGGATATCAAGGGCATCAATCCTTCTTTTTGTACTCACAAGATTCTGATGGAAGACGAGTACAAACCATGTGCACAGCATCAGAGGCGTTTAAATCCAAATATGCAGGACGTGGTGAAGGAGGAGGTGATTAAGTTGTTGGATGCCGGCATGATTTATCCTATTTCGGACTCTGTGTGGGTGAGTCCAGTGCAGGTCGTACCTAAGAAAGGTGGTATGACTGTAGTCTCGAATGATAGGAATGAACTAATTCCTACCCGTACCGTCACTGGGTGGCGAGTTTGCATTGACTACCGCAAACTCAATGATGCTACTCGCAAGGATCACTTCCCGCTTCCATTCATCGACCAGATGTTGGAACGCCTGTCGGGGAAGTTGTATTACTGTTTCCTAGACGGGTTCTCTGGGTACTTTCAGATCCATGTCGCTCCTGAGGATCAGGAGAAGACTACCTTTACCTGCCCCTTCGGCACGTTCGCCTACCGGCGGGTGCCTTTCGGGTTGTGTAATGCACCAGCGACCTTCCAGAGATGCATGGTTGCAATTTTCCATGACATGATCGAGGATTCTATGGAGGTTTTCATGGATGATTTTTCGGTATTTGGGGATTCCTTCGATCACTGCTTGGAAAATTTGAGAAAGATGTTGAAGAGGTGTGAGGAGACGAATCTGGTCCTGAACTGGGAGAAATGCCACTTCATGGTGAAGGAGGGCATAGTTCTGGGACACAAAATTTCTCATGCGGGCATGGAAGTCGATCCAGCTAAAGTCGACATTATTTCACGACTTCCGCCCCCCACCTATGTTAGAGCTATACGGAGCTTTCTCGGTCATGCCGGGTTCTATCGGCGATTCATCAAAGAATTTTCAAAAATCACCAGACCCATGACCCGTTTGTTGGAGAAAGACGCTCCGTTCATATTCGGAGATGATTGCTTGAGAGCCTTTGACCTTCTCAAGCAAAAGTTGATTGAGGCCCCTATTTTAGTTGCACCCGACTGGAGTCTGCCGTTTGAGATTATGTGCGACGCGAGTGATTACGCTATAGGGGCCGTTCTTGGCCAAAAGAGAGAAAAGCACTTTCACCCGATCTATTATGCGAGCAAAACTCTTCACGACGCTCAGGAGCATTATACCACGACAGAAAAAGAGCTCTTGGCGGTCGTTTTCGCATTTGACAAATTTAGATCGTACTTGGTGCGTTCGAAAACCGTTGTGTATACTGATCACGCTGCCATCCGATATCTCTTCAGCAAACAGGACGCCAAACCGCGTCTGATCAGGTGGATCTTGTTGCTGCAAGAGTTTGATATTGAAATTCAAGATAAAAAGGGTGCATTGAATGTAGCGGCTGACCATCTATCTCGGTTAGAGCATGGAGACATCGTGGACGCGCGTTGGGATTCCATAAATGACAACTTCCCACACGAGTCTTTGATGAGTGTTGAGATATGCGATGAGTCGCCATGGTTCGCTGACCTTGCGAACTACCTTGCTTGCGGGATTCTGATTAAAGGGTTGACTCACCAGCAAAAGAGGAAATTCTTTTCGGATGTCAAGCACTACATTTGGGATGACCCTTACTTGTTTCGGGTTGGTGCTGATCAGGTGATTAGGAGATGTGTTTCAGGGAATGAGGCGACCGATATTCTGCGCCACTGTCACGAGGGACCTACCGGAGGCCACCATGGAGCCAACTTTACCGCCAAGAAGGTGTTGGATTCCGGGTTTTATTGGCCGACTTTATTTCGTGATGCGCAGAGTTGGGTTAGAGCGTGTGATGCTTGCCAGAGGGCGACAAATATATCGGCACGTGATGAAATGCCTCAGAACTGGATTCAAGTTTGTGAAGTCTTTGATATATGGGGGATAGACTTCATGGGACCATTTCCCCCCTCACGAGGTAATAAGTACATCCTGGTCGCAGTTGACTATGTATCGAAGTGGGCGGAGGCGCAAGCCTTACCCACCAATGATGCCAGGGTGGTCGTGAGATTTTTGAAAAGCTTATTTGCCCGGTTCGGCGCTCCGAAAGCGCTTATGAGTGACAGAGGGACGCATTTTTGCAATACTCAGCTCGAGAGAGCTTTGTCCCGTTACGGTGTGCATCACCGTTTATCCACGCCCTATCATCCACAGACAAGCGGGCAGGTGGAAGTCACGAACCGGGGGCTGAAAAGAATCCTTGAGCGGTCGGTAGGTGCAAACCGCAAGGATTGGTCGGATAAGCTAGATGAAGCGTTGTGGGCTTTCCGTACGGCTTACAAGACGCCTATTGGGACTACTCCCTTTAGGCTTGTGTACGGAAAGGCATGCCATTTACCGGTTGAGTTGGAGCATAAAGCGATGTGGGCTCTAAAAACCGCAAATCTGGACCTAAAAGCCGGAGGTGAAGCCCGGTTTCTCCAGATTCGTGAATTGGAAGAGTTGCGACAACGCGCTTATGAAAGCTCCGTGTTGTACAAAGAGCGCACGAAGAGATTGCACGATAAACGCTTGAAGGACCACAAAGAATTCCAAGCGGGCGATCTTGTTCTTCTTTACAACTCGCGATTGCGCTTATTTCCCGGAAAGCTTCATTCACATTGGACAGGCCCATACACAGTTAAAGAGGTATTTCCGTATGGGACTGTTGCAATAGAGAACGCGGACGGCGTTATTTTCAAAGTAAATGGGCATCGCTTGAAGTTGTACGTTGCCAGGCCGACAGAGTCGGTGATGGAGGTCATTGAGCTCCAAACCCCGCACACATCATAAGTGTGGGGAGAAGAGAGTCTACGCTGCTGACTCGCGGACCAAAAATGCAGCAAGAGCGTATTTTGCGCTTTAGGGGTAGTATCGTCATTTAGGATTTATTTTTCTAGTTTTAGCTTGGAGTCTTGCCATCGACTCGTCGACAAAAATTTAGCATGAGTCTATGCTACTGACTCACCGACAAAAATGTAGCAGGAGCGTCTTTGGCGCTATAAGGGTAAAATTGTCCTTTTTTGTGTTTTTGTAGTTTTAGCGTAATTTAGGTTAGTTAGGTAGTTTTCGTTAGTTTGTACAGTTTCTATTCGTGCCGAGCGAAGGTTCTGTGCTGCAATAATGTTATAACTGTTGGCGTGTTGAAAAAATGGCGAAAAACGGCCAAAACAGTTGCTGGAAATGGCTTCTGCAGAAAATTCTGATCTGCAGCTGATGCATGACCGTGCCAGGATTCGCACGACCGTGCGTTCTCGAAGCCGGCACGGTGGATCGCACCCTTGGTGCATCACCGAGGAAAAATGAATGGGCTTGAACGATGTTGGTGACGCACGACCGTGCCAAAGGTCGAACGACCGTGCGTCAGGCTGAGGGCAGTTTTGTCATTTGGCACTATAAATACCCTCATCTGCTGCCCCCAATCACAAATCGCGAAACCCTACCAGCACCAGGCCATTCCAGAGCGATACTTCGTCAAATCGCACGATTTTTCGCACGATCTCACACCCTTCTTCACACGGTACGTTCCTAGTTGTAGATTTCTTGTTTCCTTGCTTTCTAGGTTAGATTCCCTCTGATTCTTCAAGGGATTTATTAGGGTTCTCTTCATAAACAAATCGAAACCCTAACCCTTGTTTGAATCTTGCTTATCGTGAACACCCGGTTGAGTTTCCGACCCCTGTTTGTACAAAAAAGTTGTTGATTTTGGGAAAATCAGGCTATTCAAAGATCAGGGGTTTGAAATCTGCATGTCGCCTGTTGCACGGTCGTTCCTGGGATGGAACGGTCGTGCCATCCCGGGTAAATCACGATTCCAGCTTGTTGTTCAGTGTTGCACGGTAGTGCCGATTGGTCGCACGTCGTGCAGTTCCGACATCTCTGGGCAGATGGTGCATGTCAATGGCGACGCACGACCGTGCCATATGCCCAGATCAGATTTACAGCTTCTTCATAAGTGGCTGTTCGGCTGTTCTTAGTTCAAATTTCTCCTGTTTCCATCTCTCTAATATTAATTCTCATGCAGATGAACCATCCTTTCCTTCAGTTCGATCCCAACGACGAGAGTGAGGCTTTATGCATTCCAAAACGAGACGCATTATGGGCCCGGAGAGGGCAGTTCGGAGTCCCTAGATGGTTGGATTGGGAGGTGATGCAAGAACTCAATCAGTATGACCGATTAGAAAACATGATGAGTCGCCCACTTACAAATCTGGTCGGTTGCAACCGACCCGTTTACTTGGAGCTGACCATAGAGTTCTTCGCATCGTATGCCTACGAAAAGCCGGTTGCTGCTCGACGACCCAAATTCCGCCACAAGGAGCGGATAGCTTTTAGGTTATGTGGCCGATGGCATAGGTGGTCGGTTGGTCGTTTGGGTAGGAGGCTCGGGATTTACACTAGAGAAGACATGGATGATCCCAATGTCTTCACAGAGCAGTTCACCTTCCCTTCTGATGCAGCACGGGATGCGTTTTGGGCTGCAAATGCCGTTGGGGACCCCTACAACCCGAGGATGTCGAAGGCCTCACGACTTAGAGACCCTCTGGTGCGAGTGATGCACCATGTGTTTAGCCACACTATATGCGGTCGCATGGACAGTCTTGGTAACTGTCCAACACCAGATTTGATTTTTCTATATGCGTTGGTAGAGCAAGCACCTATCAACCTTGCTGCGCGAATGGCTGAATACTTTGTCAAGTGCTCAGGGAGGACTCCTAGCAGTCAGATACATGGCGGCCAGTATGTGACCGAAATAGCGTATAATGAACACGTTATGACTGAGGAGGTGCTTCAGGGTCTCACTCTGATAACCGAGGGGGTTCATGTCGACATCAAGTCACTGAAGGCAATGGGGTTGATTGTAGAGCTTGATAGGGGGGATAGGTTGAGGGGGCTGAATAACGAGGTCTGGGACCCATTACCCCCACTTCCATCAGACGAAGAGGATGTAGAAATGCAGGAGCAGCAGCACCAGCCACACACACCACCACACCAGACACCGCCACATGAGCCGCAGCACCATGAGTACCACCAGCATCAGGATTGGCCTGAGTTTTATCAGCAGTTCCAGCAGATGCGTGTTACGCATGAACATCATGGTACGTACATCGACCAGATTAGGACTAGCTAGGACCAGATCCGGGCTAGTCAAGATCAGCTCAGGGCCACTCAGGATCAGCTTAGGCATAGCCAGGAGAACTTATACCAGGGGGTGAGTGCCGGATTTTCATACTTGTTCGGGGAGATGCATCATACATATCCCAACTACTTTCAGCACCCTCCACAGTTCCCACCGTGGAACCCACCTGGTTATGATGATGCAGGCCCATCCTTCACGAGAGACGATGATGGTGACGACGAGTAGGAGTTGGTGGTGTAGTTCGTTGGTGGTTATTATTATTATTTCAGTACTTGTTATTTCGGGTGTTCTTTTTGCCTAGTATTTCAAACACCCTCGGATTGTATTTTATTTTTAAAACACTTTACTTTCTGTTATGCCTTTGTTTGGATTGGTAGTATTTATGTACATTATGGTTTTTATGTTATTCTGTTAATGTTCTGTTTTGGTGTACATGTGACATACTTGCAGATCCGACATATCTTGGACCGGAGCATATGACAAACATAGCTTTGGAAGTCTCGTTTCATCAGATATCATCTTAAGGGGAGCACTATTATCCTTTTTCTCTATATTTTGGTTTCGCATTGGGGACAATGCGAAGTTCAAGTGTGGGGAGGGGGTTAACTTTGTTAACTTTGTTTGTCCTCTAAAATAAAAAAAAAAATCAGAAAATCAGAAAAATCATTCAAAAATACTTATATTTTGTTTATATTTTAATAAATAAACTGGTTGGTTGTGTTTTAGAAAGCTTCGGACTTGATAAAAACTCGACAAGCAAAATATTTTTGAAAAAGGAAACCGGAAAGCGTGACAAACAAAGAAAGACTTACATGATAGTTTTCACACTTTTACCCATTCCATCCGTTACGTGAACAAATTTGAGCCTATTGTTATATATATGTTTGTTCATTTCGGATATAGGAGTGAGCCGGATGTTATGTGTAATTTAGAATTTGTCACAAGTATGCTTGTTAAGACCATGAACTTGTGGATTTGTGTAAAAGTGATAGAGGCACTTAGATTACCCCTTTGTTGTAAACCTTGTTCTTTGTGTTGTGTTCCCCGTTCACCTTATATTACCCTTTAGGATTAACCCTGTCGAGCCTTCCCGTTTACCTTTGTTTACCCACATTATCGCCCACTTAGCCAAATTTAGCCTTTATATGTTTTAAACCCCTTTTTAGTGTTGAAACTGGGGCAAAATAATCGTTTAACTAGTGTTTGTTTCAGTTTATTGTTTAATTAGTATGAAAAAAAATATATATAAAAAAAATAAATAAATAAAAAAAAATAAAAATAAAACACCCTAAAATAGGGTAAAGTTGATAAAAATCGAGCAATTTTGAATGCTTAAATATTAAAATTTCGTTGATAAGCTCGATTGCGCAATAGTCGCCTTTTTAAGGCATTTGTATGTATAGGTGTATACTTTGTTGCTAGTTAAACGCTACTACCGAGTTTTAACCATTTTCGCCACTTTATATGTCTACTTCCATACCCTTCGCCCAAGCCTAACGTTACAACCCGTAAAGACCTCTTGATTTACACTTATTTGCATGTTAGTTGGTGGAGACGAGATCTTATGACAAGCTTATGATATTGCATTTTTCATTGACGAGGCATTGAGTGTTTGCACATACACATTTTATGTATGTTTCATAAATAAAACCGAGTGTGTGTGAATATTGTGAGTCGTGTGAAGATTAACATGTTGAGTCAATTAAATGTGAAGTCACGGCTTTTTGGTTGTCGCTATTATAATTGCATATGCTTGTTGGGTTTGAGTCTTTTGATGTTGTCTTTCGACAAACCGGCTAACCGTTTATAGTAGTTTTCAATAAAATAGTGTGTAAATTATCGTTCTTGTTTGTTTCTGTCTTTTATTACTTTTTAGTTCAGCTTGCTTGAGGACAAGCAAGGTTCAAGTGTGGGGAGATTTGATATTCGCTAATTTACACATATTTTAGTCCCCCATTTTACTCCTATTTTATGCGTTTTCGGCCGTAAAACCGTCATTCGGATACTTAATTATCTACATTTTTGTTTACAGGCCTAAAACAGCATACCAGACAAGATGATAGCGAAAACGAGGACTTTCCGGATAAAACGACGAAGCTGCGCAACTTCTGTTACAAAACTGACCTTGGCGTCTGGAACGGTCGTGCGACCTGATGCACGACCGTGCATATCCGACAAACTAAGAAAGGCCCGGCAGTGAACGATGGTGTAACTCCGCGTGCAAGGCATTGAAGGCCAACCCGGGAACGCACGGTCGTTCCACATCTTGTACCCCGTGCGGATCCGACGATCCAATAAGACCTCGGAACTGAACGACCAAAGGACCAGGCGTGCAACCAGACCTCGGAAAGGAACGGCCGTGCCAATTGAAGAATGGCCGTGCGTGTCCGAAGACCAGTCAACGATCTGTGACGTCACGCAGTATGGTGGACCACCACCAATAATTGCTTAAAGTGCACGGTCGTGCGATCGGAGAACGACCGTGCGACATCGAAAAAGCATAAAAACAGAACAGAACCATTCTTTTAGTAACTCTGGAATTTTGGAGAGCTTTGCAGGCGATTTTGAGGCTCCGAAGGCTTCTGCTTTCACTCGGATTCAAGCCACATTGCCCGGTTTTGCTCATTTACTATCCGGATTCTTAATCTTGTGCTTGTTTATGGTTGGATTTTCTACTCTTTCCATGTTTTTGTTAATCTTTCAAGCATTTAGGTTAATGTTTATGTATTATTGTAGCCTTTGGGCAAAAACACAACAATCCCTTGCTTGATTATAGCTATTAGTATGTTAATCTATGTTTGTAATGAAATTTGGAAGTGTTTTCTATGATTATCTTTGATGATTAGTTTGCAACCTTGTTATTGATATTGATTTCTTGATTATAAGTAATTGTGTTGGATGATTGGTGCTTGGTTAGGTAAGATAGTTGAAAAATGAAGCTTATTTAATCATGTATTAGTAAACTTTTAATTTGGTTAACTAGCTTAACTTGGTTAAAATGTGGGCACCCTGATACTCTAACGGGTTAGTGGTTTAATAAAATGTAATTATTATTAATCAAGAAAGCTTGCCCTCACGGAAGGACTCTAACGGGTTAGATGGTGTTGTTATGAATTCTTGCCATGATTTGTTAGCTTAGTTAGTAGTTTCGGCCAAAATTGCTATCTTGGTGAATTTATGTGCAAGATTTGTAAAATGAACTCGGTTGTGATTTAATCTAGTTTATGCTTGTCTCGGTGGTTGCATTGTGTTTATCGGTGTTGCTTTCCTTGATTAAGTGAGGTTAGAAAACTCCTAACGGATGACTAACTTATTTTTAGGAGATTTTTGTAGAAATTAATCAATCGCACGTTAAAGAACAATTTTAGGTGGTTAAAGTGTGTTTATCGTTTTAACTTTCCGAATGATTGTCATGTTAGGATTCCCGAAAGGGATACTAATTGTTTCGAAATGGAAAATTTACCGAATACTTCTAATGCCAAAACTGACTTAGTTGACATGCTTTGGTTGTGTATTAAGCAAGGCTATTTATATATAATTTACTATGTTTTATAAGTATTTATTTATGCTTACTTTAGATTAATTAAAACCAAAACAAATTATGTTTTTACCGGTAATTTAGTGGCAAAGGTCTAGTATTATTTCTCCGCCCATTTCCGTGGATCGATACTTGGTTCTTACCGATACTTTACTACATATATGACGGGGTACGCTTGCCTCTTTCGTGTGTGTATTGATGTAAAAGTAATAATCACTTTTATAAATTTAAAACCAATTCGTGTGTAATTTCATTGTAAAAATATGTATAGTCGCGCACGTGAGGGAGGGAGAGAGAGTGAAGGTGTGGGTGTGAAATGATGAAGTATGGTTGTGATCTCATGAGCCATGCTTTATAAGATACTTTCACATATCTTGGTAAGTTCTACAAGTAAGCAATCTTCTAAATAATTAGGATAAAATCTATCACAAGATTGGAAGTATGGTAGGTGATTTTTGTGGGTCCTTGTGACCGAGTTTGGTTAGGGGGGGGGGGGGGTTGGTTGTAAATATTTTCAACTAATGAGTAATGGATAGTTAGTTTCCAAGTATGAACTTCCTTATGTTAGTTAGTTGCTTTTTAGTGGGTGTTAGGGTGTTCGGGGACCACGACTAGTCAAGAAATAAATAAACAATGTGTTTGGCAAAAATTTAGTGTCCCGGGTAATGTCCGGTCGTTCGGTTGGGTACCGTTCCGTTAAAGTGCTTAACTAGTCCGTAAAGTGTCTTTTATATATATTTTTGCAACACAATTAATTCCCGGCACTTAGGAAAGCATACAGGATTATTCTGCCATATTTTTGCATACTACTAGTATGTTACAATGCTGAATTTTGTTAATAAATGCATAATTTTGCACTTAAAGTGCGTTTCGGGTGCTTTTTAGTGCGTATTTTGGTCTCTGGAAAGTCTATATGTTAATCCTTGTATGTACTCTTGGGTTTCAATGTATTCTTGTCATTGGACCTACACCTAGGCTCCAATTTTATTGTTTGACTGCTTTCTGCAGAGTTGTTGGCATATTATGTCTTACCGGTGAGTTTACTAGTATTTCTGACGCAACGCTCTCGTTAATGCATAAAGCAATATTTTGTAGTATAAAACGTGCATGAATTCACTTGTATAGTATGTAATCAGACAATGTTGACATTTAAGCACATAATTGTAGTCATTAAATAACGATTAAAGTGTACGGAAATTACCGGTTTCGTGCCAGTTGTCACAATTTTATCATGTTTTTGGATTTTTTTCAAATTTTCAAAATTTTTATTTTTTTACTCCCCCTAAAATCAAAAATATGTTTCAATTTTTGATTTTCCTGGAAAATTTGAAAATAAAACGCAATAAACTGTACAAATAAAGTGACAAACTGATGTGAATAGCTTCAATTCTCCATCCTCTTGGCTTAAACAATCAGAACTCCCCCTGACAACAAACTATTTTTCCATTATGATTTCAAAACACTTAAGTTTGTTTTAATCAAAATGGTTTTTCCAGAAAATTAGTTTTGTTGATTTCACACATCATGGGGTTTCATCACATTGTTCTTTTAACCACTTGTAAGTTTATTTTTCCTTTTCTTCAACCATTTGTATGAAAGTTAAATCAAGTTCAAATTAATGACCTTGATTAACCACTTGTAAAAACAATCACTTGTAGATTTTTTCACACAAACATTTTTTTAAGAAATATGACACTTGTGGTTCTTATCAACAATATTACTTATAAGTCGAAATATCACAGTTGTGAATTTCTCAAGAAAGATGCCGATTCCTACTCCCCAATTACCAACCTGGGAGTTCCGGCAAGTCAGGATTTTTAAGTATGGAATAGAGACACCCAAGCCTGACCAGCTTTGGGTGTAACCGAGTTATTTTCACTCGGTGGGTAACTTCTCATTTTTTATTCATAAAAATCTTTTACCCCTTTTTCCTTCCCATCGACCATCTTTCCAAAAATATGTTTCACTTTGCTGTTAAACGCTTTTTCGACATCGAATTCTTTCTTTTCAAAATAGAATTGATTCGAAATTTCCACTTTTCCAACTTTTTGTTTAAAATTTTCAGTTCGCAATGGTGGAAAGTTAACATCATCCATTGGTGGAACTGAATTTTCTCTTTTAAGATCAACTGGTGGCTCCTCTGACTTTGACGAGTCAGATTCATCGCCATATTTAACATCTGATTTCTTAACAACCCACTTGTGGTTATTAAGATTCACTCTTCTTTTGTAAAATCTTTTTAATCTCTCACCAACTTCAAATGTAGAATTTTTAAATACTTTGAATTTTTCCGTTGGTGGTTCAGTTTTATCAACAACTTTCTTTTTGAGTTTAGAAACAACTTCCTGCTTTATGTTGGTTGCCTTTGGACAGTTCCAGGCGATGTGACCAACTTGTTTGCATCGGTAACAGGTTCTTGTCTCCTTTTTCTGATTAGCTTCATTCTTCTCGTGTTTCTGTTTTTCTGCAAGAAACGTTTTGTTCGATTGCTTCCAGAATGAGCTCTTTTTCTCTTCTTCAGAACTTGACCCTGAAACAAACACTGTATTTGTTTTAGAACTTTTATCATTATTATTATTATCGACATTAAAACCCAACCCCTTCTTTTTGAAATTACTTTTATGATTCGGTTTCTTTTGATGATCCGGACCGAAACCTTTCTTTTTGTTTAAACGTTGTTGAACTCTAGAAGTATATTTAGGTTTTGAAAATGCATTTTATCTCTTATTTCTGAAAACTTTATTTTTATCAATTTAAAAACTGTTTTGATATTTTCAATTTTCACATTATTAATTGGAAATTCCTCATCAAAATATAATTTGTCTGAATCATTCAAAGTATATGCCACTTTGATTGGTTCATCATTCAAACTATTTTTTGATATCAGAAAATCTTTATTGTAAACCCTTTTGACTGATGATTTCGAACTGTCAACGGATGAACTTGAGCTCTCAGATTCAGACTTTGACTCTGACTCCTCATCTTTATCCAACACCTGATCGACCACTTTCTTTATTAACTCAGACTCATGATCAGTGTCAGACGATGTGAATGTGACGTCAATGTTGTCTGGTAACTCATCAGTTGTTTCATACTTTAACTTTATATTGACTGCCTTTTTGAGTTGTTCCGAATGTGGTTTCCTGGGAGAATAACCTTCCCAGATCGGAGGCGAACACTTGTTATAACTAACACTTTGTTTCTTACCAGTATCCGTATCTTCCGACTTCTTATCTTAAAAAGCTTCAAAACCTGCAACTGTCGGATAGATTCTATCAATCAAGTAATCAGAAGTTGAATAATCCATTAACAATCGTCTGATTCTTTCATTCTCAATCTTTTCCGTCTCCAATTCCTGCTTCAACTCTGCACACTCTTCAATATAGTGATTGATGGCCTTCTGCTTAGACATCATCGTTGCATTCATCATTGTCAAAGCATCTTCCCTTTCTGAGTTTGTCTTTTCCAACTGGTTGACTGTTCTGTTCAACACATCATAAGATTCTTTCACGTACTAAAAATCGAACAATAATTTTTCTTTCATCTCGTCTAGCTCACTAAACTTCTTATCTTTCTCTTCACAATGTTTGCATGGTTCCAAACATTTCAGACAAGGTTTTGTGACTTCTACAACCTTTTCAACAATCTTTTCAGCAACTTTAACCTCTTTACTCTGTTCATTTTTCTCTTCTTCCTGAACATCATTCTTCTTTTCTTTTGCTGTTCGTTTCTCCTTAGCTTCTCCAATTTATCTGCAAAATAAAATTTGAAACTTTCAGGAGATAGATGAGTTTTACCAATGTTTATTTGATTAATTTCTTCATCGTCATCACTGCTATCAATTATGATTGATCAAAGACTGGAGTCTTTTCTAAACTATCTTCTGAAGAAACAGACTCTCCATCTTGGCTTTTCTCATCATCTGCAAACATATCCATCCATTCTTTCATCAACTCTGGCTCTTGAATGATCTGTGCAATAAATGCTCTAAACTTTGAGTTACTTTCAGGCGTAATGTATTTGTCCCAGCTAAATCCCTCTGGCAATCTTTCATCTTCTTGATCTGGAGGCATGGTAATACAAGCTTTCTTCTTTCCATCTTCAATAGACGGTTGTTGAGCTACCTGATGATATATAGCTTTCCGATAATATTCATTATTCCCGAATGGATTCTGAGCTCCCCCTGCTTCTCGATTGGTACATTCCCTCTTGAAATGTCCTTTTTCCCTGCACCGAAAACAAGTAACTTTAGACTTATCAAAACCTAAAGTAGAAACATTAGCATCACGTAAGTTATCTCTTCCTGTAATCTGCTTAAATTTCTCAGCTCTCCTCAACATGCTCGCTAAACACCACTTAATATCTATTAGCTCTAATTCCTCAGCATCAATCTGATCATAGTCCTCTTTTGTTAACATAGGATTTCCAATTCTTCCCGCAACCAAACTCTCATATGATTCTAACACAGTCACTAGTAATGCCATATGACCTTTAGCGACTTCTTCAGAGAAATTCTTACCGTTCTGAAGATGCAATGCAATGTTGCATTGAAGCACATGACCATTACCATTGTTTGAGCTTTGAGATTGATAACTTGGAGTTGAAACATTTGGATTAACACTCGGATATGAAGAAAATCCGCTATTGTTGGTTGAGCTTTGATTGAGTGATCCGGATGAGTTTTCTGTGCTGAAAGCAGTTTGGATCTTTGGACTAGCTTCAACATTTTGAACATTTCCTTTGAAATACATCTTGATATCTTGTTGACCACTTGAATTGTTCATTCTGGCGATCTTTTGTTGTTCAAGATCTTGTCCTTCAAGTTTTTCAATGAATTGAGCAATTGTCAATCTATCATATTCTCCGGTATTCTTCAAAATCATAAGATATGTACCCCATTATTTTTGAGGTAAAGCATCGGCTAATTTTTCAACCCATTCCTCACGATCTTTAGTGATATCCAATTGACTCATTGAACGAACTAAATGACAATATCTTTCAATAAGAGTCTTTGTAGTTTCACCCGGCAAACTTGAGAACAATTCAAATTTTTTCTTTAATAATGACTTTTTATTCTTGATTATCTCCGTACTTCCTTCGAATTTTGTACGAAGTGCTTCCCAAATTGAACGTGCACTATCATCATGTTGAAGTAATATGAAAATGTCTTCTTTCACAGCTTGTTGAAGTAAATTGATCATCATTTTTTCTGCCTTGTACATTTCTCTTTCTTTTTTGGTAAATTCAGAAATATTCTTTACAACTCCCACATTATTACGAGGTCTAACATACTTAGTTTCAATACATTCCCAAGACCTTAAATGATTTGCTCGAACCCAATTTTTGAACCGTTCTTACCAACTGTAATATTCTTCAATGCTCATTAGCTTTGGGGGTTTCTGCAACGTTCCCGTTTCATTTTCCATAGTTACATTCTAAGCAACGGTAACAGGAGTACCAGAGGCAGTAGCAAATGCATTATAAAATTCAGACTCCATGTTTCGGTTTCGAGAGTTCCCAATAACTGACTGTTCAAACGATCTGGTCAAACCACAAGAACTGGACAAGTTTCAAACGACCTGATCACACTTCAAACGATCTGGACCTAATATGAAACGACCTGAACTAATCTCACATGATCTAGATCACTTCGCATGACCTGGATCTATTTTCAAACGATCTGAAGTATTCAAACCGTGCGACCTGATTTTTTCAAGCGAACTGATCAATTTCACGCAACCTGATTCAATTCGTGCGAGCTGGTTCACTAACTGATCAAACCGTGCGACTTGGCTAGTTCAACTCGTATGATCTGGACAATTTTCGAATGAACTGATATGATTTTCACGCGGACTGGTCAATTTTATCAAGTTTTAGGTTGAATTAGGTGCTGATTTATTCAAGGATTGATTAAAACAGTGTTTTACGTGTTATATGTCAAAATCAGATCATTTTGACCGTAAATTCGTTGAAATTTTGAAGAAAAAGTGTAGCAAATGAGTAGAAAGGAGATTTTATCCGTGAAAACAAGCTGAAATGGTAAGAACTCTTCCTCCTGAGCTCTGATACCACTTGTAGGATCGGGGAATCGATCTAAACGAGTAGTTCAGAAGAGTCCTAGACCAAATCAGAGGCGGAATTCATTGATTTGATCTTTATTCAGCTTGATATGCACTTAGAAGTAGTTTAACTGTCACTTGTATTGATATAACAACGTTTTACAGGCTGGAGATATTTCGACAGAGCTTCGCTACGGAAATCACAATGTTACAAATGAAAGACCCAAGACCTCTATTTATAGGAAGAGCCAGGTCGCATGAAACATGCTTCACACGAGTTGGCCCACTTCGCAAGACCTGACCAGTTCGCACGAATTGGTCGGTTCGTGTGAGGTAACTGGTTTTGCCCAGTTTCCCGTTTCTCTCGTACTACGTGTCCTGGTCTATCAAACTAGTTACAAGACTCGATACAAGACGAAGTCGACAGACATATGCACCAACAATATTTCTGGGCTCCTTATAAAATTTAATATATTGGATCTACTAATTCTCTAAAAACATTGGGGTTCGGGAATCCCGACCCGCTCTATGTGAGTCCGCCCCTAGTTGAAGGGAACTTTTGTTGGTGATTTTTAGTGTTATCAAACTATTTTGAATAATAAGATTTACTTAAAGACCAAATAAGAAATTATAATAAGCATCGTATGATGTGTGAAGTACACGTCTATTCAAGACAATTATGATTTCGAGCACGGTAGAATCTCAAAAGTTTTAAAAGGCGAAGCCCATCGAATGGGGTTTTCCACGAGGGTAGTGCCTTGGTGGGGGTCTTGGGGGTCGGTGTTGGATCTGATTTTTTTTCTGGGTTTCTTTAGATAGATTTTCACTAGTATTTTTTTTTCAAATCACACAAGGATCATACTATTTTTTTTTTCATTTTCTTCAAACCGAACGGATTCCTAGGAACCTATAAAACAAGGCTGGATCCGCCCTGTGGGGGCTTGCCCCTTGTGGGGTCCATGGGGCAATGCCTCTAACTAGGATCACCAAGCATGGATTATCTTGAATTATACTTCATTGAAAATACATGGATGAAGAAAAGTTGCATATAAATTGATCTAAAAAATAACTCAATATTAGTAGCAAGTTGCTACTGATTATCAGTGGCAACTAAATATCATTGATAACTTAGTCCATCAGTGTAGATTAGTAGCAACTAAGTTAATGAGTGGAAATTGGTATTTGTGGCAAATGGAGATCAATGATAACTTGGTCAATCAATGGTGAAATTATGATCGGTGGGAACTAAAGATCAGTATCAACTATGTTCAGGATTAACGACTGATTAGCATCAATAGCAAGTGTGTGTCAACATCAGTAGCAACTCTTTAATGGAGTTCCTACTGAAGTACCACTGATGTAACCATTACTATTACACCCTAATAATATTATACCTTTTCACGAAAAAATACATTTCACTCCCAATAAATGTGATGGTTCAACTCATTTATACAAAAAATAAAAAAAAATTGTGGTCTAACTTTGTTATCAAACTAATACAAATTCTCACATATTATGAATACCTCGTTATTTCAAAAGCTCATTCTGTCACTTCTTCTTCTTTTAACAGCAACTCACACACTCTCTAACTTTACTTATAAATTGCACATTTTCTTGACACCGCGAAACTTGAGCCTTCATCATTTTGAAAGACAAAACCTTATTCAAAATATTATTTACACTATTTAGAAAGTATCCAAACATATGAAATACAAAACCTACAACCTTCTCGTATATTTTTAGATTTGAAAAGAATGATGAGTACATTTAAAACATTTATCCTCTGAGTTATTTTCAAAAATTAGATTGTCTTTCAATTTGTAGACATGGTTGTATATGAATATCGTTTTCTTATATCATTACATGTAAATAAAGATGGGAAAATCCATGGGTGCCAATCGTTTCAAATTGGTGGATTTTGGGGTGCCGGCTTGATTAGATGAACCCGAACCAGCCCATAAATTTATTTGTGTCATTTCTGTGTTGGACACATTTAAAATGGGGTTGTATTCATTTCATGATTCCGCTTTCCTCGTTTGATGTTCATCTATGAAAACAAGTGTCGACTTGGTAACAACATAATCAATAAATAACTCAAACTTAAATGAACATTTTTGTAATTAATACATTTAACTTATAAAATTTAAATGTGAACTTTCTGAATTAAAATAAAAAAGAAATCCTCATAACGGGTTACCTGTTAAACTAATGGTCATGTTCGATTTGAAACCTTTAATAAACAACCCGTTCACATTAATATGTGGGGAGTGTTAATCGACCCAAAACCTACTTGTTTCATGTCGTGTCAGGGAAACATCCGGAACAAATACTTTGTTATGGGACTAGGTTTGGAATTAGTTAAAAAAATCGAGAGTTTCAGACGGGTTTATCATTAGCTAATGCCCGCCTTATTACCCAAACCTTTGTATCCGTATCGAAATCAAATATATCATATAATCTTGATGAATCTATCTACTTATCTATAAGAGGAGAAGTAAGGATGATGTAAATTTGGGTACTTGTCAATCATAAAGGCATGCCACATAGGATTTGATGATGTCATAAATATATCAATATTATGATGTCATAAATATATATCAATTAAAATGTTAAAGATTAATAGATATTGTATTTAGTTTGTAATTTTCGAAATTAAATAATAATAAGTAGATTTGGGGGGGGGGGTTTGAATTGCATGGGGAAAGGTTATTGCATTTAATGATTCTAAATATCATCATCAAATTCAAATTGATTTCACTCTCTATATCCTCTCCCCCTCTCTCTCTCTCTACGATCTGTATCAAATTCACATATCTAAACCCTCACATTTCAAATTCATATGCTCTCTTTCTCTCTCACTAGATGATGATTCAACCATCTGCGGATTAGACTACGGTTATAGAAGAAGAAGATGCTCTCTTATAGCTGAAGAGAGGATTCAGAAACATGAAAGTGAATTGAGAATCGGTGAGTATTGAGGGTTTCTAAGCCTGCGTCTCCATACTCTGCAACGCCAAATGTAGATTCCATCTCAATCTTCGTGTGGTGATTTGAGGTTAATTGTTTGGTTTATTATCAAATGGTGTTTTTAGATTGGGGTTCTTCATCTAGGCGAGTCTTTATGATTCTGCAGTTTAAATGTGCAGTTTAGTAATAAAATCAGGTTCTCTGATTCTGCAGTTTAAATGATTTTGTGTTTGCCCATACTTTGAGGTTAAAAGTACAAGTCCATTAAATGAGTTTTTATGTTTATATATATGTACATATAAATCAACTGCAAGATTGAGGCATTACTGATCTGGAGGGTGTTTTGATGTGCATTTTGAAAGTTTTATGAGATTTCGAATACTTAGAATTCACTCTCAACGGACCACTGATTCTTATTATCAAGCTTCAAGAATAGAGAACCAGGTAATCGTTTTATCCTTCGTTTTGTTACATAATTACATAATCATACTCTTTTGAGGTCTTTGAATTGCTTGATAAATACTGAATCCTTTGTTTCGTTACATAACCATACTCTTTTGAGGACAATACTAAAGTAAAGACACATTCTTTGGAGTGATCAAGAAGGTGGGTACATCACACATCATTGATTGAAAGTTTTCCTTTCCTTGCATGTGATGACAAAATTGATATGATGTATGCAGAATACAGGAAAATGGTGAAAAAGTTGTATAAACCAGTTGCATAAGATGGAATGAAGGCTGCAAGTTGATTTATGAACTGCAAGCCAGAAAGCAGGGCAGTTCCATAACCTATACGTAAATGAAAGTGAGCTTAAGAGATATTTCGTTTTATACTTGCTAAAATAATTAAGGGAGTATTTATTTATTTATTTATTGTAATTTTGTAGGTTTACACCAGACAGTGGACGCAACAAAGATATGGGAGATCAACATGAGGCATCTGTACATCGTGATGAAGTATGAATGTCTTTTCAAAATTATAAAATGAATTTGTTATTGATTGTTATGATAATTAATGGACATATTGTCATATTGATCAGGATGTAAGTGTTAAGCTTACATTCACACGAATTTTACAAATGTTAGCTAATTTAAATTGACACTTATTGCAGCTTGATATGTTACAAGAAAAACATGACATTGTTATAGATAAGGCGAGTCCATCTATCTAATTTATTTATTGGTTATATCATATACATATAGGTAACTGTGTGACAAATTAGTTATATTTCCTTTTCAGTTTCGCCGTGTAAAAGAAAAACGTGAAGAAGTAGAGGCCCAGGCCTGGGAGTTGGAGAAACAGGTATACAATCAACGTTGTTCACATTGTTGTATAAGTTGGGTCTTTAAAAATTTTGATTATACACATAACTTTGTTCATCTACAAAACTTGTATCATATAGTTCTTAAAAAAGGTCACTACTCTAGCCACAACAGTTATTTATAAGTCCATGTTTGCAGCAGAAGATGGCACCATCCCTGCAATTTTCCAGGTGATTTTTTTTTAAAATCTTCATTATTAAATATAATTCCATTTAAACAATTATTTTCGTTCTTTCACTGAGTATAGCATTTCGTCACATGTTTTGGTCAGATGATATATATAACTGGGTGGAGAAAACATGAGTCTCAACAGAAAGCCGAGCGACGTGGATCTGCTACCGTATCTTTCAAGGACATCCAAAAGGAGTTTGGGGGTCAAACTTGATGAACAATCGGCCAATGGTATTGCTACTGCTGCATAATGTCAGAACCGGATGTGATTAAACCCGAGGTATCATATTCACTTTTCTTCTTGATTTATAAATTAAATTCAAACAACTTTTATAGGCCCGTAATTAAACATGTTATTTCGTATCAATGTTGAGATCTTCTTGTATGTCATGAAATAACTTTTATAGAGTAAATTGCCATTTTAGTCCCTGAGGTTTGACTAAAATTGCCATTTTATCTTCAAACTCATAAAAAGAATTAAAAATAAACTGTGATAAGAAAAATTAATACAATCATCCATATAAAGTGTTAAAAAAGTAGCAATTACATATAAAAAAGAAAACTAATCAGACACTTAAACTCTAATAGCAAGAATCAAGAAACTTTAACTTCAACTCCATGGAGCACTGAACTTCTCGATGTATGCCATTGATCTTTCTCATGAACTCCAGGTCTCTGTCTCCACACTCTATATTACTCGCAATACATAGGTCACGAACGGAAGTAGTCGGCATCGCCCTCAGGTCTCTCGAAACCTGGTCTCTTGTCAGCAGACAAGTTGTAGTCCGTTAAAACACCTTTTCAACTCTTGAAGAGTAGACCTATCAGCCAAAACTTGCTCTTCGATTTGTTTAATAAATCGTTGCTTGAAATCGTCAGAATATGACTCAATTTTAATGTATTTATAAAAACTAAAACAAACAATAACAGTTGATCTTCTGCTTTTAGTGAATGAATCTGGGTATGATGAAACAACATCTGAATTGGTAATGGTATTATATAGAATCTGTGATAGCCCAAAGATCAGATTTAAATGCAACCATTAAATAAAAATTTATATTTAAAAACCATGTACATTTAATGATTTAATGGGAAAACGTGTATAAATTTATATTTAAAAACCATGTACATTTAATGATTTAATGGGAAAACAAGTAAAATTAAATATCTAGAAAACCAAAGAACAAAGTTTAAACCTTCAAAAAAGGTTATCATAATTAGTACATGTCTGTTCATTTACCCTATCAAACATTTTACACACTATAAAGGATCATGATTAGTTTACTTGAAAACATCAACACTTCATTTTTAAAAAACCCTTCACCCTAAAACAAACTGTCCAAAAAACACTAACACTCTTTCTAAATGGCAAGCAAAAGCTTCTACCACTGGTCTGAAACAGCCGATCTTAAAATTGAATTTTCAAGATGGTCACTCGAAGAACAGAGAAAAGATGAAGAACTCAACAAAAAGTGGCTATTGTGAGTGATAAATATTATAAGCAAACCTGGAGTAGCATTGCACTGCTGGATGAAGTTGTCTGTTCTCCTCCATCAGAGTTTAAAGAAAAAGCAGAAGAGTTTATCACACATCTGCTGAAACAGGATCAGAAGACCTGTGATATGCTTGCTGATCTGCAAACTAAAACAAATAATGAAATTGCATGGAAGAAGGCGAGAGAACGAGATGTCCTATTAAATGTTAATTGTAATGTATAATTTTTAATTTTTAATATTTTTCAAAATCAGAATTTTCTAATACTATTTAATATTGAATGAAGAGTGGTTAAAAGCTTCAAAATCAGAATTTTGCAATTTCACTTTTACCAGTTTCAATAATAACAAAACAATTTCCAAATACAAGTTTTCTTTGTGAACATGTTTCAAGTACTTTGAGGTCAGTGTACTTTGAGGTTAGAGTTGGTGCTTAGTTCGCTGGAGTTTCATTAATTTTAGTACTATCGAGTAAGTTTTCTTTGTATCCTACGATTAATTCATTAGCGTTACCTGATGGTTAGTTATAGTTTAGTGAACATGTTTCAAGTACTTTCAGGTCAGTGTAGTTAACATTGAAACGTTTTAATGTTTCCTTGAGTTTTGTTATAGTTTAGTGAACATGTTTCAAGTACTTTGAGGTCAGTGTAGTTAAATTGAAAAGTTTTAATGTTTCCTTGAGTTTTGTTAACTTTAAAAATAACATAAATCTAATCTTCTAAAATTAAGAGAATCGATGCAACTTTGATGTTAAAGGTAAATTCAACCGGTCAGGAAGCAACTTTCGGGGTTAACTTTGCAGAAGTCTACAAAAACTCAGAATTGTACAAGTATGGTGACTTCATCTGTTGATACTTATATAACCAATATGTGCATTCTAATTTACGTTTTTGGTGACACTACAGGAGAAATAAAGAACTGATAAAGGAAAGCAGTAAACCAATACTTATATAACCAATACCATTTGATCCTTATGAATTTTGTGTTAATAGATGATGATTAAGATTCCATACATCTTTGTTCAGACTATCGTCTATCAGGTTATCGTATATGTGATGATTGGATTCGAGTGGACAGCTGTCAAGTTGATTTCTTTTCTTTACGTACTTCACATTTTACGGGATGATGACGGTTGCAGTAATGCGCAATCACAACCGGTAAGACTTATTGTTAAACTTAAAAGTTCTTAAGGTAAAGGTCTATAAAAATTGGCTCAACTACAACTGTAAAATATTTCAGCGATTACGCCGAACAACTGCTCAACTAATGATTTAGTTTTTGCAAAGATCGTATTATGTGTAATGTGGATTTGGTTTATCTTTGGATTCGTCTTAACAAGACCTTTCCAAAGATATTAAAATTAGTATGTTAAACAAGACCTTTCAAAAAAGTGTAGGTTAAAATTGCTATTAATATTGCATCAGATATGGGATTGCTTTATCTAAATTTTAAAACAAAAGTTATCAATACATCGACATTTTAATAGAAAATCGATTTCAAAGTTGACTAATATTTAAACTAAATTGCAATGTTAAAGTAGCAAAAATACTTGGTGGCCAAACATATTGTTAGAACTGTTAAAGTGAAAATACACTTTATGGATATGTTCAAAGTAAATGGATTTAAAAACATTTAATCAACTAATGTGAATATTGTGAATATATGAGGTCAAGTAAGGCTTGATTCGAATAATAATATAAATCAAGATAACAAGACAGTGGGCAAAAACATGAAATCAAGATAACACCCCTATTTAGAAATTGATAGCTAAATGTTGTCATCTAATATCAGATTGCTTTCGAGGGATTGAAACATCGGGTGTTTGAGGTGTCTTTGGTTGATCTTCATAATGATGAAGATCATTCCTACAGAAAGATCCGCTTGAGAGCTGAAGATGTTCAAGGAAGAATGTTTTGACCAATTTCTGGGTATGATACAATATTTACGTTAATTTTTCCCACATTTAATATAATGAACGGCGTTTAAATGTTAATATTTGCATTTTTTGTTTCCAGGGTATGGATTTTACCACCGATAAGCTCAGGTCGCTTGTGAAGAAATGGCAGTCTTTGATCGAAGTACATGTTGATGTTAAGACAACCGACAACTACACATTGAGGATGTTTTGCATTGGGTTCACTAAGAAGCGTGCTAATCAGGTGAAAAGGACCTGCTATGCACAATCTAGCAAAATCAAGCAGGTATGAAGCTTGTCCGGTTTGCATATGACAACAATGAGGCAGTTTGTCATGTCTAATTTAATTGTTTCATATTGTTATAGATCCGTAGGAAGATGAGGGAGATCATGGTGACATAAGTTCAAAGATGCGATCTAAAGGAGTTGGTTCAAAAGTTCATTCCTGAATCAATTGGTAGAGAAATTGAGAAAGCAACATCTAGAATCTACCCATTGCAGAACGTTTTCATCCGTAATGTGGTTTACTTTTTTGATGGTGTATTTTCAAATAAGGTGATTGAAAGATGATAACGCAATAGTAGAGGATCTAATTCTACAGCTTCGGTAAATTCAGGTGTGTTTTCAAATAAGGCTTCCTTGATGTTTGAAGACCGACAAATGTCCAACGAAGCAGCACTGTGGAGATTTGTCGTTCTTTGTTGGTTTTCAAACATCTATGAACCATTATTTGAGAACACCCTTGCATTTATCGGAGTTGTAGAATTAGATCCTGTACTGTTGGGTTATCATCTTTCAAAATCATTTTCCTTAAATTTATCGATTTTGTTTTTCATGCAGGGATATAATCTGCTTTTTAGTATTTGCTTTGGCCGATGACCCATGTTCAAGGATGCTTTATGTTTCAGACTATACGAAGATTGCCTCTTGGTTATCATAAGGTTAAATTTCAAATTAATATGGTCTCATTTGTTAATAAGCTTATAATATTAACACATACTTTTTTTTAACATTTTTTATAGGTGTGTTATTATTCATGTTCAAGTTAACCTCTTTCGTGTTCATGTGAGCAAGAAGAGAGGAAGACACAAAGGATGGGTCAAAACGGTTTAGATGATACAGTTTCACGTAATAAGAAGAAACTCTCTGTTGCGGAAGTGGTTATCTTGAACATGAGTAATAACACACCTGTCTTCTACCTCCATTGCAAGTAAGGTTCTTTGAATCATTTTTTGGCTCTTTTCTTAAGTCTTTGAGGGAGTTTACACCCTTTCATTATGCAAGGCAATTCAGTATGTATGTATTTGACACATGAAAAGTTGATTACAGGCATTGCGGTTTTCGACAACAACTTGCGATAACAAATCTGAGGCGTTTCGTATATTGTGTTTTGATCAAGTGAATGAAACTCTATTGAGAGTGTGAGGGTTTCTTGTAATAACCTACCTTTTACCCTTTGATCTCCTGATCATTTGTGAGTTGATCATTTTCTTATATTGTGTTTTGATCAAGTGAATGAGGTTCTGTTTGCTTTACTTTTTTTTCCTGCTTTTAATTGTTTGAAAGTAGGAGCCTGTGATGATATAATGCAACATCCAGGTAAAAAAGACAAAAACTTTTATAAAGATATGTAACTAAACACAAACAATTTAAATTTTAAATGATGTATTATAATCTATTTTTTAATATTTGATTTCGATGGTTATTAAACTTACCCGTGTGTTAAACTTACCCATGTCCCTGTGGTTTGTGTGAAATATCAAACTAAGCCCCTAAATTCTTTTCTTGCTTTTCTGTTAAGAAATTATTGATTTAATAATTTAAATTAATTGTCTAAAAATAAATGCAATCTAATAATTAACTCCTTTTAAATAAATGCAATCTAATAATTAAATGTATACTATATATAACAAATTATTAAAGTCTAAATTGTATATTAAATGTAAACTTTTAATACATACAATATGTGACAACCCGAACTTCCAAGGTTAGTCTTGTAACTCCGGTCCTCATTATTCTTCGTTCTTATGTGTGACTGTGTCAACTGTTTTTACGTTAGGTGCTATTATAACCCTGTTAAATCAAACACACATGATAACCCCGTTATACTACATGCTTTGTATTTGGGCCGTGTATATCAGCCCAAACTCTTGAAGCTCGAACCCAGAAGCTTTGCCATCTGTTAAGGTAGCCCACTTACATGGGCTTGAGCCCATTCCAACTATCATGTAACCACCCCAAACCTGATCACGTATAACTGGAGCAGAATCATATTTGGGCTGGATAGAGCCCAAGTGGATCATGGTTTTGGGGGCCGGCTGTTGAATTTGGAATATTTACACACACATGAAGTTTCGTAACTGGATAGCACAAACATATTCAAACCCTAGGCTTCCCGATTCGCGACGGCAGTAGACGCAAACATTTCCCCCTCTTCAAGACTCTATCTCGTTTAATTGGTGTCCTCGGTTAGTTCTTGTGCCTTCAATCTGTTGTGTTTATAAAATTTTATGCTAGTTGATTCTGAAAGATCTTGTCGATATGGACTATGTGATTCTTAGTAACTTCTTTGATCAGTATAGAAAACGTATAAACCGTATTGATAAGGAGTATATGTGGTTTCATATAGGTGATGAATAAACGGATTAGGGTTCTGCTAGCATTAATTATGTATGATGAAACGGATTAGGATTTCATATGTGTATCGATAGATGATAGTTGCATGTGAATAAATTAAATAGGTCAGAGCATGTTTATTTTAAATGATCAGAGCATGTGGTTGTATGACATCAGTTGGGATATTCAAAACTTAGATCATGGGCCGCACATGTGACAAGTGTTTGATATAAAGTGCTCGAATAAAACAAACAAATGGGCAAGCAAGTGGACCGCACATGCTGAATTCGATTAAGTGAATATGAGTGATAAACTGTTATATTGTGTCTGGATTTTGGGAACTTATTCTTTGTGCCTGGATCATACATCATCGAGTAAGTATGTTTCTAATGGTTTCGTTTCCGTCTGATCATGATTGATTACATGAGATGTGTATTAGTGTATATAGATATAGTTGCAATGTGTGAGTTATTTGCGGATTCTTGGATTAGTTATGTTAGTACATGATGACCTCTAATATACCACTCACAATACATATTATATGTCATAACTATGATGAATAAAAACCTGCCTAATGATGTCTAGGTTATGCGCACTAGGTTATAACAGTGAGTATATGATATACCTTTATGCATTGACTGTTCTTGATTTCATAGTTATGTTAAATGGCAAATTAATAATATCAGCCATAGTGCTTTTATATGTGGACGTGATGAATAGGTCATAATAATAATTCGATGATGACACAATGATCATGTGTTTTTTTTTAATGGAGATAACCTTTGCTAAATGAGGAACTATGTCACAATGGCAAAGTAGTTATATCGACTGATTTGAATTGAGCATGTATAGTAAAAGAAGATAGTAACTGGTTTGGGTTATGTTTATTATTTGGGCCGACACATAACAACTGGGCTGCTAGAAATATTTGATGAAACTGTATTGGGATTGACTACTGGGCTGCATAATGGGATACAGCAGCGAATGGGCCTGGTCAATGGACCGAACAATGTTACGGCCTGCTAGGATAAGCCATATTTGTTGTTTGAAACCCACTTATTGATGTAATGCTTTTGGACCGTAGGCCCGAGTGGCACACGTGCTGATTTCCTCTCATCGGGCCCGGTTAGATGGGTGGAATTTGTTTTATTCGGGCCTGTTTACATAATTGGGTCGTACATGCTAATACGTGGGCTTGTAGTATATGTAAGTAAATTGCGAATGTGTGTATGAAGTTTGTTGGAACCACTACATGATAAGTGAATACTCGTTGTAACTTGTATGATAATACGTGCCATACTTGTTTACCACTTGTGGAATTTGTGCAAAGAAGTATGTGGTTTATGTGTAAACGGAACTAACTATCATTGGAACCATATTAGGGTGTGGGTGTCCAACGGTAAACAAGTAAACTAATCTTACCGAGCAAAACTAAGGTGAGTTCATCTCTCTTGAGCATGCGTCCCGGTGGTTGGGACAGTCAGTGGGTATCCCGGGGAGGGATAAGTCTTTTGGGTAAAAACGGGAATGTTGGATGATATACTCATCCTATCACCTTTAAAGTCCCTCCGTGTTGTTTGGTTACCTGGGAGGTAACATGGTATTAGTTAGTAGCGCTACTTAGGTTTGGCAACCTCACCCCATACCTGGGAGGACGGGTGTTGAACTAATGACCTAGTCATGACCAATGCTTTGATAGGAGGATTGGAGAAAGGGCAAAATAATCAGAAGTCGTCTTGTATTCGGGTTATTATCAATATTACTTTCGGAATTAAATTCAATGGATTAACTAAACACTTGGTAACCAACGTTTTCATAAAACTATGAACTCACCAGCGTCGTCTGATACACTTGTTGCATGCTCGCAGGTCGTTGGATGTCTTGGATTGGAACTTGCTGTCTGGTGTAGCTGGAGTGGTCGTGGGTAGATCTAGATGGATACACGTGATGGAATTATTGATACTATATATTGGTTTTAAACAGTTTAACTTTGGTTTAATATTTGCTTCAGCTGAACATATTGGTTTTCATCTAAACTTGTTGATGGTATTTTATTAATGATTGAGAATGTTATTTAGAAACTTGCATGGGTTCAATGTAACTAGTGGCTCATTGTTGGTACGTCACACGCCTGTCAGGGACACTCCCTAACTTTTGAAAGATTCCGACTGTGAAACTTGAGCGTGCACGAGCTTTGCAACTCACTATCGACCCTAATCTACCTGATCAGGCTCGCTCTGTGCAAACTGGAGAACTGAAGGAAGAGGATTTTCAAGTTGAGTCCATGCGAGGCATGGAGGAGCAACTTTGGCAAGACGGACGATATTCGCTACCTCAGGGAACGAATGTGAATATCGTTACACGGCAACGGTAGGTAACTTGTGTTGAACAAGGCACACCGGCTTCGAAATTCTAGTCATCTGGGTTTTGATGAAAGATATTTGGATCTATCAATCTTGTACTAGTGACCGGGCATGAAGGCCCACTTAGCAGTGTTTGTGTATGATGTTCGACTTGTGGAAAAGTTAAAAGTGGAGTACCCGCAACCAGAAACACCCATATGGAAATTGGAACAGACTGCCATTGATTTTGTCACTATTCTACCTACGACTTGAAATGGAAACAATATCACCTGGGTGATCGTTGACTGTCTCACGTCACCAACACACTTTCTTGCAAATCAAAGAAACTAACGAGTCTTCTCAGCTTGTGGATACTCCTCTGAGAGAGGCGACTATCTAGGTACGAGGTGCCAACTCCTGTATCTCTGATTTTGGTCTAAACCTGATTTATGACAGGCATTACATGACACTCTTGGCTCACGTATGGACATGAGCATTATTCATCATCACAGGATAAACGATTAGAGTAAACGAACCATCCTGACACTTGAAGACATGCTGCGATTAGGAGGACATTTACCTTTGGTTGAGTTCTACTGCAGCAATTACCATTCTAGTATTCAGACAGCTCTGTTGAGGCATTGCATGGACAGTAACGCTAATCTCCTTGTTGGAGTAAGGTGGGCGACAAACTAATCACGGGTTCAGGGCTTGTACTCGAAACTCTTGGGAAGAATGCTTGGATCGAAAATCGTTGGGCGGCAACGCGTGACTGTCAGGAAAGCCGATAAACTTAGGAAACACTAGGAGTTCGCTGTAGGCGAACGTGTCATAATCGAAAGTCTCACCCAGGGAGGGTGCGGTACGCTATAGAAAACGGGGCAAGCTTAGTTTACAATGCGTGGGGACATTCAGATTTCTGGAACGAAACATTGGCAAGCTCACAAACTCGAGTTAACTGACGAATCAAAAGAAGTGTTTGTACGATGAAACACTTGTGACACCCTTACTAGAATCCAAGATTACCGACCAGCTACAGTTATTGAGGAATCTATTGAAGGCATGGGCTAGGAAGTCAAGGTTCGTTAACATGGTCGATTTTCAATCGTGAGAAGTTCATCGGAACTCCGTGGACTGGAGTTCACATGGGAACGCAATGATCGGAGGAAACTCTAGTATCCTCAATTGCTAAAATTTTTGAATAAACTTTTGTTATCATTGGCGAATTTCGGGACGAAATTTCTTTCAAGTTGCGGATGATGTGGTAACCGTGGAAAATCGACAGTCATCCTGAGTTAACGTCTTACTGTTTCGGGTTACTTATCAAATTTCAGGACGAAATTTCTTTCAAGTTAGGGATGATGTGACAACCCGAACTTCCAAGGTTAGTCTTGTAACTCCGATCCTCATTATCCTTTGTTCTTATGTGTGACCATGTCAACTGTTTTTACGTTAGGTGCTATTATAACCCTGTTAAATCAAACACACATGATAACCCCGTTATACTACATGCTTTATATTTGGGCCGTGTATATCAGCCCAAACTCTTGAAGCTCGAACCCGGAAGCTTTGCCATCTGTTAAGGTAGCCCACTTACATGGGCTTGAGCCCATTCCAGCTATCATGTAACCGCCCCAAACCTGATCACGTATAACTGGACCAGAATCATATTTGGGCTGGATAGAGCCCAAGTGGATCATGGTTTTGGGGGCCGGCTGTTGAATTTGGAATATATACACACACATGAAGTTACGTAACTGGATAGCACAAACATAATCAAACCCTAGGCTTCCCGATTCGTGACGGCAGTAGACGCAAACCTTTCCCCCTCTTCAAGACTCTATCTCGTTTAATTGGTATCCTCGGTTAGCTCTTGTGCCTTTAATCTGTTGTGTTTATAAAATTTTATTCTAGTTGTTTGTGAAAGATCTTGTCGATATGGACTATGTGATTCTTAGTAACTTCTTTGATCAGTATAGAAAACGTATAAACCGTATTGATAAGGAGTATATGTGGTTTCATATAGGTGATGAATAAACGGATTAGGGTTCTGCTAGCATTAATTGTGTATGATGAAACGGATTAGGATTGCATATGTGTATCGATAGATGATAGTTGCATGTGAATAAATTAAATAGGTCAGAGCATGTTTATTTTAAATGATCAGAGCATGTGGTTGTATGACATCAGTTGGGATATTCAAAACTTAGATCATGGGCCGCACATGTGATTGGTGTTTGATATAAAGTGCTCGAATAAAACAAACAAATGGGCAAGCAAGTGGGCCGCACATGCTGAATTCGATTAAGTGAATATGAGTGATAAACTGTTATATTGTGTCTAGATTTTGGGAACTTATTCTTTGTGCCTGGATCATACATCATCGAGTAAGTATGTTTCTAATGGTTTCGTTTCCGTCTGATCATGATTGATTACATGAGATGTGTTATTAGTGTATATAGATATATTTGCAACGTGTGAGTTATTTGCGGATTCTTGGATTAGTTATGTTAGTACATGATGACCTCTAATATACCACTCACAATACATATTATATGTCATAACTATGATGAATAAAAACCTGCCTAGTGAGTATATGATATACCTTTATGCATTGACTGTTCTTGATTTCATAGTTATGTTAAATGGCAAATTAATAGTAACAGCCATAGTGCTTTTATATGTGGACGTGATGAATAGGTCATAATAATAATTCGATGATGACACAATGATCATGTGTTTTTTTTAATGGAGATAACCTTTGTTAAATGAGGAACTATGTCACAATGGCAAAGTAGTTATATCGACTGGTTTGAATTGAGCATGTATAGTAAAAGAAGATAGTAATTGGTTTGGGTTATGTTTATTTTTTGGGCCGACACATAACAACTGGGCTGCTAGAAATATTAGATGAAACTGTATTGGGATTGACTACTGGGCTACATAATGGGATACAACACTGAATGGGCCTGGTCAATGGACCGAACAATGTTACGGCCTGCTAGGATGAGCCATATTTGTTGTTTGAAACCCACTAATTGATGTAATGCTTTTGGACCGTAGGCCCGAGTGGCACACGTGCTGATTTCCTCTCATCGGGCCCGGTTAGATGGGTGGGATTTGTTTTATTCGGGCCTGTTTACATAATTGGGCCGTACATGCTAATACGTGGGCTTGTAGTATATGTAAGTAAATTGCGAATGTGTGTATGAAGTTTGTTGGAACCACTACATGATAAGTGAATACTCGTTGTAACTTGTATGATAATACGTGCCATACTTGTTTACCACTTGTGGAATTTGTGCAAAGAAGTATGTGGTTTATGTGTAAACGGAACTAACTGTCATTGGAACCATATTAGGGTGTGGGTGTCCAACGGTAAACAAGTAAACTAATCTTACCGAGCAAAACTAAGGTGAGTTCATCTCTCTTGAGCATGCGTCCCGGTGGTTGGGATAATCAGTGGGTATCCCGGGGAGGGATAAGTCTTTTGGGTAAAAACGGGAATGTTGGATAATATACTCATCCTATCACCTTTAAAGTCCCTCCGTGTTGTTTGGTTACCTGGGAGGTAACATGGTATTAGTTAGTAGCGCTACTTAGGTTTGGCAACCTCACCCCGGACCTGGGAGGACGGGTGTTGAACTAATGACCTAGTCATGACCAATGCTTTGATAGGAGCATTGGAGAAAGGGCAAAATAATCAGAAGCCATCTTGTATTCAGGTTATTATCAACATTACTTTCGGAATTAAATTCAATGGATTAACTAAACACTTGGTAACCAACGTTTTCGTAAAACTATGAACTCACCAGCGTTGTCTGATACACTTGTTGCATGCTCGCAGGTCGTTGGATGTCTTGGATTGGAACTTGCTGTCTGGTGTAGCTGGAGTGGTCATGGGTAGATCTAGATGGATACACGTGATGGAATTATTGATACTATATATTGGTTTTAAACAGTTTATCTATGGTTTAATATTTGCTTCAGCTGAACATATTCGTTTTCATCTAAACTTGTTGATGGTATTTTATTAATGATTGAGAATTTTATTTAGAAACTTGTATGGGTTCAATGTAATTAGTGGCTCATTGTTGGTACATCACACGCCTATCAGGGACACTCCCTAGGTGGTATTTTGGGGGTGTGACACAATAGATAGACAAAACTTCATACCAACTTCGTAGACTTGACGGAACTTACAGACTCGATAACAAAAGACTGTAACATACAATACAGAGACAAAACGTCATACCACCACAACCAATTGTGGATCTTTACTGACGGGTACACTTCGGAATGTAGCAGATATGAATGAATATAACCCCAGTGTAGCTAATTACATATCTGCCACTAGGGTTATATTCATTCATATGAATTAATATAACCCCAGTGTAGCTCTTCGATTTTCCTTGAAATTCCAGAGCTCGCTAATTACATATCTGCCACTGGGGTTGTATTCATTCATATGCAATTGATCATTTTGATCAATCATTTCCTTATGTGCACCGCACCATCTTCTAGGAGGTTGTCAAGTGTTCTCGCCTTCGTAGTTGGTGTTTTGCGTATCTTTACATCCGCAGCCATTCTGTACAATATTTTCACAAAAGACATCACAAACAAACCTGAACAAAGCAAAACAAATCAACCCTCTATTTTTTCAAAGCAAAACAAACAAAACAACCAAACATAACAAAGCAGAACAAAAACAAAACAAACAAACAGAACAAAAACAGAACAAAAACATCACAAGCAAACCTGAAAAACTGAAACCAAAATACTCCAAATCAACCCATTCACAAAAAACTGATTATCATTATCATCATCATGCGGCATTCAGATTAAAATTATCAAAAACTGAAACCAAAATAACCAAATCAACCGTCTGTTTTTTTCACAAAAAAACTTATTATCAACATCATCATCATGCGGCATTCAGATATCATTATCAAAAACTGAAACCAAAATACCCAAATCAACTCTGTTTTTTAACAAAAAATTGATTATCATCATCATCAACCCTCTGTTTTTTCACAAAAACATTCACAAAAAACATCACAAAAACAGAACAAAAACATCACAAACAAACCTGAAGAACTGAAACCAAAATACTCCAAATCAACCCATTCACAAAAAATCTTAAAATCATCATCATCATCATCATGCGGCATTCAGATTATCATTATCAAAAACTGAAACCAAAATACCAAATCAACCCTCTGTTTTTTCACGAAAAACTGATTATCAACATCATCATCATGCGGCATTCAGATATCATTATCAAAAACTGAAACCAAAATACCCAAATCAACCCTCTGTTTTTTAACAAAAAAATGATTATCATCATCATCAACCCTCTGTTTTTTCACAAAAACATTCACAAAAAAACTGATTATCATCATCATTATGCGGCATTCAGATTATCATTATCAAAAACTGAAACCAAAATACCCAAATCAACACTCTGTTTTTTCACAAAAACATTCACAAATAACTGATTATCATCATCATCATCATCATGCGGCATTCAGATTATCATTATCAAAAACTGAAACCAAAATACCCAAATCAACCCTCTGCTTTTCACAAAAACATCACAAATATCAAAAACATATATAGATAAGATGATGATCCAAACCTCTGTTTTGAAGATGAAGATGGATGAAGATGATGAAGACGGATGAAGGTGATGAAGATGGATGAAGAGGGATGAAGATGATGATGGTCGGTGTAAAACAGAAAAAGTAAGGTTCACAAGATTTGAAGATGGATGAAGATGGTGAAGATGGATGAAGCAGATGAAGATGAAGATGGATGAAGATGATGATGATCGGTGTTGAGAGTTGAGAGAGAGATTTGGAGATTTTTTGAGAAGTGTGATGATGATGATGATCGATGGATGGATTTGAGGTATTTAATCAGGATTTTAAGAGTTATTTAACTAATCAATCTTTTAATATCTGATTTATAATCACTCTTTTTTTTGGAAATAAATTTTTTGTTATTTATTAAGAAATTTTATAAATGGATCTCTTTTCTTTTTTTTTAATAAGGGAACTGAGTTATTTACAGTTGTAGTACACTAAATATTTCATTTTTCAATTCAGTTGGTAAATTAATAATGGCCTTTTAAACTCTAAATTAACTTATTTAAATTAGGTCATCTTTTTATTATTAGACAACATAAAATTAGGTCATGCTTTCATTTTAGACAATATATTATCAATTAGTTAGGTTAGTTCTATATCAAAACTTAGCTAATAATTTTTTCGTAACACAGTAATAAAATTTTTATGTTCTAACACATATTGGCTTTAACATTGTTTTATAAAGATATGTAACTAAATACAAACAATTAGATGATGTATTATAACCTATTTCGATGGTTGTTATGCACAGTAAGTAATGGAAACTTTCCAAGAACAAACAATATTTTCACAAAAACTTCACAAACAAACCTGCTGTTTTGATACCATTACGATAGCATAGAACAAAAAGAAAACAAGCAAACATTAAACAAAGTAGGTAATAGAAACCTTCGAAGAACAAACAATATTTTCACAAAAACTTCACAAACAAACCTTCTGTTTTGATACTACTACGATAGCATAGAACAAAAACAAAACAAGCAAACATTAGAAAAAGTAGTTTTTTAACATAGCTACTGAACAAATATTTAGTTTTCAACATATGGGCTTGGGCTTCGACCAGATTTAATAAACAGGTTTTAGACTTGGACCACATCTAGTAAACAAGGTTTGGGCTTGGACTAAATTTATAAACAAAGAATATTTGTGTTAGTAAACATGTTTTGTGGGTTCGTTATGTTTCTCTTGTGTCTAAACTTAATTAGTCGACAAGTTGGGAATGACAGAATCCGTAGGGGCTTTTTCGTACTTCGGTTAGGTTTACATATAAATGTTATTAATGTATTCTTAAGTATAACGCGAATGTGAATTCATTAAATAATTTCACATCATATTTTACATATAAACGTAGGCTTACATTCAATGTTTACAATGTATTCGCGCTCGTCAGGCGGGTGTCCACCTAGTCTACTATAATAAAAGAAACCAAGTTTTGGACACGTGTCATTCATCGAAGCCATCTATTTTTATAGATAATTAATATCAATTAAAAGATAATTATACAATTAAATTTAATATAAATTTAAACAATTCATATAGGAGATAATATATATAATATTTTAAAATAGGGTAAATTACAAAAATCGTCCTTTATGTCTGTCACTTATTGCAAACTGTGTCCTTTGTCTTCAATAATTATAGAAAACGTACTCGATGTTTGCAAACTCTTGCAAGTTATGTCCTTTAACCCTAACTCAGTGAATTTAAATGATTTATTTATTTTATTAACCTAAAATAGTTAAGGGTAGAATCTATTTCAAAAATGTTTAAAAGGTGTTTATTGGTTCTATACTTATATTTTCGTGTTCAATTCTCAACTCAAATACAGTAGTCACTATGTTTACGTGACATTTATAAGAACAATCACCGCAATCACCCCATCCATCGTATATCGAGTATATCCGTTAGTTCTTTTAAGATATAAATTTTTATTAGATTCATTCAACCCATGTAATAAACGAGGTTTTTTAAAGATATAACATTTTTATTTTTTACTATACAAAATTATATTTATGCAACTCGTGTAATACTCGGGGTTTTAAAAATATAACTTTTTTTATTATGTAGTATATAAAATTACATTTATTCAATACATATAATACATAGGATTTATAAAGATATAACTTTTTATTGTTTGGTATATAAAATTACATGTGTTCAACCCATATAACACAGCCTCCCGCTTTAGTCTCCCTAACGGTCGAACTTAGTCTCGCTCCTCAGCTCGACGAGGTTCTTAAAAATGTAACTTTTTTTATTATTTATTATATAAAATTAAATTTACTCAACTCATACAATACACGGGGTTCTTAAAGATATAACTTTTTATTATTATTTAATATATAAAATTACATTTATTCAACCAATGTAATAAACGAGATTTTTAAATATATCTTGTTTTATTAGTTGGTATATAAAATTGCATTTATTCAACCTGTGTAATAGACGAGATTTTTAAAGATATATTTTTTATTATTTGGTATATAAAATTGCATTTATTCAACCCGTATAATACACGGGGTTCTAACCTAGTATTATAAATATTACACTGAACTTGTTAGAAACTCATAATTATTAAACTTGTTACAAGCCCAAAAGATCGCAACTTGCAGACGCAATGTGGCCCGGTTAGTTTTTCTTCTTACGTTACAACTTAAGTTATGATCGTGTACACCCAATTGAGCTAAATCTGTCCAGTAGGCTAATTTGTTTGGGTTAGGCCGAAGTCCATCTCTAAAGGACTGTTTGTTTACCTCTTATTGAGTCTCTTAATGGTTCAGACCTCTTACTGGTTCAACAGTTAATGGTTCAGACCATTTGTTTTGTGAGCAGATGTCTGAATGGATCAGACATTTGCCTCTGAATGATTAAGTATTATACAGAGTCTGAATGGTTAAGACATCTAATCTGAATTGGTCAGACATTTGCCTCGGTAGGGTTAAGCATTATACTGACTTTTAATGGTTCAGACCTCTTACTGGTTCAGCACTTAATGGTTCAGACCTTTTACTGGTTCGGCATTTAACCATTCAGAAGTTGCCAAACAGCCCCTTACTTAAAAATGCAAAAGAATATACCTTCGTTAGAGGATTCACATTGGAACCTTTATCTCATCTATTGAATTGATCTAAAAACATATTTTTCTATAAATTTTGTATATTTTTCAAAAACTTCCCACATCCAATTCTTTATCTCTATATCTATCTCACTCACTCACGAACACTTATTTTTATTATTATACTATTATTTCTCTTTGTTCCACATTCACAGAAAATATAAAAAATTACATATAAACCTCTAAATATAGAGATTTACTTTAATATTCTATAAAATGGTCTCTATTACAGAAAACCCAGTGTATTGTTGTTTTCTTTATATTTCTGGCTATATTATATAGAAAGCAATGGATAACAATTTTCGATGTGAGTGCTTACAATTTTCGTATTTTTTCACAAGGGTGGCTCAACTTAATCTAAAGACCAAAAAAAAAAAAAAAAAAAAGGAAAAGAAGAGCTAAATGCCATTTTAGCCCCTGTGGTTTGGGTCATTTTGCAAGTTTAGTCTAAAGGTTTCATTTTTTGCCTGTGAGTCCAAAAAAGTTTCACTATTGCCATTTTATTCCATTGATTTAACTTCATCCATTTTTTCTGTTAACGAGAAGGGCAATTCGGCATTTTATATGGCCGAATTGCCCTTCTGGTTAACATAATTACATATAAAATGACAGAATTGCCCTTCTCGTTGACATAAAAAATGGATGAAGTTAACCCAGTGGACTAAAATGTCAACGGTGAAATCTTTTTAGACCCACAGACGAAAAATGAAACCTTTGGACTAAGCTGATAAAATGACCTAAACTACATGAACTAAAATGAGATTTATAGAAAATCCAGTCTTTTCATAGATGGTTTGTGAGATAACAATTATTCTTTTTTCTCATAAATCTATTAATCATCATCCCACATTGGTGAATAAAGAAACATATAATCTTGAAAGATTAAGAAAAAAAAACCTATCACCCATATTTTGATGAGCGGAGAAAGTAATGATAAAAGAAAAGGCTTATGAAATATACCACTTATTCCACATTGGAAAGAGAAAAAATTAGGGGAAAATGTTGAAAAGAAAAGCTCTCAAACCAAGCCTTCTAAATTTTCAAGGTCGTTGAACTTGAAGTTTACTAGGAAAAATAAAGCCTTAATTTATATAAGTACATAGGGCCACTTCTCTTGTTGGGCTCCACAAGCCATTAGGCCCATTATACTTCTTTCTCGCTGCTGATTTAACCGATTTATACCCATTTGTACTTAATGGGCTGGATTAACATCAATTACCTGTGCTAAATAACAAATAGTTGATTTTGGTAAACTAATGTTATTAAAAAAGAGAGGTAACATACTCTTTATTTGAGGCAAGCTGCTAGTAAACCATGTGTTGGTACCAACAGAGGCTGAAACTGAAGACGAACAAACAAAAATTGTGCATCATGAGAGAAAGCGGTCCAATCATCTCGGCGGTGATACCGTGTTTCTTCACCCCTGAGAGAAAGCGGTCCAACCATAATCATGCATGATATATATATATATATATTTAAAAAAATATATATAATAAGTGACAAGTGAGCCATATAGCCTCTGATGCTCTGTTTTGAACTTGCTTATTGAAGAAGCTAATAGGGTTTCTGCTTTATCACTAATATTTATTGAGAAATAAAAGTGCACGTGCTTCTACTTATTCTTAAGTTCACAAATATGCTTTTCAAAGTTGCGCCACAATTCACAACTTTTGACACAAATCACACAATTGTACAACCCTTATTAACCGGAGTACAACCCATTTTGCATGAAAGGATAAGTTTTCACTTTTAACAAAAGTTTATGAGTTGTCACTGCAATATCATTTTTACCTCTGATACCCTCATGAAAGGGTTCTCATACACTGGTACATTGATAATATATATTCATCTCATATTATTTCACTATTTGAACACTCACGCCGAGTTTTAAACTGAGGCCACTTTAGAAATAGTAAAAAACAATCATAAAAAAAGTGTCGTATATAATCAATAAAATGGCTAGTGACTTTTCTGACACACTTTTAAGGTGATTATTTAACATGTGGATCTTATCCACACATTTTGTTTCTTGGAAACACTTGAATTATTTATAAGGTTTAATTACTATATAATGCCATCAATAAACTAAGGTGGCCAAGTTCAAGCGGATCAACTCAATTCAACGACATGGTTAACAGTTTATCGTTTTAACGATTAACAACCATGTGGTGTTTCCTAGACATACTGTAACATTGCTTATTATTATCATATTTCAATGCTACTAACATCTATTTAGCATCAATAAACTGATATCCGTATGGTGCAACACCATTGAGAGGGTCAAAATCGCTTTAAAATATTACGAAGTATGGATGTACAGAACGAACACCTCCTAAGGACAACGTTTCGGTACAAGGTTTTCCATATATCTGACTCGTTATTATGACTTACCTTGTCAACTTATTTGAAGGACTGACAATACATTCAATCGGTAAATCGCAACGATTGATCCTCACGCATGCCGATGAAAGCCTAAAATGCTCCTTTACATTTGAGCACGTAAGTCGCCATCCGCGCATGCTCCTTTACATTTGAGCACGTAAGTCGCCACGCGCGCATGCTCCTTGACATTTGAGCACGTAAGTCGCCATCCGCGCATGCTCCTTTACATTTGAGCACGTAAGTCGCCATCCGCGGATGCTCCTTTACATTTGAGCACGTAAGTCGTCACGCGCGCATGCTCCTTGATATATGAGCACGTAAGTCGCCACGCGCGCATGCTCCTTGACATTTGAGCACGTAAGTCGCCATCCCCGCATGCTCCTTTACATTTGAGCACGTAAGTCGCCACGCGCGCATGCTTCTTGACATTTGAGCACGTAAGTCGCCATCCGCGCATGCTCCTTTACATTTGAGCACGTAAGTCGCCACGCGCACATGCTCCTTTACATACAAGCACGTAAGCCGCCACGCGCGCATGCTCCTTTACATACGAGCACGTAAGCCGCCACACGCACATGCTCCTTTACATACGATCACGTAAGCCGCTGCGCGCGCATTCTCCTTTACTTATGAGCACGTAAGTCGCCATACGCGCATGCTCATTTACATACGAGCACGCCGGTCTCCATACGAGTCTGCTGCTCTACATACGAGCATCTCAGCCGCCATGCGAGCCCTGCTGCTCTACATACGAGCATCTCAACCTCCATGCGAGCCTTGCTGCTACACATGTAAGCACGCTATTCCCCACGCGGCCCTGCTGCTTTACATATGAAAACGCTTACAAAACGTAAACTGTGCTACAAATGCACGCACCACTTTGGGTATACGCAAAAACACATTGGCTAAAATAAAGTTTCGTTTACACCTACAATCTTCAAGACAAGCCACATCTCCTTGTTTCACGCCACATTGTCATCGTGGCACACCGGAGGATTAGCTCAGGCTCGGGTTTCCACTTCATTCTCCTGACGCAACTTAATGCCAATTCTCATTCGCGATAACCTGTTCAAAGTGGATTAACACGTGCAAATATTGTAGGCAACAATTTACACAGATTCAAAAACTATATATATACCTATGCTTCATGGCCTAAGACACGCGCACCATGCGTAGACACCAAAAGGTGAATATTTTAGAATAGCCACACGACTGTGTGCGCAACGCTAAAGCTGGACCACACTCAAAAATCATCCGAAGGGAGGACACTCATCTAGTCCAGAATTCCACCCACTTGCCACCCGAGCGTGGGAGCAAAACTGGACTAGGGGGACCTAAAGGGGTATAGTCCCAAATGCTGCATCAGTCATACGCACATTGGGCCCTACCCACACTTGACAGCGTCACGCAGGGTCTAAAGAGGCCAAATCAACAACTTAGCATCCTGAAGTCAAGCCTCCAAGCGCCCATACCGCGCGCAGGCCAGTACCATGCGCAGCAAGGGTCGCGCAAGGATGTGGCGTAAAGGCATCTTGAATGTACAAAGGGTACAAATGGTAGACGAAAAGAGCCAATCTGCATCCTCCAGGCTCTGCTCAATCATGCTCCACGATCATCCGACATGCAGGAGACAAAAAGTACTCAAGGACACCTACGTGTACCAATCACGAGGCAGAGACACCTGCCCCACGATCTCCACTAACTAGCTGATGACAGAGACTGACAATAGCAACCGCCTGCAACCAATCAGCGTGCGCCAGGTTTGCCCAACCAGTATCATGTAATATTCACCGCTCCATTATCTCTACTCGCAGCGAAAGACAGACGCAACAAGCATGGCCAACAACTTTCCCGCACCCGGGCGACAGGTAAGCCTAAAACTCAATCTTTACTTTCGAGCACTCCTAACAAGTCTAGTACTCCTACCACGCATGCACACGGGAGCAGCACTAGACTGGGGGACTTGATGGGGTACGGTACTAAACCCGACCCGAGCGGTCGGACTGCCATTACTTGTTGCTTTTATATTAATTATTTATCATTGTTGCTTACTAACCCAACCGCGAGGCCCAACGCGATGTAGTTTACACTACTTTGGGCTGGGGCTTGTAGAGATAACCCCTAACTGGGCCTGGCCAATTGAGGTTAGGGGAGGCCCATATCCCCTATATAAAGAGGTGTTGACCTCATTATTAGGGTAGAGGATATGGAGCCGCCACACTTTTTGTAGCTGGAAATAGGAGAATCTTCTCCTACCGGTAATCTCTACAGCTCCACTTTCTTCTCTTCTCCATTGCAGATCTAGGTTCAAGAGGAAGAACAAGGAGTGATTCTTCACCCCCCGAGAGAAAGCGGTCCAATCATCTCGGCGGTGATACCGTGTTTCTTCAGGTCAATTTCATTTAAATAGACGGGCATATGGGTATGAGTTTGATGATTGGATGTAGTGGTAACATGAATGAAAAGAGATGGATATCTAAACACAATACCTAACTTTACGAGTTTGATCAACCCCATACACTCAGTGGTGGATCTAGCCCTGTTTTACATGAACCCACTTAGTATGGAAAAAATAGAAAAAATTAGTGAGAATCTTGTATGATATGGAAAAATTTAGTGAGAGTCTACAAAAACGAACCCACTGAAAAAAGTTTCTAGATCCGCCACTACATACAGTTAAACCAAACACAATCAAACCTATACCCTCCAACCAGGCACCCCTAGATACACAAAAAGATAGTACCTTTGGGGTTTAGAAACTGGATGACCGTTTCATCATTAAAGATTAACTTCCTCAATTGCTAGGATTGTGTTTACTCCTATCCTCTTCATAGTACTTTGTAGCCACTTGTCATCTGTGAGGGTTGCTTTATGCAGGGCCGACTCTGAGAATTCGTGTACCATGTTCGAGCTCAAAAAAACGTGCTCTTATGCCTTAACGAATTTGGGTATTGAGCTCACTAAAGGTCTAAACCTAATGCCAATGGGCTAATAACTAATCTAAACTATAAAAATAGTTTTGTAAATGGGCCTATGTTGGTGTTTGTATGAGTATACCATATTAATTTATTCTTTTGCATATACATATCAGATTTTTTTAAATAACGTGCCCTTTGAAATATCGGGCACTGCCCGGTGGTCCTCCCCGCCCACCCTCAGGGCTGGCCATGGCTTTATGTACAACCTTTTTCTATCTGTATAATTTAGATCAACTGAAAATGTAAATAAAACGACATATGCACTCAATAATATAATCAATCTACCAAGTTGCATTCCTTAAAGACATGGCGGAACCAGATGGGGGTCAAGAGGGTCCGTTGACCTTCCAGTCACCGGAACTTTTTGAATTTTTATTTATAGATTTTGAGTTTTTGAAGAACAAACTTAGAAATGGACCCCCTAATTTGAACCAGTATAGAATATAAGCTTATGATGACCCCCTAACCAAATCGTTCTGGTTCCGCCACTGCTTAAAGATATCTTTCTTTGGAGTTAAATTGAAAAGAATTGCTCTAAAGATTAATCCCAGACAATTCTAAAGATAAACTACAATAAATTACCCCAAAAAATAGAAAACAAAAAGAACCCTAAAGAAATTATGATCCTAACAATCGATTTCATGCCAAAATATGAACCTTAGTCTTAAAGAAACATCCACTGCTGCTGCTGTAAACGATTACCCCAGTACTTCACATCATCAAGATTAACATTCTTATCTCACATCTCTTAAAACTTTGGGTTTCTTCGTCCTACATTTGGATCATTGCTTACTCGGTTACGCCACCGTAAAGCTCTAATATCAAGCGCCACTGTAACGTCACGCAACCAGATGTGATTGTTGGTTCAGTTCTGTTTGATCATGAAGGAAAACAATATGAATCATACCTGTCACAGCAGATAGTGCAGAGGAGAATCCAGTAATGGAGTTCGACATGCCTGTCATCTTTATTCGGTTCCTCCTTAGGGTGCTGACTGATGATGGTGACTTAGAAAACCGAAAAGGGTATCGGTTAGGAGAGGAGGTTTCGTGATGATGTTATGGCTTATGGGGTGTGAATTGTGAAACTGAGTAACCCCTAAACCTCCACCTTATTCTCCTTATATAAGCACCCAGGAGGAAACCTAATTAGTTACTAAGGGTAATATGGTCCATCAACAATTACCAACTAATTAAATAATAGGTTCTAATATATTTTGATCTCTATAATGTAAATGATTAAGATGGCTATAGATTAAATATTAAGCATAATAATATTTAATCTTACATTCTCCCACTTAGCCGAGTAATCATTTACTATGAGTATTAGATAAGCCTGATCAGGAGTTAACACTCATTTTAGCCTTAAACAAGTACTATAGCAGAAAAATACAGCCGTTGAATCATTATGCGACTCAGGACCCCCATTAATCATATTATAGCCTTAATTTAAAACCTAATCATCATGATCAAAATACGCGTAAGCCCTTTGTTTGATTTGTAACTTTTATTTGTCTATATGCCATTATGTCGACTTGACATATTCTTAGAGACGTACAAAATCAAACTGATGAGGAAAATTAACTAATACTTAGACATTCATAGTACGATATGCAATTTCGCATGGCCATTAATTAATACCCGTCTATGAGCTCTCTTAATAAGACTTATGGGTAATAGCCCTTCAGTTATAGGATCCTTAAGCATATCATGAATGCATTCGATACAAACTTAGTTTCCTCAATTCGTTCATAGACGAATAATTAATTGCGTATCGAAACTTAATGCAGCACCTCTTGAACTGTTACTGTTCAAGGAGTTATGGTAGCTGACTTTATCACACTAATTCTTCAAAACATTATATGGAGTTAATAAACTTATGAGTCCACTGATTAAATTTCCAACAACATTTAGTGACCATGTTATGTCGTTATAACTTAGGTTGTTAATATCAGTGCATTATGACTCCTCCATGAAATAGGTTTTGTCTGCTGACATAAAGATATATCCGAAACTGCATTTTTATAATCTTTGAATATCTCAAAGTTAGAGTAATAAACCGGTTTTAATTCTCACTTCTTCTTTAAATTGTAGTCTCTCGTTTCTTTTAAAGATATTGTAATACTCCATTAGATGCTACACATTAATCTAGACATATCTAGTGTGTTGCAATATGAGTAATATCTAAACGAGTATAGACTTAAACTTACATAAGGCTTCTAATTAATGAAGCGTAAATAAATAATCTCATTTATCCTATTATCCTCTATAGGAGAGCAATATTGATTGTTACATATGTAAGGACCCATTTAATGTTAAACTTATGGAACGAAACTAATATCCCATTGGGTCTATCTCAGTATGTTATGATATCAATCACGTAAGAGATATCTCTGAGTTTTATTATATCAAAGTTTGTGTTAACAATGCTTTGACTTATGTAACATATGCTTGTCAAAGAATGTCATCTATATAGACAAGTTTATTTTAGTTGCTCCCACTCATCTTGAGGTAGGTACATTAATCCACTTGATTCTTGATGAAAATAATTACGTTAGCTTTTCATCACATTATGATGTTTGCATTAACCCATACATGGATATTATTGGCTTACAAATAAAGTGTTCTTTAACCTTCAGTTTGAAACTTTAGGTTGTTATCTAATGAACATGTAAATGTGTCAGCCATTTATTAGGGAAAATCGTTTTAATGTTCATCTAATGTAGCTTAAAACTATTATAAGCTACTAGAACAGTGATGATCCTCAAAGAAATCTTTTGTTAGATATGTAATAAAGATTCTTTAATAATTTATCTCTTCCTGAGTACAACCTTTGACAACCAATCATGCCTCTTTGTGTCTTAACGCTTATATTAGGATTTGATTTAGTTATGAACACTCTTAGGTAATTCAATCAAATCCCAAACGTTATACGAACACATAAAATCAGTTTTACTAGAAAACAGTTTTATTTCATTTAGAGGATGGATTGACACTAATGGCTTAATTTGAAGAGATAGGATCAGTAAACTTTTCCAAAATCCATTTCAACTTCAATTAGGGAGGTTATGTAATCATCAAAGTTAGTAGGCTTTTAAACCTAGATGACCTCCTGAGTTGATTATTGGGTTCATTAGAAGTTTCAGTTTCATGGATTAGCTCTTGGTTAGGTTGCTATCATTTTCATTCTAAGTTTGTAAGAGTTGGTGCAGTATAGTGTACAAGAGGTGTAATCGGAGTTAAATTCGGAGTGAATTTAATGACACTCTTCCCCCCGCCTCTTGTATTCCTTGCAAGTCATAATAAGGACTTTGACTGCTCCCACTAACCTTAGAAATCTTTAGGAACTCAGCATGCTTAGGGTCAATACTTAACGACCAACAAATTCTAATAAAGAAAACAAATTAATGACATTAGTCGTTGTAGTTTCTCTTGTTGAGGATTACGTTAGTTTAGGTAAGAAATCTAAGTGCGCCCACAATTAAGCAACAATGAAACTTTTGTAAGAGTAGCATTAGATTTAAGGAGATAAGGTTTGATTGAACAGTGTCGTGATGGAGCGATGTCTTGTACAAGAGGTGGAAATTTAAAATTTTCAATCCCCATCTCTTGCAACTATTGCAAGTCATTATTAAGACACTTAATGCTCCCACTGATCTTTAATATCTCTAGAATGCTACAAGAGAAGTTTCAATGAGCTACGTGACGTGGGAACCTATCACATATACGTTAGACTTTATTTGATTTCTTTAATGTCCAGATATCATAAGAAACTTTAAGGACATATTTAATAGAAATCTGATTAACTACATATATGAATAGAGTTCTTCTAAGACCGTAGGCCATATGCGACAAAATTTAGATACAAGTTGATAGTCTTTCAAATGATAAATGAATTATGTCTGAATATTCCATTTGGAATAAGTTCCACGAATGTCAATGAATGACTTATGATGGACCCATACTTATTCCTTAAGCCAAGTAATATTTAGGGCTGTAACGTCATGATTTAGAATCACTGAAAATGAGATTAGATGAAAAAAATCATCCTCATTAACCATGTTATGATTTCTCATGAATTTTGGTTCTAATGGATGAAATTTATAAGTCTCATTTTCCTTTTGTCAAATTCTCATTAGCATGATGACAAAAGTTGTGAAAAAATAAGGTATCATCTAGTTTCATCTTAGTAATGTTTCTATCCAGATATTTAGAACAAATAAGAGGAGAGTTTAAGATAAGTGTGACTTTATGTTGACTATGCAAACCTCACAACCTTCATAACATTGCTTAATTATGATACTATATTCTGATTAATCTTCAGAATATATAAGGTATCGAAAAGCGTTGTTGGAAGAGTCTTCATTATAGTTCTTATAGTCTTGACATTTAATTTTGTCACTAACTCTCATGTTAGTTATTTGTCGAGTTCTGGTAAGGAAACGTATGGAACTAGAGTCAACTAATCATGTGTTAATTGGAATATTAAAATTATCAGACTTAAATATCATTAGTAAGTTACTATCTAATTAATTTATCCAACTGTTCTTTAGAATAATGGATAGTCTCGTTGCTTATGCCTAGTCTAATGACATAATGATGCAGTGAGATTTTCCCTTGAAGAACCTTAACGTTGGGATTAGCACTTGTAATTTGTCTATGGACTATAGAACAATCCTCTCTTAAGGTTTTAGTGGTTGTAAGGTGAATAACATCTTATTTTCCAGTTTCAAACATTTATTTCTATGTACATATGTTGCTTATCAACACACTCGTTATACTTTGGTACTTTTGAGTGTTATAGCTGATTTATAATGCATCAAATTGTACAAATGAAAACTTAGTATGTAATGTACTGGAAAATGTACTTATTTCCATGCGTAAGCCCTTAACTTTATGGGTCATGGTATTGTACATTATAATATATTCACATATACCACTTAACCATATAATTTATAATTAGTCAAATGAAGACATGCACCTTAGGAGTTCTTGTAATTATTCCACAATTATAGATTAGTCTTAGGAAAAAAAATTAATCTGGAATAACTTTAGTGATAGCAATTATATTAGAGAGTTCGTGATTATCATAAGAGACATCATGTTGATCTAATTTTATCAACATATTTCGAAAATAATAACTGTTTATCTAATAACAGTTTCGAATAAAAATTAAAAGATAAAATTAGATCAAACATGGAAAAAAACACCCATTAATCCTCAATCATTCCAAAACATAACAGAATTTTCGAATTTTCACATGAACATGATGAACCCTAATCATAAAAAATAAAATTCTGGAACCCGAAACCTGAATTTTAATAGTTTTACTAAACAGATTTCGGCTAAAATTATAATCCAGTTAATTCGGTGAACAAAACAATTAATCTTTTCATCGAAATCATGATTTCGAGTCGATTCTTATGACTCGAAACCGGCTGTTAAGGTCATACGATTTTTAAAGAAAAATTCCGTTTTCCAAGTTTCAATCCCAGAATTATGGATACGAAAACAGAACTGACTAATCAACATATGCTCTGATACCACATGTTGGTTCAGTTCTGTTTGATCATGAAGGAAAACAATATGAATCATACCTGTCACAGCAGATAGTGCAGAGGAGAATCCAGTAATGGAGTTCGACATGCCTGTCATCTTTATTCGGTTCCTCCTTAGGGTGCTGACTGATGATGGTGACTTAGAAAACCGAAAAGGGTATCGGTTAGGAGAGGAGGTTTCGTGATGATGTTATGGCTTATGGGGTGTGAATTGTGAAACTGAGTAACCCCTAAACCTCCACCTTATTCTCCTTATATAAGCACCCAGGAGGAAACCTAATTAGTTACTAAGGGTAATATGGTCCATCAACAATTACCAACTAATTAAATAATAGGTTCTAATATATTTTGATCTCTATAATGTAAATGATTAAGATGGCTATAGATTAAATATTAAGCATAATAATATTTAATCTTACAGTGATAAGATCCGTTTGAAATATAATTCGGGTTATGGAGCACCAGATGATCCGATTGACTAAAAGTAGTTAAAGCGGGAAAAATCAATGAGAATCATCCATGACAAGTGTCCCTTTGATCTTTTTTTATATATACAGAGAGTATAGATATAGATATAATATAATTACTTTTTGATAAAATATAATAAAGCTGTACCGTACAATCTTGTAAGAAACCTAGCTGTGTTTAATTATTTATCGTCATTATTTAAGTAAACGTCCAAGGAAAGCCTGTAAATTTATTATTTTCTGTCCAATATCTAGCTGGCATTTTTAATATTGTAAGCAAAAGAGTATATAACTGTAAGCAAAAGAGTGTATATATACTATATATAAGTATATAACTCTTAACTCTAACATGGGATTATTACTACAAATAACATGGGATTATTACTACAATGGATCCTATTAATAACCACAAACTTTACAGGTTTTTGACACCAATTGTTTGGGATTGGGACTAATACCTTTAGGTTTAATTGAAAAAAAAAATAATAAATAAATAAATAAACCTTGTTCGATTGAAAAAAAAAAAATTGATAACAAATGTTAAAAACAACTCTTTCACGAGGTAAAATAACACAAACCCTAAAGTAGACGAAGAAGACGAGATGTGGTGACAAGGTTATGTTGATGAACAGTGACAGATCCACAAATTAAGGGTTTACCAATATTTTCAAAGAGTGTGATCGGGTTTTTGGCCTTAAAAATACACTCTTTTTTTTCAAGCGGTGTGCCCGCCCACCTACCCGTTAAGGTAGGTCAGCCCCTGTTGATGTCAATGGACACATTGTGAGGGGTTCAAACTCCCGCTAACAAAGTTTGCCAACACTATTGAAAGTAGCGAGCCTTGACAAACCTGAGCCACGTTGAGCTTCAACCAAGGGTTAACACAAGCCAGACAAAATTATTCTGTACAATCAATGTCTCACTCTACACCAAGTGAGAGTTGAACTTGCATCTCTCAAGAGAAATGCAAGCCTTCCACCACTTGATCTAAAGATCATTGGCGGGATTACTACTACAATGGATCCTATTAATAACCACAAAATTTACAGGTTTTTGACACCAATTGTTTGGGATTGGGACTAATACATCATCATCATCATCATTATACTCAGTAAATCTCACCAATAGCAAAGTAAAGGTAGAGTCTTTGGAGGGTAAAACGTAGACAGCCTTACCTCTACCCGTAGGAACAGAGAGACTGCTTCCAGTGAGACCAAAGTTAAAAACAACTCTTTCACGAGGTAAAATAACACAAACACTGAAGTAGATGAAGAAGACGAGATGTGGTGACAAGGTTATCTTGATGACCACTGGCGGATTCAGAAATTTTTTTATGGGGGTGCAGATTAAGGGTTCAACCATATTTCCAAGGGGTGCAATCGAGTTTTTGGCCTTAAAAATACACTTTTTTTTCAAGGGGTGCGACCGTCCACCTACCCGTTAAGGTAGGCCAGCCCCTATTGATGTCAATGGACACATTGTGAGGGGTACAAACTCCGCCAACAAAGTTTGCCAACGCTATTGAAAGTAGCGAGCCTCGACAAACCTGAGCCACGATGAGCTTTAACCAAGGGTCAACACAAGCCAGACAAAATCATTGTGTACAATCAAGAAATATCCTCATCATAATAAGTGGCCAACAAAATCAAACCTATTCAAAATTTAATCGTTTTCATCTTTCATAACATGTTGACTAATTAATACAATAATAAATCATATCATATTGATATCATTGTAAAGTACAATACCATTGTCCTTTATGGAACAAGATATGAAATTAACAAATGATTTGAAAAACAAACAAAACCCTAACCACATATCAAACTTCATCTCACCACCTTAAGCACTATCCAAGAACAATACATACATAACAAAGAACACAACAAAAACCAAAAAAGATTCAAATTATCCAGATCGTAATAGGGTCCGGAAATGATCAGATTCTGTTGTGACATTCAATGAGATGATATTTTCAGATGGATTGATTTGTTGAACCATGCCTTCCAGCTGCCAAAGCTCTTCCTTGGTATTTCCACAACCACTGGTTTTTCACCGTCCCCATCCGCCTGAGGTTTCTTGCAGAGCATAAAGTTCCTGACCCCGAATGATCCAATCCTTTCCCATGGTTTCAGAGCTGTATAAAAAAATATCAAATTCATCAACATTCCCATTCAATTATGGATGCAAATGAAATCAACCGGACCAGTATTTGGGATAACAGGTCAAGCTGCTTGTAAGCTACTCTAGATTGACTCGTTAAAAGCGTGAATCAAGACAAGCTTAAACAAGCTCAACCCGAGTTGGAGCCCAAAAATTTGTTTCATAAACGAGCTCAAGCACGAGCTTCACTTATTGAGCCTGTTATTTATATACATTTTTATTTAATATATATATATATATATATATACACACATAATAACTTAACTATTATATAATACAAAAAAATATAATTATACATGAATAATTAAATATGCATATCCAAATAAAAAAAAATTCATTAACAAATAACAAAAAAGACGAGCTTTAGTTTGAGCGTGAAAAACTGCTTACAAGCCAAGCTCAAGCTTTAGAAATAAAACTCAAAACGAGCCGAGTTCGAGCCCCTCTAGGTTAAACAACCTAAGCCAAGCTCGAGCCGTCTCCTGTACACCCGTGGTATTAGTTTTTTTCGGGGATGCGAATGTTACCCCATTAGATACTATCCGACCCGATTACCAAAAACACATACACGTTTGCATTAACCATGTTTGCATAAAACTTTCTTTTTCTTTCTATTTTCTTTTGTAGTTGGTTAACGGTTATAAAACTAAAACATATACCCGAATTCAATAACATTCTTTTTTTTAATCATATAAAGGATTTTCATTAAAACAGAGACGATTACAGATACAACAAGATCTGACCTTCGGTCCCGATGACTGGGCAACAGAGAACGAAATCATTAAAATTCGACCCAAGAACAGGAAGCCTTCCTTCGCGAGCGTATGACTTAAGCGCGGTATCAATAACCGTAGCCACCAATTCTTCTTCATTCACAACAAACCGAATAGGCCCAGCGCTTCCCACAACGGTAACACTAATCAAAAGCCGGTTTCCAGAAACTTTGGGGGCATGATTCTTCTTATGCTTCATAAGCAACATGTTCTTAAATTATCGTTTAAACGTATAATAGAAATAAGAATAAACAAAACAACCAAACGATACGAATGAGAGATATCAGTGAGCAAGATTCGGGTCAACACCGATGCAACGGAAGTACCAGCCTTCCTTGCAAGAACCGAAAGCGAATGCGGTTGAAAGAGAAGGGATCCCCCTTGGTAAAAGGGGGGAGATCATCCACCAAGGAGCCAAGATTTCCACCATTCACAAATGGGATTATGAAGGGGTGATCTGGGAAAACGTTTGGGGGAAGAACAAAGGGATTGCTTGAAGGGGAATTGGTATTATTATGGTTAGGGGGTTTGTTTGTTGGTTTTCATTTGAGCGTGTGGGATTGATTATATAGTGGGTGAAACAACTTGACCTTTCTTATTTTCAAAGGGCTACAATTTTCATATTAATGGTTGATTTATTATGTTTTCAAATGGGTACAATTTTCATATTAATGGTTGATTTATTATGTTAAGATTTTAGTGATTCAGTTTTAAATGAGTGAATATGATTTTTTTTTGGAACAGCAACGGGCCTGAAGATGAATTTTGTCATGGGCCTGAAGATGAATTTTGTGATTGTACTAGACGTATATGAATAATTGATTATTATTTAAAAATAGTAATAAAATATTTATGCCTTATATAAACTAGTGTCTTTCATTGACGCTACACATCGAGAACTCAATTGATGTCAGTTAGGTTCGTTTTGGTATTGCACTCATTGTAGCAACTGAAAGAGAACTAAAAAAAGTCGTGATATGCTCAAATTCAATTATTTCGACATGATTTTAAATCAATCGAAAAGCAAAAAAAAAAAAAAAAAAAAAAAAAACGAATATTGGTTCTGATACTGCTGATACATGTACTGATATACGGTTTCGAAATCGTTACGGTACTGATATCGTGTCGATACTCGTATAATTCACCATACAAAAAAAATACCTTTTTCTAACACAATTCCATTTTCAATAAAATTGTTGTTGGAACTTGCTTCTCTGCATTTGAGAAACTGTTGGGAGTGTTGTAATCAAGTTTTTGGTTTTAAGTGAATTCAATATGTGTGTATATGGGTTTAAGTAAACTTTTTATACAAATACTGGTCTCTTCTATCAATATGATTTGTAAAATACTTTATTAACTATGCTGTTTGTTTACTTCTTAATGAATTTTTTAATGGGTTAGACCTCTTACTGGTTCAGCACTTAATGGTTCAGACTATTTGTTTAACAAGCAGATGTCTGAATGGTTCAGACATTTGCCTCTGAATTGTTAAGATTTATACAGAGTTTGAATGGTTAAGACTTCTAATCTGAATTGGTCAGACATTTGTCTCTGAACGGTTAAGCATTATACAGGCTCTTAATGGTTCAGACCTCTTACTGGTTCAGCACTTAATGCTTCAGACCTTTTACTCTTACTGGTTCAGAACTTAATCATTCAAATATTGCCAAACAGCCACTTATTTGCCCATGGCTTTATAGTCTAGTGACATTTTATGGTGAGATAACTTTAGGACCAACAGGTCCTGGGTTCGATTCCCACAATTTCTCCTGAATTGGTGTATATGAATTATGCCTAGTGTAGATGATCGGGTGGTTCCGCTGTTGGCACGATAATACTTCAGTGGTCCGTCATTGATCCAAATTTTCCGTTCAAAAAAACTATAATTACTTTTTTTAAAGTTCTTAAACAGACTTTTTATTCACTATATTGTGATGAAATTCTTAATAATATTTTAACAAATTAAACTTTTAGAAATTTCTTTAATCTAACTGAAACCCATTCTTCAGAATCCACATGGGTCATGTTCATTGTATTAAAATTTTAAATTACAATCATGAACAATAAAAGAATATGTAGCACACAAATGAAATCCAGTTCCAATTTCGAAAGTTTTTTAATGGAAAATCATATAAAAGAATCCGAATCAGTAAACTTTTTTTTTTTTTTTTTTTTTTTCTGAAAGGCCCGAATCAGTAAACTAAAACCAGTAAATAAAACTTTAGGTACTAAATCGAATAAAATAAAGGATAACTATTAAAAGAAACCACAGTTTAAGTAGACAGCTATCTGTGAGAATTTTTCCTATGATTTAATATCATATTATATTAACAAAGAATAAACCAACTTTTTTTAGAACGACCAACATAATCAATTCTGAGCAGTCTCGGGACATCTACTGGACCAAACGGAGTACTTCGAGAGTAACCCGAGAGTAACCCGAGTCCCGAGTTCACCACCAATTCCGGGAAAGACCCGGTAACCCACCCACCCGTAGGCACGACAGTTAAATTACTGATAAAACCCGTTTGGCTCAAAGATCGAACCCAGTTTCCCTGCATCAAGTGGGAGTTAAACCTGAATCTTTAAAAAAAATGTAAGTCTTTCACCATTTAATCTGATCTAGAGATCATTCGTATAACTAAACCAACCGTATCAAATTAGAGTGTATATTAAAGGTACCAACAAACTAAATAAATTGTCATTATATAAAGTTTATTTTTTTTTTAGTTAATTGAATAAATGTTGGTTGAAAATTTTCCAATTCTTGGTACGATGCACATCGTCATCCGTCAACATTAAACCAAGTTGGTACGATGCACATCGTCATCCGTCAAAAAAAAAAAAAAAAAAAAAAAAAAGAAAAAAAAAACCAGGTTGGCTTGAGAATCTGCAAAGAATATACCTTTTTCTTCTTCCTAGAAAACTAATTAATTAGATATCTTCTAGATTGTTGTCGGTGTTTCTGTTTTATTTGAGTTTTTTGCAAAACGTTTGTTTTTAATCCTTAGGAGTCAAAAGAGGTTTGGTTTCTAGAGCTTATATTGATTACTTGTAGGCTGTGGGCACATGAGAATTTGTGGCTTTTGGTCACTTTGTTTCACTCTAGCTTGCTTTGTTTTGCTACATTCGATCCGGGTCTAGTAATGTTGTTAGGTCAAATCGTCTCTAGTAGTCCTGAACTTAGATCCGAGCTGCAACATGAGAATGTGATCTGAAGGCAGGGGTCCGGAAACGCCCTTCGACGCTTAAGTCAGTAATGTATACAAAACACATGTTTTTAAATATATAAGCATGTTGATAAGTATAGATGCTTGTTCTTGAAGGGACTTAGAGATTTGCAAAGTAGTGGGTGTTCTCCATGGTGGATATGGTGGTTTGCTTGTACAAGGCATGTATGATATGAGTTGCTTCGGGCTCAATTGGCCAACAATGTTTTATATCGAGGGGCTTGGACTCGGCCCATGTAAGGACATACGTCATCACTTTGCTTCACGGCTTGTCAAGACATGGTTTGATTCAAAGTCGAAAGTTAAACTTTAAATAGAATCAAAATTCACTTGAGAATAACCTAGTGGTGTTGGTGAGTTAGAGTTTAGGTTTATAAGAAACGTCTGAACTCAAATACTATTAACGCGTTTTGTAAGTATCGATTGTAGGTATGAGAAAATATAATTTGATAAGTAAACATGCTTATGCTCAAGTGAGAGTAATTTTATAATTGGAGAACCTACTGATAAATATACAATGGAGAACAAAAAAAAAATAAAGAGAAAATTAGTACAACACCTAAAATATACATATAAGAACTCTTAAACTAATATCATGAGGTTTAAAGATAATGTATTATTATCGTTGAAACTTGAAAGTACCAAACTACCAACCATTTACTATTGGTAAGTCGTCAACTTTGTTAATATATACATATATTTTTTTGAAAAGACAACTTTGTCAACTTTGTTAATATAGTTACTGTGCCTTGAAAAGAAATTCAAAATCCAATTTGATCAAAATGGAAAATTATGCTCTTTGTACAAAATTGAACAATTTTAAAATCTTATATTTCAACTATAGTCAAAGATTATTCTGTAGCAAATAAGCGTGCTTTTTTGAAACAATTAGTTTTTTTAACCGTAAAATATCATAGATATGTTATGTATAAGAAGTTAGGTAGTGTTCATGGTCAATTCAACTAGTTTTGACCTAAATTCTAAGTTGAACAACCAACTATTAGGTTAGAGGATGTGTATAAAACTTCTACGTATTTATCACGTCACATTAGTATTATGTCACATTAGGGGTTTTAAAGCTCCTCCCTTTAACTTGCATACAATGATTTAAAAACCATATCATCATTACCTAATTATTATTTTTATTTAAATTTAAACAATATTTAATTTTGACATATCAATTTAAATTTAAATAACAAGAAATATTATATAAAACTCATAATTTAAATAAAAAAAATACAATGTCACTAAAAAAATACAATGCTTAAAAAGTTAAACTAGGTTAAACTAAAAATACATATCATCACTCGTCGTCTCCTCCTTGTTCATAATCAAACCATAGGTGCTCGGTCAGATCAACTCAAAGGTTAAGGCGTGTGTCCCTGTCACATATCCTCGCTCGGATAACTTCTTTTTGAGCGTCTGTGAGCAATGGGTTCGTCGGGTGGTTACCTTCATTATAACTTTCTACACAAAACGCTCTGCTCGAGTCCTCCAATATCATGTTATGCAAGATGATGCACGGATACATGACGTTCAGGGCCGGCTCAACCATTTTAGAGACCCAAAGCGAAATAGATCCGGGGGCCTACTAAATAAGGTTCTTTTTGTTGGGCTTGTACCAATTGGATTTTGGGCTTTGTATTTAAAAATAACAAAGGAAAAAAACGGCCTAAGAAGGTCTCGAACCCCCGCCTTTTTGGTAAACAGAGAGGAAGTTTACCACTAAATCAACCTTGCGTTTTATGTTTAAGTGCCCTAATTTAAATGTATATACAAAAACTAGCAGTCTTTTTTAAATTTGGGGCCTTTCTTAAGTGGTGGCCCAAAGCCTTTGCTTGGGTTTACTTACCATTGGGCCGGCCCTGATGACGTTTCTTATTTTACTCTTTTCAAGTATCCTCAATGGCTGGGCAATGACAGACCATCTCTTTTTTAATACACCAAAAGCTCGTTCGACGTCTTTTCTTGCCGACTCTTGTTTCTTCTTGTAATACAATCTTTTCTCATCATCTGGACACGAAAGAGTTTTCACCAACGTCGCCCACTCCGGATAAATACCTTCGACAAGATAGTACCCATACTTATACTCTACGTCGTTTGCATAGAATGAAGTATTTGGTGCAACACCATTTATGACATCGTCGAAAAGACCCGAAGATTGTAAAACAATGATATCATTGTTCGCATCGACCATGCCAAAGTACGCATGCCAAACCCATAAATCTTGAGACGTGACCGCTTGTAATATTAGGGTAGGACCCTCGTGGTCACCACGATGGTGTTGCCCTTTTCAAGCAGTTGGACATGTCGCCCACTCCCAGTGCATGCAATCAAGACTACCCAACATCCCGGGAAACTCGTGTATCCGCTGATGGGCCTCGTATAAAAGTGGAACGTCGATACGAAAGTAGGAATGGCAATGGGCCGGGTATTGGTAATCCCAGGCCCGTACCCGGTGGTAATTCTTTGTCCCATACCCGGCCCGTTACCCGTCGGGTATCCGACATACCCGTAGGTATCGGGTATACCCGTTAATTTCATAAAAATGCGTGTTGGGACAAATGTACAAATCTTAACATTGATATAACACCCCGTGTTTCGAAAGTCAAAGTCAAAGTCAAGATTGAAGTCAAAGGAAGACAAGATTGCTAATTGCGATCTGTCACTCCTTGCTCAACTCCTGTTTTGACTTCTTTGACTCGTAGATAGTCTATTTATGTTATCGCGTTAGTTGTATTATGTGGAGTACTTGTTAATAATCGAGATTTAATCGCTATTAATCGCATGTTTAATCGATTTATCGCCCATCGCTTATCGCATGCGCAACTCGAATTATGTGTTCTGGTTATTGTTTTACGTGTGTGTGCTATTTATGTGTTATTTGTGCATGTTATGTTTATGTTGAGGTGTTAATCGAAATTGCAACCTATCGCATAGCAATCGAATCGAAACGCTAAACGCAAGTTAATTATGATGATTGTATGTGAAATATAGTAGTTGGGATTAAAAGTAATTTGATGAGTAATACTATCGCATCGCTCTCTCGAATCGCATCGGGACGCTCTACACACGAATCGAAACTGCAAAACTCGTCGCGCAAATCACTTCAATCGAGTGGCGAGCCGATCGAGCTGCCACCCGATCGGGCTGCCACCCGATCGACCAGCCACCTTTCCCCCTTTCCATTTATGGAAACCCTATAAATACCCCCCATTTGTCAACTCCTTGATGGTGACAGCTCCCTTGTTTGACCAACTCGCTTCAGCCCGCTATTTCTTCTGGTTTCTCACGACCCTTGTAAGTTTTCCACCTAAATCTTGTACTTTCTTTATCTACACGCACTCCTACACCTTTCTATCTTTTGAATCTTAACTTTTAACTGTGAAATCAGTGGATTTGAGGTGTTCTAGGATGATGTCATCATGGTGTTCTTATGAACTTCATGTTTTAACTTCAATCCACCAAGAACAACTTAGATCTGAACGATTTCCACAAGAATAAACAAAGATCTTTCATAGATCTGAACATTTTCATGGTGAAAAAGGATTGAAAGATGGTTTCTAACTTTCTTTCAACTCTTTTACACTCAATGCACTCAAACCCGATGGAATCGGAGCTAGTTCTGATCTTTTACCCACTCTTGGTGATGTATCGGCTCTAGATCCGAATTCTATCCAAGAGGTATTGACTTTAGGTTTGAACATGAACTGCCGACTCGCACCATGAACCGGTCAGACTAGGGTGATTCCTGTTCGGTCGTGTCACTCGGGCCGGGTTAAGGGTTCTGTTGTTCAAGCATGTTATCAAAATATCTCGTTCAACGCTACAAAACTTCAAACGAGTCAAGTGTCAAGATGAACGGATAGTCGGGACAGATTGCCGTCCGATCGGATTGCCACCCGATCGACCGGCCATCCGATCGGGTTGCACTTGGGTCCCACACTTAAACTATCTTACAACTATTCAAGATCTGAACGTTGAAATGGATTACCACCCGATCGGATTGCCATCCGATCGAGTGACCGCCCGATCGTGTGAGGTTTGGGACTTGGACAATTTTCAACAGGTTCAATACAAACGGATTGCCACCCGATCGGATAGCCATCCGATCGCGTGACCGTCCTGCTGTGAACTTGTTCTCACTCTGAGAAGTCTCGCCAATCGGATTGCTGCCCGATCGAACGGTCGTTCGATCGACCGACCTGAAAGGTAGAGATACTTCTCTATTTTCAAAATACTACAACGAAAACTTTAAAAGGTAAACCATCTTACACAAACACATCCATTCCAAACGAGATGACAACCAATCGAGTGGCCACCCGAACGGATTGTCATCCGATCTACCGGCCATCCGATCGGATTGCCACCCGATCGGATTACCGTCCGATTATCTGGCACATCACGGCATTTTACGCGCCGCTTATATTTTGTGCTATCGTTCTGATCCGGCTAATCTCACTAGCGCTCCCTTCAATCCATCATCGCTGTGAGTATGCTCAAACCCTTTTTGCTTTGCACACTTTTGGGTGTTACATACGTTACATATTCTAAATCACATCGAACACACTACGCAATACTTTAAACGCTAACCTCTACCGCATGCTATACGTGACTTAATGAATGCTTGTTTGTTATGTTTACACATGGATTGCTGTCTACCTACCTTAGCAACGATAGTACTATAGTTTGGACTCATCACCTGTTCACTTAGGGGTTGTTAAGGACAATTAATTACATGGCTCACAGTGGTGAGTGTGTATTATGAACTGCCTTGCGCAGTCAACCTGCAGTCATCGGTATTGATAGGATCATGTCGATAACTTATGTGCTTCATTTCACACTGTGTACGTGCTGGTTATGCATAAACGATTTCGAACTCTATTATATCTATCAAACTTGTATGCTCACGTATTGACTTTTACTTTAACGTTTGTGGCAGGTGTTTAAGATGTTAAAATGCTTGGATTGCTGTGAAATCGAGGCTAGGAAAGAGTCTAAAAACAAAGACAATTTATTTTATTTGAAAATCTGAGTTGTCGGAACATGTTTATTGTTTGAAGAATATCTCTGTCTGTAATAACTAGGTTATCTTATGGGTTATGGTATGTGACATAATATTTAAACTATTTGGTAATTTAGTCGTTATGGAATTTCTTTGAACAATCTGTTTCGCTCAGTGTCGTGCCCCGATGATTCCGCCATCGGTTGGGGTGTGACATTTGATATGTATATAATTTACTATTTTAATGACTATTACAAATGGAAATATGATTAGTAACTTACATATCATATTCAGACCAGATATACCAAACTAAATCAAAACGATTACTTAATTAAGTAATTGTATCAGAACCACCTAATTGCATAAACATCAACATAATAAAGGATGATAGCTTCCATATCCAATATACATGCTCAAAAATAAGTAATTTATTCACTAAGCACCTGCCAAATACATATCCACATATGACTATAGAGAAGGTAATAAGTACATGTACTAAGTTTATATATATATGGAAATCTATAATATGATACTTTTGGGTATTATTCGGGTAAATAGGCCGGGTATCGGGTGGGTATCACTAAATCCCATACCCGTACCTGTACCCGATTTTTTCTTTTTTTAAGCCCGTACCCGGCCCGTATGTTTTGGGTGGTGTATACCCGTCAGGCTTGGGCTTTTTTTGCCATCCCTATACGTAAGTTGCCGAATTGCGGCAGGACACTTTTGTATTCTAGAGAAACCAATTTTGCGCTTAGCACTTTCTCTTTGTGTGAAAAATTGATATTGGGTCGCATGATCATTAGAAATTTTTAAGAAAAGACGATGGCTCATATGAAACCGAAGCCTAAACTGCGCATCGTTGTACACCATATTTTAACTAAAATAATCGGGCATTAAACGTTCATGAGCACCTAACCGATCTTGTTCAAGAGGCGCTTGTCTGGTACGCGTTGTAGACGATTCAGCTTCTTCTCGCAAATACTTAATCGCCTCATGCGTCACTGCGATAAGCATATCATCGACAATACCGTCAGATGAAGAGCTGAATGAATCGGATGAAGAGTAGATGACATTTTTTATATTAAAAATGATTGGACAGAATGTGTGTGTTTTAGTGATTGGTGTCTGTTTGAATTTGTGATTGGTTTGTGTAAAAATATATGTATATATATTAGATATATAATAGTTTTGTTTTATTTTTTTATAAAAGACTGTTGTCCAACGGTCATATTCACCAAATTTCCGAACAAAGCGCATTAATGCATCTTACTAGGCTGGCAAAGGTGCTATGGCCCCCAAGGGGTGACTTCGTGACGCTATAGGACGCTAAACACGCTGATATGACAGGGGCGGTATACCACATCCCCTAACCTTATTACAAGGGGAAACAAACAAACCAAATAAAACTGAACCTAATAAAACCGGCTGCGTTAATTAGGTTGGCATTTGAATCAACATTTTAAGTATAATCTTTAATTAAATATCTAATAATGAGAAACATGATTACTGTTAAAACCCGGACAAACAGTTTGGGATCCCAAATCGACAAAACTGGATGACTTGCTCTGTGAACCCAGTTTCAATTGTTTATAAAGGCATCTACAATTTACCAAACAATCCCAACTAAGCAACTAATACTAACACTTAACTGTAAGGCTGGGTGGTGTGAGATATGTTAGAAGATATGGAAAAAATAATTCAAGGGATCAGTGTTTATCCTTCACATCATCTCCCAACATAGTCCCTCAATCACAGCCCACGATTGTTTGCTTTTTCCATAGTTAGTTTTATGATTTTGTATTTATAGGTTATTCTCCCTCAATGTAATATCAATACAGTCAATACAATCAATAGAAAAAATACCAACTTTTTGATCCATTTGATCACATGGTATCAGAGCAGTGTGATTGATCCTTACCTGCTCAATTATCGTATTCACAAAAACAACTTCAATCAAAACCAAACCTAAAACCATTCCGGCGAAAAATTCTTTATGTTGTCAGCCGGACTTGAAATAAGGAACAACTTGCAGAACCATGGCGGCTACTGTGGAGATTCCACCAGCAACTCCAACAATAAATCAAAGCAAAACCACCATAGTGGTGGCGGCGCCTTCAGCGATGGCGGAACCATACCTACTGACAGAACAGGAAGCCACAAATCGGGCGACATCATCACCGTTAAAACAGGCGGCAGCAGTGGATCTGTCACCCAAAAATCAAATGGCACTGCTAAAACGAGCGGCGACGTATATTCCGGAAAAGCAAACACGAACACGGTCGGCGGCGGCGCTGCAACTAGCGATGACGAACATCGGAGTGAAGGAGGCGTCAGTGGTATGGTCTCCGCCGGAGAAGAAGGTGGAACATCACCATCGCACAACAACAGAGGTACCGGGTTTGGGGACAAATTCTCATACCCATTGCTGTTTAATAATTCAAATATGCTTTTTGATGAGTCTAAGACATCAGGTCTAATGACAGACCAAACCACTAGCCACATTAACCCTCACCATTCTTGCAATTATCATTTGAGTCCCTCTAGTTTATTTAACCTGAATACTTTCCCATTGAATTTCAAAAATTACTTGAAGGCACCTCTTTAAATTTAGAGATGTCAAAAGAAAAACTACTTTTACAACAGGAAGTCAGTTTTTTTTAACAATGAGTTTGAAACAATGGGAAAAGTAAATGTCGTAAATGGTTGTGACAGTCGTAACGGCTCTTGGATATTCGACTGTGGCGCCACAGATACAATGACATTTGATCCGCCTGATATAAAATCAAGGATGAAACCAATAAAAAGTCATATCCAAACTGCTAATGGAGAAATTATTGAAGTTAAAGGGGGAGGAACAGTTGAAGTGTCACCAACGATGAAGTTGTCAAATTGTCTTTATATACCTTCCCTGTCACATAAACTTTTATCCATTAGCCATGTCACGAAAGATTTAAACTGTACAGTTCTAATGCATCCAACCTTTTGCATCTTACAGGATATCAGGACGAGAGTGATCATTGGGCGTGGCACTGAACGCCAGGGGCTGTGCTATGTGGATGAAGTGACTCATCAGGGGACTGTGATGTTAGCTCATGGAAGTATGGATAGAGAAGCATGGCTATGGCATAGGAGATTGGGACACCCATCCACTGGTTACTTACATCTTTTGTTTCCAAGTTTATTTCCTTCAAAAACCAATTCAGTTTGTGAAACTTGTGTTTTGGTCAAAAGCCATCGTCATACCTATTTACCAAATAATACTAGAGTCGATATTCCTTTTTTGTTGATTCACTCTGATGTTTGGGGGCCAGGAAAAGTTGCGGGGGGACAAAACTTTCGATATTTCGTTATATTTGTTGATGATTGTACTCGTATGACGTGGAGGTATTTTTTGAAGCATAAATCCCAAGTCTTTGAAAAATTTAAGGAATTTCATACTATGGTCGAAACTCAATTCCATAGACTCATTCAAATTCTTCGATCTGATAAGGGAGGAGAATTTGTTAATGACTCCATGAAACTTTTTTGTAAATCAAAAGGGATAATCCACTAAACTTCATGTTCCCACACCCCTGAACAAAATGGTGTGTCGGAACGGAAGAATCGGATCTTGTTAGAAATAACACGTGCCTACTGATAGAGTCCCAAGTTCCTACATCATTCTGGCCCGAAGCTTTAGCTACGGCTACGTATCTCATAAATCGCCTCCCAACCAAAGCACTCCAACTTAAAACCCCAGTTGAAACCATAAACAAGTTCACCAAACTCCGTCCACCACTTACTCTTGAACCTAAGGTATTCGGTTGTTCTGTTTTTGTTCACATACCCAAAATCAACCGAAACAAACTTGGGCCATGTGCAGAAAAGTGTGTCTTTGTAGGATATGGAGTTACTCAAAAGGGATACCGTTGTTACAATCCGAAAACGAGGCACATATATACTATAATGGACTGTGACTTCCTCAAAACAGAATATTTCTATATCTCCCAACATAATGGCCAGGAGAGAAGGAGCATGCTGATCCATTAAGTTGGTTGACTTGGTTGCCTTCGTCAGAAGAAACTTCTCACAATGAGTCACTAAGATCCACACAGCCTGCGGAACCACCGGTTAGTGCCACTGAACAAGGTCCTCTTGACTTGATACCCGAGGTAAGTGAATTTCCCCTACGTGAATCACCCATACTTAAACCAAATGATAATTCTTCATTTACTCCTAATCATGATATTCAGCAAACATTAGTTGAACAGGGGGAACAAACAACTAATAACAATGATGTTCAGTAAACAGTAGTTGAACAGGGGGGACAAACAATTGATGACAATGAGCAAGGAGTACAGGAAACAAATGATCGTTATGTGCTACCTCCAAGGGTAAATAGAGGAGTTCCTCCTAAACGATACTCTCCAGAAAAAGAGTCACGAAGCTCCAAATATCCTATGGTAAACATTGCCAAAGGAAACCTGTCCAAAGAAGCCAAGGCATTTGATTCATCATTATACTTAGAAGAAATTCCAGCCACTGTTGAGGAAGCCTTAGCATCAGAAGTGTGGAAGGATGCAATAGAGACAAAAATGAAGGCCCTAATTAAAAATGATACGTGGGAAAAAGGCAAGCTTCCAATAGGAAAGAAACCGGTAGGATGTCGTTGGGTGTTTTCTATTAAACACAAACCCGATGGTACCATTGAAAGGTATAAAGCCCGATTGGTAGCCAAAGGGTACACACAAACTTACGGGATTGATTACTCAGAAACCTTCTCTCCAGTAGCAAAACTTGATACAATTAGGTGTTTCTCTCTATTGCGGCTAACAAGGATTGGCCACTGCACTAGTTTGATGTAAAGAATGCTTTCTTACACGGAGAATTAAAGGAGGATGTTTATATGGCAGCTCCACCAGGGTTCACTGGAGACTTCAAAACATGAGAAGTATGTCGATTGAAGAAGTCGATCTATGGGCTTAAACAGTCTCCACGGGCTTGGTTTGGGAGGTTCACCATTGCTATGGAAAAATATGGTTTTACACAAAGCAACTCTAACCATACCCTGTTCTTAAAAAGGAGGGGGACCCTTGTGACCTGTTTAATTATTTATGTTGATGATATGATAATTACATGGGATGATCATGAGGAAATGTCAAGATTAAAGGAGAATCTGTTTAAAGAGTTTGAAATGAAAGACTTGGGAAGGCTCAAGTATTTTCTTGGAATTGAAGTCCTAAGATCCAAACGGGGAATATTTATTTGTCAGAAAAAATATATCCTTGATTTATTAGCAGAAACTGGAATGCTTGAATGTAAACCAACTGACACTCCAATGGTTGTAAATCATCGGTTGCACATGGAGGAAGGAGCAAAATTGGCCGATAAAGAACGGTATCAACGGATGGTGGAAAAATTAATATATCTTTCTCATACTCATCCAGATATAGCATATGCAGTGGGAGTGGTTAGTCAATTTATGCATCAACCTCAAGTAAGTCACATGGAAGCAGTATGGAGAATTGTAAGGTATCTCAAGGGTACAGCTGGGCATGGCATCTTATTTAAAACAAACAAGCATTTAGAGATTCAGGGATATACAGATGCTGACTGGGCAGGAAGTAAAGATAACCGGAGATCAACATCAGGATACTTCACTATGGTAGGTGGAAATCTTGTCACTTGGAGAAGCAAGAAACAAAAGGTAGTTGCTCTTTCAAGTGCTGAGGCTGAATTTCGAGGGATTGCTCGAGGTGTGGCGGAAATTTTGTGGATACAAAAACTTCTAACGGAGATTGGTTTTCCTCCTAATAAAACCATTAAACTTATGTGTGATAATGAAGCAGCCATTCAAATTTCAGAAAACCTTGTGCAACATGATCGAACAAAAGATGTTGAAGTGGATAGACACTTTATCAAAGAGAAAATAGAGGCAAGCATAATTGAACTTCCATTTGTTTCATCCGAAGACCAACTAGCAGATATCCTAACTAAGGCGGTCAACGGGAGAATTTTCAACGAGTGTTTAGGCAAGTTGAGTTTTGGAAATCCCACTACTCAACTTGAGGGGGAGTGTTAGAAGATATGGAAAAAATAATTCAAGGGATCAGTGTTTATCCTTCACATCATCTCCCAAAATAGTCATTCAATCACAACTCAATCACAGCCCACGATTGTTTGCTTTTTCCATAGTTAGTTTTGTGATTTTGTATTTATAGGTTATTCTCCCTCAATGTAATATCAATACAGTCAATAGAAAAAAACCAACTTTTTGATCCATTTGATCAAAAGATAAGGTCAGAAAGCCGGCTTTATCACACCATATAAACGCCATGTGGATTTTTGGGTAAAATGGCGCACCCTTTAACAATGATGGTGTGGTTTAAAGCCCCGTCAAATTCATGGTACCTTCTAATTAAATATTAACAAAAAGAAAAAAGTTAACAAAATTTGATTGATCGAGAGACATGGATCCCACCAGATGAAGCCCTTCACGCTCGCTAAGAGGCTGATGGATTGGATGGCGCCCTCTTTTGACGGAGAAGGGGCGGTGTTGGGGACACCATCCAACTGATGTGGTTGGAGGCGTTACCTCACACCGTTGATAGATCGATGATCAACCGAGCCCGAATCTATAAAAGAGTGATCACAACAATAAGAAACATCACAATATTTTACGATACCAAAGAAAACAGATTTTGGATCATTATTATTTGAAATCAGATTAAACAAAAAAAATTATTCTTGAATATGCATCGAACCTATGAATGATCTTGCGATATTAAGAAGTCAAACAGAAAACATTCGTCCATGTTGTTCCATTTGTTTAATAAATATCTTTTTAAAATACTAAATCATAAAATATTACATGTAAATCCAGATCTCGTTTGATGATATACATGGATATTTTTTAATAACACATATATAATGTTAACATCTAAAGCTTTTAGTTGTAAAACAGATAAAATTATAAATTTCATTCAATTTATGTGTAAAATGTTTTCATGAGTCCAATTTGAAAAAAAAAAAATTATATACCGGATTTATATGATAGAGGGTATGACAAAAGGGTACATGTATATTTTTTTTAGAGTATTCTCATTAGAATCTCTATCTTCATCTATAAAATCACCTTTCTCTAAACTTTTCTTTAAATTTTGTTTATATTCTACAAATCTTTCAGATCCTGTTCATCATCTCTATCTTTATATTCTTTCTTTTTTCTCTCCTTTTTTCATGCTTGAGGTACAAATCAAAATGTTTGAGGAACAATCTTTAAATTTTGAAGATGTGAGTAGTGAATCTCTATATAGAAATTCAGTATCGTTTATTCTAAGAATTTAGAGATGAAGAAATATATAGAGATTCCAATCGATAAGTAATATATGATAAGTTGTTAAACCTGTCATGATTGGGTGCGATTTATTCTTATCACCCAGATTCACTATTTTTGGGTGTTTTGTTAAAAATATTTACCATAGTGGGCTGAAATTTAGTTGGGGTCTTCCCCATGCTCTCAATAAATCCGCCCATTTAGTTGGGTTCTTCCCATGCTCTCAATAAATCCGCCCATGACTGGGTACGATTTATTCTTATTACAGATTTACCTAATAGTGCACGATTAATTATATTAATTTACTTGAGTAGTTTTTATCTAAGGGGTAAGTTATGATCTCAAAAAGTAGTATCAAATCTACGATTTAACCCATTTATGATGTAGATGGCGTTAAAGGATGACGTGAATTTGATTTGACACTAGTTTAATGATCATGCAAAGCGCATCATTTAGTTAGAGTATATGATTAAGCGGGATAGTATCTCGGTTAGTAATTAGAATACACATAGTGTGGCTCTTTTGGGGTAAGTTGATCATGACATCTTGGCTAGAAGATTATAAAGTATCTTTGATGTGTGTCTAGAGTTGGCGTATATTAAAATCGAAAAATGATTGTGGTTAACTCCTATGAAAAGGATTGTTGGATGGTTGTAACTTAATCATACATTTGTCAACACAAATATCTCATAATCAATATACGCATAACTAGAGGATTCTTCATCAATTGTGAGAATAGTGTTTTATAGTTTATTTTTTGTTTGTAAAACATTATTAAGTTGAAGTTCATAATTGCATTGAACATGCATGTGAATGCCGCACCACAGGGCCGGCTTTGGGCCCGGCAAACCCGTGCTGACGCCCGAGGCCCAAAATTTCAAAGGGCCCGAAAAGTCTTTATAAGCTTTTATATATTTATTAAATTATATATTTAGTATATTTATCCATTTATTATGCAAAAAAGTATGGTGGTGTAGTGGCAAAAACTATCTTAAAATAATGCAAAGGTCTCAAGTTCGAGTCTTTCCTCCATCACTAAGTTTTTATTTTTGTAATTAATTTACCCTTAACCATAATTTTGGGCCCAATTCTTTTCGCCGCCCGAGGCCTAAATTTTTTCAAGAGTTTTCGAGGACGGCTCTGCCGCACCATATTCAAATGAGATGTTCAGAAAGTCTGTGTGGTGCGTGCTATAATAGACTGATAATAATCACACAACTATCATATTTTAATCGAGAACATAATTATTTTCATTCTTTTTAGCCTTTAAGTTTCTTTCAATATATCGATTTTTCGATTGACTATTGTTTATACATTTAAAATATGAGTTTGAGGATAGAAAATGAAAAGCTTTTAGACAATTATGGAGTTGATAGAGTTCTTTGGAAAAAAATGTGCTTTCCATTTATATAAACTTGAATGATTTTTTTTTAAATAAATATGTTATTGTTGGGTTGGTTGCGTTTGAAGGAAAGAACGATTATAAATTTTGAATTATCTTTTTTATATATTTCTAACTTTTATATCTGTATGACATGTTTTATACCTCCATTTCATGTATCTATACCTTCATTTCATATATTCATATATTCACTAGGTTTTTACCCGGGATTGCTTCCCGGGCTCGGGAAAGTTATTTAGATTAATTACTATTTGTTATTAATACGACCACATTACATCAACCATCTCATTCGATTCAACAACATTATCTTAAAATCACCGAATTAAATCATGAACCCATATTATAGATCAAACAAAAGCACAACAGGACCACATGAATAACATCATTTACAATTTTACTTCAATGCACTTAAATGATGGGGTGATTTGGGATTTTGTAAAAATGTTTGTTCTTGTACTTAACAAAATTATATAGAAGTCAAGAAAACAAAACAAAGACTTAAAGAACTATAGTTTAACACCCAATGTGATCGAGCAAATAAATGTTGACCAAAAGTCAAACAGTTGTTGACCAAAAGTGAAACAGATGATCAACCAGATCCACTGTCTTCTTATATTTTAGGACTGTTTTCCTCTTCAAAACACTGTTCAACCTAACATAGGTTTCCATGAACTGTTGACCTAAAGTCAAACAGATGTTAAAACCAATGTTTGAGTTATTCAAACGTCTATTGAATACTAAATGAGATGTTGACGAAAAGTCAATCAGATGTTTACCAAAAGACAAATGGAGTATACTGTCTTTAGTTCACATCTCCACATTGTTTCCGTTAGACATGGACCTAATAATTTACATGTACATATATAGTTTTAGAATCACAACTTCAAAACTAAACAAACAAGTCTAGTATCAGTTTCGAAAAGCAAACAACTACAACCCAGAAACTTGGTTCAATGTATCCTTCTGCATTTGCCTTCTTCAACCCAAGAACATTCATCCAAACATAAAAAGATTTTTACCTTTCACAAAGTTAAGTGTAAATGCTTGACCTGGAACCATGCCTTTATCTCTCACAAACTTTCTCATTCCTTGCAGATAATATCTTGGTTGACCTCGAGATGAACCTATAGCAGCTTGAATATTCCAAACATCACCTGCCACATCCACAATCTTCAAACCCATCTTACGATTCAGTCCAAGATCTTCAGCCTGTTTTTTAAAAAGGCGCTGTAACAAACAACGAACAATTCAATAAACAAAGAATTAACACATCTTTAAAATCTGACTAAAGTATTATATATTAGTAAACTCATCATCACAAACTTACAAAATGAGCGTCCATACGGAAAGAAATAGGTACGATCTGATTATTTTCATTCCCAACAACCATACCACTTTCATTGACATTAATGATGTCCTGTACAGCTTCAGTATCTGAACTCAAGACAATCTCTTCTATCACCTTTTCTTTAACAACATCACAAACCTCCGGGGGAAACACTAAATCACAGGTAGCACAATTGAAAACCGTGATATGAAAAGTCTGAAGATCTATCATCTCAAACACAATGAGATGATCAGCAGTTAATGACAACTCATTCTTTATCTCTTTCCATCCGGTAATTATGTAAAGTTCATTGTTGATATCTTCCATCCCTACAGACCAGTTCTGGTTTTCAGATCCTTTAATAAGAACCGGATATGAAGGAATAGTGTTTAACATCTTGTGATGAACAAAACAACGATTAATACTCTACAATCAGAATAAAACAAATTATATAGTACATTAGTAAAATTATATTAGAAAATTAAGTAAAAAAATAAAACACAACAATTAAACAACTGTATCTCCAAAAAATTACATGATGAATAACATTCGAAGTTACATACCACATAATCTTCGTTACCAGATGGTTTGTAGTAAAACCCTTCACAAGGAGCAAGAGCAATGTCTTGATAAAAATACAATATTCTGAAACTTTGTAATGCTTCTTCACAATGAAATATCAACCATGAATCTGAAGGTATTTTCAAACTGTCTACCAACTGACACCAACCATTATAAAAGTAATATCTGCCATTGCTTAGAGGATAGATCTTGACTTTAAAAACATTTCCAGTTGTGGTCCGGATGTTTGTATTTCCAATTGGATAATTAAACTGTTGAATCCAATTTTGATACTGTTTTGGCAAAATCTATGCATAAATATAAGAAACACTATTGCTAAATATCCTACCAAAAAATTAAAATAAGTGTTAAACTAAGATCGGATAAAATTACTAACCAAACATTTCCTTTTACTGTTTTCAAGGTAACATGGAAATCCATAAATCATTCTCACATAAAACTGTAACAGTATCAATCATATAGAATAAAAATCAATAACATTAAGAAACAAATGAATACAATCCATTAAGTTATGCATTACATCTAAATAAAAGATGATACAACTAATATATATCAAAATAACAATAAACAACATCAAAAAGGTGAGAATACATGTAATTTCTTATCCTATAGAAATATATATATTTTTTACATTATAAAAACAACTTATTAACTTTTATAACTCAATAAGTTATAAGTTGCTCCAAAATAAGCTAACCCAAACACCCACTTAGAATCATATATGTCTATCATAACATGCATAATACCTACATAGTAATCGGATATACAAAAAAAATTGGGACTATCAGAAATTCTTCCAGTATAAGCCGCAACAATAAACGCAATCATAACCAACAATGGATTAAAAAAAAACAGGGAGATACATGAATACACCACCGTCGATTACAACTTCTACATTAAAATAGCAAGAACCATAATCGGCTATAGAATTCAAAACTAAAAGAATAAACATGAAAAAATACAAAACAAATCAGATTATTTAACAATACCTTTATTATTATACAAGATGATATTGATGAAGTTCGGAAGAAATCGAAGAAGATGACAGACTTTGTTGGAGAAAGTATAGAAAGAATCGTGGAGAGGGAAACGAACCGAGATTTTTTGAGGATCTTTAAAAAGTTAGAAGTTTAAAAATATCCCATGTAATTGGGTCGGATCATCCCATTTAGTTTTTCGTAAACATCTGTTTGAGTTTTGGTCAACAGCTGTTTGAGTTTTGGTCAACATCTCATTTAGTATTCAACAGAAATTTGAATAAGTCAATCAGTGGTTTGAAAATCTGTTTGACTTTTAGTCAACAGATGGATGGAAACCCATGTTAGATTGAACAATGTTTTGAACAGATGTTTAAACATCTGTTTAGACTTAAACAAATGTTGGGGCTTAAATAAATGTTTGGCGTTCTATATCAGTTGTTTGGACTTAAACAGATGTTTGGATTTAAACAGATGTTTGGCCATAAACAGATGTTTAGCAATAAAGATATGTTTGGCCTTAAACAAATGTTTGAAGTTAAACAGATGTTTGCTCATAAAGAGATTTTGGCCTGAAACCAAACATCTGCTTAAGGTCAACATCTATTTCACTATTTGCCAACATCTGTTTGACTTTTGGTCAACATCTGTTAACATATAAACACTGTTAACATAAATTACAAATAATTAGCTAATAGACAGCACACAATTAGCATCTTAAATCATCAAGAGCCTTAACAATTTGACCATATGATTTAATCGTGTGTTTTATCTTAAATGGGACAACTGGAAAAGAAAATTCACTAAAAGGATAACATATTAAACGGCTCAAAAAAAGCTCAAGGAGTATTTTACTGCAAATCAGGATTAATAAACAATGCCAACAGTCAAGTCAACCATGTTTCTTTCACCTTTGACTTTCAAAGTCAATTAAGTTACTTACCAAATTCACAAATACATAAAATTTCTTATATAACCGCAAACATTAACACACCTAATAATCTTAACTCTGTTATAAACTGTAAAACACAAACCCAAATATCAAATTTCCATTGGGAATCTTTATTGCCTCATCAATAATTCCCTGACTTGCCCTTTGAATTGTAATTCAAAGTCGAAGGAATCTGTATCATCCTCATCCCTGCACAGTGTAAGATCAAGGAGATCTTGCAGATCTTCAACACCCAGGCCCAGTGCTTGTTCCATTGATATTTTCTTCACCTCACCACTGGATTTGATCAGAGTCAATACTTGGGTCTGTTTGTCAGATATCCACTTTAGTATTTTTGATTCCAGTGGGTTTCTTGGGAGAGGTTTTATCGATGATGAGTTTGGAGAGGGTGGCCTAGTAATGACTGGCTCAACAGTATTTGTAGTTTGTGTCAATTCAAGTTTTTCTCCTATCATCTGCTTAAGGCCTATTTTTACAACGTAATCCCCTGCTGCTTTATCTGCTTCTGTTTCTGCATCCATCTGCTTTTGTTTCCTTGTTTGGTAAAGGATGGCAGCAGGTGGAGCAGTGGATTTCCTGATTTGTAGCTTTTGTTGCTTAGCTGGAACCACTGCTTCAGGGTAAACAGGATTTTGGGGAACATTAGGATTTTTCTTTCTTAATGCTTCCAGCTTTTTGTAAGAGGCGAACACTTTATCCTCTTTCCACCTTGCCACTTGGTTCTTTGATCCAAAATTAGCTGTTATTAACTCTTCTTTCATTCTCTTCTGCTGAAGAGTACTATCTGGTACATTTTTCTTAAACTTTGCCCAGATAGGAGGAGTTTGCTTCACCTTGTTTTTGATCATATCTTGAATTCTTGCTGTTTCACTTTCTAGCTCACTAATGGTCCATTCTTTGTACTGGTACTTTTCTCCCTTGTATGTTTTGTAAGCCATGATATTATCAAGATAATGTTTCCTCAAGCTTTCATCAGCTCTTTCTGATAAATTTTAACAGAGAACTTTTGAAAACTGCTCAAAAGTTTTGACTTGGGTTAGCAGATATTGGTAGTTTGTTTGAATCTCTCTGTCAGATTTTCCTACTGTATTTCTTTTGGAGATATCCTCTGCTTGTTGAGCCTTTAACTTCAAGTATTGTTCAATGTTATTAGGCCTTGGATATCCTTGAACAGATGACAAGTTCCTTTTAGCAGGGTCATCTTCAGAGTAGAAGGATTTGATCTCCTCTCTAACTGCTTCCAGATCTAATGGATACTGGACTCCTACAGGAAAAATGGCAGTGTTTGAATTTGAGACTTGTGCTGAAGAGAGTGGGACAGGATTGGGAATGGTAACAAGGGACAGTGGTTGGGTGGATGTTCGCGGTGGTGAAGGGTCAACATTCAGAATTATCCTTCTCCTTTTATGTTTTGGAGAGGTTGGTGGTGTTTTGGTAGGTTGAGTTGTGGTGATTTGAGTGGTAGATGGTTAACTAACAGTTGTTTAAACAACTGGTCTTTCAACCACTGTTGCCATTACAACAGATGATGTGTCACCTGAAGTATTTTGCTTTTTGGCAGGTGGTGTTGGTGGTAATGAGGATGTTTTTGATGGTAATGTGATTTGTGGTAAGGCAGTGGATTGAGTGTGTGTTGAAGTGGTGGCAATTGTTGGTGTAACAGATGTTGAAACCATTGAAGTACCAACAGCTGTTGATAAAACAGGTGTTTTAACATCAGCTCGTTTGGAGGTTTGATGTGTGGAGCTTTTGGGAGGTGTGGATTTGGGTTCTCTCACTTTTCTAGTAGGCTGTTTTCTTTTAGGCTCAGGATTTTCTTCATTCTTGGGCTCAGAAACACCCTGCTCATCCTTCTCCATAAAAACTCTTTTCTCCTGTTCCCACCTTGCTTTATCCTATGCCTCCATATCCCTTTTTACCCTTGCTTTTGCATCAGCAATGGCATTTGTGGTTACATCAACCTTTTTAGTACCATCTGGCTTAGGTATTTTTGCAAGCATACTGGATTTGTCTGGTGGAATGTACAAACCATCTTCATATCCCTTTTTCTTTAGCTGCTTCATTTTCTCCCCCTTTTTGGCATCAGCTGGTGGTGGGTTGTCCACAAAGATGATAGTAGGAGGAGCAGAATCAGTGGTTTTCAGCAAGTGGGCCTTGATTGCCTTTATGTCTGCTTGTGTATCCATGAACCTAGCTTCCATCATATTTCTGATCTTTTAAACCTGTATTTCATGTTGCTGATCAGCATTTGCCCTTTGTTGGTGAAGCAAAGGTTGAAATAAACTCCAAAGCTCAGTGGGAGTAGGAGCAGATGATGGAGCAGATGTTGTATCTGGTGCAGCAGTGGGTGTTGCCTTTTGTGCTTGTAACAACTGTTGCAGCATTGACTTAATAGCTGCAACAAATGTGTCCAATTTGTCAACCCTCCCCGTCAATTCTTTGTACATTAAACCATCACCCAAGTTAATGGGATCATCCGATTTCCCATTAGCAGTGGTTGTATCAGCAGTTGACTTAGGGAAAGTTTCCCAAAAGTCATCCACAGATGCCCCTTTTTCTTGGTATTGGGGACTTCTTTCCTCAGCAATTAACATCCGTTTAATAGAACCGGCGGTTGGAACAAAAACAGCAGCGGATATCACAGTTGCTGGAGAGGAAATTGCCTTCAAGGGAGTCTTATTGATGAAACAACTGGCCAGGTGTAGATCAGTGGATCCAACACCCGTAGTTGCTGCTCCAATTGAACTACTGAGAGGAGGTACTTGTATTTCTTGCAGTGTAACCTCCTTAGTTGTTGGTGGGTTAGCAATGATTGAGACACCAGACCCAGTCACTTGTTAAGGTATATTCTCATTAACAAGTGTTTGAGAAGAACTGGTTTGTATCTGGGCTAAATCAACTGCATCCAACAAAAGTTTTGTTTGTGGGGGAATTTGAGAAGTGAGGACAGGTGTAGAAAGCGAATTTGCCCCGGGCAGTGGGCTGTGGATGATGGAATCAACTGATTCTAGAGCATCATAATTTGGTGTCCCTTTTATTACAACCTGCTCTTTTTTAGAAGAAGCAGGAGGAGTTTGAGGCTCAGGTTGAGATCTTTCTTCCAACTGCTGTGAGGAAGTAGCAGCAATGGTTATTGGTGACTTTTGTGTTGTCACTGGTAGTTGCTCTGGGATCTCATCTTCCAGAGTTACATTTGTTTTGGGTTTGGGGGCTTTTGTGATTTTTTCTGCTTTGGTCTTTTGGTGGTTTTTGGTGGGGGTTTAACAGCAGTTGTTTTGTTGCTGTCATCACCTTGAGCAGTGGGCTGCCTGAGGAGTAGTGGTAGCTGCTGAAGTCTGCTCAGGAACCTCTGCTTGTGTTTTGGAAACTTTTGACATCCTTGTAAAGGTTTCAGAAGTGAGGCTCTTAATTGAAAAAGGATTGCCCTGGATAAGCACATGGGCATTATCTTCTGAAAATTTCTTTTTAAAATAGTAACTTAAAAACCTTGGAAAGAGCAAAAATGCCTTTTTATTAACATTTGTAACAAGATAATTGAAGATTTCCTGGGAATAGTTAAAATTTTCACCATGTAAAATAACATAACCCAGATATTGAATCTTCAATGGGATTTCATTGAAAGCAGTGGTCTTGTTTGAGACACACATTAATAGGGTATGAAACAAAAACCTTGTGGCAGGAGAAAAAAATGCCTTTTTCTAAAGTGTCTTTTTTCATTTCCTCTTCATAACCCCTTTGAATGAAAAACGTTTGATACTCTTCTTTAGGGAAAGATGTTTTACCTTCAAGATCATCGAGTTAAAAAACCTCCGAAATGGTTTGAGGTGTTATTGTGACTGGAACATCCTTTATAGAAGAATTGATGGCAAATGGCTTTTTATCCATAGTTTCCAACTTAGCATTTTTTCAGAATTCTTACTGGGTATCCATGTAGATCGGAGCATCACAAGTCAACAAAGTTTTGTACTTTGAAGACGATAGAGCATCAATGATGGAAGTGAAGGTTTTGGTGTGACTAGGTTTTTCAGGTAGACCCAAGTAGTTATGTGTGGATTTGTGTGGGAGAGACATCATGATTTGATTATAGTTGCGCGAGGAAGAAGACGATGAAGAGGATGAGTGATTATGAGAGAAATTGATGATAACTTCTTTGAGAAAGGAATTTAGAATTCGATTCGACAGTAAAAACACTGTTTGGGGGTTTTGATCAGGGTTTTATACGGGAAAAAATGAATGCTGACGTGGCAGCGGTTACTAAAAGATCTTACCGCTATGTACTGTCCACGTAGCAACCTCTGATGATAATGGAGGACAGTTGGTAGGAAACCACTAATGGAACAATATCAGTGGTTTGCAACGGTTACAAATGAGAACAGTGACTAACTTTAAGCTAGCAGTGGATAGCCATCAGTGTGTTAAAACACTAATTTTGAATAACAAAATTTTTTCTTTTTTATTTTAACTTTAATTTTTATCACCAAAACAATATTCGAGGAACTTTTATCTCATTGGAATGTAATGATTAGGTAAAATTTTAATTTCATTGTAATTCTAGTTTTCATTAAATAATTTCATTCTATAATTCATTAACCACATCAACAATAAAAATGTGAGCAGTGGATGATTTTTAGAAAAACCAATGATTGTAAATATCAGTGCATGTTAACAATAAAAAGCTGAGCAGTGACATTTTTTTAACTATCAGTGTATACCCAACAGTGATTGAAACACAGACGTTTGGTCAGTCAGTGGTCAACATGAAGAATGAAGAAACAGAGGTTGGTCTTCAGCAGTGGATAACATTTAACAATCACATGTTTGCGATTAAATAAATGTTTGACATTAAAAAGAAGTTGGCCCATAAACAACTGTTTACAAGAAAAGACCAATTTCAAGAATACTATACCTAAACAATCAAAATGAGAAGCTTAATAATCATCCAAGTGTACTTCATTTTTATTCAGTGGATGTCAAATAACAAAATGTGAGCAGTGGCTGTTTTTTAACTATCAGTGGATAACCAACAGTCATTGAAACACTGATATTTGGAGGTAAATAGATGTTTAACCATAAACAGATACTGTATTTGCAATAAACAGATATTTGGCCATAAATAGATGTTTAGCCTTAAACAAATGTTTGACCTTAAATAGACGATTGCCCATAAACAGATGTTTGGTCTTAAACCAAACATCTGTTTAAGGTCAAGATGTATTTGACTATTGGTGAACCTTGGTTTGACTTTTGATGAACAGATGTTTGACTTTTGCTCAACAGATGTTTGACTTTTATTCACATTGAGATTATTAAAATAAAGTATTACATAGAAAAATAGAAATTTAATGAAATATTTATAAACTATTACACGCTAGAGTTAACACTTGTTAGGATTTCATAAACCCTGGCCTTTCTGCATGTGATTTCATGCTCTCTTTTGTTTTTCAGATCAGTTAGCAAGTTGCAGATTTTCTGATCCTGTTTTAGAAGTTGGGTGACAAACTCTTCGGCATTTTTCTGGAAATCTGATGGAATAGAGTGGAGGACTTCATCAAGCAATGCTATGCTGTTCCAGGTTTTCTTGTAATTAGTGTCATTGATTATGTCGACTTTCCTGTTTAGTTCTTCATCTGTTCTTTTTTCTTTGAGTGACAACATCGAGAATTGGGTTTTAACATCGCTGGTGTCTGACCAGTGGTAGAAGCTGAAGTTTGCCATGTAGATTTTTGTTGAATTTTCTGATGTGGAACAATCTTTCACAGACAGTGATTTGTAGGACAGTTTGTTGATATTTTGAATCAAAAGTAATTATCGATCTTTTATAGAGTTTAAAAACGCGTCTACATGGTAAATGAAGAGGTTAATTGTAATTATGATAATCTGCTTTTGTTCTTTAAATTTCGAAAATTTATCCCTTGGGTTTCTTGGTGTTTAATTTTAATGTTTTCCCATAAAAGTTAGGGTTTGGAAACATTTTTGCATTAAAAGACTGCTGCTTTGAAATATACATTAATCTGTTTATATTAAATCTACACGTTTAGATTGATTAAGTATATAAACTCATGACCACTTCACCTGTTTTTCCTCAAAATTTCCTACGAAGATTTATACTTTCAGAAAAGTTAAGTAATATAGTTTATTGTTGATATGGCGTCATCCACTACTGTAAAATCAAATGATTTAAAGCAACGTTTTTTCAAGCATATAGAGGAACAGGTGTATGAAGATAGGACTACTCTTCAACAGCTGAAGAGATGTTTTGATGGATTGCAAGTTGGCCTGTTCACGAGAGAGCAGGTTTCTAGAAATCTTATGCGAATGCCTTCAACTTCAGCTCGTGAGCTTTGTGTTGTAAGCAATATTGAGTGCGGTGATAGAGACATGGAGTTCATGGCGATGCTGAAGGACATACATCGAGAAGTTCAGCCATCGATGGAGTTGAAGCTGACATTTCTTAATTCTTACGGTTATTGTTAGATTTATAAGTTTAGTTGTTCAGTATGTTATTTATGTAATAATTGGACTTTTAAGGTCATGAATAAATGAATAAATTTTAATCTTATGAAGCTATGTTACGCCTGTAGGAAAAAAAAGAGAGAGAATGTCAATTTTAAAGTACGATTTTGCATATTTTGAATTTCAAAAGTTATGGATATTGTCAGTAATTACTGATTTGATTTGAAAGCAATTGTCATCATGACATTTCTACTTTTTATTTTATCTTTAATTAAAAGAAAAACACCGTGAACTTGAAATTCCCAGTTTGCATATTTTCAATGTCCAAAGCTCAAGAAATTAACATTAATTACTGATTTGATATGCAACAAAATGCCATCAACAGTTATTTTTATTTTTTATGTTAACTTTAATTAATTTTTATCAACAAAACAATATTGGAGGAACTCTTATGAATCTATGTTGCGCTTGAAAGAAAAAAAGAGAGAGAATGTCAATTTTAAATTACGATTTTGCATATTTTGAATTTCAAAAGTTATGGATATAAATTTGAAAGCAATTGTCATCATGACATTTCTACTTTTTATTTTATCTTTAATTAAAAGAAAAACACCGTGAAGTTGAAATTCCCAGTTTGCATATTTTCAATTTCCAAAGCTCAAGAAATTAACATTAATTACTGATTTGATATGCAACAAAATGTCATCAACAGTTATTTTTATTTTTTATGTTAACTTTAATTTTTATCAACAAAACAACATTGAGGAACTCTTATCACATTGGAATGTAACGATTAGGTTAAATGGTAATTTCATTGTAATTCTAGTTTTCATTTGATAATTTCATTCTATAATTAATTAACCCCATCAACAATAAAAATGTGACCAGTGGATGTTTTTTAGGAAAATCAATGATGGTCAATATCAGTGGATGTAAACAATAAAAATGTGAGCAGTGACAATTTTTTAACTATCAGTGGATAGCCAACAGTGATTTAAATTACCATTTTGCATATTTTGAATTTCAAAAGTTATCGATATTGTCAGTAATTACTGATTTGATTTGAAAGCCATTGTCATCATCACATTTCTAATTTTTATTTTAATTTTAATTAAGAGAAAATAACTGTCAATTTAAAATTCCCATTTTGCATATTTTAGATGTCCAAAGCTCAAGAATTACCATTAATTACTAATTTTATATGCAACAAAATGTCATCAACAGTTATTTTTTATGTTAACTTTAATTTTTATCACCAAAACAATATTGGAGGAACTCTTATCTAATTGAAATGTAACAATTAGATTAAATGGTAGTTTCATTGTAATTCTAGTTTTCATTTGATAATTTCATTCTGTAATTAATTAACCACATGAACAATAAAAATGTGAGCAGTGGATGTTTTTTAGGAAAACGAATGACGGTCAATATCAGTGGATGTAAACAATAAAAATGTGAGCAGTGACTATTTTTTAACTATCAGTGGATACCGAACAGTGATTGAAAAACTGATGTTTGGACAGTCAGTGGTCAACATAAAGAATGAAGAAACAGAGGTTGTCTTTCAGCTGTGGATAACATTTAACAATCAGATGTTTGAGCCAAAACAGTGGTTGTAACAGTCTTTTTAGGATTAATGAAAACTATCATTTTTAACTATTTTAAATATCTTTGACCTTAAACAGATATTTGACCTTCTACATCAGTTGTTTGGTGTTAAACAGATATTTGACCTTAAACAGATGTTTGGACATAAACAAATGTTTGCGCTTAAACAAATGTTTGACCTTAAAAAGAAGTTTGCCTATAAACATATGTTTGCAAAAAAAGACCAACTTCAAGAATACTATATCCAAACAATAATAATGAGGAGCTTATTTAACATCCAAGTGTACAACTGTCACACCCCGATTTCCACGTGTCTCACCGGTGGGCCCGGTGGGGGATGACCGTGACGTAGTTGGCAACATTATAGTCAAACCACACAATATAAATGAATGCACAGGGGAAGCAATAAGATAATTATATTTCAACATTAAGTGTAATATCAATGTATCACCATTGTTGAAATAATAATCCACAGGGGATCAAATAATAATATCAAAAATATTGTTCAACAGACTTCAGGCATCTTGAGCTTGCGAGACTTCTAATGATGCTAAAGAGAAATCCCAGCCAATTACGCCTAGTACCTGCATTTAGTCTTTTTGGGGAAAATACGTCAGTTTACACTGGTAAATACATTCAACTGACACTTTTGTAAAATGTTTGATAAAATTGGTTTAAATGCTCAAGGCACAAACTCTTTATAACTTGGGATAATTTATAATCAAATCTTGTAAAGAATTACATGTTACTATGCGTTTGGTCGCCCGAGTCGTGTCGGGTTAAAGTTTAATAGACACACCACATAGCATATAACACCGTGGCGGGTAACCAACGGCTATACTTTTATAGTCATAGACATAATGCCGGGTGTACGCCTACACCGGGATGTCAAGGTCGTGGCCATTCATAAATGCTGCCAAGAATATCCGGGACATGGTCATTAAGCTCCCAAAGGCTTTAAGCCAACAAAACAGTTTTCAAACGGGTCACATTGAGGATACCCAACTACTAATGAGTTGGGGTCAATTGCCCGACCAAGCGGTATTTTAGATACCGTAACCCAAGCCCGTATAACGGAAAATAAGTTAAAAGTATGTACCTTTGCAAGTATAATCCTTAATTGAGTAAATCACAGATAGCTTTTACTGGTCTCCTATTCTGGAACGAAGGTTTTAAAATAACCTATTAGAATCCTAACGGGTCTTTATATTTGCCGTAGCCTAGACCGGTTAGTTTCGAAGTATAGTTACGGTTTAATCGCGTGAAAGGCGAAAACCGTGAATGGAGTGTGATTTTGACCCAACAAGTTTGAAGACTTGTTTTATATGGGTATAATAATCATACTCTGGATTTTGGGGTCAAAACAATATGGTTTGACCCGTATCGGCTAATTTATGTAAACTAGTTACATAAGCCGAACCGTGCGCGCAAAAGGCGCAACGGGTAACCGTAAGGGTCCTACACTGTTTTCCTAAGTCAACATGCCTTAAAGAGGTTGTGGTATCAGTAGGATACCTTCCGTAATGCCCGTAACGAGTTTAAGTTGTTATTATGCCCCGTAGGGGTATTTCGGTCTTTTTAAAGATTATAAAAGAGGTTTTAGAGTTCTACAGGAAATCTGAGTTTCCCTAATAGTTTATAAAGTCTAAAATACTTTATTTATTATTTAAAATCAGTAGCAACTGGAATCGGGTCAAAAGACCTTGTAGAACTCAAGTTATGGCCGAAAAGGGTATATTCGGTATTTACCGAACCGTTGCCATAACCGCAGGTTATGAGCAGGTTAAAAATAATTAAAAAATCTTTAAAAATCCCAAAATATTATTTTACAACAGTGAGCAAAAGGTTTGGTGTCGAAATCCGGGTTTAGATAGGCGTTATGCTAATTGCGCTATTTAATTACTAAAGTTTCGCAATTTGCGCTATTTAGCATAACTCCTATTCTGGACCTCGGATTGACATGAAATTTTAGGGACATGCTTTGAAATCAGTAACCAAGGTTATGATCCTTTCACATGTCCGAAATTCTCGTTTTAATTTATAAAGGGCGTTACGGTCAACTTTTAAGCATTTAACGGAAATGTGTAAAAGACTCGGACAAACATTGAACCGGTCACAGAGGGTTATACCATCATGTAACCTGGTCCTAAGAGAGTCCTAAGAGAGTCCTAAGGCATATCTAAATCAAACTTTAACGGGTCAGAACTGGAGTCAATGCAAAAGTCAAACTTTTGCGACTTTCGGCTCCGAACCGGGTCAAAACAGAAAATGGTCGGACCAAACAAGCTTAGACAAGTTTATATACTTATTATCATGTTTTATGAGTGTTCAAACAGGTTACATATCATCTACATTACAGATTATGCAAGAAATCGCAAAATAACATTTCTGTTGACTTTTTCTAAGCACGTTTGACTCGATTTTTGATCTAGTTAGAGTGGGAGTCAGAGGGTGCCCTTTTAGGGGTTTAATGCCCACATGATTGCCAACATATAACTATCTTTGATTCGACAAATCACTGGACCATTCGTGAATTATCGCAAAGCCAATCGTTAGTTACGACGGATTGACTTTTGAGCTAAACTAAGCAAAAACAAAGCCATAAAAGGTTTGGCATACTTACAGAAGCTTGGTGCACGATTTAGAATGATAAAGGAAAGCTTTGGAGCTTCAGGAATGATCAGAAGGTAAGTTTTGAGGTGTGTTTTCACTTATGCACAATGTATGCCTTTTATAGTGAAAGAATGGCCTCTAGATCATCACAACTCATCCTACAAAGCATCATGGATGTCCAGCAGGTGGCCCTGGGTGCTAGGAGGCAAGTAGAGGGTGCCCATGCTTCATTAATTTCCTCTATGATCGTTCACAACTTCAAACAATGCATCTGTCCAAAGTTTCTGCATCTGTGTCTGTCACGCGGCCCGCATTAAGATTCAGACTGGGCTCACGCGGGCCGCCTGAATCTTAATATCAGAACGCGTATATGCAGAAGGCTCGCGGCCCGCGTTAACTTATGTGTTTCACTCAGGCGGGCCGCCTGAGGCCTGTTTTCAAAGATTTTTAAATCTTTTGTAATGATTAACCGAATCTTTGTAATTAATAACCTGACCTTTCGGGTTCGAAGGGGTAACTTTGCGGTTTAGCCCTCGGTTAATTACAATTAAGGGCCTCGTGTCTTTTACCTGCACTGTCAAGTCCCCGGTTAATTTAATTACTATCCGGAAAGCCCTAACTTTCATTGTTGACGCTTTTAACCCCTCTCGTACGAATTTGATCATAACTTTCTCGTTTTAAAACGGAACTTCGCGAAATTTATATAGTACATTCTAGGGAGCGTATTTTACTGTTACAAAGCCTCGGGTTCGTCAAAGGGTCACTCAGAGGTATAATTAAACATGTTGACACAGTTAACCCCTGCAGTTTGTAATCTCTCACTTTCTTCCGTGTTTCGCTTCCGTACGATCCATGATTTATTCGTTTGAAGGTACGAGCATCGTTTAGGGTTACTATACAGTATATTTACCCTTTGTTGACATTTATAACCCTCGAATTTACATACTTTCAAGGTTTGTCAACTTTAGTCCTTTATTTAATATCTAATGCCACGTGTAAACTCATTACACGTGTTAACACATTATTGGGCACAAAATTTCGAGGTGTTACATCCTCACCCCCTTAAAATAAATCTCGACCCGAGATTTACTCAAACAAATAAGGGTATTTCTCTTTCATCGTGGCTTCAACTTCCCACGTGAATTCGGGACCTCTACGGGCATCTCACTTGACCTTTACTATAGGTACATGCTTCCTTCGAAGCTTCTTCACCTGTCGATCTTCAATCGACAAAGGCTTCTCCACAAATTTCAAGCTCTCATCTATATGCACATCTGTGTGTGGAATCACCAATGATTCATCAGCGAAGCACTTCTTTAGATTGCAGATGTGGAACACATTGTGAATTCCATTGAGCTCCTCTGGTAAGTTTAGCTTATAGGCAAATGACCCGACCCGTTCGATAACCTCGAAAGGTCCTATGTATCTCGGGCTTAGTTTTCCTTTACTTGAAGGGGTAAGGTCCCAAAAACCTCATAAAAAGGATTTGAGACCATACCACAAACTGGCCTTTCAACCTTTTAACCTTGCGCGGTCGCGCATTGGTCTCACAAAGGGAGAAAGTAATCAACAAGCTATGATCACGCGCCCAAAAGAAAGCATAAAATCCTTGCGCCTTCTTCCATTAGCAAAGGGTTAAAATCCTAAAGATCAATACTTCCGCCTAAATATCCAAACTTGGATATTATTTTACCCAGACTTGGAATTTATTCAGCTGTGTACACACAGTAAGGTGTCACACTAGATTACAGCAGTAATCTTCTAGAAAGAATATGATCGTGCACCACCCAGACGGTTATAACCGTCTGGACACGTGTCATTACCAAAGCATCCCTGAAATCACAACAAAAGCATGCAATTGGAGAATGATCTCCACTTAATCACTTTCCACGTGGCAATCCCCCAACCATAGATCAAATCACGATCCGTGTGCATTCACATCGGATCGAGGCAACTTAACGTGGGATTGAAGAACTTAACGGAAGGAAATATAACCGCTACGGCGTTAGCACCTTCCGTCATCTTTTCAATAACAGGTTTTCCCTCCCAAACTACCGGTTATAAATACGAGAACTATTCAGGTATAAACTCAGATTACACTCACTTCTCAAATACTTTCTCTTCTCTGTTACCAATACTTATTCTCACACCGGAGTCGGGTCAAGGAGAGAACCCTCTTCTCCCCTTGACGAGGCTAACGGTGCTCTTTTTTGCAGACTCACCGGAGAAGAAGATCGGTAGCAACTGAATCAATCGAGAGAGAGCTAACCATTTTATGCGGATTCAAAGCCCCTAGATATCTCGGTTCCGACCATTTATCTAGTGTTTCTTCACCTTTCTTACCGAAACGCATCACCCCCTTCCAGGGTGATACTTTAAGTAACACCTTTTCACCTACTTCGAAGTGAAAATCTTTACGCTTTGGATCCGCGTAACTCTTCTGCCTATCTTGGGCAGCTTTGAGACGGTCTCGAATCTGGACAATCTTGTCCGTCGTCTCGAAGACTATCTCTGGTCCTGATAGCTGGACATCTCCAACTTCCGCCCAACAAACAGGCGATCGACACTTTCTACCGTATAATGCCTCGAAAGGCGCAGCCTTAATGCTGGTATGGTAGCTGTTGTTGTAGGAGAATTCGATTAGTGGTAGGTTCTTATCCCAACTGCCACCCAAATCGATAGCACATGCACGTAGCATGTCTTCCAACGTTTGAATAGTACGCTCACTCTGACCGTCTGTCTGAGGATGGTAAGCCATACTAAAATTCAAACGTGTGCCCAAAGATTGCTGGAAACTCTTCCAGAAATGCGACGTGTATCTAGTATCCCGATCAGAGATAATAGACACAGGTATGCCATGCAAGGCTACAATCTTATCAACGTATAACTGGGCTAACATGTCGGAGCTATAAGTCTCCTTGATGGGTAAGAAATGCGCTGATTTAGTCAGCCTATCAACGATAACCCATATTGTGTCATTTCCTTTCCTTGTCTTGGGTAACTTGGTAATAAAATCCATAGTTACACATTCCCACTTCCACTCAGGAAGTTCAGGCTGTTGTAGCAAGCCAGATGGCTTTTGATGCTCAGCTTTGACTTGCGCACAAGTTAAGCATTTAGCTACATAAGCGGCTACAGACTTTTTCAAGCCTATCCACCAATAATTTTCCTTTAGATCCTGATACATCTTATCAGCTCCCGGGTGAACAGAATACTTGGAACTATGGGCTTCCTGGAGGATAACATCTCGTAGTCCTCCATAAATCGGAACCCATATTCGTCCATTCAAACGTAAAATTCCATCCTTGCTAAGAGTTAATTGCTCCTCAGTTACTCCTAACTTTTCTTTAGGATAGTTAGTTTCCAGCACAGCTTCTCTCTGTGTAGCTAACACCCTTTCAATCAAATTATTCTTTACTTCAATGCTCTTGGCATTGATTCGGATGGGTTTCACCCTTTCCTTTCTACTCAGGGCATCAGCGACTACATTCTCTTTGCCGGGATGATATCTGATTTCACAATCATAGTCATTTAAAGTCTCCATCCAATGCCGTTGCCTCATGTTTAGCTCCTTCTGATTAAATAGATGTTGAAGGCTCTTATGGTCAGAATAGATCACAAACTTGATACCATACAGGTAATGCCTCCACAGTTTTAGTGCGAACACAACGGCACCCAGCTCTAAGTCATGAGTGGTGTAATTCTTTTCGTGCACCTTTAACTGTCTCGAAGCATAGGCAATAACCTTTCCTTTCTGGATGAGCGCACATCCCATGCCGGTGTGTGATGCGTCGCAGTAAACTACGAACTCCTCGGTACCTTCCGGTAGTGTCAGCACAGGAGCGTTGCTCAGCTTTTGCTTCAGAATATCAAAGGACTCTTGCTGCTTAGGGCCCCAAACAAATTTTATCTTCTTCTTGGTCAGGGAAGTTAAGGGCGCAGCAATCCTTGAAAAATTTTCAATGAATCGCCTGTAGTATCCTGCTAACCCCAGGAAACTACGAATCTCAGTAGGCGTCTTTGGCTCTTGCCAATTCATGACAGCCTCTACTTTAGCGGGATCCACCTGGATACCATACTCGCTGACAACGTGTCCTAGAAATTGGACTGCTCGTAGCCAGAATTCGCACTTGGAGAATTTGGCATAGAGTTTCTCATGATGTAGCAGCTTGAGAATACAACAAAGGTGTTTCTCATGGTCAGCTCGGTTCTTCGAGTATATAAGAATGTCGTCGATGAAAACGATGACGAATTTGTCCAAGTACGGCTTGCAAATGCGATTCATGAGGTCCATGAACGCATCCGGTGCATTTGTGAGCCCAAAAGGCATCACTAGGAACTCGTAGTGACCGTAGCGAGTCCTAAATGCTGTTTTATGTACGTCTTCATCTCTGACTTTCAGTTGATGGTAGCCTGACCTCAAGTCAATCTTCGAAAAATAACTTGCCCCTTGTAACTGATCGAACAAATCGTCGATCCTCGGCAAGGGATATCTATTCTTTATCGTGACCTTATTAAGCTCGCGATAGTCAATGCACAGGCGCATCGATCCGTCCTTCTTCTTCACAAACAGGACAGGTGCTCCCCAGGGAGACGAACTAGGTTTGATGAAACCTTTAGCTAGTAGTTCATCCAGCTGGGTCCTCAACTCCTTCATTTCGGTTGGTGCTAGCCTGTAAGGTGCTCTAGCAATAGGTGCTGCTCCAGGGATGATATCAATCCTGAATTCCACTTGTCTATCTGGTGGCAACCCAGCTAGATCTTCAGGGAAAACTTCTGGATACTCCGAAATGACGGGAATGTCTTCTATCTTTGGTTTAGGCTCTTCAATAATCACCTGTGCCATGTAGATGACACAACCTTTCTTTAGACATTTAGAAGCCTTGAGCATAGTCACTTGCTCAGGCAATCCGTACTGGGTATCTCCCCGAATGGTAAGCGATTCACCAGCCGGAGTCTTTATCACAATCTGCTTTCTGTTGCAGATGATTTGGGCCTGGTTGTGAGATAACCAGTCCATACCCAACACAAAGTCAAAACCGGCCAATTTAAAGGGAAGTAGAGATAGAGGAAAAGAGTGGTTCTTAATGGATATCACACATCCATCTAACACAGTGGAGACGGTTTCTATGGTTCCATCTGCTAGCTCTACCTCGTAGTTCACATTTAAGGTTTTGACAGGCATATTCAGCAATTTACAAAATTTATGATCTACGAAAGACTTATCAGCGCCCGAATCAAAAAGTACTCTTGCAAAGATATCATTTACGAGAAAAGTACCTGTGATTACGTTGTCATCCAGCACTGCTTCTTTCGCCTCCATCCTGAAGACTCTAGCATTGTTCTTCTTGGCCTCTTCAGGCTTCTTGGTATATTTAGGGCAGTTGCTTTTAATGTCCCCCTTCTCATTGCAGTTATAGCAGGTAGCATCTTTTATCTTCTTGCAGTCCACGGTCTTGTGGTCTTTGGACTTGCACAACCCGCAAGCATACGACCTCGACTGAGTCTGCGAGTTTGAATCGAGCCTACACTTTCCAAAGTGATGTCTCTTGCAAGTCTTGCACTTGGGCTTCTCACCAAACTGCTGCCCATCTTTCCTTGACTCCAACCCTCTCTTGTTATCACCGTTTCCACGGTGTTTCTTGCTCGACCTCCGTGAAGTTTCATCTTCACGCTTTCTCTTTTCAGCTTCTTTGTTCCTTAGCGATCTTTGTCGGACCCATCCAGAGTAAGGGACAAAGATATATCGGCTACAGATCGAAAGGTCGCTGGCCGAGAGGCCTTCACGCTTGCCTTTATTTCGGGGGCTAACCCGCCGATGAAACGAGCGATTCTCTTTGGCTCTGGGGTTACCAGATATGGAACCAACCGAGACATCGTGTTAAAGCTCGTTAGGTAAGCTTGGCAGTCAAGGTTTGTCATCACCGATGATAGAAAATGGGATTCTATCTTTTCCACCTCATGTTGAGGGCAATAATTCTCTTTGATGAGAGAGACGAATTCCTCCCATGTCATGCTGTATAGAACAGCCTTTCCCGAGGCCTGAACCAACGCCCTCCACCAAGCCAGGGCCTCGCCCTTGAAAGATTGAGACACATACTTTACCACATCCCTTTCTGCACAGCCGCTGATGTCCACCACGGTGTCCATCTCGTCAAGCCACGTCATACAATCGACCGCTCCTTTCTCCCCAGTGAAGTCCCGAGGCTTGCATGATACAAAGTACTTGTAGGTGCAGCCTCTGGCGCGAGATGCGTCAGTATATATCCTTTCTTGACGGACACTGTTTTCATTGGACGAATGATTATCATCGTCCTTTTTAGGCTTGGACAGCAGTTTGCTGTGAGATTTTGTTTGGGTTTTCGGCTTTGAGGGTGGTTTGGATATAGTTCGGCTCCGAGATTCAGTATATTCCTCATATTGTCGATCCAGAGCTGCCTTGACAGCGTTATCGACAAGAGCTTTCAACTCTGCACCCGTCAGATGAACCTGGGCGTTATCATATTCGTCTTCCTTCGAGTGGCAATTTTCTCCAGTAGGGTCAGCCATGGTAATTTGAATCTGTTACAGAAGATAACGAAAATTTTATTTAGGAGTTTATTATGGAATTGTCTTTTATGGCAATTCTTTAACCATGGTAACAGGGACCATATCTGGTTAATTTGTTACTCACTTTTATTTAGGATTTGAACATACTTATCCTAATTACAAATAATATTGTTTTTGGCACAAAAGCCTAGTCACGAGGACGTTTTTATAATATTAGCCGAGATTACAGAGAATCAAGGTATGAAGGTTTGAACCGTAGTCCTTTTACCCTTTCTGACAGGGAGTCGTAGACCACCACTGTCTTTTGTCTTATTATGACAATAATTATGGCTCATAGGCACTACATCACTAATGGATGCTTGATAATTCGGCCCGTAGGCACTACATCGCTAATGGATGTTTAACAAGTTTGGCCCATAGGCACTACATCGCTAATGGATGTTTAATAATTGATCATCTTTATTGATGATTTAACCCATGATTTATTATATCATTAATTTGGGCCTTGAAATCCTTAGAAGGATCCTTATATAAGAATGACGCGTGCGATTTTAACGAATCACATCTGCCATGAACGTTAACATGATTACAGAGGTTAACTGGAATTCTGAATCTTTTAATCAGGTCTTACCATCTTGGCCGGGTCAAAAAGACACCTGGCTAGGTTTCACTCTTAAGACTCTTTATTTAGGCAGATTTAAATTTAAAAGGAATGATTTTTGATTTATTTCATATATAGTAATCACAAAAATGAAATTTATAACATAACATTCCATAACTTCAAATACAATTATACGCTGCCCTAAACGGGACTTTTAAATCCCTACGCAGAGGTTTGTAGCAAAGCAAGTCCACGCAGGGACCAAATACAAGATAGACGTCCGCGCAGGGACTAAAAGATAAGTCCACGTAGGGACTGAAATACGACAAATGTCCACGCAGGGACTAAATTGTAAGTACAACATTACATAAGGAGACTAATGGTCTCGTTTCTTCTTCTTGCCCTTCAACAGGTTCGCTAGACCCTTAAGGAATCCCCTGTTGTTCTTTCGTTCTTCCTCGAAATCTTGTTCCACATGACTTAATCGGTGGAGGATCTCTTCTTGTTCAGGAGGAGAGAAACGTGGTTGTGGCGCCGGTTGCGAAACTGGAGGTCTAGGAGGTGCTGGATACCCATGAGCTAAGTAGTCCGGTATCCCTAGGTTTCCAAAAGCTCCGTCGGGATAGCGGGCATTATACCTAGCTGCTATCACATATGGGTCGCGATCATAGTTGTAATTGTAATGCGCGTGCGACGGCTGTTCGAACGGGTTGTATGCCGTTGGACCCGTGTACGCAGGTATTGGGTGGTCATACCCAAATGGTGGCGAAGATGGTGCAACTGGTGCGGAGTTCGCCTCCTGTACTGGACTTGAAGGTCCTTCTTCAGGTACTGACGGAAAGTGACTAGCACTCGAGTGGCGAGGGGTGCTGAAATGGAATTCCCCTCCTCAGGTAGACATCCGTGCTCCTGATCTTCTGCGCCTTGGCGGATCTGGAATTACTGGTTGAACCTGTGGTGGTGGTGGTGGCGTAACGGCCACAAACCACGAATCCTCAGAAGGATCTTGTTGTTGCTGTTGATCATGAGGCGAGTAATGATGTGAAGGTGTAAAGTACCAATTACATTGGTCAAACCTCGCCTGGTAACTATCGGGACCTTGATAGGGCGTTCCATGGAAGGATGACCCATCCGAGATCTCGATTGGATGAGTGGGAGTTCCCCTAGCAGGCTCGACGGGGTCTGTATCCTCGTCCATATCCACTGCATTATCTTCAGAAAAGTGATCCTTTGGTCCTAGAGGGTTATACCCTATGGGCTCTTGGACATAATCCGTCGGGTTAAACTGTCCTACGAAGAAAGGTGATGGATCACCGTAAGAGTGGTGCGAAGCAGATCGCTGCGAAGCAGATCGCTGTAGAAGTAAAAAGGATGGTTGAGGGTTATTGGGATTATTTTCCGAATCTGGTCCAAATGAATGGCGGTATGAGGGTGTTGAGCTATGCGAGGTAGAATGTCTCGCAGGTTCAAAAAGGTTTCTTCGCCTCTGTGGTTCTTCACTCCTTGTACTGGAAGGAGCTCGCGTGTTCGAAGGTCCAGCTTCGTGATCATGGTGAGTAATGATCGTTCCTCTGCCTCTTCCTCCTCTTCCTCGTCTGATTGGAGGCGGCATATTTCCTGCTTTCAAAACTTTAAATAATAATAACAATAAAAAGACAAACTTGGAATAGCAATTCGAATTTGTCCTATGTTCTTGTCTAGACTCAAGTATGTGCATTTGTGTAACGGAGATTAAACACAAAGGCTAGTGTTTAATTCACTCCGTGTTGGCTCTGATACCAACCTGTCACACCCCGATTTCCACGTGTCTCACCGGTGGGCCCGGTGGGGGATTACCGTGACGTAGTTGGCAACATTATAGTCAAACCACACAATATAAATGAATGCACAGGGGAATCAATAAGATAATTATATTTCAACATTAAGTGTAATATCAATGTATCACCATTGTTGAAATAATAATCCACAGGGGATCAAATAATAATATCAAAAATATTGTTCAACAGACTTCAGGTATCTTGAGCTTGCGAGACTTCTAATGATGCTAAAGAGAAATCCCAGCCAATTACGCCTAGTACCTGCATTTAGTCTTTTTGGGGAAAATACGTCAGTTTACACTGGTAAATACATTCAACTGACACTTTTGTAAAATGTTTGATAAAATTGGTTTAAATGCTCAAGGCACAAACTCTTTATAACTTGGGATAATTTATAATCAAATCTTGTAAAGAATTACATGTTACTATGCGTTTGGTCGCCCGAGTCGTGTCGGGTTAAAGTTTAATAGACACACCACATAGCATATAACACCGTGGCGGGTAACCAACGGCTATACTTTTATAGTCATAGACATAATGCCGGGTGTACGCCTACACCGGGATGTCAAGGTCGTGGCCATTCATAAATGCTGCCAAGAATATCCGGGACATGGTCATTAAGCTCCCAAAGGCTTTAAGCCAACAAAACAGTTTTCAAACGGGTCACATTGATGATACCCAACTACTAATGAGTTGGGGTCAATTGCCCGACCAAGCGGTATTTTAGATACCGTAACCCAAGCCCGTATAACGGAAAATAAGTTAAAAGTATGTACCTTTGCAAGTATAATCCTTAATTGAGTAAATCACAGATAGCTTTTACTGGTCTCCTATTCTGGAACGAAGGTTTTAAAATAACCTATTAGAATCCTAACGGGTCTTTATATTTGCCGTAGCCTAGACCGGTTAGTTTCGAAGTATAGTTACAGTTTAATTGCGTGAAAGGCGAAAACCGTGAATGGAGTGTGATTTTGACCCAACAAGTTTGAAGACTTGTTTTATATGGGTATAATAATCATACTCTGGATTTTGGGGTCAAAACAATATGGTTTGACCCGTATCGGCTAATTTATGTAAACTAGTTACATAAGCCGAACTGTGCGCGCAAAAGGCGCAACGGGTAACCGTAAGGGTCCTACACTGTTTTCCTAAGTCAACATGCCTTAAAGAGGTTGTGGTATCAGTAGGATACCTTCCGTAATGCCCGTAACGAGTTTAAGTTGTTATTATGCTCCGTAGGGGTATTTCGGTCTTTTTAAAGATTATAAAAGAGGTTTTAGAGTTCTACAGGAAATCTGAGTTTCCCGAACAGTTTATAAATTCTAAAATACTTTATTTATTATTTAAAATCAGTAGCAACTGGAATCGGGTCAAAAGACCTTGTAGAACTCAAGTTATGGCCGAAAAGGGTATATTCGGTATTTACCGAACCGTTGCCATAACCGCAGGTTATGAGCAGGTTAAAAATAATTAAAAAATCTTTAAAAACCACAAAATATTATTTTACAACAGTGAGCAAAAGGTTTGGTGTCGAAATCCGGGTTTAGATAGGCGTTATGCTAATTGCGCTATTTAATTACTAAAGTTTCGCAATTTGCGCTATTTAGCATAACTCCTATTCTGGACCTCGGATTGACATGAAATTTTAGGGACATGCTTTGAAATCAGTAACCAAGGTTATGATCCTTTCACATGTCCGAAATTCTCGTTTTAATTTATAAAGGGCGTTACGGTCAACTTTTAAGCATTTAACGGAAATGTGTAAAAGACTCGGACAAACATTGAACCGGTCACAGAGGGTTATACCATCATGTAACCTGGTCCTAAGAGAGTCCTAAGGCATATCTAAATCAAACTTTAACGGGTCAGAACTGGAGTCAATGCAAAAGTCAAACTTTTGCGACTTTCGGCTCCGAACCGGGTCAAAACAGAAAATGGTCGGACCAAACAAGCTTAGACAAGTTTATATACTTATTATCATGTTTTATGAGTGTTCAAACAGGTTACATATCATCTACATTACAGATTATGCAAGAAATCGCAAAATAACATTTCTGTTGACTTTTTCTAAGCACGTTTGACTCGATTTTTGATCTAGTTAGAGTGGGAGTCAGAGGGTGCCCTTTTAGGGGTTTAATGCCCACATGATTGCCAACATATAACTATCTTTGATTCGACAAATCACTAGACCATTCGTGATTTATCGCAAAGCCAATCGTTAGTTACGACGGATTGACTTTTGAGCTAAACTAAGCAAAAACAAAGCCATAAAAGGTTTGGCATACTTACAGAAGCTTGGTGCACGATTTAGAATGATAGAGGAAAGCTTTGGAGCTTCAGGAATGATCAGAAGGTAAGTTTTGAGGTGTGTTTTCACTTATGCACAATGTATGCCTTTTATAGTGAAAGAATGGCCTCTAGATCATCACAACTCATCCTACAAAGCATCATGGATGTCCAGCAGGTGGCCCTGGGTGCTAGGAGGCAAGTAGAGGGCGCCCATGCTTCATTAATTGCCTCTATGATCGTTCACAACTTCAAACAATGCATCTGTCCAAAGTTTCTTCATCTGTGTCTATCACGCGGCCCGCATTAAGATTCAGACTGGGCTCACGCGGGCCGCCTGAATCTTAATATCAGAACGCGTATATGCAGAAGGCTCGCGGCCCGCATTAACTTATGTGTTTCACTCAGGCGGGCCGCCTGAGGCCTGTTTTCAGAGATTTTTAAATCTTTTGTAATGATTAACCGAATCTTTGTATTTAATAACCTGACCTTTCGGGTTCGAAGGGGTAACTTTGCGGTTTAGCTCTCGGTTAATTACAATTAAGGGCCTCGTGTCTTTTACCCGCACTGTCAAGTCCCCGGTTAATTTAATTACTATCCGGAAAGCCCTAACTTTCATTGTTGACGCTTTTAACCCCTCTCGTACGAATTTGATCATAACTTTCTCGTTTTAATACGGAACTTCGCGAAATTTATATAGTACATTCTAGTGAGCGTATTTTACTGTTACAAAGCCTCGGGTTCGTCAAAGGGTCACTCAGAGGTATAATTAAACATGTTGACACAGTTAACCCCTGCAGTTTGTAATCTCTCACTTTCTTCCGCGTTTCGCTTCCGTACGATCCATGATTTATTCGTTTGAAGGTACGAGCATCGTTTAGGGTTACTATACAGTATATTTACCCTTTGTTGACATTTATAACCCTCGAATTTACATACTTTCAAGGTTTGTCAACTTTAGTCCTTTATTTAATATCTAATGCCACGTGTAAACTCATGACACGTGTTAACACATTATTGGGCGCAAAATTTCGAGGTGTTACAACTACATTTTTATTTAGTAGTATAAAGATCAAACAACTGTTGTATTTATAATACATATCAAAGAAATGAGGTGATGTGATAAATACTGTTACATATAAACACCACAGTGATATGACATCTAACAATCTAACAGAGTATAAAACATTGATGTGATAAATATTGTTACATATAAAATTTAACGAACCACTGCTATACTAAACACTGTTACATAAGAAACACTGATAATTAAATACTAAAGTTGAATCGTTTGTAGATGCTGAACCACTGCTGCTACTGAACAGTCGTTTTCCTTTGGTTAATCAAACTCTAGGTACATAAGTGCTTGTCTTTAACAGGGTTTTGTCTTCAATAGTGGATAGGCCTCATCAGTCTTTAAGTCCATCGGTCTTTATAAGGAGCAGTGGTTAGTTATAACAGTCCCTAGCATGATCAACTGTTATAACCACTCCATAACCCTTTGAGAGGAAGCAAGTGTCGGTCTATTTAACTGAAATGAATGATTGCAGTACATCCCTGTTGAAAAACAAGGTCAATAAATTTAGGGAAATGAGTTTGAAAGATGATAAGCCAACAGTGGACGATCTCATTCTATAGCTTCGATAAATTCAGGGGTATTCTCAAATAATCCTTCCTAGATGCTTCAAAAGAAGCAGCACTTTGGACATTGTCGGACTTCAAACATCTATTATCTATTTTCTACTATCTATTATCTATTACCTATTATCTATTCTATTATATATAATAAATGAAAGTTCATTGCTCCACATGGCCCAAAGTGGATCAATCAACTTTCATTTATTATATATAATAGATATTAGATAATAGATATTAGATAATTAGATAATAGATAATAAATTAATAGATGTTTGAGGGCCGACAAATGTCCAAAGTGCTGCTTGTTTAGAAGCATCTAGGAAGCATTATTTGAGAATACACCTGAATTTATCGAAACTATAGAATGATATCGTCCACTGTTGGCATATCATCTTTCAACCTCATTTTCCTTAAATTTATCGACTCTGTTTTTCAACAGGAATGTACTACAATTATTAACTTATTTAAGATACCTTCAACTGCATCTTCTGATAAATCAACATTCATTTCACTGAAAAGATATGTTCAAGTGCATCTTCAATCATGAATTATTTAAAGAAATCGATGAAATCATCCAAAATACCCAAAATAAAACTAATTCAACCATCCAACCATAACATACTTGCGGTATTAGAATGGCCATTTTTACTTTATTTCAACAGCGATGAAATCATGAACTATTAGAATAGCCATTTTTACCTTATTTCACAAATTTCATAATATTTAAATAAGTAAAACATAAAAAAATGAAACCAAACACCTGCTATTTGTCGTCCAAATCTTTTAGTTGGTCCTCATAGTCCTACAACCTTTCAAAGTCGTTGGAGTCGGTCGATAATGTCAGCAGCTAATTCACAAACAACAGCAAACAACAATAGCAAGTCACCAAACAATCGAACTGAAAATCATATAAAAGCCCAAAATTAAAACAAACCCTAACCTAAAACTCAAGATGGAAAAATGAAAAAATATATTTATAACTAACCCTAAACCTCAAATCCATTACAGCATAACCAAGAGAACAGCAAGACGCAGAGCCAACAACCTCCGATCATCTCCGTCATCAAGTTAGCAGCGGAACCCTAGCCAAAGCACAACAATGAGTAAATATGCATGCAGATCAAATGAGTGAACAATGAAAACAAAGATTGACACTTATAGAACGGAAGTTATTGATAATCAAACCTTGATTCGGAGCATTAATCTGAACATCGATCGGAATAGAACAGAGTAGAGGGAGAGAGAAAGTGGGAAGCCCTAAATCAGTAAATGAGGGAGGATATAAATAGAAGAGGGCAGTGGTACTTTTGGGCGGGAAAAGGGCAAAAACGATGCCCTCATCTACTGACATGTGGCCCAAATAACTTTCATTTATTATATATTATAGATTTCATGTATTTATACATCAATTTCATGTATTTCTAAGTAAAAAATTTAGGCTAAGTTTGGTATTAATCGAACCATATCGAAAACTTTCAATCTAACCAAATAAACCAAACCGATCAACCAAAACCTATTAATTAATTAAATAGATTAACTGATGACTTCAGTTTTGTTTTTGGTTAAAGCTAATAACCGAACTGAACTAAACCGTGCACACCCCTAGTTCATGATGTTAAGATTTAGACAAAATTGTTTTATATATAATTAACATATATTTATTAAATAAATACAAAATAATATATTCTAGTTGTCTATATATGATATGAAGGAGATCAAAAACATATATTTTTTAAATACATACAAAAACATATATGATTGCTTCTTGAAAGTCCATGTTATTTAACAAAGTTAAATGGGCCAACACCTTAAATGGACTACCATATGCCGGCACCAGCCCATTCAAGTTATCATCTTTAAAAAATACAACTCTCTCCCTCACTATCATATGGAACAACGTTAACGACGACTGAACATTACCAAAACGGCGATGAGGACGATGACTATTTTGGAGTAGACACGCTCTGTTTTATGTTTTTATGTTTTAAAATGTATTGGAATTTTTTTTCCTGCATTTTGCAAAAAATAAAATAAAATAAATAATGAATAGAAAATATAGTTTTTTTATAAACAAGTTTGAAACGCCCCGAGGGGGTCACATATGTTAGATTTACTTATTGTCAAATAGTTTCTAAACCGTAAAACTAGGGGTCCCAACTTCGAGTATCGATATCATATTCATCTTAATTTAGATGTGGTTTGTTTCGTTGTAAAACCCTTACGAACAATCCTGCAAAATAGTACTTACTTAGATTAACTGAGGTATGATACAAATATATTTGTCTAAAGTTTGAGAAAATTACATATTACACTTAGTAAAAATATTCTCATTTTCACCTATTTTTCTAGCATTTGTTTATTGTAATGTAAAATGTAAACATATTTAATCATGGGTTTATACCAATTTACATATTTAATGTGGTTATATAATCATGGGTTCAAATTCTGGTCGACGGAATTGTTCAGATTCCGTTGACGACAAACGCACATCATGTTGAACAAGTAGATGAGCAATCTAATACATCGTTTGGTAGTCAATGGAGGAATTGTGATGGCAATGAGATGGTTTACGGCAGTGGATCTTGGCAAGAAGATTATAGGGTTTTGTCATCTGAAGATGAAGTTCTTGAAATCCTGGTTGAAGAAAATGTGGATCATAGAATATTTGGACAATCATCTTTATTGGGCTCATGCCCGAACTTATCACAAAATTCTTTCACTTCAAAACATCAAACCCTTGTGTCATCACAGGCCCACACACAAATTATTTAGCCCAATTATAGTCAAGATTTTTCTCATTTTGGGCTTACGCAGTCTTATCCAACATTTGTGATAAGGTTGATTCTTGGATACCCGACTCTGGTGCCACTGCGCATATGACTGCTGATTCTTCTATTGTCTTTGACGCTGCTCCCACACCGGCTCTGAGCCAGTCATTGTAGACAATGGTATGGCCCTTACTATTTCTCACATTGGCCATGCCTTACTTTATTTATCTGATCATATTCTTACTCTTAGACATGTTCTCGTGGTTCTTGGCTTAGCCAAGAACCTTCTATCGATTACAAATTTAGTGTTTGATCGTCCTATAGGTGACGTTTTCTCTCATCTTGGTATGTCTATTTAGACTCTTGATAGATAGCTTCTCCACCACAAACGTGGTAGTCCGCATCAGCTATATTTACTTACTACTTTCATTTCTATTTCTCATGAGACTTGGCATTACCGGTTGGGTCATCCGTCTAATGATGTTTTGTCTAGATGTTCGTTTTTACACCTGACAAACAAAATCCAACTCACACATTGTACTGCTGTAGTGTTTCAAAATCGATTAGATTGCCTTTTATATATGTTGTATCCCATTCTATGTTACCTTTACATATTATACATTGTGACATTTGGGGTGCCTCGCCAGTTATGTTGTAACAACCTGTGTTTTGAAGTCAAAGGGAGAAAAGATTGCTAAATGCGACCTGTCACTCCTTGCTTAATTATTGATTGTACTCTTTGACTTGTTAATCGATTTCTTTAATTTGTGTACTTTAGTTGTATTATGTGGAGTAAATGCAATAATCGCAGTTTAATCGCTAATCTATTCAACGCTAATCGCATCGCAACTTGAATCGCATGTTCTGGATATTGTTTTACGTGTGTGTGCTATCTATGTGTTACTTGTGCATGTTTATTATATGTTAGTGGTGATTAATAAAAAACGCAATCGCAACTCTATCGCAACGCAATCTCATCGCGAACTGGGAACGCAAGTTTATTTATATTATTGTATGTTAGTTATCTTATTTGTGTAACTATTATTTAAAATCTATTGCATCACTTAATTGGCACTCGCTAAACGCATCGCAAAGCTTACCGCACGAAACGAAACATCGAAACCAACTCAATCGAACCATCCGATCGGATGGCCATCCGATCGGAAGGCCCTCCGATCCGTCACACTAGCATCGCCTTTCTTCCCCAGCAAGCTTTTGGCCTATTTTTCTCGATTCCTCAGGATTCTTGTAAGTTTCCAACTCAAATCTTGTACTCCTATCATCTACACACACTTTCACATCATTTTCACCATCAAATCTTAACTTTTCACCATGAAATCGGCTGATTTGGGTTGTTATAGGATGATGTCATCATGGGTTCTCATGAACTTCGAAGTGTGACTTCATTCCACCAAGAACAACTCAGATGTAAGAGATTTCAACATGTTTAAACGCTGATTTCGTCATAAACTAAACATTTTCCAACTGAATTCTACTTTTCTTCAAAGTTCGTAACTTTCTACTCAAAACCGATAGAATCAGAGCTCATTCAGGCCTTCCACTCATTCTCTAGTGAAGTGTCGGTCCGAGAACTGATTCCTATCGACGAGATAACCGACTTAGCGGGTTGAACATGAACAACCGTCAAGAACAGTTAGCTGATCGGATGGGGTGATTCCCATCCGATCGGATGACTTGGACTTGGTGGAGTTTCCGTTGTTTAACACGTTGTCATACCGTCTTGGTCAAACCGCATGTTGGTGCATCTAGTGTCTGTTAACTACGTCTTAATCGAGTCTTATGTCTAGATAGGATAGATTAGGGTTTAGAATTGAAAAAGTGGTTTTTAGTGTTAGTTCCGCTTGAAATGATATATTTCATTTCAAGCGAAATTAGCTAGGTAAGATATTCCGCTTGAACCGTCACTAGTGATTCCGCTTGAATCCACCTGGAGTGAAATCAGAGGTTCCGCTTGAACCTATTTCAAGCGGAATCAACCTGTCTATATATATGTGTGTGTGGTGTTCATTTGGAGCGGAATCTGGTGAGTATATTTTAGCCGAGGTGCTGTCCGTGTGTCATTTGACTGTATAAAAGCTCAGGATTAATCAGTAAAGTAAAGAATTGAAAGGAAACAAGCTGTTTGACGTTGTTTACATTGATTCTGCCTTTGTAAATGATGATGAACTACTCAACTTGACTGTTTAACGTCACGTAAAAGTCATATTTCGATTGAATTCTCCTCTTTATTATCTATAGCAAATTCTTTTTTTCTATAAGTAAAATTCAAAGAAAATGCCATTACTAATATTGTTAAAACTTTCTTTTTACCATCTGAAAATACTACGAAACTGATATCTTAAGAGTTAAAATGTTTTTAACGTATTTTTAGATGTTCCTTTAGGTAAAAAAAAAATCATATTTGAAATCAAATATTTTTACTTTTTTAATTGTGAAAAATCGTTATTAGAAAATTTACAGACACTATCAATACAGTATTAATCAATAAAATAAGATAAAATCTAGATTATCTTTATAGGTGATCTTCAAGTGGATCGAAGACTATTAGACTTGATTTTTTTAGTTATCTTAAATAGAGAGTGGTTAACTGTTTAAGAAGGTAATGAATATTTTATATACATGTGGATAATATTTAACATTTTAGCATAAAAAGAGAGAAAACAAGTTTTATAACAATTCATTATATATATATATATATTATATATGTGGAGAGTTCAAATGAGAAAAATTTTTTTGTAAAAAGAAAAAAGAAGAAGTTTCAACCAATAAGAATGCTTCATTTTAGTTCATTTAATATTTATATTTAATTTTAATATAAGGGTATATTGGTAAACTTACTAAATCATTAATGTGTATTCTTCCTATTTAATATCTAGTTAAATTAAATTTGTAACTCCTTTTCAAAATATATACTTTTTTCAAATTAAAAAAACAACTTAATTTAAAGTGTAGAATAAATTACTAGTTGTGTAGGATAAATCACGAGTTGTGTAGGATATACTTCGAGGTGTGTAGTATAAATTTCGACTGTGTAGGATAAAATTCTATAATGTGTAGGGTATATATATAAAAATTTTGATATGTGTAGGTTTTGTTGATTATATGTAGGATAATTAATAATTAGTTGACTAATTAATTAAAGAGAGAAAAATTAATGATATGAGTTATAAATGAAATAGCATTTTACTAATATGCTCTTTTCTTCTTTTTCTTCTCACATTAAATTTCTTCTCAAATGAACCTTCCCCTATTATATATATATTGTTAACGTGGAATGATGAATAGTAACTTTATTTTTACAATAATATATAGTTTTTTATTATTCTACTATTTAATATACTAGGTTACAACCCCGTGTATTACATGGGTTGAATAAATGCAATTTTATATACCAAATAATAAAAAAAAATATATTTAAAACATATAAGTAGTATATAGTGAGGAAACTTTGTGTTAGCTTGTGTATTGTATGAGTTTAGACTAAATGTAGAATGAGTTCCAATCAACAGAATTTCTACATTCAGTTTGTACAATTGATAACCTTTAAAATGTAATTTTGAGTCTTTTTAAAAGAATTTAAAGAGATCAAAGTGTATCATGAAGGTAAGTAGAGAGGGGGTATATACCTGTGGAGAGTATAAGATGGATAAGGTGAAGTGGGGTTTAAGGGGAACAAAGAAGACTACACACAAAATTGTCCTAAAGTAACCAACTTGGGTAGCTCAGTTGGCCACCGACACCCACCTCTTCCCAGAGCTACCGGGTTCGAGTCTTGGGAGTGACATATGTCGCCCAGGGTAAGAACTTGGCATGAGGAAGTCACCGCGGAGCTAGCTTGGTCGGGTAACGGCTCCCGGAGTGAGAGCACTCCGACGGTTGGGAGGACCGTGCACGACCCCCCAAAATTGTCCTAAAGCAAAGGAAACCCATGTTTCTTTCATGTGAGGATTGTCCCCCTACCACTCCATGTGCCCATTTAACCAATTAAACTCAACCTTCCCTACTTGTTTCTATGTATTTATCTACTAAGATTGGGACCCAATTTACCCTTGTCCCCTTTTCAAAATTTGAGACTTTTTTCACATCCTCAAAAGTTGTAACTTTATGCAACCACTTTCCAGCCACTTCATCAAACTACACATGCATGTTGATATATCTATTCACAGTAATGGCATGTTTTCTAATTAATGTTTAACGCATTTATTTGAATTTTTCATTTTTTGGTATTTTCATCTTTACCTTTATATTATGTTTTAATTTAATTTGATAGACATGTGTATCATTTTTTTCATCTGTTTATATATGCATAAAGCATATGCAAACATATGTTTATTCGATTAAATCTTTTTAAGAAATTGAAACATACCAAGGTTTAATTTATAAAGATAAAATATGTTTTAATTTGTTAAAAAAATTATGTGGATTTTACTAGTGTCGCGAAACTTCAAATATGATTGTAAGTTGCGACTGTTTAGAGTAAAAGAAGAAAGAACGGAGAGAAAGATGACTTATGCTGATATCTTAGTTTGGAGTAAAGTTTTTGTTTTATGTGAATAAGTTTGTTATTTTAAACAAATGTTTATGCCAAGAAAACAAGTAAGGTTAAAACTTAAAAGTGTTGTTTCACATTGATAGAATTATAAATGTCAAAATGATTAAATAAATTGAATCCTTTATGTATAAAAAACAACTAAAACATTAAAATAACTTAATTAATGTGCACTATATATATTTTTCAATATAAATTGTAATTTTAAATTTATTAATACACCGTAACATATACCTTTGGGGTATATATTATACAAGCATTAATAAATATCATATGTTATTGTCTTTGTATTTAATTGCTCAATTATTTATAAAATCTAAGTTTTGGATTATTTATTTTTGATATTATGTTGCCACTTGGTGATGCATGTGTTGGCATTCGTTAGTTTTCTCCCCAAGATGCTAACAATGTCAATATGATTATAGGCATTTATCCTCAAAATGTTTTATAATTTAGGTATATAATGATAATGATAATAATGATAATAATAATAATAATAATAATAATAATAATAATAATAATAATAATAATAATAATAATAATAATAATCCAAGCATGAGCAGTAGTGTTTTTTTTGGATGTTAAACATAAGAAAACAAATATATAATTTTTAGGGGGCAAACACACACATTCTTTGAAATTTAGTAACATTGTCCATTTTGTGAGACTCGAATCCGTATCACATGGATAGAGGTAAAACTGGTGCCACTAGGCCAAGATGCAAAGGTCAAAAATAGGGATGAGCTTGGTACCGTCCGGTACCAAACCGGTACCAAAAATCCCCAGAAATGGGTACCGGTACCGAATATACCTGGTTCGGTACCGGTATTTGAGGGTAAAAACCGGTACCGAACCTGATTTGCTCATCCCTAGTCAAAAATTCCAATTATAATTAGTAACTTTTCATAATTGGACCCTGGTCAAATTAAGAACCTACTATATAACCGGTCTGATTGAGGCTATTTGAAGCATCTCCAATTTGAACCGACATATAGTGGTCGGTCTAGTTGAGCCAACGAAAGGATATGATGTTTAGTGTTTAGATATGATTTCATATTTTCTTTGTGTTATACTTCATATTTGTTAGCAATGTAAATCCACATCAAAAGATAAATGTATTCATATTTTGTTTTAAATTATATAATATATGATGATAGACTAATTTATAAAACTACTAGGTTAGAATCCCGTGTATTACACGGGTTGAATAAATGTAATTTTATATACTAAATTAAAACAATTATTCTTTAAAAATCTCGTTTATTACACGGGTTGAACAAATGTAATTTTATATATTAAATAATAAAAAATTATACCTCTAAGAACCTCATATATTGTACTGAATAAATGTAATTTTATATACCAAATAATAAAAACACGTGTATTGTACGGGTTGAATAAATCTAATTATATATACTAAATAATAAAAAAAGTTATATTTTTAAAAACACTATGTATTACACGGGTTAAATAAATGTAATTTTGTAACCTTGTATATTACACGGGTTGGATAAATGTAATTTTATAAACTAAATAATAATAAAAAAATTATATCTTTATAAACCCCGTGTATTATACGGGTTGAATAAATCTAATTATATATACTAAATCATCATCATCATACTCAGTAAATCCCACCAATAGCAAAGCTAAGGTAGGGTCTGAGGAGAGTAAGATGTAGAGACTGCTTTCAGTAAGACCCCCCGACTCGATAGTAGTTTTGCATCAAGCTTTGGACATAAGGCACATATCACTCAGCAATCGGGACAAAGACCGATTAGTGCATGTTCCCTTTTGTCTTTCTGCTATCAACGCCACCACATGATGATGATGCATGATTAACCGTCCGCCGCTTTTAACGTTATTTTCACAAATTTAGTGAAAAACGTTAAAATTAGTGCAATTTCACTTTTTCCCTCCGAGCGTCCACACATATATACATTATTAAAAGTTAGATTAGATTATATATGAATTTAAGTGTATAACAAAAAGTCTTTATGAATTTCACGTAGAATTAATTGGAATCCTTTATTAAAAGTAGGTAAGATTATATATGGGCTTATACGTGTGGGTAATTGTGATTATTGAATGGTTGAATTTTGAGGGTTTTGAAATGTGAATTTGATTATGATAGATTATATTTTAGTTTTAAAACTTCTAGAATGATTGAATCAAATAAAAGGATTATGGTTTCCTAGAAACGTAAATTGCTGGTATTTTCAAAAAGAAAGGTCTTGGATTTAATCAACCGAAAAATTATAAAAATGAAAAAGTTTATAAACCAAAAACTGTGTTTGTTTCAGGAAAAACGACAGAAGCTGAAAAGGAGCAAGTGTTCAGAAAGCAGACAAACAAAGAATTCCTTGCAAAGAAGCAAGAGGACATGAAGAAAAGCGTTGCTCAGAAGAAGACAGAGACGAGAACCTGTTTTCAATGTAAAACAGTCGGTCATATTGCCAGGAATTGTCCAAAGACAATACAGACAAAACAGGGAGTCTCTGGTAAACTAAAAGAAAAAGTTGTTGAGAAAACTGAACTTTTAACTTGAAAATTTACAGGCTTTGAAAATTCAATTTTTGAGGTTGGTGAATGTTCAAAGAATGTGGTGAAAAGAAAAGAAAATCTGAAAAACCAAAAATGGATGGTTAAGGGTTCAGGAAACAGTTCTGTTGATGAATCTGATTCCACAAAATCAGAGGAGCCACGTGTTGAAGAAAAAGTTGAGAAATCAGTTCCGACGGTGGATGATGTGAATTTTCCACCTCTGCGGGCTGAAAATTTTAAGAAGAAAGTTGGGAAAGTTGAAATTTCAAATCAATTTTATTCTGAAAAGAATAAGTTTGATGTTGAAAAGGCTTTCAACGGAAATGTGAAACACATTTTTGGAAAAATGGTCAATGGTAAGGCCAAAGGAGTGAAAGAATTCTATGCTTCCAAAATGAATGTTCACAAGTCTGTTGAAAGTAATGGTGAAGAAGATGTTGTTACACCCAAGGAAGGTCAGGCTTGGGTGGATATATTTTTCAAAGAATAAAAACCTGACTTGCCGGAGCTCCCAAGTTGTTAATCGTGGAGCATGAATCGGCATCATTCTTAAAAATGTTTTTGAAAAATTTAAAATTGAGAAGTGTGAATTGCCGAAACTCCCAGGATGGTAAGTGTGGAGTAGGAATTGACATCTTGAGAATTCAATTAACAGGAGGTAACTGGTTGAAAAGTAGGTTTACAAGTGTTTGATTTTTGATCTTACGAGTGGTTATTCAAGGTCATTAAGTTGAACTTGGTTTAACTATCATTATAAAATGATTGGTAAACAATGTGATGATTTGATCCCCATTTACTACAAGTGGTAAAATCAACAAAACTTATTTTCCGGAAAAACCATTTTGATTAAAACAAACTTAAGTGTTTTGAAATCATAATGGGAAAATAGTTTGTTGTAAGGGGGAGTTCTGATTGTGTATGCCAAGAGGATGGAGAATTGAGGCGATTCGATATCAGTTGTCATGTTTCTTGTACAGTTTGTTTTAAATTTTCTTTAAATGTGTTTGAATTTTAGGGGGAGTAAAAAATTTCAGAAAATCCAAAAACATTAGAAAATTTGAAAAAGCCAAAAACATGATAAAATGAAAAATGAGTTTTTGTTGCATAAAAGAGGAAATGACAGTACATCAGTGGACTATCACAACACGCTAAAGAAATGAAAAGTCAAAAACTTAATAAACAATCTCACTGCGGATGTGCCAGTAGGTTTAGGTTTTTGCACATTTAGTAGATTGTGACGAGATAAAAACTTAAATTTCAAACTTGCTTATCTCGTGGGGAACATTTCTTGGATATATGGGTAACCCCCGAAATCTTGTTTGAAAGGTCCCTCTTTCTGAAATACTAGGTCTTTATACTCAGTGATATCTGGGGTATTATTCAGGGACTTCTGCTGAATGGAAATTCTGACCTAGTCCCCGTATAATACTTTCTGCAAATGCTTGAAACATAGCACAGCCCTCAGCAAAAATGATGAAACAATAAAAATGATAATCATTGATGTTGTAAAAAAGATCCTCTAAAGGGGACACACCTAAAGTCGAGCCGTCATCTCTCTACTGAACGGAAGTTCTGACCTGAGCTCTCACGGTTTCGCATCTAACCCCTTTACAGATATCATCTGTGGTATACTCACCTGTAAGACTGAATATTGGGATCTGGATACGGGAGTATATTCAAGTAATGGGACACGCGAATAAGTTTAAGTTCTTAAGACACTAACATCATATCTCGAAACAGTTGAAATTTGTGTGAAAATTTAAGTGGATCAGAATACTGACAATCTAGGTGAATTGTTTAGAACTTAAAATGAAATCAAGCTTAACGGTGTTAGTGATTTGTCTCAAAAACTGATATGATCCTCTTGCACAAATTCACAAAAATATTGGCTGTAAATATTTCTTTACTGCACTTATATTCGTTAAAGAATCCAAAAAGATTTTAGTGTGTTTTAGCATAAACTTTTGAAAAATTCAAAAAGATTTTCGACAACTGATATTGAAAAGGTGATTTTCAAAATCCCAAGTGTTAAACATGAAGAACAGGTTTGGATAAAAAGTGTGTGAAAATGATTGTATTTTACAAGTGATTTTCAAAGAATAAATCATTTTGAATGTTTCTTGCAAATGGTTTCTAAATTTTAAATCCTTAAACTTTGAAGAAACTTATGTGTTTGGTAGAGTCTGTGCAGGAAATGAAAAGTTCCGATACCTGAAGATGATGATTTCCAGACTGCGATCCCAGCATATTGAGAGGGGGAGTCTGAAGACATCGAAAGGGAGTGTAAAAATGTAGTAAGTCAGAACGAGATTCTGAAGATAAAAGAAAGAAGATAGAGATTGAGTAAGGATGCTTACAATGAAGAATACTTCGAAGAGAAGCCCAAAGACTGATAAAGACTGAAGGTTTGACAACCGAAGACTCGACACTGAAGACTCCATCAACATCCGAGGGGAAGTTTGTTGGTGCATCCGTCTGTCGACTTCGTCTTGTATCGAGTCTTGAATAGATTTAGAAAGAATAGGGCTCGGAATCCAAGAAAATGGTATTGTAAGTGTTTCCGCTTGAAATGACATCTAGTCATTTCAAGCGAAATCTCATTCATTCAGATTCCACTCGAACTTACAAGTCTGATTTCACTTGAATGTATAAAGTTCTGATTCCGCTTGAAACGTGTTCAAGCGGAATATGGTCGCCTATATATAGGTGTAGTTGGAGCGAAATCACATAGGGAAGTTGTTCCGGTTTGCAACAAAGTGCTGCCGAAGTGTCGTCATCCTGTAAAACAGCTTTATATCAATAAACTCGACAATTTAAAGTGAATACGGCTGAAATAACACTAGTACATTAGTTTCCGCCTCGTGTATTGGTGAATTACTCTTCTGATCGACTCGTTCGGGTCTAAAAAGGTTTCAATATTGCCATGTCGCTTGAAATTACATATCCTGCTTGAAATTGCTGGTATTTCGCTTGAAATTACATATCCCCCTTGAAAAAGTCATATTTCGCTTGAAAGATATCATCTGATTCCGCTTGAATCAGATCTCGCTTGAAACTGTTGTTCGGATTCCGCGTGAGCTGAGATTCCGCTTGAAATTCCAAGCGAAATAAGAGATATCGCTTGAATTGCTATTCCGCTTGAATAGTATTTAGCTTGAAAAGCTGATTCCGCTTGAGTTGGCTGTTTTTCAAAATTTTGAAAATTTTCTAAGTATTTGTTGATTGTTTCAAGTATTGAAAATGGATGATCTGTTCATGAATCCATTTTGTGATGTGTTTGCTTATACCAGTGGTCCGGGAGACGGCACAACGAACAACACGAATGAAACTACACCAACCCCTAATACGAAGAAGATTCTTTCTGATGCAATGAGCGTGGAAAGTGCTTATGGTACATACAACAAGCCTCCTAAACTGTTGGCGATCGAAGATTATAATCGGTGGGCTACGAGATTTGAGGAGTGGCTTAAAGCATTCGCATTTCCAAGCTGGAAAAGTTTAAAGAATGGTTATACTTCAGGAGAACGTGTTGGTGAAAGTTTGACAGATACTGATGATGTTGAAAGATATGTTGCTGAACAAAAATGTATAGCGTTGATTCATCAGTCAGTCAGAGATGATATAATTTCATTGATCGAGTATGCAAATTCGAAAGATCTTTGGGAAAAACTGAGAGTTAAGTGTGTAGGCAGTGCTGAGATAATGAAAAACAAAAAGAAATTGTTGCGTAAAGAGTTTGATTTATTTGGTTGTATGAAAAATAAATCTGTTTGTAAAATGATCGAGAGATTTGGGCACTTAAAGATGGAGCTGGCTAGGCATGGAATCACTTATACTCAGGAGGAGTTGGTGGACAAATTGTTTGATTCGTCGCCGAATGATCAAGATTGGCAATACTTTGCCTTAATGTTGAAGAACACCATCAAGCCGCCAGAAGTGTTGACTGTGGATTTGCTGATCGAAAGACTAGAAAGCCACGAGTTGGAGATCAAGAAATCTAAAGTCAACAATTCAGCTTATCAGCAGAATGTGGATCTGTACTACAGAGTAAATCTATCAAAGACTGGGTCTCCAAGAACAACATTTTCTGCAAAAAGTTCAAATACTGTGAATCATGAAACAACTCATAGTGGTTTCCACAGTGGATCTTCTTCAACACCTTCAAGCCAATCTGCATCAAAGAACTTATTTCAATGCAACATCGCTGTAGATTTGAAGAATGGTCAAAATTTCAGCGAAGAATCTGCAAAGCAGTAGATGGTTTTCTTAGCATCTGTGCTTGAATCGTATGAGAGTCTTGTGGCAGGAAAGATAGGCAACACCAACCTAACAAAGGAAGACTACGATCAAATAGATCCTGAGGAGATGGAATTGATCAACATAAGGTGGTGTATGGCCAGTGCAGTTCGAAGGGCACAACGTTTCATGGAGATTACAGGAAGAAAGTCTATTAGTGGACCTTCTACCAAGTTAGGATTTGACAAATCAAAAGTGACCTGTTTCAAGTGTAAACAGAAAGGTCATTTTAAAAGAGAGTGCCGAAATGCTTATGCTGATGATTCTGAAAATCCGTTCAGAGAAGATTACTACAAGAAGGAAATTTATCATCAGAACAAGGCTGAACCCCCCAGGATGAAGCAGATTGAAGACAAAGAAAAATCCAGATCTCTTGCCGTCATTCATGACGATGAAGGTTTTGACTGGAGTGAGCTGTTACCTGAGGAAGACGCAGTAGGTTATGCGTTTGTTGCAAAAGAAGAAGTCAAACCGTTCAGAGACACCAGAACAGAAGCAGATAAAGCAAATGATAGACGACAGAGAGCTGAATGGAAAATGATGAGACTTTCTCGTGTACACACTGGAGCAAAAAGAGCAAAAAGATGGAATGCAGATAGAGAATGTTACCTTGATCCTGAAGGAAACATTGCTATTGATCCAAAGACTCTTAGTCTTGAAGCTATGACGGCGGAATTTGCTGAACTTGAAGAGTCTCAACAGAGAAAATGGTGGGGAGGTGGTGAAGAGAAAGAGAAAGAGAAAGAGAAAGAAAAAGAGCAGGAGCAAAAGCTAAAGAAGATAGATGAAGGGATCATTGATACTTCACTGGAGTTGAACGCTGAAAACTTTGGAAAGATGGCTGACAAGGTGCTGGCTGCTAAAGCACTTGAGGTAGACTCTAAGTCTGTATCTGAGTCTAAAAGCCAGGTCAGTTCAAATGCGTCATCAAGTGAGACAGGTAAAAAGGTCAAAGGTGACAGTGACTGCAAACATTGCATGAAAAACTGCAAAGTTTGTAGTACACAAGATTACCTCAAAGATACGAAGGTGAATGATCTGATAAAAAGAGTCAGAAAGGTTGAAGATCAGATTCTTGATCGTGACAAAATGCTCAAATTTTCAAATGATCAAGTTAAAAAGTTGACTGAGAAAATTGACAATGATAAAATTGAAGTAGAAAGAATTAGGAAGGAAAATGAGAAACTAATTCATGAAACTCATCAACTCTCAGAAAATTTTAACAAGCTAAAACAAACAATTCAAGATTCTGATGAACGAAACGGTAAAACAAGAAAAGAAAATGAGCATTCAACTGTGATTCTTAGACACATAGAAGAACAAATCAACAAGCAATTGGATGAGATTGCTAAGTTGAAGCTTCAATTTGAAGAAGCTAAGATTGAAAATGAGCGTATCAATATGAAATTAACCAGTTACAACTCCGCAAGCTTTGTTTTGCAACACATTGTTCCCAAACCTATCGGGAAAAACAAAGCAGGCGAAGATGTATTCTCTGATGGAACAGGGGTGGGGTATCATCAAGTTCCACCACCAGATTTGAACAATTATTCAAAGAAAAAATCAGGCTTGATTAATGATGATGATGAAAATGAGGTGAAACTTCCAGACACAATTGATGTCACGTTCACTCCATCTTCCGATGAAGATAGTGTCCAAACTGATGTTGTGAAAAGTGTTGTTGAGAATGTTCTAAAATCTGAAAGTGACACTACTGAGGAAGATGAATGTTTCTTGGACAAGTACATTCCGAAACAAAAGTCCAAGAACAACTTATATGAAGGACCAAATCTTGTCATATACAAGACGTTGGGTTCGGATAAGTTGTTTTCGGATTCTGAATTTCCACTTGAGAATGTAAACGTTGCTAAATTGACAAATGTGTTCAAATTGATTGAAGTTGATCTGCAGAAGTGAACAGTTTAAATCAAACAAAAAGACAAATGAATTTTGAAAAAGATAAAGCTTACTACAAGAAGCCAGTTGTTCCACCACGGTTTTATAACAACAATCGAAACAAATGGCCGGGTGGTTATCATGGTGGTAAGTCTTATCAGAAAAGGAATGTTCAAAACAGAAGGTTTGTTGAGAAGAAAGTGTTTATGAATAGTTCGAGTTCACTTTCTGATGAAGAATCTAAAATCTTTTCGAAACAAACAAAGAGTTCTTTGAGAAGAAGGCCTCACAGCCTCAGTCCGAAGGCACAATTCGAGCAGTTGACACTCGAACATGCTTCAAATGCAATTAAGTTGGACATATTGCACGAAAGTGTACCAACTTGAAGCCTAAGACTGAAGTTGTGAAGATTCAGAAAAAGAAAGTTGATGGGAAAGGAAAAGCTCCATTGGTTGTTGAGAAAAAGGTTTTGAAAAAATGAAAACATCAAAGTCAAAATTGAACCTGCTAAAAATGTGGTAACTAAAAACGATAAGTTTTACAAGCGGGTTGCATCAGCTCAACAAACATGGAAGCCGAAAGTTGTTGAAAAGAAGGAATCAAGTGTTCCAAAACCAAAGGTTTCTGAGACTGAAAACCAATCATCTTCTACCACACCGGTAAAGGTGAATGTTCCTTTGGATTATTATGTGAAACTTGAGAAAGAAATGCAGAAATCTGAGAAAAATGTTCAAAAGAAAGACCAACCATCTGGTCAACCACAAAAAGATGAGTTTTTCTTATATAAAAAGGTTGAGGTTGGGTCTGAAGAAAGCTTAAAAATAAATGATAAAAATTTTCCGCCACTTTACACTACAAAATCTCACATCAAAGTTGAGTTACCTGAGCCAAAACAGGCGTGGGTAGCTTCCAAATCTAACTAAAGTGTTTGTGGTTTGTGCAGGAGCTTCCAAGATCCGTTTCAAGATGGATTATGGATAGTGGAGCTTCTCGGCACATGATGGGGAAGACAGCGTTGCTGTACGACGTGAGAAATTTCAATGGAGGTTATGTGGGTTTCGCAGGAAATCAAGGTGGTAGGATTATTGGTGAAGGAACGTTATCCAATGGGATTGTGATGTTTGAAAGAGTTAACTACATTGCAGAGCTGGAGAATAATCTGCTGAGTATCTCGTAGATTTGTGACAGGATGTATGCCACTCACTTCACTGACAAAGAATGTTTGATCTTGAAGCCAGGATTTGTTATCCTTGAGGAATGGATTATCATGAGGGCACCAAGAGTCAATGATCTGTATGTGTTGGACATGAGCGTAGCTACTACAACCACGGGTCAGGCTCATTGTTTTGTGTCCAGAGCAATGGAGAAAGAATCGAGATTGTGGCACCGGAAAATGGGTCACATTCACCTATGAAAAATGAATCACCTGGTGCACAATGATTTAGTTTTGGGTGTTCATGTGAAAGGTTTTCATCTGGAAGGGGAGTGCATTAGCTGCATCAAAGGCAAGCAGAAGAAAAAGTCACACCCTAAAAAGCAAGGCAATTCAGTATCAAGACCCCTGGAAAGACTTCACATGGATTTGTTTGGTCCTGTGAATGTCAAAAGTATTACAGGAGATTACTATTGTCTTGTGGTTACTGATGATTATTCCAGATTTTCGTGGGTATCATTCTTGAAGTCGAAAGATGAAACATATGACAGTTTGATGGCGTTGTTCAAGAAAATTGAAAATCTGTACCAACGGCGTATAAGAAGAATTAGAAGTGATAATGGTACTGAATTCAAGAACAGCAAGATGGAAGAATTTTGTGATGATAGAGGTATATTGCATGAGTTTAGTGCTCCGTACACTCTGCAGCAGAATGGAGTTGCAGAACGCAAAAACAGGACGCTAATCGAAACGGCTAGAATAATGCTTGCGGATTCAAAGCTACCGATAAATTTTTGGGCAGAAGCTGTTTCCGCCGCATGCTATACGCTCAACAGAGTTCTCACTGTCAAGAAGTTCAACAAAACCTATTTTGAGTTAATCAATAACCGCAAACCTAATCTGAAATATCTTGAACCGTTCAGGTCACCCTGTACTGTTCTAGAGCCTTTTGGAAAGTTTGGTCCGAAGAGTGTTGAGGGAATATTCATTGGTTATGCAAGTCCTCTACGACGTGTCTTCGTTCCAAGTGAGAAGCGGATTATTGAAGCTCCAAATGTTGAATGTCAAGGTAATACAATGCCGCCGCAGAATCCTGGAGATTCATGGCGTTATCATTACGACACTTTGTGGGATTCATTTGACGTGATGGAAGAAACAGAAGAAGAAGATTTCTTTGACGAGTTGGATATTTTGAGAGAGTATGAGTCTTCGCAGGAAATGTTTCTAGCCGAGTATTCAAAGCGACCACGACAAACTCCAAATGACGATGAAGCAGGTCCAAGCAATGCTGGTGAACATGATGATGTCCAACAAAATGAAGTTTCTCATGAAAATCAGACGGAACAGAATGATAATCAAGAATCTGAGAATATGCCGATATTTGATCATGGTGATTCAGATTCTGAGGGGGAGCAAATTCAGAGTTCAAGTCAAACAGATCCTATCAGTGAACAAGGTGCAAATCAGAATGTTACTAATCTGGAAGGCGATGTAGATGTTCCGAGAGAAGTGATGCCAATAACTCTTTCATACCATCCAGAGGAGCTGATCATTGGAGAATTACAATCAGGCGTTCGCACTAGACGTCAAATTGACCAAGGGCTTACTTGTTTTTATTCTACAGTAGCACCTTTACAAACTGAATTTTCATTGAGTTGTTTTATTTCGCAGATCGAACTGCGAACTTACAAAGAGGCGCTAACTGAAGATTCTTGGGTCAATGCGATGAAGAAGAGTTGAGTCAGTTTGAAAAGTTGGGAGTGTGGAAGTTAGTAGATTTTCCGGATGGTCACAGGAAGATTAACACGAAATGGGTATTTAAGTGTAACAGAGATGATTGAGGAGTTGTTGTACGTAACAAAGCTCGACTCGTTGTCCAGGGCTTTAGTCAACAGGAGGGGATAGATTTCACTGAAGTGTATGCTCCTGTGGCTCGACTAGAAGCGATCAGAATCTTTCTGGCATTTGCATCATGGAAAAACTTCAAAGTATATCAGCTAGATGTGAAATCGGCGTTTCTCTATGGGAAGGTTAAAGAGGAGGTATATGTCGGACAGCCACCGGGCTTTACCGATCCAATCCACAAAAACAAGGTTTATTTGCTGGACAAAGCGCTGTATGGTTTACACCAGGCCCCGAGAGCTTGGTACGAGACTTTGTCTCAACACCTACTAGCCAACAGCTTTATTCGTGGAAAAGTGGATGCCACTCTCTTCACCAAAGAGGTCGACGGACATCTTCTGATAGTTCAGATATACATGGACGACATCATATTTGGGTCAACAAATGAGAATTTGTGCAAAGATTTTGAACAAGTGATGAAGCAAAAATTCGAAATGTCATCAATGGGGGAGATGAGATTCTTTTTGGGTCTACAAGTTAATCAACTACCTGAGGGAATTTTCATTCACCAGACGAAGTACGTTCATGATATTCTAGAGAAATTTGGGATGCCAGGTTCTACTCCAGCGTCAACACCATTAGCAACAAATCATGGGATACACCCAAATCTCACCGGAGACAGGGCAGATGAGATGTTTTATCATTCCATGATCGGTTCATTGATGTACTTAACTGCTTCAAGACCCGATATCATGTACCCAACGTGCCTCGCAGCAAGATATCAATCTAACCCGAGAGCTTCGCATATGGTTATTGTGAAGAGGATATTACGCTACCTGAAAGGAACTCCATCATTGGGGTTGTGGTATCCTAGAAAAGGCGACTTTACGCTCGAAGGGTATTCCGACTCAGATTTCAGATGCTGCAAAGTCAACGCAAAATCAACAACAGCAAGATGCCAGTTCTTTGGACCTCGTCTGGTCACCTGGTAGTGTAAGAAGCAAACTTCTGTGGCGCTATCCACATGTGAAGAGGAGTATGTGTCTGCTAGCAGTTGCTGCTCTTAGATCTTGTGGATCCAGCAACAGATGCGCGACTACGGTTTGCAGTTTCTTAACACACCTCTCTTTGTTGATAATGAGGCCGCTATTAATATAACAAAAAATCCAGTACATCACGCTAAAACTAAACACATAGAAATTCGACATCACTTCATCCGAGATTGCTTCGAGAAGAAGTTGATACGAATTGAAAAATCCACACTGACGAACAGAAAGCTGATTTATATACCAAAGCTTTTGATAAAACTCGGTTTAAATATCTTTTAAAACTGAACGTTATGATGCTTTTCTCGGTGTTGGATGGTATTATTGGCGTTGACGAGGGTACTGTTGTAGAGGAAGATGAGAAACAATCTGCAATGGTTTGTCGATTTTTTACTTGTTTTGGTATTTAGGGGGAATAGATATATTTTCAGAAAGTACAAAAACAGTAAAAAATTCAAAAATACAAAAACATGATAAAATTTCAAAATCCAAAAACAATAGAAAACTGAAAAAAAGCTTGTGAAAAGGGAAAATGATAGTACATCAGCTTGACAGTTACGGTACGCTAAAAATTTGAAAAGATTTAAAGAGTTAAACAGTCTCGCTGATGATGTGTCGATAGGTTTTTACACATTTAGTATATTTGTTCGGGATATAAACATAAAATTCAAATTGGCTTATTTTGTGGGGAACACTACTTGGATATATAGGTAACCCCTGAAATCTTGTTTGAAAGGTCCCTCTTTCTGAAATACTAGGTCTTTATACTCAGTGATATCTGGGGTATTATTCCGGGACTTCTGCTGAATGGAAGTTCTGACCTAGTCCCCGAATAATACTTTCCGCATTGCTTGAAACATAGCACCATCCTCAGCATAAAAAACGATGAAACATTGCAAAATGATAATCGTGTGCTGTTGAAACAAAAGATCCTCTAAAGGGACACACCTAAAGTCGAACCGTCATCTCTCTGCTGAACGGAAGTTCTGACCTGAGCTCTCACGGTTTTGCATCTAACCCCTTACAGATATCATCTGTGGTATACTCACCTGTAAGACTGAATATTGGGATTCTGGATACGGGAGTATATTCAAGAGGTGGGACACATAAATGAGTTTAAGTTCTTAAAACATCTAATTCGTATCCTGAATAGTTTGAAAATTGTGTGAGAATTTAAAGTGGATCAGCATATCGACAATCTATGTGAATTGTTTAATTCTGAGTATGTAATTAAAGCTTAACGGTGCTAGTGACTTGTCTGATAGCTGATATGATTCCCTAACACGCTCATAAAAAATATGTTTGTAAATATTTTACTTTCATTACATTTTGCATTTAAGTTTCTGTATTTCATTTCTAGTTTAGAAACATTTATTGAAAATCCAAAAAGATTTTATTTCTGCTTTATTTTCCGACAAACCAAAGTGGAGAGTTGATCGTTAGATTCTCAAAGTTGAAGCAGATGCAGGAAGGTTTCTGGACTGGATGATGAGGAGAGCTTAATCTTGATAAAATTAGATTGTTGAAAAAGTCAAAAGCAAGTTCATTAACTTGATACTTGTTATTTACAGAAAATGTTTGAAAAATCTTAAACCAAAAATCAGTTTGTTTTGTCACAAATCAACCAAGGTCATTAAATTGGACTTGGTAGATTAATTGAGTAATCAGGGTCATTAACTTGGACCTGAATACTTAAGTGGATTTCTAGAACTGATGAATAGTTGAAAAATTTTTAAGTTTGTATAGATTGTAATGATTTATGTTTGAGAAACAGGTTACAACATCCCATGGCAACAAAATATCGAAGTTTGAGCCAGATTATTACCTTTGATCACAGCTTATCGAGAGGGGGAGTCTGTGAAAGGGGGAGTCTAGATTCTGGATCAACACACAGAGGGGAGATTGAAGATTAAAGATTGGAGATTGAAGATAGAAGATTGAAGAGAGCTTTTACAATGAGAAGACAATTTGGAAAAAGACAAAGACTAAAGACTCGACGCCGAAGACTTCGTCAACATCCAAGGGGGAGTCTGTTGGTGCATCTAGTGTCTGTTAACTACGTCTTAATCGAGTCTTATGTCTAGATAGGATAGATTAGGGTTTAGAATTGAAAAAGTGGTTTTTAGTGTTAATTCCGCTTGAAATGACATAGTTCATTTCAAGCGAAATCAGCTAGGTAAGATATTCCGCTTGAACCGTCACTAGTGATTCCGCTTGAATCCACTTGGAGCGAAATCAGAGGTTCCGCTTGAACCTATTTCAAACGGAATCAGCCAGTCTATATATGTGTGTGTGGTGTTCATTTGGAGCGGAATCTGGTGAGTGTTTTTGAGCCGAGGTGTTGTCCGTGTGTCATTTGACTGTATAAAAGCTCAGGATTAATCAGTAAAGTAAAGAATTGAAAGGAAACAAGCTGTTTGACGTTGTTTACATTGATTCCGCCTTTGTAAATGATGATGAACTACTCAACTTGACTGTTTAGGGTCACGTAACCGGTCCAACACCGCAACCTTTTCAGAGTTAACAAAATTTTACAAATTTCAAACGATCAAGTCGCTAAACGGATTGCCGTCCGATCGGATTGCCATCCGATCGAACGACGATCCGATCGGATGACTTGTGGTCTCCAACACTTAAACATTTTTTTTGCTAAACCTCAAAGAATTATCAGTTTCCAACGAATACTCATCCGATCGGATGATCATCCGATAGAATGACTATTCTATTAGGGGACTTGGATCTTTGAAATGTCTCGCTTAAACGGATTGCCATCCGAACGAACGGCCATCCGATCGGACGACCGTTCGACCGGACGACCTGAAAGGTAGAGATACTTCTCTTTTATTAAAATGCTACAACGAAAACTTCAAAGTCATCATACACAAACGCATCCCTCCCAACGAATGACCATCCGACCGAATGATCATACGACCGGATGACCATCCGTCCGAATGGTCATCCAACCGAATCGTTGTACGCCACTTGCTTCACCGACACACTGTTTCATGCACTGTTCATCGCTGATGCTATCGTTCTGTAATAAGGATAACTTTCTAGCGCTCCCTTCAATCCAATCCAAGACTGTGTTATTCATTTAACACGATCCGTGAGTATACTCGAACCCTTTTTTGCTTTACGCACTTTTGGGTGTTACATACGTTATCTATTTCAAATCACAACCAACACACAACGCAAACACTTTTATACGCTGACCGTTATCGCATGTTATACGTGTTACTCGATGAATGCTTGTATGTTATGTTTACACAGTGATTGTTGCCTGACACCTTTGCAACGATAGTACTATAGTTTGGACTCAACACCTGTCGTGGATAGGGGTTGTTAAGGGCTTTACTTCACGTGTAACAATGGTGATATGTGTTGCGCATTCTACAACTCGCAGTCATGTCTATGCATATTTCATTGTCGATAACCTGCTAGCTTCACTTTTCCACATGTTACATGCTGGTTATGCGTAAACCGATTTCGCTATCTACTATACTATTAAACTTGTATGCTCACCTTTACACTATGTGTATTGACCTCTATTTTAACGTATGTGACAGGTGTTTAGGATGCTGTGCTTCGCTAGCTTTTGTGGAATCAAGTTATGAAGAGTCTAGAAACAAAACAATTAATATTTTGAGTTGTCGGAACTATGATTTGTCTTTGAGATAACTATGTCTGTAATAACTGCTTTATTTGATAAGTTATAGTATGGGACATAATGTTAATTAGCTGGTAATTTAGTTGTTATGGATTTCACCTGGACAATCAGTTTCGCTCAGTGCCTCACCGCGATGTTTCTGCCATCGGTTGGGGTGTGACATATGTCTAGAGATGGGTACTGATATTTCATTACGTTCATTGATGATTTTAGTTGATTTACATGGATTATATCATTTGACTTGTCGTTCTTAAGCGGTTGATTGCTTTCGGCATTTCAAACCGCTAGTTGAGAACATCTTCTCCTATACCATCAAATATCTTTAGTGCGATGGTGCTCCTGAGCTCATTCATAGTTCTATGGCTCGTTTTCTTTCAGATTCTAGCATTTCTTATCGCATTTCATGTCCCTTTACTCCTCAACAGAATGGGGTTGCTGAGTTGAAAATTGCCATCTTTCTGAGGTAGCTCGAGCTTTATTATTTCATGTTCGGTTACCCAAGAAATTCTGGTATGATGCATATACCACTGCTGCCTTCTTTATTAACCGGTTACCATCACCGGTTCTTCATCACTCATCTCCCTATGAGATTCTATTTGGATCTCATCCCAATTACTCTCTTCTTCACACTTTTGGGTGTGTGTGTTATCCTTTCTTGGTGATACTCGTGAGGATAAACTCTCTCCCAAATCTACTCCATGTATCTTTGTTGGCTATGCTCCTGATCATCTTAGCTATTTTTGTTATGATCCTCATACTTCTCGTACTTATACATCTTGACGTGTTCGTTTTCATGAGATGATTTTAGATATTCCCGCTTCTACCACTTCTATTTCTTCTTCCTCTATTTCTACTTCATCATTCTCTATTCCTTTTCTTCCTTTGTTTGTTCCTCTTTCTCCTCCTACTTCTATTCCTCTTGCTTCCTCTTCTTCTACTTCTATGTTTTCTCATCCTTCTTTGTCTCCTCCTCCTCCACCACCCCCATCCTGTTCCAACTCACCCGATGGTTACTCGTTCTCGTGATCACACACGATAGCCTTGTCGGTTTCCTGATCATGTTCTCTTTCATGCTTCCACTGCTCCCACCACCGAGCCTTCTACATTTAGACATGCTCAACAGTGGTCTGTTTGGTAGGATGCGATGCATTATGAGATTAGTGCTTTACATGGCAACCAGAATTGGCGTCTGGTTTCGGCTCCCACTGATGCCCACATTGTTAGCTGTAAGTGGGTTTACAGGATTAAGCCTAATCCTGATGGTTCTGTGAGTCGATACAAAGCCCAACTTGTTGCCAAGGGCTTTCATCAGACTAAGGGTGTTGATTACATCGAGACATTTAGCCCGGTGGTTAAACCCACTACTATTTATCTTGTTCTCTCTGTTGCTTTTTCTCGTGGTTGGGGTCATCAAACAGGTTGATGTCAACAATGCCTTTCTTCATGGTGATTTATGTGAGACTGTCTATATGTCACAGTCTCCAGGCTTTGTTGATTCTTCCCGACCTCATCATGTTTGTTTACTGTAGAAGGCTCTTTATGGCCTGAAATAGACACCTAGAGTTTGGTTTTCCAAGCTTTCATCAGCTTTTTTTTCTGGTAGATTCTCATAGTGTCTTTCTGGCACCTCCCTATCTGTTTACAGTCGAGATTCGATCATGTGTTATATCTTGTTTTATGTTCATGACATCATTATCCTTGGGAGCTCTTCTGATTTTGTTACTGGATTAATTGAGCGCTTACACTCCTAGTCTGCGCTCAAAGATTTGGGACAGTTGTCATATTTTCTGGGTATTCAGGCTACATTCTTAGAGGATGTCTTACACTTATCTCAGTAGCGCTACTTACTTGATTTGTTACAGCGTACTGGTCTTGCTGCTTGTCGTCCGCTATCTACTCATGTACCTTCTAGAAGACAACTTTCTCGGTACACTGGTGATCCTTTGTCTGATCCTACTATGTATCGGAGCACTGTTGGTACATTACAGTATCTTCTGTTGACATGACCAGAAATTGCTTATGCGGTCAGTAAGGTGTCACAGTTTCTTCAGACACCTACTGATCAACATCGGGTCGCTGTCAAGCGGATTTTTGCGGTATCTTAAGGTACCATTTCTCATGGGTTATGTATACATCGGTCTACTTGTGTTGATTTACATGCTTATAGTGATGCCTTTGGCCTGGGTGTTCCGATGATCGACGTTCCACCACTGGTTATTGTGTTTTTTTGGGCCTAACTTCATCAGTTGGAGTTCCAAGAAACAACATACGGTACCGAGGCTGAGTACCGTGCTCTTACTCATACAGTTGCTGAGTTACGATGGATTACATCTATATTGCATGAGTTACATATTACGATGACTTGTCCACCATATCTTTGGTGAGACAATATTGGAGCTACATATCTTTGAGTTAACCCAGTGTTTCATCAGCGCACTAAACACTTGGAGGTTGATCTGCATTTCATTCGTGACATTGTTTTGATGGGTATTTTACATGTTTGGTATGTTTCCACCACACTTCGGATTGCAGATCTCTTGACCGAAGGATTGTCTGGTGTTCGTTTTGATAGTCTGCGGTCCAAGCTTCACTTGGATGCTCCCTGTTCAGCTTGAGGGGGCATGTTAGAGTGTATTTGTTACATATATAGTTAGTTTGTTATGCTAGCTGGCATGTGTAGTTGTTTGTTAGTTGTTAAGTTGTTTAGATATAGAGATATATGTTGTATGATTCAAAATACACAAACATAATGAAATCTTTGATTACCTGTACAAGCATAAGTCTGATTTCCTTTGGTTAGTGACTGCAATTGCGATTGAACCCGCGACATTACCTATTTACAACCTGTTTTGCGATGGAAATCGTTAGCGACTGATTTTTGAAACCAATATAGCAACAAAGTTCCATTTCAAACTTGCGACTGGCGTTTTGGTCACCAAAAATATATAGAATTAGTTTTTCCCCGGTTTTCCACTAAATATAAATTTCATTACCATAATCAAATAACTCTCTAAATTCACAAAATTATACCGATTCATAAAAACATCCAAACACTCTATTGAATACCATGGATCATTGAAATCAATTATACAAGCAAGAACACAAAGAAAAATGATTAGAAACTTTTTATTAGGGGTGTTAACCCTTCTGGGTTTACATCTATACATATATAAGCATGGATGAAACGACGTGATCTATTTTAATCTACGATTATACAATTTGATGGTTTACACCCTTGACTCTCCTGCTAAACAAAATAACATAAGACGCTAAAATATACTTTGACCTATGTACATAAACGACCCTAAACTTGTATCAAACAATATTTCCAACACATTCAAATTAGAAATTACCAAACTATATAAAGATAGGTATGACAAGAAAATCCGCACATAGTATATAAAGATAGGTATGAAAAGAGAATCCATACATAATATATAAAGATAGGTATGGCAAGACATTCCAAACATAGGTAGTTTCTAACATATATCTGACTAAACGTCACATGCACATAATTGTGCTGTATTGTTCTTGCTTATGTTTGAGGAAACTTGCAGATCTATTTGCTACTGTTGTAGTCATCAACACCCTTGAAAACATCGTATAGATAATCCATGAAAGCAGTTGGATATGGAATCCTTGGATTCACCTTCTCAAACTCAAAGGTCACAGCAGCCAACTTTCCATCACCTTTTGGTTCAACATGAAATATGATCTTGAAGGACTTGTATATGTTTTCCACAAGTCTTGCTTCAAGTACCTTGAACACTATCTTGTGGTTTTCCTCATTAACTTCTTCAATTTCCTGCTTTATAATTTCCTTTTTTCCATCTTTCAATTTCCATGCAAAATCAACATATAAATTATTGTTAAAAAAACATTTTTTTAATCAAATTTAAGATAGCACTCATAGCAGTTGTAAAATGCTCAACTTCATCAAGTACTTTGTACTCTTAGGATATCTTTGGTATGAGGTAATGGAATAGACGGTAGAATAGCAATAACTAATGAACGTTGTCTGACTTCTAATCCACTCGATCACTCCATTTCTCTTATTTCGTTTTATAACAATAACACTTCTAAACCAACTGGGGTAGCCCAGTTGGCCAGCCTCACCCGCCCTCAGCCCTAACCCTGAGGTCCCGGGTTCGAATCTTGGATCAGCTGTAAATCGCCCCCAAGGTTCGGCTCGGGTGAGTATTAACCTCCAGGCAGCTATGGGGCTAAGGTAGCTTGTGGAGTGGGATCACTCCAGCGGCCGGGAGGTTCATGTCCAATATTAACAGTGTTACATTTGTTTTGTTTCATCCAGATGGATGGGAAAACCGGTGGGTTAAATCTGACCAAAAGGAAGGAAATAACGTGACTGGAGAATGGAACTTACACTGCTGGTAAATAGAATGGAGATGCCAATGAGAACGGTAACGCTTTTACCCATCTATTTTGAAGAGTGTTCGTGTAAATTTATAAATTTTTCTTTTCCTTAAACAATAGGTAGTTAAGACCACATGTTTTATGCAATATCTTCTGAGTATCCTGAATTCAGCAACAATAGGTATACATGTTCCCCTCTCGCGAATTCCCGTTCCTAACACACCCATACACCACTGTCTCCGGCAATATGTTGTCGCATCACAACAGCCAGTGGCGGATCTAGAAAATCCATGCAGGGGTAACGTTTCAATAAAAAAATGGGTAACGAAATTGGAAAAACGTCAATTTTTTTTCAAAATTTACACTACCGTCGGAGCGTCAAGGGTAGGGCCGGCCCTGGGGGGCGGGGAGGACCACCGGCCAGGGCCCGATATTTCGGAGGGCACACTATTTTTAGAAAAAACCTGATATGTATACATAAAAATGGGGAATTGGCCTGTAATAAACCCACCTAGACTTTATTGGCCATTAATAATCACACCTCAGAATATTTCCGCCCACCAGTCCCACCTTTCACCTATTTTTCCTACAATGGTCCCCCGTTTCCGTTAAGTTTTTTTCCAAATTACAAACATTTTTTTTGGGCTTTTGATGAGAACGACAATACGAGTCCATTGATGTAAAACTTGCCTCGAAACGGTGCTCCAAACGATGAAAACGATGCTTCAATTCGGGTGTTTAAATTTCCAGTTAACAAAAATCAGGTCACTTGGAGCACCGTTTCGAGTCAAGTTTTACATCAATGGACTCGTATCGTCGTTTTCATCAAAAGCCCTAAAAAATCTGTTTGTAATTTGGAAAAAAGCTTAACTCCGTTAAGTTTTTTTAACGGGGGACCATTGTAGAAAAAATATGTGAAAGGTGGGACTGGTGAGGGATATTCTGAGGTGGGATTATTAATGGCCAATAAAGTCTAAGTGAGATTATTACAAGCCAATTGCCCGTAAAAATTTCTTTTTTAATATGGTATACCTATACAAACACCAACATAGGCCCACTTACAAAACTATTTTATGCTTTAGATTAGTTATTAGCACATTGGCATTAGGTTCAAACCTTTATTGAGCTCAATACCGAATTTCGTTAACGCCTAAAGGCACGTTTTTTTGGAGCTCGAACAGGGTACACGAATTCTTAGGGCCGGCTCTGGTCAAGGGGCAACGGAGGTTACCCCTTCTATCACTCTAGGTCCGCCACTGACAACAGCCCCAGTTTCACTACAAGTAACTTAGACCGATCAAGTTGCAGAAACCACCATCATATCAATATCATCGTTGATGTTTTTGTTCTCGCCTATTCGAAAGCCTTCATATCCGGCCGGTAGTTTTATTGCTGTAGTCCGAAACCTTTGTTTCCATCTCGGTTCTAAGGTAAGAAATTCGACTTTTTATTCGATTGTTAGAAACAATACTCGACGTATGTTTATCGAACTGTGTTTTTTTCTTTTTTTTTATCTTTCTTTGGTTATTAACAAACGTATACAACTGGGGACAGTCTAGATCATAGGAATACAATAAAAAGTTTACTTACTTTGTTTCGTTAAAGTTAGAGGCTTGGGAACAATAAATATTATAGACCATGTATTGCTTAATACACCCTAGGGTTTTAAGATCTTAATGAAATCATTACTAATTACTCTGAATTATTGTATTATGTGATATGTCAGCCTTAATTGAGGTCGGGGTGTTACTCTATTATTTCAGATACGACTATATAAAACATTTGAGAAGTACAACAATGTAATTTCTCTAATTTTTAAGGCTTCTAAGACAAATTTTTCTATGCATGATACAACTTACCAATGGATAAAATATGTATCTTTCTCATTTAACCCATCAATTTCTCTTTCACTCACTTAAAGAAAACATTAAAATGTAATTCACTAATTAAAGAAAGTATTAAAGAAACATTAGCTTTTCTAAAATGTTATAAAATTATTAAAATTTTTAGTAAAAAAAGTGTTACATTTGTTGTTTGATATACCAAAATATTTTCAAAATCATAGTGTATTTTAAATATAAATAGAAGTTATCTAATATTGTTACCCGATATCTTGTATCAATTTCGGACATAGCATAACTAACCTAACATGAAACCCCTAATTCTTGTAAGTGATCCATATACCAACATAAAACTAACAGAACTTGTCAACTCCGTTGCGACGTGCGGGTTTCCAAATATTTAAATAACCAGATGGGTAAAAATGAGACGCAAAAATGTAACTACTCCTTAAATAGCCAAAAGTTATGTAGATGATGGTGCAAAGACAAATTTTCCCATAACTGACTAACTAACTAACTAACTAACTAACTAACTAACTAACTAACTAACTAACTAATAGAAACGAGTGTCACACTGTAAATTGTCGTTCTTGCACCAAAGCACGAGTTCCCCACTAGTATATGTATATTAAAAATAATATTTTGTTTTTATGTATATGTCATATGTGTAACAATATAAAATAAATTTCAAAATGAACTGGCTCGAGCTCAACATTTCAGCTCGTTAATAAAAAACGCATTAAGCCTAAGTTGACTTGGGTAGGCTGCTTACACATCCGACTTTCTAAGTTATACTTAAATGTAATGTAATATTCAGATAGAAAAATACAAACTCAACATGTAAATATATAGAAGAAGCTAGACAAGCTTAAATTAATCACTAGTGGGAAACCCGCGCGTTGCTGCGGAGTCGATAATACAGGACGAGAATATAATTCAAACATTAAAACAATAAAAAATTATAATATATTAGGTGTGGTTCTCATTATCCGCCTACGCAAACAATCAAAATAAACAAAAGGAATTAAAGTAAACCTATTATATTGCAGCTAGTACATGTTATTGGTGTGTGGTTCTCAGTATCAACTAAACCTGTTATTGGTTTTATCATTTATATTGCAGCCAGTACATGGCCATTCGGATGTTATGTTTTGTTGGAATCCAGTAACGATTTGTTTCTTCTTCTGAAACTTAAAAGGATGTTAGCTTAGACTGGAAGGTATGGGGGCCGACTTAGGCCCGACGTGGTCCGGCGCCGCATCCCCACACCGCCCCCTGTGGTCCATCCCGTCGTCTCCGTCCTCCACAAGCCGGGTTCGACGTGCCTCTCTCCCACACAAACACCTATACATACATACATACATATATATAAAGGGGTTCATCCCCCACCCCCTAGGTCCATCCTCTTTAGGCCGCGCTTACGTGGCGGTGACATGGCGGCCCATCCCCTTAGGGATGAGGCTCTTCTTACCGTCCAGTCTTAAAATGGGTATCAAACCAAAAGGATTTAGCTTAAAGATGAACAGGTCAAATGGGCCAAACTGACTGAATAATTATGTTGAAATTTTAGTGCACACAGCCGCTTAATTTTTATTATTAATTTAAATATTTAAGTTATTATTTTAATTAAATTCAATTTTTGTTATCATACCTAAAGTACACTATTTGTTAACATAAAATTGCAATAACGGGGAAAAAATGTTCACAAGTCAACAAAACCAAGCCTGGCCCGATTTGCAGGGGCGGCCCTGAGGGTGGGCGGGGAGAACCACCGGTCAGGGCCTGATATTTTGAAGGGCACGTTATTTTTAAAAAAAAACCTATATGTATATGTAAAAAAATTGAATAGGTATACTCATACAAACATCAACATAGGCCCACTTACAAAACTATTCTTATGGTTTAAATTAATTATTAGCCCATGGGCATTTGGTTTAGACCTTTAGTGAGTCCAATACCCGATTTTGTTAAGGCTTAAGGGCATGTTTTTCCGATCTCGAACAGGGTACACAAATTCATAGGGTCGTCCCCTGCCGATTTGATCCATACTGAATAATGATTCGTTTCAACCTTAACCTGTATTAATTCGTTACTCAACCCATCCAATCTGCCTATTTGTCCACCTCTAGTTCTTATAGAAATGTAAAGTTTTGACTTTTTAAGTCAAAGTTATAACTTCTATGATCTACACTTGATATGAATTTGTCACAAGGTTGACATAATGTTTTCTGTAAAAACTGATTTGGATCGGGTTGGGAACACGCATCGTATGCATATTATTAGATGTTTAATAAAACTATCAGTTGGCTCAGATTGTATTCGGTTTTGGACAAAATCACTCCAACATGTTTGGTTGTATTATATCACAAAATTTATTAATGTTGGTATGGAAAAACTTAAAATTTAGTTTCAAGAAATCAACATGACAGAATGAATATTTGTATAAAAAAAGATAGAAAATAAAAAAGAGGGAGTTCATTAGCAGGAAACCATAGTCCAGCCCACTTTAAAGCCCTCACTCGAGTCACAGGCTCATGTTACCAAGCCCGGCGATTGTCAAACACTACTTGCTGCTTATAACAAAGGCAAAAGTTTCTCATTCTTCGGACACGGGATATAAACACAGGCTTCTTGTGCTTTATCTTATTCATCTTGTCAAATACTTGACAGTTTTGCAAGTGAGATTAACAAATATTACCGTGAAAACGACTTTGTTACAATCAAATTTCGCTTTTAGTACGGTCTTTGTAACAATATGTACAACTTCTATGGCACAAAATACATGTCATTTAGTCTACATCCTTGTTCAACTAATATAGTTACAGTGTATTTATTTTAAACAGTTATGCAAAGCAGTGGCCATGGTGAAATGTAAATGAAAGAGAGAGATATTTTTCTACCTTTTGTGTAGCTAACGCCATTACGCCTCTCGCCATTCCCCATGTCCTGTGTCCGATTTCAGTGGTTTTTGCGGTAACAACATTGACCGTTTCATTGACGTTGTAATCCCCATCTCTCACCTGTTTATGAGTAGATATCAATGGTCTACCACTTTTTTTTCAAAAAAATATGTAAGGGCAGGGATGTAAAAAAACCCTTTGTTGTTAGTTCCTTTGTGCCGGTTTGAACCACGTTTGCAGCCGACTGCGGATTCGCAATCTAACTCGACATTCATTAAACAGTCATATATAAAACCGTATTACATTTGGGCTATTGTTTTTTATTAGTTTTCTAGCTATAGAAGGCCATGTGAATGATTTGCAATGGGATGAAACGTGAACCATATAGCATATAACAAAGCCCCAACACTGTAGTAAGAAACTTATATTTTAGTATATAACAATATTATTTGATAGCATGTGCAGCCAATATAACACTTACATATAGAGCAAGATGTAGGGGATGCATGATAAATAATAAATAAAACAGAAATTGTGGCTTACATCCTAACTTCTCCTCTACTTCAGTATGTATTAGAAGATCTCTTGTTTCTAGCCAAAGCATAAAAGCAAACAGAGAGACCACTGGTTGTGCCTCAGTCTTCCTGTCACCATGATACCTATCAGTAAACAGAGTAAATATTCTTGAAAAAAAGCAAATACCAATACAAACTAATAAGTGAAATACATCTTGAAACTGTTTCAGTTACCTCCTGTAGGCTGTAATATTCTCCGAGTTAATTGAAAAAGCTCCTTCAGTACATCAATCTACGTCTTCGCCTTCTCTAGAACCTCTAATTGCAACAAAAAATAAGAATAAGACTTAACATATTTCAAAACTCAGATCTCAATAACAAATTTCTTACATATCACCAATGTTCTTAATAACAAATTTCTTACATATCAGAAGACATCAACAAATTACTTCCATTTAAGCACATATTCAAAAACCCTAAGCCACAATTTAGCATAACTGGGGCTCAAATTGAAAAACATTGAATAGAAAACAACACAATATGAATAAAAGCTCACCAGAGATTCTGTTGAAAAACCGTAAAAACTGTGCGAATGTGGATATTTGGTCATGGCGTATCAGTTTGTTTGTTCTCAACTCCGGTTATATTTCAACCTCGAAGAAAACAATTGAAGAATAATCAAGGTTTCCTCTGCATAAATACGCAAGCCAATTGATGAGGGCGGTGAGGGGATATGAATGGACTCTTCTTAAATTTTGATTGATCAATTGAGAGTGGACGGTTTTGAGAATGCAAAGTGAATATCCTAATTTCAATTCAGGGATGGGGGACCGGAAAGGAAGGGGCTGATTTAATTCTCAGTTTCTATAGTATATAGATTCACATTCACATTAATTTTTGTTTTCTAAAAGGGTAGAAAAGGAAGAAAAGTGTGAAAATATAGGAATTTGTTTTGGCTTTTGGTATGCCATCTTAAAAAATAGGATGAAAATTACCTTTATGTACATGAGAGATGCTTTTATATAGTATATAGATATATAGATATATAGATATAGGAATGGGATCAAATACAAACACTTAAGTTTGTAAGAACCATAAGAACCAATACATAATTGACAAGTGTCCATCAATAAAAAATTAGTTTAGGGGTAATTTAGACTTTTTGACCATATTTATTTATAACTAATTAAAAATAATTACAAAAAATATAATCAGCACAACACTATATAATTAGCACAACATCATTAATCGTTCTTCATTATCAGCACATCGTCCTCGAATCGTTCTCCATTATCAACATAAACGACATTAGCACAACATCTTCAATCGTTCTCCATTATCAGCACACCAGATGTGCTGATTATATCTACTTTTGGTGTTTGTTTGTATTATTTTGTAATTAACACATAATCAGCACCTTATTAGCACAAATATAAAACACCTTTTGTTAACTTTTTTTAAAAAACACTTTTATAAATACAAAAAGGTATAGCAATATGGTACTCATATTAAAGATAAAAAATACTTGATTTTATGGTATATATTTTTAAAAAAAATAATGAAGTATATAAAAGTTATTTTAGTTTAAAAAACCTTGGTGGAATTTGTATTTAATAAAAAATGGTCAAATGACTAGCAATTTTACAAAATTACCCCTAATTTGTTAGTAGTAATTTTTAATTATAAGAGTTTTATTTATAATCAATATCAACCCTTGATTTAAATTAACAATGGTTCAGATCTGTTATTACGGTTCTTATAATTAGCACTGTTTGTACAGGATCTCAACCCTATAGATATATAGATATAGATAAGATGAAAGAAAAAGCTCACATTAATTAATAGGGTTATTCTAAATACATATAGAAGAAGCTAGACAAGCAAAATATGTTTTATAATTTTATTGTTAAAAAATAATCTTCAATTTCTATTTTTGCGTTCAGATCGGTCTTTTTCTTAAAATTTTCTAATAGTTGTTAAAATTTTCTTAATATTTATTGTTTAAATACAATAATATTTAATTACTTTTTCAGTTTGGATTGAAAAAACATTTTGCTTCTGAGAATGAACTTTAGAAAAGAAAAATTTACTCTATTCTAAACTTTTTAATTAATTTCATCTTTTCATTTTTTATATTTTATTAAACTAGTCTTCTAATGATGATACTTTATATATTATCTTTTTGGTTTATAGGTACTAAAAAACGTTTATGGAATATTATGTATATAAACTGTAAACAAATAGAAAAACCATAATTTTCGTAAATTTAAACAAAAATGTAAAAATTTGAACTTACATTCACTAGAAAAAAGAAGAAATTATAAAAACTGATGATTAATAAATGATTAGAAGGTTAATAATTAATGATGAGTAAAGTGTGGTAGGATAAAGTGCTTTTTTTTTAACGGCCAACATAATCAATTTCGAGTACATTCGGGATACCCACTGGACCAAACGGAGTACTCCGAGAGTAACCCGAGTTCACCACCAATTCCGGGGAAAACCCGATAACTCACCCGTCCGTAGATACGACGGTGAAATTACCGGTAAAACCCTAATTTATAATAATAATAATTAACTACACGTATATACCATAGGTGAAGTTCCAGCAAATGACTGATCCAACGGCTCCCCATTGGCCTTCAACCAGATCACAACTATGAACCTTATCAGGCAACATCGATGCGATGTCGTTTGGTCTGTTCCGAACAATATCATGCAACACCTCTCCAGGGGAATTGATCTCTAGGTACATCATCATCTTTCCGGCAAGAGCCATCTTTTGATCGGACGATGGACTACAAAATGGCTTCGTTGAATGAGAGATAGAGGTAGCTAATTCGAGTGTGCAAACATATGGCATATGCTAGCCTTTATATAGAATATAGTTTGGTTACTTACTTGCAACATTATGTTTGACATCAAGTGTTAACTTCTTTTCTTTTATAAACTAGAATTGCGTCCCGCCGCAATGCGGCGGGGATTCTTTAGTTATAACTAAGTCGATCTAGGATCTGCACATTATGTTAAACCTATCAAACAGGAAAAAATAGACGATGTAAAAACGTTCACCCACACACGCATGTTGCGTCGTGTTAACTCGCAAAATTTAGAACGAAACGTAAAAACGTTAAATCAAAGACGCACGTTGCGATGTGTTTAGTCACAAAATTTAGAACCAAGCATAAAGCGAAAAATTTGCGGAAAATGAAAACTATTAAGGGCCAAAGTTGAAAGTAAAAAAAGTTGTGAGGATAGATTGTAAAAGATAAAAAGTTTGGGGTTAAAAGTAAAAACAAATTGTTTTGGGTTAAAAGTAATTTATGAAATACTTTTGGTTGAAAAATAATAAAAAAATCTATTTTTTTGGAAAACCTCCAAAGCCAAGGTTACAACAACCATATGCATAACCATTTTTTCTTTGAAAACCCTCAAAGCACACCCCGTGGGGCGTAAAATGGTGTCAAATAATACTAATGCCACACAACCGTCATCGACCACTAACACTGACTCGACCTAGGATCTGAGTGTTGCGACGAACCTGTCAAACATGAAAAAATAGTGGTAAAAACGTTGAACCATACATGCACGTTGCGCCATGTTAACTTGCAAAATTTGAAACAAAACATAAAAAGGTTGAACCAGTCGTACGTTACGTTGTATTAACTCGAAAAATTTAGAACTATACGTAAAACGAAAATTTGTGAAAGATGAAAAGTATAAGTGACAAAAGTTGTAAAGTTAAATTGCAAATAATGAAAAGTTTTGGGTTAAAGTTAAAAAACAAATTATGTAGGGTTAAAATTGTAAAAGGTAAAAACCTTTGGGTTAAAAGTAAAAAATCAAGTTTTTTTTTTGAAAAAATCCCAAAGCATAATGTACAACTTGAATTGCACATTTTTGTTGCTAATTTATAATATATAATATATAGTAGCTTTCAAACCCATGTATTAGGGCTATATATTGAAAAAAATGTAAATGATAAATTTGTATATTCTTATCAGTGAAATGACTTAGTACATAGTAAAATAAAAAATTACATTTTCAGCTATCAAAATATAATTTTCTAAGTTTTTACCTCTTAATTAAGTCATTAAAATCCATCTTATTATTTACGGCTGTAAAACAATAACATAAAAATAATTATGATAAGACTATAACTGATTTTAAAAATAAACTATGTTTAAAGAAGTTCGCTGCAATGTGGCGAATTTCTTTTGTTATTTTGTCTATGTTTACATGTGTTTTGAAATTACTACGAGCGCGTTGCGAACTGAACCGAGGACAAGAATAAAAAGAAAATGTAGAAAAAAAAACACTAAAAGATAACCGAAAGAAAATCAACCAAAAAAGTTGTATGGTAACGATGTTGTTCGTATGAAACCCATGGTCAGAGATGAGCAAATAATTCTGGGTACCGGTACCAAATTTGCCGAAACAAAAGATCTTAAGTACCAATTCGGTACCGACTTTTGGCGTTCCTAGTACGATGCAAGTTGGTTTTAATTAGTTGTGTGAAGGTGTGGGAGTCAATTGTTGGTGACCTTTGTTGCATTTTGTAGTTATATGAAAAGGCATGTGTATGTCATGACACCCTAAGTTACTAATTGTTATATACATAATTTATAAACTTCTTAGCTACAGTGATCTTTATCCTTTTATTATTTTTGTCTTTTGTGAATGTTTTTTCATCTTTCCTTTTTCTTTTCTAAATTTTTGTTTTTCATTTTCTTTTTTATTTAGTTTCAATCGAACCTAGTGTTATAAATATAACAAAACGAACGGTCTAATACTGATCGAACAACGTCAATACGGAAATTGATATTCGTTTTTATTATTTCGATTGATGTAAACACATCTCGGTATTTTTTTGGTCGCATCATGACTTTTTTTTGTTTCTCTTTCGTTAAGTGTCGGCATCTTAGTGAACCGAACCAATACCAAACGAATTCCTGCCATTAACGTTATTTTTACTATTGTGTCTACGTTTCCGTTAAAAATTAGGCCGCCCCGCCGCAGAGCACGGGTATTACCCACTAGTTGTATAAGAGTATAATAAATAGCGTGTATATATTTTAGTAATAAATTAAATAAATGAAATTATTTCTTATAGATGTATAATTTGATTTTTAAATATTAAAAAATAATTAATAAATCAACAAAAATAATCCGTTGTGCAAAATATTGAAATTCAATAAGCAATAAATGAAATTAATAGACTAATAATTTGGCCATTCGTTAAAAAATAAGTCAACTACATATATTAAATGCATTTATGGGTTTAGACTCTGACACTAAAATTAGGCTTTTATTAATGTGGGGAGTGGTGGCGTTGGTTGAGGTGGGGGAAGCTAGCCAATGCTGGCTAGCCCACTCCGTGGCAGCGTTGGCTTGGCGTTACCTGGCCAGCGTCGCTATGAAGTCCGGCGTGGGATGAGGTGGGAAGATGACTTGGCTGGCTACCATTGGCTGTGACATACGACCATTGGGCTAGCCGTTTGGCATAGCCGTTGGGCAACGACTATTTAAAAAAAATCTTTATTTTATTATCTATATATGAAACAATACTTACAATTTTTACAATCAAAAAATTTAAAAACCACTACCAACCTCCAATGGATTCTTCAAGTTCAAGCGATTCGTATGAAATATTTCTTTTGTCATCCTCATCCGACTACGGAGCAAAAATTGATTATCAACAGTGGCGGCGATCGTGAAAGCTATTGTTGAAAATTCAGATGAAGGGACTTCCCAACCCGAACCAAAATGGAGGAAGTACAAAGAGAGGGAACACAAAACCGCAAACAATTTGCTGGTAAGAGATTATTTCTCACCCGAACTAATGTATGATGAAAACAACTTTAGGCGTCGTTTTCGTATGAATAGAAATTTATTTTTAAGATTATCAAAGGATTTAGAGAATAATTATCCTTATTTCCAACAAAAAAACTTGATGTGCGTGGTAAGATCGGATTTACCATGTGGCAAAAGGTCACGGCCGCCCTAAGACAATTGGCTTACGGCAATAGTTCCGACTAATCGACGACTATTTAAAAATGTCGGCACGAGTGGCTAGGGAAAGTCTTCACAATTTTTGTGCGTATATCATGGAACTATATATGAAAAGATATTTGAGAAAACCGACGTTTAGTGATATGAAACAACTTTTGGAACATCACGCGGAATATCATGGTCTCCCCGGGATGTTAGGTAGTTTAGATTGTATGAAATGGGAGTGGGAACTTTGTCCGACTACACGGCAAGGCTCTCACACAAGCGGATATCATGGAATACCGGCTATGATGCTTGAAGCTGTTGCATCACAAGATCTTTGGATTTGGCATCCATTCTTTGGTATGCCAGGTTCACATAATGATATAAATATTATACATCACTCGCCCCTTTTCAATGATCTAATAAATGGTTTTGGACCAAAAGGAACATTTATTGTAAATGACGTTGAATGCAAGTATGGGTACTATCTTGTTGATAGAATTCACCATGAGTGGGCTGTTTTTGTGAAATCATTTTCAAGAAAGGGAACCTAGATCGTAAAAGAATAAAGTTTAACAAAGTTCAAATGGCGGCTCGCAAAGACATCGAGCCAGCATTTTGTGTTTTGCAAAAAAGGTGGCGCATTTTGAGCATGCCTTGTAGATTGTAAGAAAAAGATCAAATAAGAAACGTGATGTACGCGTGCATCATTCTACACAACATGATTTTAGAGGATGAAGAGCGCGCAATAGTTGAATATTATGGCAAGGAGACCGCAACAAATAACGCAGACATTAGTAATGAAAAGAGAACGTAAAACCAAAATCTAATCGAGTTAAGACAAATTAGTTCAAACCTTCGAGCTGATTTGGTACAACATGTTTCGTCACTTCCTAGATTTGACTCAATGGAAGATGAAGATGAAGATGATTGATTGATTTTTTTTCTTGTAATGTATTATTTTATTGTTGTTTTTTTTATTTTATTTGCAGTTTTAAAAAAAATTATATTTAGTTAATAGAAATTTTAAATAATTTTACTTTAATATATATATATATATATATATATATATATATATATATATATAGGGGAAGATTCAAATGAAAACCACTTTTTATTGTGAAAACTCGAAAACTAATTAAAAAAAGCCAAAAAAACATACAAATTTTTTTTTTTTTTTTTTTTTTTTGCAAACCCAAATTCGCAGGTTTTTTTATATAAAAAAATTTCAAAAAAAAACAAATTTTTTTTTGTGTAGTGCACATGTGTAATACTACCCATGTACTACACATGTACTACACATGTGTAGTATTACACATGTGTACTACACAAAATTTTTTTTTTTTTTAAAAGTTTTTTTTTATATATAAAAACCAGCGATTTTTATAAAAAAATTGAAAAAAAAATTTGTGTGTTTTTTAGGCTTTTTTTAATTAGTTTTCGAGTTTTCACAATAAAAGTGGTTTTCATTTGAACCGTCCCCTATATATATATATATATATATATATATATATGTATATATATATATATATATATATATATATATATATATATATATATAGGGGACCGCTAAAATGAGAACCACCTCGAGTTGTAAGAACCGTGAGAACTACACCGTACGGGGCGAGGTGGACCAATTTTTTTTTTCATAAACGTAGATGCGTGTATTATAAACACATTTGTAAAAGAAATTCAAAAAGAAAAAATGTCGTGTGTGTAGTTTTGAGCACCACAAGTTTGTGTTTACGGGTACCGTAAATCTTACCGAAAAATTTACGGTACCCGTAAACACAAACTTGTGGTGCTCAAAACTACACACACGGCATTTTTTTTTTTTTTGAATTTTTTTTTACAAATGTGTTTATAATACACGTATCTACGTTTATGAAAAAAATTTTTGATCCAACTCGCCCCGGATCAAGTAGTTCTCACGGTTCTTACAACTGGAGGTGGTTCTTATTTTAGCGCAATTATATATATATATATATATATATATATATATAGATATATATATATATATAGGATAGGAGTTGGCCAGAAAGTCCAAATTTCCTAAAAAGTGTAAAAAGTCATAAAACACCATAATGTCAACCATAAAACACACCAAAAACCCACAAATAATATGATGAAGATTACTAAAACATCATGTATGTGGGTTTTGTGTTGTGTTTTAGATGTTAAGGCTCTGATTGTGGAATGACAAATATTATTGTGTTTTATGTTGTTTAGCATTGTGTGTTTTATATTCATAGTTCTACGATGGTGTGTTTGAAGTTTTTATGGACTATTAGAGTTTGAATATGGTGTTTTAGTAATATTCATTCTATTATTTGTGAGTTTTAGGTGTGTTTTATGCCTGAAACTATTGTGTTTTATTACTTTTTACACTTTTTAGGAAAAACACACTTTCCGTAGGATCCCCACTATATATATATATATATATATATATATATATATATATATATATATATATATATATATATATATATATAGAGAGAGAGAGAGAGGAAGTGTAGGATACAAATCCCCTAATCCTATATTACGTACGTGATTCCCACAGCCATACACGTGTCCCTGATTCATTTTATTAGATAAGGGTATATCAGACATTCTGTTCAATAATCCGAGGGCTAATTAGGAAATTCCATCAACAATGAAGCAGATTACGAGTTCGTTACAAAACCATCTATCTAATTATGGTTCGTATCAATTCGATTTGTAGGTTTTTGATTAATTCGTATATCGAACACATATTGGCGATACCGAAAATGCTAAATTCATCATTTAGGATGGTTTTTTTTTGGGTTTTCATCAGAGGGTTACGGTTGAGGTATGGGTTTTATTTGATTTGAAGGTGTTTTCATGTTATTAGATTGTAACGAGATTGAAGATAAGATGTTTCAGGTTTTATTTGGTGATTTTAACATATCGCATGTGTTGCTTTTAACATATCGCAGGTATTAAAGATTGGATCATAAGAATAATTTTGCATGTTTAAGTTGGACATTTCGCACACAATAAAGTCTTAATATGTAATTTCGCATGTTTGAGTTGGACATTTCACACACTATAAAGTATTTAACATGTTTGAGCTCAATATTTCGCACGCTTTAAAAGTAATTATATGTAATTTCGCACAGTGTGTTTTATAATTCAGTTCAGTAATTCAAATCAAATAATTCAGTTCAATAATTGATATCAATAATTCATATCAATAATTTTACAGTACTTTTTCTTTTATTATAAAGTTTATCTTTTTATCACAATTTCAAACCACTTATATCTTATCTTATAAAAAATGGCAAACCTCCCAACATCCTCTTCTGAATCAAGTATCAAACATTCATTGAGAAAAAGGATTCATGAACAAATTCAAGAGGATCGATCATGTCCAGAGATGCTGGAAACCAACATTTCTCGTGTAACAGAAAACATGAAGAGAAGACAAGAATTGTGAACTTGCTATCTCAGATGCAATTGAGGAGTTTTCAAGAAATTGTTGTTATGTTCATGGTTGATCTGGGTGAGAGGGATGAGAAGCAGTTGAAAGAGTTGGCTGATGCAATAACTATCTTAAGATGCTCGATGGAAATGAAAATGAAGTTTCTTTCATCTTTTGAATGAACTTGTTTATTTTGTATCTTTGTAGTTTTCTGTTTTAGTGCTTTATTTAATAAAACATGCAAGTTTTATATGTTCCATATAATTCGCATGTTGTGTTATGGCATGGGATTTAATTTCACATGTTTATTTACCATATTTTGCATATTGTAAGCAATTCAATGACAAATATGCGATTTTATACATAAAACATGCGATTTTAAAAACATTAATGTAAACTAACAAGTCTAACTATGCAACAGAAATTCAACATCAAACAAGTCTATTCGTCCTTTCCAAGAAATGCTTTCAACCTCTCTAGGATTTTTTTGTCCAAATCTTTGATATACCTTTCTTTGTCCAGTCTTTTATCGAAAGCATTTGTCTCTTTAATTATTCGTTGACGCTCCAGATTGTATTCGGATAGAATGATCTTACTTATATATCTATGTCTCAGGAGATGAAGTAGTGAATTCTGTCTATTGTTTACTTCATCTTCTTTCACAAACCCAGTCAACCATGGTGTTTCCCCCCATTGTACATATGACTCATCGTAAACACTCCACAGTCTATACCGTTAGTAAGCGTCCTCCATTCCATCTCTTTTCTTTCTATCACCGATGTTTCAAGTGCTTTTATAGCTTGTGTTAGTTTTAAGGCCTTTTGTAGGTATAAAACCAGTACCCTTCTCTGTAAATATAGCAACATTTCTGTCAGTAGCTTTACATAAATATAACATGTATATGAAGAAGTTTTTGTATTACCAGTGTGTCTGGAAGCCCCTTGTATCTTTCCTCAAAATCTTGTTTAGATGCTGAATTGTCAATCAGCTCCATTTTGTCAGTTTTCAAGTGGAAGCACAAGACATAGAAGTGGTCACCTTGAAGTATCGGAATAAACACGAAGTCAACCGACTCAAGTTTTTTTACCTCATATTTCAGTGATATGTCTTCAAAATTTGAGGTAAATACGTTTAGACATTGGTTGTCTGTGTAAGTCTCCTTGTACATGATATCCGGCGGTATGTTATGTAATTAAAATCAATGTTAAGTAATGTATTACAAGGTATTTATACATGCGAAATTGGTACATGTAAAATAATGTGTGAAAAATTTTCACATGCGAATTGTGTATATGCTGTATGCGAAATGTTGTTTTTTGTTCACAGGAAATGTCTCTACTGTTCTACATGCGATTTGCCTATACTTAGTATACGAAATCATTGAATATACAGTTTCTGTTTTGATGTCAAATGCCAAAATGTTTAGACAAACGTACCATCATTGTGCTAAACAAGAAGAGTCTGTATGGTGATGATTTTTCTATCCCTCTTCTTCTCTTCAAGGTTGAGAACATCCACAAATGCATCGATTCCGTTTGATGCTAGGTACTGACCTCTGAAGAAGCTTTCGAATATACTTTGAATGTGCAAACCCCAGTTTTTGATCGGTAAAATACAGCCCTACCAGGCCAAAATTAAACAATTAAATATTTTGAGTGTATATATATATATAGATGTTTTTTAGTTGATATAATTGTTTTACTTACTCTATATTTGCAAATGTAGCAAATGTGTATCGGATCACAATCAACTCTTGATTTAAGAGTGCTTCGTGCATGTTTACCACTCTGTTGCAGAAAGGGGAACAAAATGCTTCTCCAAGGTCTGCACATCTTTTCTGATTTCGAATCTTGGCGGCTTCTATTGTCTTATAAAGGAGTTCAGTTAACCCCTTTGGTACAACTTTTGTACTGGCGTTTTGTTTTGCAGCTTGAGTTGGTTTTGAGTTTTTTCTCCCCCTACCTGGGTTCTTTCCCTTATTTACTACCAGGCTGGGTGCCAGGCTAAAAAACGACTCAACCGATTGCAATTCCTCAGCCGTCACCTGAGGGCATACCACTTCAGGTTCCTTCTCAACTTCGATACCTGAATCGGTTTGTTGTGGGTCCTTCTGTGTAGTTTCTCCTAAAGAAACTGCTTCCACTTCTTTTTCCTTTTCTTGAACTTTTTTTGGAATTTTATGTGTAGATTCGGCTAAGTTCACTGTTCCTTCCATCCCAGTTTCGGTTTCACCACTTTCTTCAGGCCAGATTAAGTTAAAAAATATAATATTTTGTTCTTTTATATTTTTCTAATATAAAGTGTTTTTTTACCTTGGACAGGTGGTTTGTAAGCGTATACACCCGTTTCCGCAGTTTGAATGTTTGCAATAAGGGTGTCTGTTACTCCTCCATCATCTGTATTTGTCAATCCTTCATCATCTGGTTGTAGTACCCCAATAGACTTAAATTATTGAATTTTAATACCTCATAATCAAAATCGCATGCTATACATGACATGGCATGCGAAATCAAATATCAATTGTATGCATGAAATCGCATGCTTATTTTAGAAATCGCATGTGTATAGGAAATACAATGTTTATATAAATTCGCACGTGTTAATTTGAAACAGCATGCTTACCTTCTGATTCCATTTGTCTGACACTGTCCAAAACATTGGATATTACTTGTTAAGCTTCTTCATTCTGTCGACATTCTTCGTTTATTTTATCTTTTTGATGAACATCAGAAGGTGTAGTTCCAGGCTGTTGATCAACATCAGACGGTGCAGTTCCAGACTTTTTAACCGAGTCAGGCGGCACACAAATGTGATTATTCCGAAGTGTCTCATCCCACTGCTTACAGGCCTCCATAATCTCCGGATCCCAAAAACACTTGGTTTTTGCATCAGATACTAAGTTGTTCATCCCTTGAACAATTTGAACCATTTCAATGTATTTTTTGACATTGGTCCTCATTTTTTTCAACATGTTCTGTAATATTTTTTAAGTTAAAATACTATCAATCTAGATGTTAAAATAAATGGATTAAGTGAAATTAATATTTGTTGGGCTTACCTTTTTGTTGATGTTCGAAGCCTCTCGATTTCGTTGATGGGCTGAATCGTAGACTACCGTTGGTGAAAGTGGAACAGGAGTGTTGCAATAGTTCATCATTTTCCGTGTCTGTGTCCCAACTCCCATCACAAGGTTCAACTGAGACATTTCCTGGAGGTCAAAACTGAAATCCATCATATCATCAATGTTCTCGTTAAGGTCTTCCTCGGTTTCTACGTTTTCTACTACACGTGCAGTCCTTCTTCTGTAGCTTTTTGTGGTGTCAACGGGTCGTATTGTATACTCCTCCGTTGAACGACCCTGTTCATTTTCATTTCACTCTCATTTGTCCACAGAGGTCCTTTATCCGAAATATGCTCCTCGACTTTATCAATCTCCGTAGATGTGATATAACGAATAACCGGTATCTCCACGACTTTCTCGAACAGTTGAAGCCTCTTGTTGTACTCATGCGTGTATAGAAGCTATATAAATATAAAAAGGAGTTGATTTTTACTTAAAATTTGTATTTATTTTATCTTCAAAGTCATCATCAGACTCTATTTTCTACAAAATCGCATGCTATCAGACAAAAACCTTATAAAATCGCATGTATTCTTTAACCATTTACCAAAACTCACTAATGTGATAAAATCGCATGAATGAATTATGAATTCGCATGTATCAGTTAACAATTACCAAAACTACCTAATCTTATAAATCGCATGCTTCAGACAAAAAATATTTATAAAATCTCATGTTTCATTTAATCATATAACAAAACTAACTAATCTTGTAAATATGTTATCAAATGTAGTAAAGCATACCATAAGAAAGGCAACAAGTTCCACGAACTGTATTTTTGTGTTCTTCCAGCCCGCTCTAGTACGACGCAAAGTGCCTAGTAGATATGAGCGCCAATCTAGATGCGGTATATCCTCAACAGCCTCTACACCAAGCAAACATCTATTATTTGCAGTTGTGGCCTTTGTAATCTCCGTAAAAAATGTCATCCAGTACACCAAGAAATTTATTCTAAACAGGCTCCCCCCATCTCTTTGATTATCTATTGCATTTGCAATTAAGCCATGGGTAATTCTTGCGTTTTCCCCCCATTGACTGATGAATGTATCCATAACAATATTTCCAATTTTGTGTTCTTTACTCTTTTCAATCTTCTCAACCTTTGTAACTTTTTTTTATCGACTATTATTTCAACTGGCTTGTCCCTTTGGTATTCCAAATACATCATAAACTGTGTCCGATGTAATTTTCATTTGGTGTTTACCTACGTTTAGCGTATCGAACATCTCGTATATGGTTGATATTCATATCTAGAATAACCCCAAAGCCCATATTCTTCACCTCATCACCCTGTTCTTTTGAAAAAATTTTCACAGTGTCCATATATGATGTAGGTTGACATCTCAACAGTATTGCTTCGTTGCTGTATTCAAAGAAAGTACTAGGTTCTGTTCTAGGTGGTTCCGGCTGGCTTCGTTTTTTTCCCTGTTCCACTTTTTTTGAAGGTTTTTTTTGGTTTGTATTTTAGATCTCTTGTCATCTTTCTTCTTTTTTGGCAGTGACTCAACAAAATCATCATCCTCAGAACTTTCTTCCACAACCCTTCTTTTTCTGTTTTTGTTCACGTTTTTCAATGTTGATATGGGCTTTTTAAAGTCATCACCAGACTCTATTTCTACAAAATCGCATACTATCAGACAAAAACCTTATAAAATCGCATGTATTCTTTAACCATTTACCAAAACTTACTAATCTGATAAAATCGCATGAATGAGTTATGAATTCGCATGTATCAGTTAACCATTACCAAACCACCTAATCTTATAAATTGCTTGCTTCAGACAAAAAACATTTATAAAATCGCATGTATCATTTAATCATATAACAAAACTAACTAATCTTACAAAATCGCATGAATGATTTATAAATTCCCATGTACCAGCTAACCATATAAAATCGCATGCCTTAGACAATAAAAAACTTATAAACTCGCATGCCTTAAACAAAAAAATCTTAACAAACAACGCTAATCATATAAAATCGCATATGTCATACAAAACCCTCTATAATATCGCACATGTATCAGCTAACCACTGCCAAAACTACCTAATCATATAAAACCTTATAAAAAACCATATCAGACAAAAACCCTAACAAAATCGCAGTTAACAACAATACCTAATTTTTATAAAATCGGATGTTTTAGACAAAAGCCTTACTAAACAAAGCTAACTATACAAAATCGCATACGTCATTCAAAACCACTTAAACCCCATTATAAAATCACATATGTCATTCAATACCTGGATTCATCTTCTTTGACTGTGGTCTATCGTTGTTGGCCTTGCTCCTTTTCTCAAAACTCATCAATCCTCGTTGATTCGCACCGGTAAGTAGAACGGAACTTGGTGGAAGAAGGATGCAATATTTTGAATTTTTGGGTTTACGGTATGATTATGAGTTTTCTTTGCTGATTATCAGGGTTTGTGATTGCGCAATGGACGATTTTAACCTTGGCGGTTTCATATATATATATATATATATATATATATATATATATATATATATATATATATATTAATTTGATTAATTTAATGACGTAAATTAGTTAAGCACGGGGTTTACATGAGATGATTTGACGGTTGTGGTTATAGCGTACATAATGTACGATTAGGCCTATTGTACAATAACCGGCCTCTATATATATAAGAAATGCCACATGGCTGGCCACGCCATGCCACACCCAGCCAGCAGCCCCGCGACGCCACACCATCCTTGTGGCCCCACCAGCTGCCACTTATCGCTTAAAGCTCCAACCTAAGCCCCCTTCCTCGCAGTCTTAGATAATGTTTATATATATATATATATATCATCAACATGCATCTTCATTTCAATGGTTCAGAGATAAAAACAGGCGTTCACGTTGTTTCCATGCTCGCTTGCTAGCTTATATGGAAATCGAGGAATGAAGCAGTCTTTCACTCCAAATCGATCATTGAAAACATCTTGGATGATCTGCGGTCGACTGGGTTTCTTTGAATTAAAAATCGGTCAAAGAAGATGGTTTTGGAATGCGACAAGTGGCTAGATTTTAGTTTATGTGCATAATGTAGTTTTGTTTGCTGTCTTTTGGTTGTTTGGCTTAGGCAAGTTTTTTGGTTTGTGAATAAAAGTTGCCTTTCAAAAAAAAAAAAAATATCAGCAACAAAAAATGCCGCATACCAACATTTACATGAGGCGTAAAAAAATATTTATCTTCATAAAAAATTTACACCAGTGCGTAAAAAAATCTTGCATTAGTCAAAACTACCGAACTGACAATTTTTTTACAGATGTGTTTAGAATATTTTCATCTACGTTTGTGCAAAAAAAATTTGGCCCAACTCGCGCGGGATCAAAAAGTTCTCATGGTTCTCACAACTCGTGGTGGTTTTCATTTGAACCGATAATATATATATATATATATATATATATATATATATATATGTGTGTGTGTGTATGCAGGATTAGGATCAAGTGTGAACAACTTTTTGAGAGTGAACTGAGTGAACTAATCTTGGCCCTTGATTATTTTTTAAATTAAAAGGGTAAGATTGACAATACCCAAGTATGTTTAATTAAAATCTCTTAATTTTCTGATCTCTTAACTCTCTTTCTCTCTCTCTCTCTCTCTCTCATTTTTAATTATTTCTCCATTATTTCTTTATCCATAGATTTTTTTTCTAATTTTAACTTTAACTTGAATATTGTTTTTCTTTTATTATCCGTATATATACATATTATAGTACATTGTTTTTAACTTTTTATAATTTTCAATAAACATTAAAAAATTTCTCTGAGGTTGAAATTGTAATTATTTTTGGGCATTAATTTTTTTTTTAAATATGTGATGAAGTTATTTATTTTTGCACAAATGTGATATGTTTCATTTTCATTAATTTCATAATTTTTTATATAAATCTACTCGTGTGCATGCCTAATATACTATATGTTGTTAATATACACATATGTTGTCACAGCCCTCGACCCCACCCTGGGAGCGGGAGACGCGAGCCATTCAGATGGTATCGGTGTTTATTAATTTGGCAGCGGAAAGTTTAATCAGGACCGGAGTTAGGAAATATTGTGATCAGAGTTAAACACCAAAATGTTTAAAATAGATAAATGGGATAGAACCCCAGTTTTGCTGATAATACATTTATAATAAACAAGTGGGACAAAACCCGATTTTCATTTGTCATATATTTATAGGGATAAGCCCTAATTATTGAAAATATGATCTCCTTTCTATTTAGGTACTTTTATAGCCACTTTTCTAAGCCGTCAGTGTTCTCCAGCTGGCTTTTGTTGGCTTCACACTAAGTTATCTGAAACGCGTTTTAAAAAGTTTTATCAGCAAGAAATACTGATGAGTGAATTCCAGTTTAATCAAAACAAGTTTTATCATTTTACAGCATTGAGGGCAACCCGCAAATATATTTGTTTACATCTACTTTAATTACCACCCACGGTACTGTCAATCCTGACTTGTGGTCATGCTACTACTCACAGTATAGTAACAAGTTATGTATACAAAACCCCAACATACCGACGATAATTGTAGAATTACAAATACTCAATCACTGTTAATTATAATGTAAATAATTGAGGTTTTGTAAAAACAGTTTACAAAAAGAAGGATTACTCACTTTTGTAGGCTTAGGTACTTCTACAGGCTTCATGGTAATATTATAGCTTCCTATTGTTTTTCCTGGTTATTATTTATTAAAATTAAACATTGCACATGTGTTAGTAAAATAACCCAATTTACATTAGCTATATCCCCGAGACAAAACTCCAACGACTGAGTTAGGCAGAGCCTTGACATGCGTTACGGAGCTCTAGATCAATCGGGCAGAGTAACTAATAAGTAACCGGGGGTTATAATACTTACAACGAGGCAGAGCTTCACTTATTAGGGGGTATTTGGGTATAGCTTTGGCTTATAGAAATTCAGAGAGAAGAAAGAAAATTGAACGAGAACAAATGGCCACTGAACGTCCAATTTATAGGCTGATCGTAGGCGGGTCGCCCCCCGCGACGCACATCAGCTTCTCCTTCGCGGGCCGCGAGGGAGTCTTAGTCAGCGTGAAGGTTGCTGAGTCATCGGGTGATCTCAACACGTGTCCTGACATGTGGCGTAAGGGGTGTCCGCCAAGTAATATAGGGTCGTGCCCCGCGACGCCAACAGACTTAGCCTGTCGCGGCCAACGAGCGGCCCTAATATTTGTTTTTATTTGTTTTTCATAAACATAAGTGTTATTCGGGTCCGTTTCTCACACATGGGATGTATTTGGGAGTGTTGAGGGTTGTTTTCGAGAGTTGTTATAGGGTGACAGCTTAGAACTTCGTTAATTGTTAAAAGTATCCACTCCGTTAAAGTGTCTCTATATAGTTACTATCACACTTTTCTAACTTTCTATTTCCGTATCCCTCAAACAAATAATTCTTACCCTTATATGTTGCTCTTATTCTTGGTGGGCAAGCAAGCTAATATGAGGTGGTAACTAAAGGAAGTACGTGGCACTATAATGTTAGATTTGTTGTCAACTCTATTTACCTACCTATGTTTAGCTATTTTAGGTGTACACTTTCAATTATTTTATTTTCTTTTTAATCTAGCCATGCATTGAGGTTGTATATTTTTATGATTATAACTCATTTTATTTTTCCTAATTATTTTATATAATACATACGTAGGAGTAACATTATTATTATTATTATTATTATTATTATTATTATTATTATTATTATTATTTCAAATCTTAGTTTATAACCTTTTTAAAGTATAGCGTCTTATTATACTATAAGTATGTAATTGAACCCTGCTTATTTTTCTCTACAGGTCAACATAAGTTTTAATAAAAATGGAGCATAGCCAAATATAATATATTTTACTATTATTATTAAATGATTCATATAAAAGTATATGCTCGTCTAGCTACTCCTATTTCTAATGGTTATCCTATTTGTTACATATTCGTTTAATAATATAAGTTTCAGATATTTATTTTTAGTGTGTAAAACGGAAAGGTTACATCCTTCCCACTTTCTTTTAAATCTCGTCCTCGAGATTTGGGCTTCGATATCTCTTTGGAGTTATGTCAAGTCTTTTAGTTAGTAAAAATAGTGTTTGAACCAGAATCAAGACATAATGATAACAATTATACATATATTATACATATATTAAAAAACAAAGCCAATGAATAGTAACTATCAACAATAACTACTCCATTACATCATTGTATATATACAGTTTTATTTCATCATTTAATACATTTGGGCATTTGGTAAAGTGGTTGGTATAACCTTTTATAACACGAAAAAACGCCGGTTCGATCCATCTCTTTCATCTTCCCTTTTTTTGGAGGCCACGATGATCTCATAACACCAAAACACAGCTCTCCACCCCTACACTTTCAGAATCCAGATTCCAGAGGAGAGAAAGAAGTTGAGGAAAGGGAGGGTCTGCTAGAGAGAGACAGATATGGGAAAGAGAGACGGAGTAGGCTTCTGGCAGGCCTCCGGCGGCAGCAACGGTGGTTAAACGGTCCAAATGATGGTGGATTCAATTGACATTAGGGTTCAGGTGTTTAGCAACGGCGATGATGGTGGATCTAGATATCGAACACGGTGACGTTTGTTAGGGTTCCGCCGTACACGGCGGAGGAGATGGTGGGTCACCGGCGCCATCATGGGGATCCGCTGATGAACCAGGAACCCGAACTCCGGTGGACGCAATGAACAATACAGAACAGTATATGAGGGCAATAAAAAGGTCTCCACCAGCACACCCCTGTTTATCTTCTTCATTTGGCAAAAGAGAAAGACAGGAAAGCCGATCAAATCCACCGCCCTGCCGCCGTCTGTGTCCTGTCGTTAAAAGGTTTCAGAGGACAACGGAATGCCAATGAACACAGATCCGCCGCCCGCCGCCGCCTTTGTCCTGACGTTCCGGCCGTTGGTCAGTGATGAAGGTCTCTGGTTCAGACGACGATGAATGGTGGCGATGGTGGCCGATCGTGTATCGTTGTCACGTTTAACAGCGAATGGAGTGTCGCTGACCACCCACCTTAGACCAGCTTTGGTCGACTTGGTTCAGACTTTCTTCTCTTTTCTCTGGTACAAGTGATTTAAGTACCAACAGAGGTATGTTCCTTGCCTCCTCCAAACTCTTCACGCCAGTTTTTTTTTGCCAATTTAGGGTCTGGTGCCAATGATTAAATTAAGAATTGAGGTATGTTTGGTGGAGGTGGGGTTTATTTGTTTTTTTGGGTGTTGATTATTTAAACAATGATTTAGGGTTTTTCTTGGTTGTTTCATAATTACAGAGATTGAGATTGCCTGATCATGGGTTTTTCCGATTGGCTGTGATGAGTTCAAATTCTTTTTTCAAAAATTGTTGAGGATGGCGTGGCAAGGATGATGGATGGTGAGTTTTGACCTGCAACCCGTCTTGCAGCCCTGATTTTTGAAAGCTCTAAGCCACAGAAAACTCGATTTTTGCTTGGGTGTGTATTTTTGCTTTGTTTTGCTGTTATTTTTTTAAGATGTGTCTATGCACCCCAACAGACGGTTTTGATTTCCTTGATTTGTATGCATTAGTCTAATTGTCACTGGCTATGATATAAAATCCGAGCCACCAAAAAAAAACTTTTGATGTCAAAAGAAAGGAGTATAAATATAAAACACTTAAGAGCCTAAAGTAGGGTAAACAATGGTCATGAAGCAACTGTGTGCATTCACCAGTTCAGGAAAGTTCTGGGAACAATAGTGTCACCGATAATGAAAAAAAGAGCCACTTTACACTTTGAATTCTTGGTTAAATCTGTGCCACAGTTTAGTTTGAGTCACAATTAAACCAGATTTGCTCGCGCAACGCGCGTGGGGGGAATAACCCTAGGACATTTCAGGTATTTAACACAAGACACGTGGGGTCCCCTCAGCCTCCACCGCTTACCATGCCACCATATCTCCTGGGTCAACTGTTGAGTCAGACATCGGTAGGGTCCTGCAACACGCTTAATGTTATAGAGGATCAACCAGCATTCTAGCCATTGTGCATTCAATCTGATATATTAGTTTTTGGTTCGTTGTTGTTAAACATGTCTTTTTTTAAGTATTTAATCAACCATCTTGACAGGTTGAAGATGAATGTGATGGATTCGATTGCTCCTCACTTAAAGCTACTCTTTAAGGAATTGATTATTATGGTTATAACGGCAAATGCAATGGTGTGGATGGGTGTTGGGTAGTCATGGCTACTGTTTGATCAAGAGGCAAGTTTATACTTTTGTGCTAGATTAGTTTATATTAGTTGATGATGGTAAATTGGGAATTTTAGGGTGTGCATGGGTCGTTTATTTATTTTTTTTTGGCTCAGGTCGAAGTAAAAGCGATATTTGGTTTTTTGATTTTTTCGGTTTTACGTATAGGTTTGGTTCGGTAATGAGTTAGTCTTAGGAATTTTTTTGGTCGGAAGAAAGCTTGTCGGATATAGAAAACAATAAAATCTGGGAATAACACTTTTTTCCCAAAAATATTGAATTTCAATAACAAACATCAATCTAATGGATGACGTTGGTGAATTGGGTTGTTTTGTGTAGGTGAAGGTAGAGACGAGAGTTGATATCGATGTTCCGAGGGATGTGATCTGCAATGTGGCGGAGAAGCTGGGTGTTGATACGGTGGTGTTGGGTAGTCATGGCTACGCCTACGATTTGATGAAGGTGGAGACGTGTACATACATGGGTTCGAAACCAAATATGTTCACGGTCATGCATATCTCAAGCATGAAGATGAGATTAATTTTCTCTTTTCCTTACGTTATCTGTTTCCCCCTTTTTTTACATTTTTCACATTGGGGTTTCCCAGTTGTTTTTTTTATAGTTGTTTAGCTTAGATTAATTAGGGCATGGAAAAATCAACTATAGTCTTTGTACACCGACTGTTGCTTTGTACCCACTGTTACACCAGTTCAAAGATCTCAACACATTTTTTGTCTGATCGTATGACACAACTGTTTCTATGTTTTACCTCATTTCTAGCATATCATTAACATGAACAACTCTTATAATTTCTTTTTAACTACTAACAACATAAGGTTAATTATGTTTCATCCCAAGTTAACAATTTTGGATGATACATCAGTTTAATAAAGAAACTTAAGCAACAATGTGAATTATGATGCAACCCATATTCAACAGTTCTCACACAGGCGTCGCAACGCGTGCAGCGATTCGGTTTAGCACGCCCCAATGCGTGCAGCGATTCGGTTTAATGCGCCGCAACGCGCGCGTGCTTTAAACCTAGTTGGGATTGAATTATCCAAATTAGTTTCAAGAATCAATTGAACTTAGAGGAAATGATACAATTATCGAGGTGACTGAGTCTCACAAATCAATCAAGACATAAGAATCAAATATAATTGATTTTGTTTTTGAAATAATAGGACTCAATGCCAGTAGAGGACTTACTTTGATCGTCAATTGAGGAAGACTCAGAATCAATGATTCCAGACGAAAATAGAAGTATGAAAAATGATTTGTCAACTAACAAACCAGAAATCAGTGACATTTATTTGAATGGCAGGGATACACCAAAAATACAATAGAATTTAGTGTATCATTGTCCTGATACATAATTGCATCCAGACTACTTGAATTATGAGTTAAACGAAAGATGTATGGATTGATAGGGATTATGATTAGCTCAGACTACTAATTTATACAAAATCGCAAAGAATTTAATAATTACGGTGACCGAACGAATTCACCGTTCTCGAAGTTAACTGAATGTTTCAATGAAGTGAATTTGAATATTTGAAAAGATAAGATGTTCTAATGGTGTAATGAATGAATACCGTGGAATTGATCAAGGATGAAAGAAATGTTGGAGGTACATTGGAATAAGAATTTAGGTACCTTTATCTTAACACATAATTGTATTAAGACTGGTTTAGAATAATGAATCAAAAAAATAGATAAATCCGTACCTCAGGTGTGAAAATGAAATGAGTTCAAATTTCAAAGAAATGCCACCGCAAACAAATGATTTATTGGAGTTGAAGACTTTAAATAAGTCTACTATGATTTAAACAAATGGAAGGTTTAGTTGAGATTACCTTGAATATGATGATCTCAACTCATCATATGGGATCTTGAATTAAATGTATATTGTGAACAAGTTCAAACAATTGAGCTTGGTATATATGTATTTGACCAGAAATGGTTACGATGGAAATCTGGTAAGAATCCTTGAAAAGAAAAGGAGTTTTCCAAGAAATCGCAATCTGTTGACTTGATATCAAAAGTTAACATTTTTGCAATCATAGGGATTTGTCAAAAATGAGTATAACAAAATAAGGTCCGAACTCGTGAATAAAAGATCTTTTTGAAATGAATTCACATGCATGACGAGTAATGCACGTGCAACATATGAATTTGTCAAGAGATGAGACAAATGAGTGTTGGCTTTATGAAAGAAAATAAAGACCTTTTATTATAAACTTTGATTGGAGTCAAACGTCAGCTAATACTTTAGTACAGACTAAACGTAAGGTGTCACACCCCGACCACGTAAAACAACAAATCATGGCGGAAACGTCAGGGAGTGTCGTAACAGAATCATTGTTTCACAACCATGGATTAAATAATTTTGTGTTATTACATTATTGAACTCATTGTTTTATCACAAATCAAATAAATACAAATATAGTCTTTCAAGTTTTAAAGTCACCAAGGCACGAGTCCATCCTGTGTATAACATGTATCAACAATCATCACATAGCAGCACCTGAAACATGTGTAAAAATAGGTACGTCAGCATAAAAATGACTGTGAGATACATAGATTTTATTAATGCATGATTCATGAACTGTAAGTTTAAAAGAATGTTTAACAAAAAGTAGTCATGAACTTAAAAAAAAATGTTTTCTTTATAAATCATGCAAAAATGTATAAGAAATTTGATGATATAAAAGAAGAATGCATAGATAATTAAATAACCAAGTAAGACTAGTTTGTATAAAATATGTTGTTTGTAAAACAGTATTTTGATAAAAAGGTTTGTAGTATATATAAAAATATACCTTGGATTTAAGAAAGTCGAATAAGTAATATACTAAAAGATATATTTTAGTTCCAAAATAGTTTAACAGATAGTATATTAAATATATTTAGTCGTCAAAATAATAGTTTTCAGTAGTATATTATAAGTACACTTTGGTTTTATAAATAACATATTAAACTATGTTTTAGTAATTAACAAAATATGTATTGGTTTTGTACAATATCACACATGAGAGCATATCAAACTATACTTTTGGGAGTATAACAAAATATACAACAAAAATGTGATTTAGAATTCATTCAAACCTTAGTGTATCAAAATACACATTTAGAGACTATAGAGATACCACAAAGGCAATCTCTATTTGGACAAAAATCGGTTTCTGACATTCCATACAACAGGAATGGGGTGTCTAATCCTATAGCGCTATATCATACTACCAATCGGTCTGGTGAATTATAAAATAAGCACAATCCAACAATTAATTTTATAATCTTTGAAAAATTAGTGTTTAAACCATAAATAATCATTCAGTTTGTCAAAAGATAAGTACTAACATGTATAATCAATTTACACTTTAAAATCATGAACATAACAAATAGGTACACATGTTTCACCCCAAAACATTGAAAACAGTAAAAGAGGGGACTATGTACTCACTTGAGGATGCTTAGAAGTCTTGAATAAAAACCAAGCAAAGCTAGAGGGATCACGGAATCAAACGACACCTAATATAGGTAACTAAGTAAATAAACTGGACCTAAATCGGAAGATCGGATAGAATGAGGTCTCGTAAACCAAATTAGTGTGGGAACTCATATGATATGGTTTAACAAAGCCTACATACTTAAACGAAACCTAACCTAAGTGCTTACGACCCATTACGACCCGTTTAGGTAGCTTACGTTACTTTAACGCGTCATTTGCATAAAACGCGTTCAGAATGCCTAACTAGTCCTATGACAAGTATTATATGCCTAAACATGTTTAATTATGTTGCATAATCAGTTAAGTGACAAAACTTTGGGTTACATATGCTTAAATACAAAAGACTAATTGTTCACTACTACATCGTCGTCCGCGTTCGCCTCATTTATGATAAACACTCCTCCACGCGCTGGATTTGCATTAACAAGTCTTGGGCAATTGTTTCTGTAGTGAGTAAGGTGACCACAGTTATAACACGACCCAGGTGGGAACCATGCTTGAACATCAGCAGGATTTGCAGCAGCTTGGTTTGCATAGCGGCAGGTATTGACCAAATGTCCCAATCACCCACAGTGGGTACATTTGTGACACTGAACTTGCTCCAGATGATGACGGTTGTTTTTGTTGCACAAAGGTGCGGTACCAAAAGAATTTTTCCTTTTACAAGGTTGTGCTGGCTGGTTTGGTGCAACCTGATTGTTCTGAGCAGTTATAGCACAGTTTTGAGAAGCCTTGCGCTTCTTCTTCTTGGGTGTCTCGGCCTGTTTTTCCTTTGGTTCATCTTGTGCAGTCTTGTCAGATGGTCTCGGGTCGCCCTTTCGAAAAAGCTTACCCTTCCTAATCTGGGATTCAGTCAGGGTGGCAGACAATTCAATGGCCTGTCTGACGGTAGTAGGGTTGCTGCCAGTAACGATATCCTGAACTAAGTCAGGAAGACCATCAATGTACTTTTCAACCGCCTTCACTACAGGCGTAACCATGGCAGGACATAACAGGCTCAGTTCCTCATAACGGTCAGTGTAAGCTCGATGTTCACCACTGTCTTGCTTTAAATCGTCGAATTCCCTTTCCAGTGCTCTAAGCTCATGACGAGGACAGAACTCCTTCATCATTTGAGCTCGAAGCTCTTCCCAAGTTTGAGCTACTGCCACATCAGCACCCCTATCACGCATCACACCGTCCCACCAGGTAAGAGCACGCATCTCAAACACACTGGATGCAAATTCAACCTTACGCTCATTTGGACATTGCACATGCCTGAATGTGCTCTCCAAACTTTCGAACCATTGCAGGAGCGCGGTTGCTCCTTGAGACCCAGAAAACTTCAAAGGTTTAGTAGAGTTGAAGGTCTTGAAATTACACTGGGTGTTGTTGTTGTTATTGTTGTTATATAACTGATGGATCTGGGCTACTACGCCCGAGAGCACTGCAGCCATTTGCTGAGCGACAAGGACTGCAACTTCTTCATTAGTTACGGGTTGTGCATCTCGTCAAAGAGGCATTGTCTAAAAAGGGCAAGGAAACATGAGAAATGATTGAGGTTGACAATGGGAAAAAAACAAATGGGTATTGAAAGCATCGACAAAACACAAGGAAGGCAATTATTCATTCATTACCTTGAACAAACGAATGACACACAATGACTAATCAAAGTAAATGGGTCAATATAATGTATCACGAAGACCTGCTTTAGCCTATAAGTGGACACTCATCCCAAGAATTCCCAGGTAAGAGTGACTGGTCTGATTATGTGGATTTGTAAGAACACTCTAGCCTTAGACAGAAAACTCAGGATACAGGCATCCACCCTTCCAGATTGCACGTGTTCACACTATAAGACCCAAACTTTGACAAGATTTTGAAAACTTAGAGGGTTCAAAACCTAGTAATCAATCATCCTACAACAGATGACTGGTTTCCAAAGCGGATTCGATATTTGTGTTCTTGTTGTGGTTGTCACCTAAAGATAGGCGACGGTATTGTTTTAAAACTAAACACAAGATAACTTGTGTTAGGGTCCTAAGAAGGTTATAGTCTAGGTCAAGGCATTACTAATAACCTAATTCACTATAACCATTGGCTCTGATACCAACTTTTCTGCCACACCCCGACCACGTAAAACAACAAATCAAGGCGGAAACGTCAGGGAGTGTCGTAAAAGAATCATTGTTTCACAACCATGGATTAAATAGTTTTGTGTTATTGCATTATTGAACTCATTGTTTTATCACAAATCAAATAAATACAAATATTGTCTTTCAAGTTTTAAAGTCGCTAAGGCACGAGTCCATCCTATGTATAGCATGTATCAACAATCATCACATAGCAGCACCTGAAACATGTGTAAAAATAGGTACGTCAGCATAAAAATTCCTGTGAGATACATAGGTTTTATTAATGCATGATTCATGACCTGTAAGTTTAAAAGAATGTTTAACAAAAAGTAGTCATGAACTTAAAAAAAACGTTTTCTTTATAAATCATGCAAAAATTTATAAGAAATTTGATGATATAAAAGAATAATGCATAGATAATTAAATAACCAAGTAAGACGAGTTTGTATAAAATATGTTGTTTGTAAAACAATATTTTGATAAAAAGGTTTGTGTCACACCCCGGCCACGTATAACATGCAACCGCGACGGAAACGCCGGGGAGTGTTGGGACAGAATTAATTGTTTCATAACCACGGAAATTAAAGGTACATTTTATTTATCAACCATGAGTGTTACATTGTTTCAAAACAGAAAATAAAGTGTTTATAACATATTCAAACTAAGTCTATCTTCGTTTTATGTCTCTAAGGCACAGGTCCGCCCTAGTATCACATTCATCATCCTAAGCAACAGCTCCTGAAAACACATGTGAAAGTAGGTACATCAGCATAAAAATGCCTGTGAGATACATAGGTTTTGTGAAAATGGGATTCAGGACTTGAGTTTAAAGAAACGTTTAATAACAGTCAGTCATGAACCTTGTAATTTGTTTTGTTTTGTAAATCGTATGAAAAATGATAAGTTCAGATGATACGTATAAATAAAGTGTAAGGTTAAATGAATAACCTAGTAAAATGAGTTTGTATAAGATAAGTTGTTTGTAAAAATAATGTCTTGTGAAGAATATGTTATTTGTGTAAAACGTAATATGTCTAAACTGAAATGATTTAGATAACGCTACGATATGTAATATTATACAAGCATTTATATATAGGAAGTACCAGCGGCGTATCCACCATGTTTGTATCATATTACATACGCCACGTTACTCAAACCATGTACCCAAACCAACCATCATGTAAATTGTTCATGTATAATTCAATTGTAAAGTATTATTGTATAACCCATATCGAAATGTCTATGTTTAATGTAAACCATCAAATGTGTAAATCAATGTCAAAATGTTTATGTTTAATGTTGATCATGTAATGTGTACCCAAAATATATCATGTATGGTAAGTGAAATATATCAACTAAACCATATGTAAAATGCACAAAAACAAGGTATTGAAGTAAAACATAGTTTAAATCAAAGTTACGTTTTGTGGAACAAATGCATGCTATACTGATACAAACATTTATGCGGTATTGTGAAAATGCATACATCCAAGCCTTGAGACTGTGGCGATAAACCCTTAAACAAATTAAAGGTTTATCTAAGTTATGTATATCGAATTCGGTCATTTCTTTCATCCAAACCAAACTAGGATGTCCGGAACGGGAGTTGTCAATTCCTATGGTACCACTACCTACTAACGAATGGCGTAGCTAATGTTAATGAATGTATTGTTCCATGTTAAACAACCCAAATGCCATACCGAAATTTAGGCATGTAATGAATAATTGCACTAAGTACGCACACAATGGGCATACATAGCATAAAATGTAGTGTAAAATGATGTACTAAGTACGCACACAATGGGCATACCTAGCATAAAAGTCATGTAAATCAATGTACTAGCATACTCAGTCAACATACATAGCAGAAATGTAATGTAAAACAATGTACTAAGTACGCACACAATGGGCATACATAGCATGAAATGTAATGAAATCATGTACTATAATGTACTAACGAACATAGCAGGTATATGATGTGAAAACATGGAAAGCATGAAAGTAACAAGTAGGCACATGTATTTCACCCCAAAACAGTTTGGAAAACAGTAAAAGAGGGGTTCAATGTACTCACCTGAGATTGCTTTGAAGTTCTTGTGTAATAATCACACAATGCTAGTGATCACGGAATATCAAACGGCACCTAATAGGTAGCTATGTTAATATACCGGACCAAATTTATTTAGAGGAAACTCGTGAAAATGTTACAGTCTCCCCTACTTGTGGAAATTTCGTCCCGAAATTTATTTAGAGGAAACTCGTGGAAAAAGATGCGGATATTTTGCCTTCATTTGATCTTCGCGTTCCCAAGTAAACTCGGGTCCACGCTTAGATTCCCAGCGAACCTTGACCAAAGGAATGTGCTTGCGTTTAAGCCACTTGACTTCACGTTCCATGATTTCCACCGGTTTCTCAATAAATTTCAGTGTTTTATCAACACGAATTTCGTCAAGCGGTATGTGGAGGTTCTCATCAGCTAAACACCTCTTGAGATTGGACACGTGAAAGGTTTGATGAACATTTCCAAGTTCAGGAGGTAACTCAAGTCTGTAGGCTACCTTACCGATTCTTTCGACGATCTTGAATGGTCCAACGTATCTAGGTGCAAGTTTTCCTTTCTTTCCAAATCTGATCACCCCTTTCCAAGGTGAGACCTTCAGCAATACACGATCACCGATTTGAAAATCCAAGGGCTTGCGTTTTAGGTCCGCGTAACTCTTTTGACGGCTTCTAGCTGTCTGAAGGTTATCACGAACTTTCTTAACCTTATCTGTTGTCTCTAAAATGAGGGGAGGTCCAGTAAGCTGAGCCTCGCCGATCTTATTCCAGCAGACTGGTGAACGACATTTTCGACCATAGAGAGCCTCGAAAGGAGCCATGTTGATGCTGGAGTGATAACTGTTGTTGTACGAGAACTCAATCAACGGAAGATGTGAATCCCAACTACCACCAAAATCGATCACACAAGCTCTAAGCATATCCTCCAGTGTCTGGATTGTTCTTTCAGATTGGTCATCCGTTTGTGGATGATAAGCTGTGCTCAGATTAAGTTGGGACCCCATAGCAGATTGCATGGTTCTCCAAAAATGAGAAGTGAAACGAGCATCTCTGTCAGAAATGATGTTCAAAGGAACACCATGTCGAGCTACAATTTCATCCACGTAGATTTGAGCAAGTTTGTCAGCCGAAAAATCCTCACGGATTGGCAAGAAATGCGCTGATTTAGTAAGACGATCAACAACTACCCAGATGGCATCGTGACCTTTCTTTGTGCGTGGGAGTTTAGTAATGAGATCCATAGTAATGTTTTCCCATTTCCAAACTGGGATCTCTGGTTGCTCCAATAAACCAGAAGGACGCTGATGTTCAGCCTTAACCTTAAGACAAGTAAGGCATTTTGATATGTATAAGGCAATGTCTTTCTTCATACCAGGCCACCAATACTGAATACGAAGATCCTTATACATCTTATCTGAGCCAGGATGAATAGAATAATGAGACTTATGGGCTTCATCCATAAGCAAGGTACGAAGATTATCTTGGCTTGGGACCCACAAATGGTCCATGAAGTAATACGATCCATTGTCCTTCAGTTCAAGAGCAGGTGTGATGTGATAGGGAAATTCCTTATCCATCAAACCTTGTGAAACACAAGATTGTTGTGCCTGAGAAATACGTGCTTGGATATCAGATTGAGCTTGGATAATAGATTGGACACGAACATAATGAAGCTTAGTACGTTCCTTGCGACTCAAAGCATCGGCTATGACATTCGCCTTACCAGGATGGTAGCGAATTTCGCAGTCATAGTCGTTTAGAAGCTCCACCCAACGTCGTTGTCTTATGTTGAGTTCCTTCTGATTAAAGATATGTTGAAGACTTTTGTGGTCTGTGAAAACCACACATTTTGTACCGTACAAATAGTGGCTCCAAATCTTAAGAGCGAAGACAACTGCACCCAACTCAAGATCATGAGTGGTGTAGTTCTTCTCATGTATCTTCAACTGCCTCGATGCGTATGCTATGACTTTGTTTCTTTGCATCAGGACGCAGCCAAGACCTAATTTAGATGCGTCGCAATAAACGACGAAATCATCATTGCCCTCGGGCAAAGTTAGAACAGGCGCGTCGCAAAGTTTTTGTTTTAAAGTCAGAAACGCTTCCTCTTGCTTGAATCCCCAATCAAATGGCTTGTTCTTTTGAGTTAGAGCAGTTAGAGGAACTGCAATCTTCGAGAAATTTTCAATGAAGCGGCGATAATAACCCGCTAGACCAAGAAAAGAACGAACTTCAGTAGGAGTAGTAGGTGTATCCCAGTCTTTTATCGCACTGATCTTAGAGGGATCTACATGAATACCTTGTTCGTTGACAATATGTCCTAAGAATTGAACCTCTTTAAGCCAGAATTCACACTTGGAGAATTTGGCGAAAAGTTGCTCTTTCTTTAGGAGTTCCAATGTAAGACGAAGATGCTGCTCGTGATCAGCTCGCGTCTTAGAATAAATCAAGATGTCATCAATGAAAACGATGATGAACTTATCCAAATAAGGCTTGCAGACCCTATTCATTAAGTCCATGAAAACAGCAGGAGCATTAGTCAAACCGAATGGCATGACTGTGAACTCATAATGCCCATAACGAGTACAGAACGCTGTCTTGGGAATATCTTCTTCATGCACACGGAGTTGATGATATCCAGATCGCAGATCAATCTTTGAAAAATAAGAAGTGCCTTGCAATTGATCAAAGAGATCATCAATGCGAGGTAGTGGATATCGATTCTTGATGGTAAGCTTGTTAAGCTCACGATAATCGATACACATCCTAAAAGATCCATCCTTCTTCTTGACAAAAAGAACGGGAGCACCCCAAGGTGAAAAGCTAGGACGGATAAAACCTTTGTCAGAGAGTTCCTGAAGCTGCTTAGACAATTCTTGCATCTCAGACGGAGCAAGACGATATGGAGCTCTGGCAATGGGATTTGCACCACGTACGAGATCAATACGGAACTCGACTTGGCGTGCTGGAGGTAGACCAGGTAAATCTTCAGGGAATACTTCAGAGTAATCCCGAACAACAGGAATATCTTGAATAGATTTACCTTTGCCCTTATCTGCTACCACATGTGCCAAAAAGGCCACATAGTTCTTCCGTAGATACTTCCGAGCTTTAAAACAAGACATGAGTTTGAGACCACCAGCAGGTTTCTCACCACGAACCTGTAGGATCTCACCTGACGAAAGCGGCATGCGAATGATCTTCTCAAAACAAACTATCTCTGCGTGATGCTTGGCTAACCAATCCATACCCACAATAACGTCGAAGCTTCCAATTTGCATAGGCGTGAGGTCAATGGGGGAAAAGATGGTTGTTAAGGTTCAACTGGCAGTTGCGGAGAACAGAATCAAGAACAACGGGTTCACCGCTCGCCACTTCTACTGTCAATGGTTTACCTAGTTTCGTTCTAGACACTCGAAGCAATGGTTCAAAAGATAACGACACAAAACTCTTATCGGCACCCGAATAAAAAAGAACAGATGCTGGCTGATTATTAATAAAGAACGTACCGTTCACCACATTATCATCAGCTTGTGCCTCTTGTGCGTTCATGTTGAAGACTCGACCTCGAGCCTGGGCCTGATTCTGATTGGCATTCTGATTCTGGTTGGCTAGCCTTGGGCACCGATTTCTGTAGTGGGTCAGATCCCCACAGTTATAACAAGCACCTGGTAGGTAGTTTGGTCGTGCAGCTTGACCCTGTTGCTGAGCAGGAGGCTGAGCAACTTGTTGAGCCGGGTTCTGAACTGCGTGATTTTCAACAAACCGACAAACATCGGCAAGATGACCTGACTTCCCACAGTTAGTACAGAAACGGCACTGATGTTGCGGCTGATGGTGACTGTTGCATCTATTGCACAAAGGTGCACTTCCTGAATAGGGCTTCTTTGCTGGAGGCTGTGCGGGTTGGTTGGAAGCTGCCGGGTTAGCTTGGGCAGTGACAGCATAGTTTTGGGAAGCCTTACGCTTCTTTGCCCTTTTCGATGAACCAGAATCCTTTCCATTTTTGTTTTGACCTTTCTTGCTATCTTCCTTGTCAGACGACTGTTTCTTGCCCTTGTCACCCTTCCTGTGTAATTTATTCTTCCGAATCTGCGACTCATTTAGTGTCGCTGATAACTCGATTGCCTGACGGAGTGTGGTAGGGTTGCTACCAGTAATAATGTCTTGTACCGAGTCAGGCAGGCCGTCGATGTACCTTTCGATAGCCTTGTCGAGTGGGGCGACCATAGTCGGGCAAAGCAGACTCAACTCCTCAAACCTATCAGTATATGCCCTGTGCTCGCCACTATCTTGTTTCAAATCATCAAACTCCTTCTCCAACGCTCGTTGTTCATGACGAGGACAAAACTCCCTCATCATAAGAGCTCTCAGTTTAGCCCATGTCTGTGCTAGAGCAACATCTGCACCACGGTCTCTCATTACCCCATTCCACCATGTAAGAGCCCTCTTCTGAAACACGCTCGAAGAAAACTCGACCTTGCGATTATCCGGACACTGTACGTGTCGAAAAGTATTCTCAATGCTCTCGAACCATTGAAGAAGCCCAGTTGCTCCCTCAGAACCACTAAACTTGAGTTGTTTAGCCGAGTTAAAATTCTTGAAATTGAATGGAGCATTGTTGTTGTTGTTGGCTTGATTCCATTGAGCAAAGAGATTTGGGAATTGAGCAGCCATTTGTTGTGCAATTATTTCTGCCAGCTCGGCAGTAGCTATCTGGTTCTCGCGTCGAGGAGGCATTCTAGAAGAGGAAAAACATGAAAGGAAATGAGTGAGATGATTGGATGAAGAGAACAATATGAAACAAAATCAACAAAACGCAAAGATGGTGGTTATGCATCGCTAAGCAAACAAGCGACACATAATGTCTAATCAAAGTAAATGGGTTGATAATAATGCATTGCGAAGACATGCTCGCCTATAAGTGAACACTCACCCCAAGAGTTCCCAGGTAAGAGTGACTAGTCCGATTATGTGGATTTGTACGAACACTCTAGCCTTAGACAGAAAACCCAGGGTACAGGCATTCACTCTTCCAGTTCGCACGTGTTCACACTATTAAAACCCGAAAACCTTGACGAGATTTTTGAAAATTCAAAGGGGTTCAAAACCTTATAACAGAGGGTTCAAAACCTAGTAATCAATCATCCTAGAACAGATGATTAATTTTCAAAGCGGATTCGGAATCGAAGTTCCCGTTGTGGTTATCACCTAAGGATAGGTGAAGTGTATGTTTTAAAATCTAAACACAAGATAACTTGTGTTAGGGTCCTAGAAAGTTATAGTCTAGGTCAAAGCATTACTAATAACCTAATTTCCTATAACCATTGGCTCTGATACCAACTCTTCTGTCACACCCTGGCCGCGTATAACATGCAACCGCGGCGGAAACGCCAGGGAGTGTTGGGACAGAATTAATTGTTTTACAACCATGGAAATTAAAGGTACATTTTATTTATCAACCATGAGTGTTACATTGTTTCAAAACAGGAAATAAAGTGTTTATACCATATTCAAACTAAGTCTATCTTCGTTTTATGTCTCTAAGGTACAGGTCCGCCCTAGTATCACATTTATCATCCTAGGCAACAGCTCCTGAAAACACATGTGAAAGTAGGTACGTCAGCATAAAAATGCCTGTGAGATACATAGGTTTTGTGAAAATGGGATTCATGACTTGAGTTTAAAGAAACGTTTAATAACAGTCAGTCATGAACCTTGTAATTTGTTTTGTTTTGTAAATCGTATGAAAAACGATAAGTTCAGATGATACGTATAAATAAAGTGTAAGGTTAAATGAATAACCTAGTAAAATGAGTTTGTATAAGATAAGTTGTTTGTAAAAATAATGTCTTGTGAAGAATATGTTATTTGTGTAAAACGTAATATGTCTAAACTGAAATGATTTAGATAACGCTACGATATGTAATATTATACAAGCATTTATATATAGGAAGTACCAGCGGCGTATCCACTATGTTTGTATCATATTACATACGCCACGTTACTCAAACCATGTACCCAAACCAACCATCATGTAAATTGTTCATGTATAATTCAATTGTAAAGTATTATTGTATAACCCATATCGAAATGTCTATGTTTAATGTAAACCATCAAATGTGTATATCAATGTTAAAATGTTTATGTTTAATGTTGATCACGTAATGTGTACCCAAAATATATCATGTATGGTAAGTGAAATATATCAACTAAACCATATGTAAAGTGCACAAAAACAAGGTATTGAAGTAAAACATGGTTTAAATCAAAGTTACGTTTTGTGGAACAAATGCATGCTATACTGATACAAACATTTATGCGGTATTGTGAAAATGCATACATCCAAGCCTTGAGACTGTGGCGATAAACCCTTAAACAAATTAAAGGTTTATCTAAGTTATGTATATCGAATTCGGTCATTCCTTTCATCCAAACCAAACTAGGATGTCCGGAACGGGAGTTGTCAATTCCTATGGTACCACTACCTACTAACGAATGGCGTAGCTAATGTTAATGAATGTATTGTTCCATGTTAAACAACCCAAATGTCATACCGAAATGTAGGCATGTAATGAATAATTGCACTAAGTACACACACAATGGGCGTACATAGCATAAAATGTAGTGTAAAATGATGTACTAAGTACGCACACAATGGGCATACCTAGCATAAAAGTCATGTAAATCAATGTACTAGCATGCTCAGTCAACATACATAGCAGAAATGTAATGTAAAACAATGTACTAAGTACGCACACAATGGGCATACATAGCATGAAATGTAATGAAATCATGTACTATAATGTACTAACGAACATAGCAGGTATATGATGTGAAAACATGGAAAGCATGAAAGTAACAAGTAGGCACATGTGTTTCACCCCAAAACAGTTTGGAAAACAGTAAAAGAGGGGTTCAATGTACTCACCTGAGATTGCTTTGAAGTTCTTGTGTAATAATCACACAATGCTAGTGATCACAGAATATCAAACGGCACCTAATAGGTGTCTATGTTAATATACCGGACCAAAATCGGAAGGATCGGATAGTATGCGGGTTCGTAAACCAAACGAGTATGGAGACTCATGAAATATGGTTTAACAAAGCCTACATACTAAAATGAAACCTAACCTAAGTGCTTGTGACCCATTACGACCCGTTTAGGTAGCTTATGCTACCTTAACGCGTCGTTCGCGTAGAACGCGTTTGGAACGCCTAACATCGTGACCACAAGGTATAACCTTGGAAGGTTACAGCTATGGTCACCTAATGTGTTTGGTCGGATCCTAATGATCGACCAATTGGGTCGGGTTTGAAAGTATAAGCGATGGTTTAGATCGCTTACCTTACGACCCTATATAAGCACTATACTAAAAGTGACGAGCTAAGCATGTTAGAACATGCTTAACTAAGTTTAGAAAACAGGTTTGGCATCAAAACAAACGGCTTTGATGCTCACGAGTAGCTTGGTTACAAAATACGCAAGAATGCGCATTTTGGCCGAAACTACGACTCGTCACTGAGCCTAGATAACGTGGTAATCAGTTGGTATAGTCGCCATGGACTATAACCATCGTGATCACGCTCACGTTATGAAGTTCAAATGAACTTCGTGTTGACCATAGGCTGGTCAACGCAGAAAGTCAAACAAAGTTTGACTTTAGCACTAGAAAGCGATTAAAAGAACAAAAGAACACTTACGAAGGGTCCCCGAAAGCTAAACTTGATCCAGGAGCTCAGGTATGAAGCAATGGCATCAACTTAGAGCTCTTTGATCAGTTTTGTGGGTTTTAACACAAATGGGGGGGGTATTTATAGGAAGAGTAAAGCCGTTAGGATCGTTTCTTGAATATCGTGCCATGATCTCATCCATACACTTGTCAAGATGTTGTGGTGTCTTATAATGACGTTAACTCTACAGATTGTGAAAGGGCATTGCCCTTTGGAGTGTTTGAAAGGCCAAGTTTTGCAAGGAAAACAAGTTTCTGCATCTGCAGGGGCCACGCGGCCCGCGTCAGCATACAGGCATAACCCAGGCGGGCCGCCTGGCTATGTCTGATCAGTACAAAGTTTCAGAAATGGCAGTTTTAGTCCCTGTTGCATGTTTAAGCCATTTCCGACACTTCTACGGCCCGTAAAGCCAACTTTAAGGCCCTAAAATGATGTCTAAACATTGTGGACATGAAACATGCTCAAAAATATGTCGGAAGTTGGTTCGTTTGGCCGTACGATCGCGATGTTCGGTTAATTACGACGGAATGCGCATAAGCGCGAAAAACGATCCAAATGACGCGACGAATGGATTTTTCTCATGCCAAACACTAAGGCATAATATTAGGATGCTTACATAAATTTTTGGATGTCCGGATGTATTCAGAACGTAAGTTATGCGCGAAAGTGCAAACTTGTGCACTTTTTGACACTTTTAGCCCCTGAATGCTCCAAAAGTTTGTTTTAGCATACAAAACCCCTCAAAGCCTATTTCTAAGCTATGTAAAGGATATTTATGGTATGTTTAACTTATGGACATGTTCTGGAATGTTTGTTACAGTTCAAATTGGCATACTTTCGCAGTTTGTCAAGTTTAGTCCCTGTAAGCGGATTAACTTGTTTTTGCCATATCAAAGCCTTCAAAACTTATTTCTAAGTTATGTAAAGGTTTTTTAAGGTATGTTGAGTATATGTTGATGTTCCGGAGTATTTGTCGCATTAAACTGAGTACGTTTACGCACCAGTTTGCGTATAACTCTTCAGAAAGCGATGTAGAGTTTAAAATCGATCAAAAGTCAAAACATGAAAAATGTAAAACACAACCAAACAAACATTGGGATCAAATAACATTGTTTTATTGATAATTGAACTGTTCATAATGATTTCGAGCACAAGTGTTACAGTTTGTAGTATATATAAAAATATACCTTAGATTTAAGAAAGTCGAATAAGTAATATATTAAAAGATATATTTTAGTTCCAAAATAGTTAAACAGATAGTATATTAAATATACTTTAGTCGTCAAAATAATAGTTTTCAGTAGTATATTATAAGTATACTTTGGTTTTATAAATAACATATTAAACTATGTTTTAGTAATTAACAAAATATGTATTGGTTTTGTACAATATCACACATGAGAGCATATCAAACTATACTTTTGGGAGTATAACAAAATATACAACAAAAATGTGATTTAGAATTCATTCAAACCTTAGTGTATCAAAATACACATTTAGAGACTATAGAGATACCACAAAGGCAATCTCTATTTGGACAAAAATCGGTTTCTGACATTCCATACAACAGGAATGGGGTGTCTAATCCTATAGCGCTATATCATACTACCAATCGGTCTGATGAATGTATAAAATAAGCACAATCCAACAATTAATTTTATAATCTTTGAAAAATTAGTGTTTAAACCATAAATAATCATTCAGTTTGTCAAAAGATAAGTACTAACATGTATTATCAATTTACACTTTGAAATCATGAACATAACAAATAGGTACACATGTTTCACCCCAAAAAATTGAAAACAGTAAAAGAGGGGACTATGTACTCGCTTGAGGATGCTTAGAAGTCTTGAATAACCACCAAGCAAAGCTAGAGGGATCATGGAATCAAACGGCACTTAATATAGGTAACTAAGTAAATAAACCGGACCTAAATCGGAAGATTGGATAGAATGAGGTCTCGTAAACCAAATGAGTGTGGGAACTCATATGATATGGTTTAACAAAGCCTACATACTAAAATGAAACCTAACCTAACTGCTTATGATCCATTACGACCCGTTTAGGTAGCTTACGCTACTTTAACGCGTCATTCGTGTAAAACGCGTTCGGAACGCCTAACTAGTCCTATGACAAGTATTATATGCCTAAACATGTTTAATTATGTTACATAATCAGTTAAGTGACAAAAGTTTGGGTTACATATGCTTAAATATCAATTATGCATAAAAAGGGCATTTTGGTCATTTTCCTAAGGCATATAAACTACCTGTCATACAACTAACTAAACGAAGTGACCATAAGGTATAACCTCAGAAGGTTATTCCCTATGCAACTATGGTCACCTAATGTGTTTTGTCGGATCCTAATGATCGACCAAACGGGTCGGGTTCTGAAGTCTAAGCGGGTGTTTAGACCGCTTGACTTACGATCCTATACAAGCACTAAACTAAAAGTGACGAGCTAAACATGTTAAAACATGTTTAACGAAGTTAGAAACCAGGTTTGATATCAAAACAAACGGTTTTGATACCCAAAAATGGCTTGGTTACAAAATACGCATAGGTACGTATTTTGACCGAAACTATGACTCGTCATGACGCCTAATTAATGTGGTAATCAGTAGGTATAGTCACAAGAGACTATAACCATCGTGATTACGCTCACGTTACGAAGTTCAAACGAACTTCGTGTTGACCATTGACTGGTCAAAGCAGAAAGTCAAACTCTGTTTGACTTTCGTGCTAAAAACGCATAAAAGCACGAAAGAATACTTACAAAGGGTCCACGCTAGGAAGATATAATCTATAAATTCTCAGGTATGAAGAATTTGAGCTTCAACTTAGAGAATTATTCAGATCATGAGTGAATTGAAATGTATAGTTTTCGGGTAACCGTTAAGATCATTCCTCGAAAACTGAGCTTCGATCTAAGCCGTACAAGTGTGCCCATGGTTTTAGAATACCATGGGTGCCTAAAATAGCCCATAGAAAGCTTAAAAACCATTTGCAAACCCAAAAACCCAGCTGCTGATTGAAATCAGCTGTTTTTGCAGGTCAGATGGTTTTACGCGCCCCGCGTAGACTCTGGAAGAGTCTTACGCGCCCCTCCAGACCAAAGTTTTGTAGATTTGTCACTTTAATCCCTGCAGTTGAAATTCTTGGTTTTTGATGCATTTTTTGATACATTTAAGCCCCGTTAACCCCATTTAAAAGGCTCTAAAATGAAGATTAAGTATACGGAACTTAAAATATGCTTAAAAACATCTCGGATGTTGTAGGATCGTGTATTGACCCGAACGAGTTGTTCAGAGGAGTTTGAAACAGTTTCAGGTGCGGAAAACAAGAAACTGAGTACAAGACAGCTAGAATATTACTTAAATCACTTCTTTGATTGATTTCACACTGATTACAGCTCAAATCTCACACCGGCAGCACCTCGGTTTGGAAATTCACAAATCGATACATTTGATTTCGCTCGGAAGCTATATATAGGCTGCTTGATTCCGCTCGAAAGGAACATGAACCAGTTGGAGCGGAATTAGAAGTTTGTGATTCCGCTAGTGACTTCTGTCATTTCAAGCGGAATTAGCAGTTCAAGCGAAATCAACACCTAAACAACATAAAACTTGACATTTTCTCAATCTACGTGCCTTGATCTAATCTATCTGGACTAAGACTCGATACAAAACGAAGTCGACAGATGCATGCACTAACAGACTCCCCCTCAGATGTTGACGAGTCGTACGTGTCGAGTCTTTTGCTACTTCAGTCTTGATCCGTCTCTGGGCTTCACAATTTCAATCAGCATCAACAGACTCCCCCTAACAATGTGCTGGCATTCCTTAAGTTCATCAGCGTCATCTGCTTCAGGATCATTGTCTGACTTTCACAGATTCAAGATGGTTTCCTGGCTCAACCTTTGTCCACTGAGTCTTCAGGTATCGGAACCTGGCTCTTTAAACAAAAGCTTCTCAGGATCAATCAACCTTGCTTTCCATGTTCAAACACTCTTTGATGTTGTTCCAAGATCGTAACCTAGCTCTCCTCCTGCTCAGGTTATCTGCACAATCTCTACCTCAAAGTAAATTTTACATTTTAGAAACAAAAACACATGCACTAACTCAAATTCTCCCTTAAATCAAACAGATTTCTGATGAACCACTTGTAGATTTGATTAACAACATATTCATTTAAGAACACACTCCCCCTCACAAATTGGTCATCATGATTAGCACTTGGAACTTTGAAAATCAGCAATTCAACCCCAGTTGTCGAAAATCTTTTTGAGTTTTTTTTTTTTCAAAATATATGCTAAAACACACTAAAAATCTTTTTGGAATTTTGATTATACAGCAATGCAGTAAAGAAATGTTTACAGACACTATTTTTGAGAGTTTGCATAAGAGGATCATATCAGTTTTCAGACATATCACCAACACTGTTAAGCTTCATTTCATTTTAGTTCTAAACAATTCACCTAGATTGTCAGTATATTGATCCACTTATTTTCACACAAAGTTCAACTGATCCAAGATATGATATTAATGTTTTAAAAACTTAAACTTATTCCCGTGTCCCACTACTTGAATATACTCCCGTATCCAGATCCCAATATTCAGTCTTACAGGTGAGTATACCACAGATGATATATGTAAAGGGGTTAGGTGCGAAACCGTGAGAGCTCAGGTCAGAACTTCCGTTCAGCAGAGAGATGACGGCTCGACTTTTGGTATGTCCCCTTTAGAGGATCTTTTGTTTCAACAACAATGACTATCAATTTTATTGTTTCATCAATTTGCTGAGGGCGTCGCTCTTTCAAGCATTTGCGAAAAGTATTATACGGGGACTAGGTCAGAATTTCCATTCAGCAGAAGTCCCGGGATAATACCCCAGATATCACTGAGCATAAAGACCTAGTATCTCAGAAAGAGGGATCTTTCAAACAAGATTTTGGGGGTTACCCATATATCCAAGAAGTTGTTCCCCACGAGATAAGCAAGTTTGAATTTAGGTTTATATCCCGTCACAATCTACTAAATGTGCAAAAACCTACTGGCATATCCGTAGTGAGATTGTTTATCACATATTAAGTTTCCAATTCTTTAGCATGTTGTGACAGCCCACTGATGTACAATCATTTCCTCTTTTTCACAACAAAACTCATTTTTGATTTTATCATGTTTTTTTACTTTTTCAAATTTTCTAATGTTTTTGGATTTTCTGAAATTTTCTACTCCCCCTAAAATGCAAACACAATAATAAATTTGAAAACAAACTAAGCTCTAGACCCACTTAAAAAAATATGAAAACAAACTGTACAGAAAAATTGACAACCGATATCGAATCGCATCAATTCGCCATCCATTAGGCATAAACAATCAGAACTCCCCCTTTCAACAAACCATTTTCTCACTAAGATTTCAAAACGCTTAAGTTTGTTTTAATCAAAATGATTTTTTCGGAAAATAAGTTTGTTTTTACCACTTGTAAGTTAGGGGCATGGTTCATCATATTGTTCATCAATCACTTGTAGTAAATCAAGTACAATTTAATGTCCCTGATTTACCATTTGCAAGTATGCACCATCAAACTTCTGTACCACTTGTAGAATAAAGTCACTTTTCAGATAGTATGTAGGAACACAATCACCTGTATCAAGTGTAGGAATAACACATCTACACTCAAACATTTTACCAACTAGAATGCCGATTCCTGTTTCGCACTTACCAACCTAGAAACTCCGTCATAGTCCTTTACCTGTAAAAATTTAAACAATATTTAAATCCTTCACAAAAACACTTTACAAGAATGATGCCGATTCCTGATCCACGATACAAACTTGGGATCTCCGGCATAGTCAGAATTTTTAAGGGAAAAGAATTTCCACCCAAGTCTGACCAACCTTGGGTGTTTTTAGCTCTTTTAGCTCTTGTTCAGTAGGGTTGTAAGTTGCCTTTTTAGTTGCATAAAAATCTTTAACCCCTTTTACCTTCCCATCAAGCATTTTCCCAAAAATTTTCTTAACATTCCCATTGAATGTTTTCTCGACATCAAACTCATTCTTCTCGGAGTAAAATTGATCCGAGATTTCAACCTTACCAACTTTCTGTTTAATCTTCTCAAATTTCAGTGATGGAAACTTATCATCATCTACTGAATACACAGATTTTTCTTCCTTTTTCTCAACTTGTGGCTCTACTGGCTTTGTGGAACCAGTTTCATCGCCGACTTTCTCAGCAACCTTCTTGACAACCCACATTTGGTTGTTCTTTGCTTTCCTTTTGTAAAAATTCTTTTTAGAACACTCACCAACCTCATAAGTTGAATTTTCAAAAATTTTAAATTTTTCGGTTGGTGGTTCAACATCAACAACTTTTTTTTTCAATTTTTCAGAAACTCCCTGTTTTGTCTTAGCATTTGTCAGACAATTCCATGCAATGTGACCAGCTTCATTGCATTTGAAACAGGTTCGAGTTTCTTTCGGATGAAACACTCCAGTGCCTTTTCTTTTCTTTTCAGCAAGAAACTCCTGGTTAGATTGTTTCCAGAAAGGTTTCTTCTGTTCTTTTTCTGCATTTCCACCTGAAACATATTCTGTTTTTGTTTTAGAATTTTTCTCATTTTTATAATTTTCTGGTGGAATAAAACCTAAACCTTTCTTTTTGTAGCTACCATTATGGTTTGGTTTCTTTTGAAAACCAGAACCAGAATTGTAACCCTTTTTCTTATTTAATCGCTGTTGAACTCTTGAAGTGTATTTTTTAGGTTTTTCCAGTAAGATTTAAATCTTTTATTTCAGAAATATTAATTTCTGTCATTTTGAAAACCTTTTTGATCATTTCAAAACGAACACTTCTTATTGGAAACTCTTTGTCTGAATATAATTTGTCCGAATCATTCAAAGTATATGCTACTTCAAATGTTTCATCATCCAAATTTGCTTTTGATAACAAAAACTCTTTACTATATGCCCGTTTAACCGACGACTTTTGACTGTTGACTGACGAACTTGAACCTCCAAACTCAGACTTTGACTCTGACTCCTCATCAGTATCTAACACCTGATCGACCACCTTTTTGATTAACTCAAACTCATGATCAGTGTCAGACGATGTAAAAGTGACGTCAATATTTTCTGGTAATTCATCAGTTATGTCGGTTTTTAACTTTATATTGACTCCTTTATTGACTTGCTCCTCATTTGGTTTTCTGGGAGAATAACTTTCCCAGATCGGAGGCGGACACTTGTTATAGCTAACGGTCGGTTTCTTACCAGTATCCTTCTTCTTAGGCTTGTCGTCTTGGAAAGCTTCGAAACCTGCAACAGTTGGATAAATTCGATCAATAAGACAATTAGAACTAGAATAACTTTGTAATAAGCGTCTGATTCTCTCATTCTCGATTTTCTCTGTTTCCAACTCTTGCTTCCACTTAGCACTCTCTTCGATATAGAAATTTATAGCTTTTTGCTTTGTCATCAACGTTGCATTCATCATAGTTAATGCATTCTCTCTTTCAGAATTTGTCTTTTGAAGACCAGTTACTGTTCTATTTAAAACATCATAAGATTCTTTCACATAGTTGAGATGCAAGCTTTTTCTTTCAATAGCCGGCCAAATGACTACAGGATCATCGGTCTACTCTACCTCAATTCACCATGAGCAGTGATTGCACTTTTTTCTTCTCATAATCTGCCAGCTTCTCGTCTTTTGCTGCGCATTCTTTGCAAGCTTCTAAACACTTTGAACAAGGCTTGATGACTTCCACAATCTTTTCTACTTCAACTGTTTTCACCACTTCAACCACCTTTTCTGCTTCAGTCACCTTTTCACTATCAGCAATCTCCTCAGCAGCAACTTTAACTTCTTCATTTCGAACAATCTCATCCTTTTCAGTATCACTTTCAGACTTCATTTCTTTTTGTTCTTTTGCAGCTCGTCTCTCTTTCAGTTTCTCCAAGTGATCTGCAAAATAAAAATGAAAACTTTCAGGAGAGAGATGAGATTTTGCAATATTAATATGTCTCTCTTCTTTCAAGCGGAATTAGCAGTTCAAGCGAAGTCAACTCCTAAACAACATAAAACTTGAAATTTTCTCAATCTACGTGCCCTGATCTAATCTATCTGGACTAAGACTCGATACAAAACGAAGTCGACAGATGCATGCACTAACAGACTCCCCCTCAGATGTTGACGAGTCGTACGTGTCGAGTCTTTTGCAACTTCAGTCATGATCCGTCTCTGGGCTTCACAATTTCAATCAGCATCAACAGACTCCCCCTAACAATGTGCTGGCAATCCTTAAGTTCATCAGCATCATCTGCTTCAGGATCGTTGTCTGACTTTCACAGATTCAAGATGGTTTCCTGGCTCAACCTTTGTCCACTGAGTCTTCAGGTATCGGAACCTGGCTCTTTAAACAAAAGCTTCTCAGGATCAATCAACCTTGCTTTCCATGTTCAAACACTCTTTGATGCTGTTCCAAGATCGTAACCTAGCTCTCCTCCTGCTCAGGTTATCTGCACAATCTCTACCTCAAAGTAAATTTTACATTTTAGAAACAAAAACACATGCACTAACTCAAATTCTCCCTCAAATCAAACAGATTTCTGATGAACCACTTGTAGATTTGATTAACGACATATTCATTTAAGAACACCCTCCCCCTCACAAATTGGTCATCATGTTTAGTACTTGGAACTTTGAAAATCAGCAATCCAACACCAGTTGTCGAAAATCTTTTTGTCTTCTTCAAAATTTATGCTAAAGCACACCTAAAATCTTTTTGGATTTTTTTTAAAATGAAACACTGACACCAATTGTAAAACAAATAAAAGCAGAAATAAAATATTTACAAACAATATTTTTTGTGAGTTTGTGTAAGAGGATCATATCAGTTTTTGAGACATATCACCAACACCGTTAAGCTTCATTTCATTTTAATTCTAAACAATTTACCTAGATTGTCAGTATATTGATCCACTTAAATTTTCACACAAAGTTCAACTGATCCGATATATGATATTAATGTTTTAAAAACTTAAACTTATTCGCGTGTCCCACTACTTGAATATACTCCCGTATCCAGATCCCAATATTCAGTCTTACAGGTGAGTATACCACAGATGATATCTATAAAGGGGTTAGGTGCGAAACCGTGAGAGCTCGGGTCAGAACTTCCGTTCAGCAGAGAGATGACGGCTCGACTTTTGGTGTGTCCCCTTTAGAGGATCTTTTGTTTCAACAACAATGACTATCAATTTTATTGTTTCATCAATTTGCTGAGGGCGGCGCTCTTTCAAGCATTTGCGAAAAGTATTATACGGGGACTAGGTCAGAATTTCCATTCAGCAGAAGTCCCGGGATAATACCCTAGATATCACTGAGCATAAAGACCTATGCACTTTTTGGATGTCCAGATGTATTCAGAACGTAAGATATGCGTGAAAATGCAAACTTATGCACTTTTTGACGCTTTTAGTCCCTGAATGACCAAAAAGTTTATTTTAGCACACCGAACCCCTTAAAGCCTATTTCTAAGCTATTTAAAGGATATTTAGGGTATGTTTAACTTATGATCAAGTTCCGGAATTTCTGTTACAGTACGAATCGGCATACTTTCACAGTTTGTCGAATTTAGTCCCTGTAAGCGAATAAACTTCATTTCAACACACCAAACCATCCAAAATTTATTTATAAGTTATGTAAAGGTTATTTAAGGTATTTTAAGCCTGTGTCACTGTTAAAGAGTGTTTGTTGCATTAAACAGGTTATATTTACGCATCAGTTTGCGTATAACCTTCCAGGAAGCGATTTAAAGCTCAAAATCGAACAAGAATTGGTATGTGCAAATGATACACATATTTATACAAATCCCAAGTATGAAATACAATATTTCATTGGTTTGGTATTTATATGATGGTTTAAGTGACACAGGTGTCACGGTCTCCCCTACTTTAGGAAATTTCGTCCCGAAATTTAATTTTAGAGGAAACTTGTGAAGACAACTGTGATTATTTCGCTTCCGAATGAATCCCTCGAACCCTAAGTAAAACTCTGAGTCATGTTTGGATTCTTAGCGAAATTGTCAACTATCAAAGTGAAGTCCTTGTAGTAACAAAACATGGAGTTTCGAACTACGGACAAAACAGAATGTTTGGATTCTTATGAAGACTATCATAGGAAACTTGTGTGTGCTCGAAATCAGAGTCGGAGAGTGTAAGATAAGATAACATTAGTCAAGGTCCAGGACTTCTAGTAACTTAAATAACGCTGCGTTCGCAATGTAATAAGGAATACTTATATATAGGAAGTACCAACGGCGTATCCACCATGCCCCTTTCTATATTGTTCCCGTTTCGTTATTCTCATCACTATAGGTCTTAACACATGACAAAACTTGCTATGGTTTCTGTGCACTGAATTCCATAATTATGTATGCATCCATAATTACGTAATTCCTTGCACAGTCGGCATAGTTCATTTCATAATACGTAGGAGAAAAATCAATTGAATAATCATGAAGTGACTTGATTAGACCACCAAAGGATCTTTTTAACTAGATCAACGAACGATCTTTTTAACTAGATCAACACATGATCTCCTTAACTAGACCGTCGTACGATCTCCTTAAATAGACCACTTAAGGGATCTTTTCAGCTATATCATCACATGATTCCTAACCAGAATTTTGAATCAATATGTTTAACTAGAACACTCAAGGGTCCAATTATAGAATAGTACTTTATAATCCAAGGGACTTAACTATAACGTAGAAGCCCATTTAGGATTTAAGGTAGTACCTTTGGATATCCTACTATGAATCCCTCATACAAAGATATGGAAGATTCTATGAGGATTTGGATAATGAATATTCAGATCTCACAAAAACACAAGACACAAGAGAAATCACATAAGCACATAATCACTTAATTGTATCAGTTTTGTAAAATAAAGTTGAAACAAAAAAATTTATTTATATAACAACTGAATTATTCCAAACGAGAGAGGATAACAAACAAACAAAGAAAAATACAAAAGACTAATTGTTCACTACTGCATTGTCGTCCGCGTTCGCCTCATTTATGTTAAACACTCGTCCACGCGTTGGATTTGCGTTAAAAAGTTTTGGGCAATTGTTTCTGTAGTGAGTAAGGTCACCACAGTTATAACACGACCCAGGTGGGAACCGTGCTTGAACAACAGCAGGATTTGTAGCAGCTTGGTTTGCATAGCGGCAGGTATCGACCAAATGTCCCAATCGCCCACAGTGGGTACATTTGTGACACTGCACTTGCTCCAGATGATGACGGTTGCATTTGTTGCACAAAGGTGCGGTACCAAAATAATTTTTCCTTTTACGAGGTTATGCTGGCTGGTTTGGTGTAACCTGATTGTTCTGAGCAGTTATAGCGCAGTTTTGAGAAGCCTTGCGCTTCTTCTTCTTGGGTGTCTCGGCCTGTTTTTCCTTTGGTTCATCTTGTGCAGTCTTGTCAGCTGGTCTCGGGTCGCCCTTTCGAAAAAGCTTACCCTTCCTAATCTGGGATTCAGTCAGGGTAGCAGACAATTCAATGGCCTGTCTGACGGTAGTAGGGTTGCTGCCAGTAACGATATCCTGAACTAAGTCAGGAAGACCATCAATGTACTTTTCAACCGCCTTCTCCACAGGCGTACCCATGGCAGGACATAATAGGCTCAGTTCCTCATAACGGTCAGTGTAAGGTCGATGTTCACCACTGTCTTGCTTTAAATCGTCGAATTCCCTTTCCAACGCTCTAAGCTCATGACGAGGACTGAACTCCTTCATCATTAGAGCTCGAAGCTCTTCCCAAGTTTGAGCTACTGCCACATCAGCACCCCTATCACGCATCACACCGTTCCACCAGGTAAGAGCACGCTTCTCAAACACACTGGATGCAAATTCAACCTTACGCTCATTCGGACATTGCACATGCCTGAATGTGCTCTCCAAACTTTCGAACAATTGCAGGAGCGCGGTTGTTCCTTGAGACCCAGAAAACTTCAAAGGTTTAGTAGAGTTGAAGGTCTTGAAATTACACTGGGTGTTGTTGTTGTTATTGTTGTTATATAACTAATGGATCTGGGCTACTACGCCTGGGAGCACTGCAGCCATTTGCTGAGCGACAAGGGTTGCGACTTCTTCATTAGTTACGGGTTGTGCATCTTGTCGAGGCATTGTCTAAAAAGGGCAAGGAAACATGAGAAACGAGTGAGGCTGACAATGGGAAAAAAACAAATGGGTATTGAAAGCATCGACAAAACACAAGGAAGGCGATTAATTGTTCATTACCTTGAACAAACGAATGACACACAATGACTAATCAAAGTAAATGGGTCAATATAATGTATCGCGAAGACCTGCTTTAGCCTATGATTTGTTGACCGTTCAAAAAAAATAATAATTTAAAAGAAGCGGTGATTTTTTTATGAAAAAGACAATGGTATGATAGAGATTATAAGGGGGGACGTGGCATATTCGTGATGGCACGTGGTGGCTGGTGACCACACGTGGAACACCGGTGCCACCCGTGGCCATCACGCGTGGACTACATAATGCGTTGAATCTATCACGCGTGAAGATGTGAGGGAAATTGTTGGGTTGTGAGGGAAATTGTTGGGTGTGGTGAGTGATGGGGTTTCCACTTAAATCCATCACTAGTGATGGAATAATGTTTAATGACATGGCGGAACTTGATTGGAAGTTGTGAGTGATGAGTGATGGACGCCCCTACCCCTAAAACAAGAAGTTACTTTAATATAATCAAGGAAAAACGACAATAATGATGGATACATAGATTACAAATTCATGCATGATAAATAAAAGGAAATTACATAACAAGCCATTTATTTATTCATGATACAATCACACTCACACACAAATTAAGCAGATCTTCCCTCCATTTCCATGTTTGATGAGAGCTTAAAGAACCACTTACTGGTCACTGTTATGAGCATCCAAATCCTTAACAAGATTGCATAGATAATCCATCATAGAAGTTGGATAGGGTACACTTGTATCTGGTTTCTCAAACTCATAGGTCCATGTAACCTGCTGTCCATCACCCTTTGGTTCGACATGAAATATGATCGTGAAGCTCTTGTATAACTCCCCTAGTTCTCCTCCAATTACCTTGAACACAATCCCGTGGTTTTCCTAATTCACTTCTTCAATTATCTGTTTACAAATTTTCTTCTTTCCCTCTTTTTTTTTTCATGTAGAAATGCAAGAGAATTAGTGCCATCACTCAATCAATATGTAACGGATAATAATATACTATGCAAATAAAAATCATATATCTAAATAAGATTCGAGAAGAACAAGAATGATAATTGATACATACCGTGAGTGTAGTGCCAAGAGATGATAGATCCAACAACCCCTCTATCGCCCTCCTGCAGCTCACAGTCATGAACCTTATGGGGAGTTATTTCAACTATCTTGTGAGGGTTGTGTCTAAAGAGGTCATGAAAGACATCACCGGTCTTACTGATCTCTACATAACCGATTAACTTTCCTGATAAAGCCGTGATCTCACTCTTGATTATACTCGCACAAAGGCCAAACAATTCTTTGTATTAATAGTTGGTGATGAGATTGTTGAAAATATAAGCAGACACCCTTGGATTTATATATTGATGTTTTTAAACTAAATATAGTTATAGGGGTCGTTCTGTAATTAGTAGTTAGTTAGAAAGTACGAGGACTAGATGCGACACTTTGGAAGATTGTAACCTACATTTAAATGGAGCGACATCTTCAGGGACGCACCCCTTCAAATCGACGCCTACATCACAGACAAAGGGACGTGATTTTTCAAGGAGACACACCTCTTCAAGATCAATCTCAACCACAAGTTCAAGAATCGCAGCTGTTCATGAAGAGACACGTCTCTACAATCGCATCTATTTGTATAGTATATATAGGGTTCAAGTATGTCAGTTGTAATCATCACTTTTCATTCAATACAAGCAAGTTATTGTTCTTTGATTCTCAATTCTTTATATTCTAACCTGTGATTCGCATGTTCGATTACCAACGGTGGTATCAGAGCACCACGTTAATCGATCTAGGAAGCAAGAAAGAAAATCTCAGTGCAAGATTACGAGTAAGAAACGATAATCTAGGTTTGCCGATTGAATCAGAGAACCGGGCGACGGTGTTCGATTTCGTAAGTGCTTTTTTTCTTTTGATTTAGTCGAACCACAATAAAGGAATAATAGGGTCATCGGTTCTGTGTAAAAAAAAAGGTCAAAGTTGTTTTTTGGTTTGATTCCAATTATTTGCATCAAAATTTGTTGTTACTGATTCATTAAAGAATCATAAACAAGATCACGAGTTTTTATTCTAATTGCACGTTTGACTTTTTTTGCAAAGCCATATTGGAATCACAAAGGCTAGAAAATAATTGTGGAACTAATGTTCAAAAGAAAAAAAGAAATCAAGTTTTCGTACGTTGAAAAGGGGATCATTTGCATTTTTTTTTAAAAATAAAGCAAGTCAATCTTTAAATCATAAACGATACGTATAGCAAGAAATTGAACCCGTATCGGTTCTAGCAAGTCAAACCGATTCTTGGTTCAAATAGCAAGTTCCGGACCGTTTGGTTCAAAATAGCAAGAAGCACGTCGAATCATCACGATTCAGTCTAGCAAGAAACGACCATTCTTGGTCAAAGCAAGAAAAAGCAAGTACAGCGGGTCGATCAAATTAAGTCAATTAGCAAGTTGGTTGGATAGTTTTGATCTCACTCGCAATAGCAAGTTAGCAAGAATCTGATCAGCAAGTCGGCCAGAACCTGATTAGCATGTGGGTCAGGGTACATAAAAATCTGATTAGCAAGTCGGTCAGAAACGCAAGAACCTGGTTAGCAAGTTGGCCAGACGCAAGTACTAAGTAAGAAATTTGATCTACTCGGTCAAGAAAGGGATCGTCCGATCATAAGCAAGATAGGCAAGAAAAGCAAGGCGAGAAAGAAAGGAGGCATGACAGAAAAAGATGGAAACGCATCAACGTCACTCAACGAGCAAGGGAATGTATCTCTTCAATGCCCAAAATTGAAAGAGGCGAATTACACCCAATGGGCAGTTATGATGGAAACAATCTTGAAGGCATATAGTCTTTGGGAAACAGTTGTTTCAACGGAAGGGATA